>NC_045973.1:5587802-6200302 GCF_010909765.2 Amblyraja radiata | reverse complement strand
GGATGGGGATGAGGAGGGGTGGTGGGTGAGGTGAGGTCCGGGTGGGGGTTGAGGGGGTGGGGGTGTGGAGAGCCAACAAATATGCTGGCTCTGGCCAGGCTGGAGTTCTAGAGCCCTAGCTGCAGGCGGCAAATTCGACCCGCCAATCAACCATGGAAGTCAGCTATGGGAACGGGTTTGCTGGCTCTGCCCGGGTCAGAGTTCCATAGCCGCCGATCAGGTGAGATCGGCCGGCTCACCCGATCCGGGAACCACATTTTCAGGGGTGGGGTGTTCAAATACGCTCTCGTAATTGTGTCCAGATTAAAGTAGGCGCCGGACCCACTAGTTGCCGGAAAATCAGCGGTGGACCTGTATTTCGGTTTGTATTGCCACAGAGCGAAGGGGAACTGTGTGAAGTCCTTGAATTCCAAAGCAATGATATGTTTTGCAGATATGGCTCCATACTATGAACAGCTCTGCAAAGATGTCGGATGGCCAGTTGACACAGACCTCTTGAGCAAAATGAAAAAGGCAAATGAGGAAGAACTAAAACGCCTGGACGATATACTAGAAGATGCTGAAAAAAATCTTGGTGAAAGTGAAATCAGAAATGGTATGATGGCCAAGGCTGAGTACCTCTGCCGGATAGGTGACAAAGTAAGGATTATCTTCATACAGCGATTAATTTATTGAGGGAAACATAGAAAATAGGTGCAGGGGTAGGCCCTTCGAGCCAGCACCACCATTCAATATGATCGTGGCTGATCATCCAAAATCAGTACCCCATTCCTGCTTTTTCCCCACATCCCTTGATTCTGTTAGCCCTAAGAGCTAAATCTAACTCTCTCTTGAAAACATCCAGTGAATTGGCCGCCACTGCCTTCTGTGGCAGAAAATTCCACAGATTCACAACTCTGGCTACTGTATAGTTGTGAAAGCAATAAGGTTTGCCTAGGTCAGTCAAGGCAGCTGGTCTGAAAAACCCTCCCTGTACGTTCTGAATTAGGTTAGTGTTGTATGTCAGTTGAAACTCCTCTTTAATGAAAAATCTACACAGGTAGTTCTGCTTGAATGCAAATTGGATATAATGCGATTGATGAATTGTAGAATACTATTTGCGGTAGGTGGGCCCAATCAGTTATAGCATGAATTTGGCTTGGCAATGGAGAATTTGACAGAAATTTCAATAGAGAATTCGGGTCTCGACCCAAACCATCACCCATTCCTTCTCTCCAGAGATGCTGCCTGTCCCGCTGAGTTACTCCAGCATTTTGTGTCTATATTTGAAAATGAGAATTTGGAAATCGACGAGCAGAAAAAAGCTGTCCGGGGGATAAAAGTCTAACGAAGAGTCCTGACCTGAAACGTCGCCTGTGTAATATTAAATAAGTTGCTTGGAGCTTTGACAATATGTGATTGATATTGTTGAAATCAAATGCTTCAACATGCTCACTGAGTGGCTTTTTACATTCAGTAACTAGCCTTGATTTTACTTTAATAAAAAATAATCTTTTCAATGTAGGAAGGTGCTTTGACAGCCTTTCGGAAAGCGTACGACAAGACTGTGGCTCTGGGACATCGCCTAGATATTGTGTTTTACCTGCTGAGAATTGGCTTGTTTTACATGGATAATGATCTGATTACTCGTAACATTGAGAAAGCTAAAAGGTACTTGTAGCATTTGTTTCAGCATGGGTTCCAGTGCAACTGTTCATTTTCCATTGATTCATGTGAATTCTTTAGCATGGCCCTCGAGGTCAATATTGACCTGTATATATATATGCATTTCAATGCTGTCCTGTACATAAAATATATTCTAGCAACAACAAGAGAGCAGTCCTAAACTACTGTCTACCTCATTGGAGACCCTCGGACTCTCCTTGATCAGACTATACTGGCTTTAACTTGCACAAAACATTATTCACATTATTCCCTTTATCATGTATCTGTACACTGTGGACGGCTCGATTGTAATCATGTATAGTCTTTCCACTGACTGGTTAGCAGGCAACAAAGGCTTTTCACTGTACCTCGTCTGATTATAGATAGTTCGAGTGTCTCCAATGAGGTGGATGGTGGATAAGACAATAGGTGCAGGAGTAGGCCGTTCGGCCCTTCGAGCCAGCACTGCCATTCAATGTGATCATGGCTGATCATCCCCAATCAGTACCCCGTTCCTGCCTTCTCCCCATATCGCCTGACTCCGCTATCTTTAAGAGCCCTATCTAGCTCTCTCATGAAAGTATCCAGAGAACCGGCCTCCACCACCCTCTGAGGCAGAGAATTCCACGCTTCTATAAGCCCCCTTCTCTAGTTGTGGCATATCTAACATACTCTGGGCCAAGCTTGTGCCAGCTAGCAACAGCAGGATCTCAACCTGTTCAAAATGTATTTGTGGAGATGGCCAAAATTAATAAATCATGAATGTTTTTAGTGTATTTTAACGTGGGGATTCTTTTGCAGCTTAATTGAAGAAGGTGGTGACTGGGATAGAAGGAATCGTCTAAAAGTTTACCAAGGGATGTATTGTGTGGCAGTTCGAGACTTCAAGCAGGCGGCAGAGCTGTTCTTAGACACAGTCTCCACATTCACTTCCTACGAACTCATGGATTACAAAACCTTTGTAACCTACACTGTTTATGTCAGCATGATTGCGTTAGAGCGACCTGATCTTCGTGAAAAGGTAAGCGTCATAATAGTGAGACTATTATAAACCCGGAGTAGCAAAGCTGGAAAGAGAAATTGATAGAAGTGGTTGTAAGTTTTAATTTTGTTTAGTTTAGAGATGCAGCGCGTCTCTAAACTAAACCGAAACCGGCCCTTCGGCCCACCGAGTCTGCACCGATCAGCGATCCCAGCACATTAACACTACCCTACACACACTAGGGACGATTTTACATTTACACCAAGCCTACAAACCTGCACGTCTTTGGAGCGTGGGAGGAAACCGAAGATCTCGGAGAAAGCCCACGCAGGTCACGGGGAGAACATACAAACTCCGTGACGATATGCACCCGTAGTCAGGATCAAACCCGGGTCTCTGGCGCCGTAAGGCACTGGCTCAACCGCTGTGCCGCCTTTAAATAAAGACACAACTTGATTCCAGTGGCACTGGGGATGATGGTGACCAATGCATAGATGTTCATGATAATGGGCGATAGAACCAAAGGTGACTTGTGTCGTCTTACTGTGTGTTGTTGTCATCTGGTGCGTGCGATGAGATAATTTAATGGAGAAAATGCACAGAGTAGGGTTAATTGGATAGTTCTTCAACGAGCCAGCAAGGACAGAGGTTGGAACGGCACCTTCATTCTACAATGAGCATGCCGTTGTGTTTCAATGGAGTGGTAACAAGGTTTCAGTGTGGGAGGCACGGTAATGAGTTAGTTTGCAAGCTGCACGTTAGTGTATCAATAAGTTAAATGAAGAATTCATGAACACTTTCAAAGCTAAAAAGAGTGCAAAATGCTAGTAGGGAAGCCCAGTCAATAAACAACAAAAATCGTAATTTGTTCTTTAGGAGTTCCAGCACACAATCGCTTCCCAGAGCTCTTGGCTCAGTATGGTGGATTTTGTTTTGTTAAGAACTATATGGATGGGTTTCAGATGGTGGGATGGTGATGGGGATATGTGTGAATGGCCATGTCCATCCTGTGCGGTCTTTTGCCCTGCGTGTCATAGTTTCACAGAGCTGGGAGACTTGTCTGGGTGTGTAGTCACTTTCAGAGTGATGTTATGAAGAAAGTAATCTGTTTATTATCTGTGCTGAAGATAGATACAAAATGCTGGAGTAACTCAGCAGGTGAGGCAGCATCTCTGCAGAGGAGGAATGGGTGACATTTTGGGTGAAAAGACTATGCTTGTATTCACTGGAGTTTAGAAGGATGAGTGGCGTTCATATAGAAACATATAACATAAAAGGACTGGACAAGCTAGATGCAGGAAAAATGCTCCCAATGTTGGGCGAGTCCAGAACCAGGGGCCACAGTCTTAGAATAAAGGGGAGGCCATTTAAGACAGGTGAGAAAAAAACGTTTTCACCCAGAGAGTTGTGAATTTGTGGAATTCCCTGCCAGAGGGCAGTGGAGGCCAAATCACTGGATGGATTTAAGAGAGAGTTAGATAGAGATCTAGGGGCTAGTGGAATCAAGGGATATGGGGAGAAGGCAGGCATGGGATATTGATTGGGGATGATCAGCCATGATCGCAATGAAAGGTGGTGCTGGCTCGAAGGGCCGAATGGCCTCCTCCTGCACCTATTTTCTGTTTTCAATGGGTCAGGACCCTTCCATCAGACCCAATCGTCAAATAACATTATCGATGCTATTCCTATCATGTGTATTCTGTGAAATGGAGAGTCGGTCCTGGAAATGAGGATGGAGTTGAAGGTTGAGGTGGCACGGTTTTTGGCAAATTAAGCGTCCATTACATGAGGGAAAAAATCTATAAAGAGCAATGAAGCTGGATGACACCCGTAATAGTCGCAGCAGGTCTCCGAAAAATTTAAACATGTTGAAAATCCAGAAAAAGGTACGACTCTTTGGGCAACTACTCACGAGTGAGTAGTCGCCCAAAGAGTCGTACCTTTTCCTGGTCGCCGCTGGATTTTCAACACTATGACGGGTGCCGGCAAATCGCGTAAGTGGGATAGTCCCTCAACTCTTACATTCGCTGCTTTAGTGGAGGAAAGAACAGCACTTCTCTCATTTAACTTATCTCACTCTGTTCAAATTTAATTTCAATGCAACAGAAGTTGAGGATCTGCCTTTTCAATAGTAGAATAAAGGGCAGGAAATAATGCTTCATTGGTATCGAACCATGGTGGCACCTCATCCCAAGTGTAGTGTTGATTCTGCGGTCTGATTAAATGGCTGGCATGGGAGGTAAAATTCAATGTATCATTCAAATGGATCATTGGGGTACTTCACATTTCTGAAAGGATAGATGAAAACTTTTGAGGTAAAGAGCCTGAAGACGCATTAAAATCACTGCTCGATTATTGATACAGATTGGAATACATTCCCCTTGGAGGATAATAGAGTTCTTGCCTCAAAGGCTATGGATTCTAATTCGAAGATAGACACAAACAGCTGGAGTAACTCAGCGGGACAGGAGAGAAGGAATGGGTGATGTTCCAGGTGGAGACCCTTCTTCAGACCTGAAACGTTACCCATTCCTTCTCTCCAGAGATGATGTCTACCCCGCTGAGTTACTCCAGCTTTTTTGTGTCTATCTTCGGTTTAAACCAGCATCTGCAGTTCTTTCCTACACACTGGGTTGGTTCTTTATACACTGGATTCTAATTCAATTTATGTTTTCAGAGCAGAGATTGAAAGATTATTTTTGAGCATATTTAATGATAGAGGTACAGATGCTCTGATTGAATGTTTCATTCTACATGAAGCCCATCATGTACCATTTCATACATCTAGAAATCTAATTGATGGGAATTCTTATTTAAAATCAGGTCATCAAAGGCGCTGAGATTCTTGAAGTCCTGCACGACCATCCAACGGTTCGGCAGTATCTGTTTTCACTGTACGAGTGTCGATATGGAGTTTTCTTCCAGTCCCTTGGTGAGTGCCTTTTTTAAACAATATATTCCTATTCTCTGCTGAAGGCCAAATTATTAATTGGATAGGGCATAACATTAGTACCCACTAGGATGAAAATCGCACAAGCAAGAAGTTTATAACAAAAGATTCCTTACCTTAGTCAGATTTTGGAGGGTATGGTTTTTCAAATTTCTGCCGATATGTCTTTCACTGCATCCGACATTGCCAATGTGGGCTCCTGTACTTCGGTGAGACAAAGTGTAGACTCGGAGACCATTTTGTGCTCGGTCCGCCAAGGCCTACTGGATCTCCCGGTTGCTAACCACTTAGACTCTCTCTCCCATTTCCACACCTACCTTGCTGTCCCGGGCCTCCCTCCCTTTCCGTTGTGAGTCCGCAACCAAATTGGCGGAACAACACCTCTTATCTCGCTTGGGTAGCTCACAACTCAGCAGTATGAATGTTGAATTCTCTAAATTTAGATTACGTCTGCTTGCACCTCGCCACCCCCCTTTCCACTAACAGTCCATTAACCAGTTCAACAGTTTGCAACGATGTAGTCCTCTCGGGATTACACTGTCTTTAGCCAACAATTGGCCTATCAGGGAACCTCCTTGCCCGAGGTCACCTGTTGCCGTCCCAATTTGACGCATTTTTCTTGCTTCCATTCGAAGGGTCCTGACCCGAAACTTCACCTAATCATCTTCTACTGTGATGCTGCCCGCATTAATTTACTCCAGCATTTTGTATCCATCTTTGGTATAAAGCAGCATTACACGATAACTTTCCTTCTTTCTTTAGCCACGGTAGAACAAGACTTAAAGAAGGACTGGCTCTTTGCCGCTCACTATCGCTACTATGTTCGTGAAATGAGGATCTTAGCGTATAGTCAGCTGTTGGAATCCTATCGCTCATTAACGCTTACGTACATGGCAGAAGCATTCGGTGTTGGTGTGGAGTTCATTGATCAGTAAGTGGGTTTTGATCTTCTGAATCTTCAATCTTACTTTTAAGCTTTACTCAGATACACAAGTTGTTTTAAGTATTTTATCTGGTTAGTCTTTCATTATTTTTCATAGCTCTTTTGCTATCCCTTCTTACCAAGGTGATACTTTCAAGAGTTAGATTTAGCTCTCAGGGCTAACGGAATCAAGGGATGGGGGGGGGGGGGGGGAAGCGGGAACGGGGTACTGTTGTGGATGATCAGCCATGATCACATTGAATGGCTCGAAGGGCCAAATGACCTACTCCTGCACCTATTGTCTATTGTCTATTCTTTTCTATGTTTAGAAAATACTGGGGGTATTTTTTTGTTGCACTGGGGACTAAGGTGAATAAAACTTGCATTTGATTTACAGGGAACTCTCTCGTTTCATTGCTGCTGGTAGGCTACACTGTAAAATAGACAAAGTGAATGAAATCGTAGAAACCAACAGGTATGTATGTGCAACAATAGATTGTAGTTTGCCACAATTCTCCAGATGCAATATTGTGATCTGTAAATCTGGACCAAACTTTGACTGTCAATTTTGATTATTACAGGCCTGACAGTAAGAACTGGCAGTACCAGGAAACCATAAAGAAAGGAGATCTGCTGTTGAACAGAGTCCAAAAACTCTCACGGGTGATAAATATGTAATGGTCAATAACTCCACGACGGCCATTTAGTATTTGAATTGTTCTAGTTATTTCTCTTACTATTTACAAATCATGGGTTTAGTTTATGCCATTGTTGAACCTTTTATGTATTAAACTTTGTAGTTTACTTGGCTGATGTGTAAACAATTTGAGCAATGTATATAAAATAAACACCCAGAGCATGTTTTCAAAAATATCTCAAGTATCTCAAAGGAAATTGGAATTCCAGCTTAAATACCAATTTTAAGATGTGTTTGTGAACGTGGCTCTGGGAAATTAAATGTTTCAAACTGTCTTGGTTTCCTTCCCATTGACATTCAAGTGTTGAGTTATTTACACCAGTTGTTCATTCCGTTAAACGGAAAGGAGAAGGTAGTTTTTGAGGCCAAACCTGTAACTCCACTGTGGAAGCAGCAAAATTCTTCCCATTTAACCATGTCCATAAAAGAGAATGGAAACAACCTTAAACTGGGTTGTAGACACTCGCATAGAGCAGGCAGGCAGCACTAACACCCACTTAGAGGCCGATTTCTAAAGTTAGAGCAGAAGCCTAACAAACCCAAGTCGCACCAGGTTCTCATTCTCTGCTCACAAACAGCTAACAATGGCCCGTTTCCTTTATCATTGTAACTTGTTTGCATATCTTTCATTATTTGTTCCATATCTCTCGTTTCCCTTTCTCCTGACTAGTCTGAAGAAGGGTCTCGGCCCAAAATGTCGCCCATTCTTTCTCTCCAGAGATGCTGCCCGTCCCGCTGAGTTACTCCAGCATTTTGTGTCTATCTTCGGTTTAAACGAGCATCTGCAGTCCCTTCCTACACAATTCTTTTGAGATGATTCTTGCAACAATATCTTGGTCATAGCTATGAGTTTTAAGATTTGGATGCAGGAATTGCAATGCAAACTTTGAATTTGGACAATGAGGAAGATATAATAAACGGCAGCTGCTGGAATCCTGAGTGAAACCGTGCTGGAGGAAGTCAGCTGGTCAGGCGGCTTCTGGGGAGGGAATGGAGTAAGCCATGTGGCAGTTCAATAGAGTAGTGAAGAAAAGAGTTCAGGAGCCCGAAACATCACCCATTCCTTCTTCCCAGAGATGCTGCCTGTCCCGCTGAGTTACTCCAGCAATTTTGTGTCCATCTTTGATTTTGACCAGCATCTGCAGTTCTTTCCTACACATTGAAAGGTTGTTAAGTGTTGTACATCTATAAAAACAAACTGCTTTTAGAATTTAGACTGTCAAGGAGCATTCATGGACCACATTTCTCACAGAGTGGTGAGTCTGTGGAATTCTCTGCCTCAGAGGGCAGTGGAGGCAGGGTCTCTGGATGCTTTCAAGAGAGAGCTAGATAGGGCTCTTAAAAATAACGGAGTTGGGGGATATGGGGAGAAGGCAGGAACGGGGTACTGATTGGGGATGATCACATTGAATGGCGGTGCTGGCTCGAAGGGCCGAATGGCCTACTCCTATTGTCTATTTGCTCCTGACCACGGGTAGTGTCTGTTTGTAGTTTGATCATGTGATAGGAGCAGAATTAGGCCATTCGGTTCAACAAGTCCACTCCACCATTCAATCGTGGCTGATCTATCTCTCCCTCCCAACCCCATTCTCCTGCCAATTCCCCATAACCTCTGACACCCGTACTAATCAAGAATCTTTCTCTGCCTTAAATATATCCCCTGACTTGGTCTCCACGGCGTTCTGTGGCAAAGAATTCCACACCCCCTGAAGAAATTCCTCCTCATCTCCTTCCTAAAAGAACATCCTTTAATTCTGAAGCTGTGACCTCTAGTCCTAGACTCTCCCACTGGTGGAAACATTCTCCTTGTGACTCGGGGTTTGCTTCAGATTCCTCCCACATCCCCAAGACGTGTGGATTTGTAGGTTAATTGGCCCTCTGCAGAGGGTTGTAGAGAGTGGATGAACATAGAACTAGTACAAATGGGTGATCGATGGTCGGCGTGGATCCAGTGGGTAGAGGGGGCCATTTCAAAGCTGTAAATCTCCAATTTAAACTTTATACTTTGATTAGCAAATAGTAGACAATCAGACACTGGATTTGTTATAAATAACAGTATAAATTATTTTTATTTACAGACCTTGTTACAAAACAAATAGACTATACATTTTCAAATATCGAAAGATTCTGACCCATGACATTTGTTCATGAATTATACAACAGGCAACACACAAAGTCCAGCTGATACCGTAGTGAACCAGTGCGCTCCGTTTTGCGTACTTCTGAAACTATTCACACTTTTACACAGAAAGGTCGCTTTTAGAACCAAGCTCGGAACAGGCTTTGCTATCAGGCTTACATTCACATTTGAGATGTGTAGTGTTAAACTCTTCACATGTCTCTATTGCTTTTGTCACTGCAATCGTTTTATTCCTTACATGAACCCGAAATCGCTTCAGGTTCGAGTGCCTTTTAAGACAAGATTTCTTGTGTTCTGATCGTTCAACTCAGCTTTTTTTAAATAAAAATGTCATCCATTTTTTATTCAGTACGAGTATAGATAGGTGCTGCCGAGGAACAATGTTATGGGAAGACAAACTCCAAACTTTCGGAACATTGTATTTTTCTAACCCTATTTAATCAACAAAAGAATTGCAGGAGATACTCAGTGAAATCCCAAGGTATTTCCTTTCAAATAAAGGCACCGTCACCTTAAATTGCCGGGATGAGAATATTTACATTCCAGTAGTATTAGATACTATGGGACAATGGGTAAAACTTGAAAGTACAACTGTTTTAATGAGCCAAGTGAATAGCATAGTGCTTTAGACCTCTTTCATAGTCAAAATCATCGAAAACATGGTACTTCATTAAAGGTACAGAAAGGTAAAGGCCTTTTGATTTGCTCTTGGCTGGTGGCATCACCACATACAAATATACATACAAATCAAAAATTGGTTTCATTTCACAATTGAAAGATTTGTTGATTCCAAATTATTAAGGTTCAAGCACAATAAATACTAGGAACTCACAAGGTGGAAAAAGCAAGCTCCTAATCCAGTTGAACATTTCATTCTTTTTTTTAAATTAAATGTTCAATTTAAACAGTCATCTTGAAGCAACTATCAGGCACTTTAAATTTTGACTAAAAGCTGCAAAAAAAAGGTTCAAGTGGTTTTTCGGATGGGTCTGGGATGATATTTTTTTTTTCTCTAATGAATTTGTTACACTGGGAGTTTAGACAACAAATGAATATATTAGTGAAATATTTTTGAGGCTATCTCTCTCCCCCTCCCCCACTTCCAAAAAATAAATCATTTCACTCCCAAATTCCAAAATGGACGAACGATTTTATAAAAAGTGCCCCAAAAATCTTATACTGTAGGTATTTTGCATTATTAGCTGGGCAGTGAATATCTAAACAATAAGGTACTTTTACCTGTTATTTATTATTAATTCCTAAATAAATAAATACCAGATGATTTCAAAATTGTACCAAAACTGGATATAAGAAAATGACCTGTGCAAAAATACATGTTTAATATGTACAATTTTAACAAAATATGCATTCTGAAATAGGGATATTTCCATATTTTTTGTATAATCCATTAAACAAGAAAATTCAAAATAAAAGGTACAAAAATCGTGACATACTTTCTCTCAGCTTGTTGAAAATTGGGGTAAGAAAACAGAGTTACAATTGGTAACTGTCGCATAAGGAACAAGCTAGCTTCAGTTTAAGCCAGTTTTAAAACTAAAACCACTAGGAGTCATAAGGTTACATTTATTACAGCAGAGAGGGGAATTTTTCTTTAAGAATTTCCTTAATAGCCTTTTCGGAAATGGCCAAAAGGAAATGGCATTATTACTGGGTCTCCAGCAGATACTGCTCTATAACTATTTGCAATAAGTAGATCCTTTTATTGGTTTATCTGACAATTATCCAACAATGATTCTAAGAGTATTTTAGCTATACACTATTTTATGTTTCTTAAAATTTATATATTGAATTCACGACACTGCCCACAAAAATCTGAGAAGATGAATTGAACAGACGATTAGTATATGCTCACGTTCTCCACGCTGTGCACACATCTGCCTTAACATCAAGATTTGGGAGAAAAAGTCACTACACTAAAAGCTGATATTGGGAAAAAAAAAAATTTCATTCTGATATGCTCCCCGACTTGTCGACCAATAGGTGAAATGTGTGCAAATATTCACTAAAGTGGTCATTTTAAGCATTTTTGAGGAATTTTCTTTTGGAAATCCCTGATTTAAACCGATCTTTTAAAAAAAAAATTGTTTCTTTGACAAACTTGCAACACTGTCCCTTTTTGTTAAATTAAAATCTATTCCAGTGTAGTTGGGAGAATGGATATAATCTATTAGTGCAAAAATTATGTGGACTACTAAGACTGTTCGGGTGGAAGCAGCATTCACTACAAATTGTTATTTTCTTGCCTTTAAAAAAAAATAAAAACAGGCAAGACCAAGCTGCAAATGCCACTGAACCCCATGCTCACCGCACAAAATTTAATCATAGATCTATTTAAAGAACGTTGTTTTATTCATTAAAAAAATTGTTGCATCGAAACGCCATACCTGATGCAACCTTTTTCAACTCTCCATTCTGCTGTAATTCTAACCAGGAATCAGTTAGAATTTACACCATTTATTCATGTGTGTGTGAAGTACAATGAATAAATCATTCGCTGGACTGACTTCCCGATGTTATTTTAGTTCCACAATTTTTCTGCTCCAAAAAAAAAAAAAAAAGCCAAGGTTTGTGGACTTAACAAAAATAAATTTCAAAGTAACTACCTGACACAAGTCGGCATACTTGGCAACTGGTTTAAAGTTTAAACGTAGACAAAGTACACATATCGCTTGCGAAAGAAATAAATACAACATATCTGCTCTGTGATAGAAATTTCCAGTAGATGTCAAGGGGCTACGGAACTCCCACTAAACGTGTAAAGATGCTTAAACATTTGGCAGTTCAACATCCAAACTGTTTAGCAAATGCGCCCTTCTGCAGTAAATAGTCTAAAAACTGCACCTTTTGCATAAATCGCAGATCAGTAGTCAATCTTCTAGCTTGGTACCTAATACTTAATACTGATTTGAACAATTGCAAGCCCATTTTCTAGCCAGGAAGTCCATGTCAACTCAATTTAAGATGTGCACCACGCTGTGAGGATTCCACAAACCTGGCTTCGAAACCTGTAATTTTGATTATACTATCCACAGACCTGAGGAACAAGGGAGGTTGCGAAAACTCCAAGGCTTCGTGCAGTTCAGAGTGCCTACTTCTGATTTCAAAATAAGATGTCCAGTTTCTTCCAGAAGAACATTGGTTATCATGGTCGAGCCTTTGGCTACAAAATATAGAAAAACAGATTCACCCGTCAAATTCACATTGTGACAGCAGGACACCTCATTTAATTCTCAACAAACCTTATTCTCAATGAAAACAAAGTGAAAAAAAGAATCAGTCTTGTACAGGGCCGGCAGCATCTCTGGAGGACATGGCACACGAGGCGATGTTTCAAGGATCATGACCCTTCCTCAGACATGAAGAAGGGTCCTAACCCAAAACGTCGCCTATCTTTCTTCTGCACTTGCACAGGGCTCTGGTGAGACCACATCTGGAGTATTGTGTACAGTTTTGGTCTCCTAATTTGAGGAAGGGCATCCTTGTGATTGAGGCAGTGCAGCATAGGTTCACGAGATTGATCACTGGGATGGCGGGACTGTCATATGAGGAAAGATTGAAAAGACAAAGCTTGCATTCACTGGAGTTTAGAAGGATGAGGGGGAATCTTATAGAAACATATAAAATTATAAAAGGACTGGACAAGCTAGATGCAGAAAAAATGTTCCCAATGTTGGGCGAGTCCAGAACCAGGGGCCACAGTCTTAGAATAAAGGGGAGGCCATTTAAGACTGAGGTGAGAAAAAACGTTTTCACCCAGAGTTGTGAATTTGTGGAATTCCCTGCCACAGAGGGCAGCGGAGGCCAAATCACTGGATGGATTTAAGAGAGAGTTAGATAGAGCTCTAGGGGCTGGTGGAATCAAGGGATATGGGGAGAAGGCAGGCATGGGTTATTGATTGGGGACGATCAGCCATGATCACAATGAATGGCGGTGCTGTCTCGAAGGGCCGAATGGCCTCCTCCTGCACCTATTTTCTATGTTTCTATCCATTCCCACCCTAGATGCTGCCTGGCCGGCTGAGATACTCCAGTACTTTGTGCTTTACGCAAGATTACTGCACCTGCAGTTCCCAGTGAGCCCATCATGTTCTGGACTGGTGAACCCTCTGCCACAGGGTTCCCAGCCTTTGACAAGCTCCTGAGGCTGCATCTCTCAAGTCTCTGGCCCAGGGTGGTTCCCAGAATGTTGATAGAGGTGGCCATGCCATTGATAGTTGGGAGGTAGTCACTGGCTGAAACTCGAGGCACAAATGGTGCTCGCCATTAACTAGCCCTTGGCTGAAATAGTGTTGATGTGGACGGTTTGAGTTTTTATGGGGTTGCAAACAGAATTGAAAATCGTGCAATTATCAATAAACATCCCATTTCGATCTACCTGGCTAAAGCCCGTCCCACTGTGCGAGGTAATTCAAGAGCTCTCCCGAGTTTAAAAAAAATCGGACTCGTGGTATGTACGCAGAATGTACTTACCGGGAACGCCGGAGCTCGGGACGTCGCTTAGTGGCTCGTAACGCTAAAGGCAGATACCCGGGAAATGTGGTAAATTCGTGAAGATTTTTCAACATTGTGAAAAATTTCCACGAGAGCCCCGAGTACCCACAAACGGACATTACCGCAATTCTCCGAGTTCGAATCAGGGGAAACTCGGGAGAACTCTTGAATTACCTCGTACAGTGGGACAGGGGCTCAAGTGACAGCTGGGAATGGTTGCCCCTAGGACACTGTCCTGCATAGATGTCTTGTTGAGATGGTCGACTTTCTAACAACCCAATCATCTTGTCTTTTACCCAGGGCAGTGGAAGTCAAGAACCAAAGGACATAGGTTTATGTTGAGAGGGGAAAGAATGAATCAGAACCTAAGGGGCAACTTTATCACTCAGGGGGTGGTAGGTATATGGAACAAGCTGCAAAGGGAGGTAGTTGAGGCAAATACTATTACAATGTTTAAAATGCTTTTAGATAGGTACGTGGATAGGGAAGGTTTAGAGCAGGGGCAGCAACCTTGTTCACAGAAGGTAGACAAAAATGCTGGAGAAACTCAATGGGTGAGGCAGCCTCATTCAATCCTTACATGTCCCACCCTCTGAGTTTCTCCAGCATTTTTGTCTACATTTGATTTTTCCAGCCTCTGGAGTTTAAAAAAAAAACGTGTTCACAAAAGGTGCGTGGCCGGGCCGGTGGCTTTGCGCAGGATGCGTTACCGCTAGGGCTTGGCCCTCGGGCAGGGCGCTCGGCCGCGCCACTCGGGCAGGGTGCTCGGCGGGCTGGATGATTACGGGGGGAAAAAAATCCGCCTGACGGCCGGTTGATTTCGAATTATGGGCCGCATCCGGCCCGGAGGCCGCAGGTTGCCAACCCCTGGTTTAGAGAGATATGGGCCAGACTCTGGCAAGTGGGACCAGCGTAGATGGGGATTATTGGTCAGCATGAACAAATTGGGCTGAATGGCCTGTTTCCATGCGATATGGCAATATGACCAAGAAGAATTTGTAGGTTGTTGCAGAAATAGATATTCTTAAAGATAGCGGAGTCAAGGGATATGGGGAGAAGGCAGGAACGGGGTACTGATTGGGGATGATCAGCCATGATCACATTGAATGGCGGTGCTGGCTCGAAGGGCCGAATGGCCTACTCCTGCCCCTATTGTCTATGTATCTAGGTTAATAAATAAATTCCAGAGGAACAGTAACAAGCACGAGAGTAATACAATTAAACATTTGAAAAGTTCCCAACCCAACCAACATCAGGTGGTGGGAATAGGATTGAGAGCCTTTAGTCTTTTAGACTTTAGAGATACAGTGCAGAAACAGGCCCTTCGGCCCACCGTGTCCGCACCGACCAGCTATCCCCACATCAGTCCCCTATCCTACACACTAGGGACAATTTACAATTCACAGAAGCCAATTAACCCACAAAACTGTACGTCCTTGGAGTGATGGGGGTGGGGGGGGGGGAACCGGAGCATTCAGGGAAAACCCACCCGGTCTCGGGGAGAACATGCAAACTCCACACAGGCAGCACCCGTAAGAATTGATCCCTGGGCGGTGTAAGGCGGCAACTCAACAGCTGCGCCACCGTGCTTCCCCCATGGGCCTATCCCACTTGGGTGATTATTTTAGGTGACTACAGGTGACTGCCACAAAATTTTCAACATGTTGAACATTTTTCAGCGACAGTGGCGACAATTTTTGCTGTCGTAGGTCGTCGCCAGGTGTGGGAGGTGAATTCGGTGTCGTAGGAAAATTAGTTCCTGGCAGTCACCTAAAGAGTCGACTAAGTGGGACAGGCCCAGGTCTAGACTTAAATCACTTATTGAAGCGTGGCACCCCCTTGGTTTTCCCTCCATACCTGGTGGAGGAGAGTGTTATTGGAGAGGCCCGGCGTCCCTGGGATCACGCCGGGATGCTTCGAGTGAACGTTGTTTACCACGGGCGCTTTGGCGAGCTTGTTCGCCCTGTTGCCGCCGTGGATGGCAGCGGAGCCCGGCGAACCTTTCCGCTTCCGGCCTTCCAGCCTGTCCAGCGGCGGGTGGGGATGTGGGAAGGCGGCGTGCGGGCTCGCCAGCTGCTCGTTGGCCTGGTGCACGAAGGGCCCCAGCGAGAGGGTGGAGTCACCGCTGTTCATCACCACACTCATCCGCTTAATCGACTCCGCAGGGGCCCCCGCCTGAAGCCCTTTCCCCGACGGCTCGTGCTTGAGGCCCAGAGAGTTCATCTTGTTCGTACAGTTCAGGCCAACGTTGTGCGGGCTGCCGTAAGTCGACGAAACGGACGAATAATTAGACGTCCCCAGACTCCCGGAATTCACACAATTTTTCTTCGGGGCATCGGCGGAATAGATGGAAGGAGAATGCAATGGCAGTGCAGAATTGTTCTTCCTCCTCCTCCCAGAACTGTTGCTGTTATTGTTGCTACTGGAGTTACTGTTGTTGCTGGTAGGCGGGGGTTCTTTCGGTTTGAAAGACCTGCTGGGCTTCACTTTCTGAGGTTTGTTGAAGACATGGGAGGGGACCGAGGAGAGCCCAGAAGGCATGGCAGATGGTGAAGGTACGTGTCTAGATTGCATACAGTGAGCTGGGTCCGCAGAGCCCAAGGCAGCGGGGTGAGCCGTCAGAGTAGTTGCATATGACGGCACGGGTTTACTGTTGGCCAATAGGAATGGAGAAGACACCAACAGTGGAGATGACAATGAGGAAGGGGAGGAGGAGACCACACCTGCAGTACCGACACTGGAATGCGACAGGTGAGGGGGAACCATGCTGCTGCTGGGAGCATTGCACTGCCCCGACGTTGGACTGTCCACCGCAGGGGGGATTTTTCTGAGAGAGAAAAAGGAAGTTGGTTTAGAGTCAGTCGTACAGTACAGCATGGAAACAGGCCCTTCGGCCCAACTTACCCACCCCATCTACACTGGTCCCACCTGCCCGCGTTTGGCCCATATCTCCCTTACAATCGCTCCACACTTTCAAATCTCTACTCTGACAGCAACATTTCTTAACCTTGCGCTAAACGTTATTCCCTTCATCATGTGTCTGTACGTTGTAAACGGCTCGATTGTAATCATGTACTGTCTCTCCACTGACTGGTTAGCACGCAACAAAAGCTTTTCACTGTACCCCCGGTACACGTGACAATAAGCTAAACTGTCTATCCTATCCATGTACCCATTTAAATGTTTCTTAAATGATTGTCACAGACAGACCTATGCTTTTGAAAAGAGATGATGATCCACATGGAAGACATTTTCATGAAAAACATCTTGCATGGAAACGTTGCCCCTCAAGTTCCTATTACATTTTCCCCTCTCACCTTCAACCCATATCCTCCATCTAGTATATTATTATCATGTGTACTGAGGTCCAATGAATAGCTTCTTGTTGCGTGCTATTTTCAAGAGAGTCTTAGATTTAGCTCTTAGGGCTAAGGGAATCAAGGGAGATGGGAAAAAAGCAGGAACAGGGTACAGATTTTGGATGATCAGCCATGATCATATTGAATGGCTGTGCTGGATCGAAGGGCCGAATGGCCTACTCCTGCACCTATTTTCTGTGTTCTATTCAGTCAATGCAAAAGCTTTACATTATAATGTATGAAGGGGGGGCCTCGACCTGAAACATCGCCAATTCCTTCGCTCCATAGATGCCGCCTCACCCGCTGAGTTTCTCCAGCATTTTTGTCTACCTTAAAGATCTTTTGTGATGTCCTGACCTTTCCATTTGCACACGGCAACTTCCGCAGATCTTAAATTCTCAACCATTATATATTTTTTTGTTGGCTTACTTACTTCCACATTTGTGAATTAAGATGCTTTTCGACCATGGAACTAAGTGCACATCGAAAGTGGTCCCAGCGCCTCTCAAACACAAAGCAGCCTCGGCCAACCTGCCGACTTCCAAACGTGCAAATCTGGTCGGAAACAAGAAAGTTGAGGAAAAACCTGAAAACTACGGAAGAAATTGACATGATGGATTTAAATCCGATGCTGGGTTGGGTGAGGTGGGGGGGACGGGGGGCAAGGTATATCTCCACTTTTCTTTTTCTTCCTATATCTTTCTGCTACACTGCTTTGGTAGTTTAGGGAACTTTCTTTTGTCCTTCTTCAATCTATTTTTTCACTTTCTACTTTTCTTTCATTTTCTCGTTCTTTTCTTTTTTCATTTTCATAATTTAGGTTATAAGGTTAAAAATGAAGCTGTATAAAAATTGTATAATTTCAGATGCCGAATGTTTTATCTTGGTACAATTGCTTCTAATAATTTTTGTTTTTTTTAAAGAATAGAAATTGACCTGACGGATTACATGAAACTTAATCATTCTTATAACCATACCTATGTCTGACCATAATTCACTTATTTGGTATTAAATGGTATATAGGTCGACTACCGATTTTCCGCCACCCTTGGTTCTAGAGCCTTTCTGGATCATCCGTTTTTGTCGGACCAACAGAGGTCACGGCCCTCCGGGATGAGGTCGACGGTACCGGAATGTTCCGCCGTGGACGCCGAGACACCAGCCTGCAAAGTCGGCCTGGGAAGTCGGCAATGGGAACGGATCTGCCGGCTCTGGCCGGGCCGGAGTTCCAGAGCCCCGGCCGCAGAGGGGCAAATCTGAGCCGCCAATCGGCTGCGGAAGTCCCGATGAGGTCGAGATCGGGCGACACATTTCGGGGGGGACTTCTGGGGGGGCGGGGGGCGGGAATTTCAAATGAGCTCTCGGAATTTTGTCCAGATTAAAAGGAGGTGCCGGACTGTGAAAACCCGGCATATAACACGATAAAAACCTGAAAAACTGAGTGTGCTGATATTTTTAAAAAATCCCTGTTCCCGTTTGCAACTTACAGCAGCCGGCCGAGGGTGTTGTCCAGAATAATGGCAGTCGAGTTTTTCCGCCAGCTCCTCCTTCTCCTCACATTCCCCCTCGTCGCTAGACAACCTGGATGCAGAGTCCGGTGCGGCAAGTGAGGCGTGCAGTTCGTGTACCGATGCAGTATCACCGACGGTGTTGCCACTGTGCTGTAACGTACATGTGGCCGGCCTTCAAAAGGAAGTGAATATTTGTTGGTGTGTGGAAGGACACAACATCTTGCAGCAAATACACATCAAGGACATTTGCAGCACAGAACGTCATCGGAGATCGTTTCTCCCCAGCGGCGATCAAACTGAACAACACCTCCACCTTCTGTCGTGGGGTAAACTCCCCCTCCCCCCCCTCCCCAATCTCTGCACATCCCCAGATCCTGGACACTCCACTCGTCACTTCATGTTTCAGGTCTCTTGTTGTGTTTTACAACTGTTGGCAGATCAATTTCCCGCCTGGGATAAACAAAGTTCTATCGTATCGTATACATCAGCAGCGACAAAGATGCTTCACATCACGAACGGCCTGTAAAAGGAGCCCCACGCAATGACAAACCTCAACCTTTGAGCCACTCAGCGCTGTATGTATTTGCTGATGAAGCATCCTGAGCCAAAACATCACCTATCCACGTTCCCCAGAGCTCCTGTGTTGGAAGTAACTGCAGATGCTGGTTTACACCAAAGACAAAACGCTGGAGTATCTCAGCAGGTCAGGTGGCATTTCTGGAGAAAAGGAATAGGTGGTGCTTGGAGATGGGACTCTTCTTAAGACTGAAAGAGAGGGGCAGGGAGATGATGGTGGTGGCGGGGGGGGGGGGGGGCATGGGTTGGGAAATGGAGACGGGAAAAGACCAGAACTAATCAGGGCCATTACTATAACGGCCGGCCCACTGTGGACTACACCCTGCCTCGGGTCATCTGTTGCCCGCCCAGATTAGTTCTGGCCTTCTCTCGTCTCCATGTTCCCACCCCCCTCCCCACTTCTATCGTTCAGTCTCAAGAAGGGTTCAAACCCAAAACGTCACAGCTCCAGAGATGCTGCCTGATCCAATGAGTTACTCCAGCACTTTGTGTCTTTTTTCATAAGCCAGCAATCGTGTACTTTCATCACTGTTTTTTATAAATTAATTAAAACTACTGACCCACATTAAAAAAATAAATGCACCAAATGTGACAATTATAGCCATCTAAGACCTCCTTATGAAATATTGTCTGAAGAAGGGTCTCGCCCCCGAAACGCCACATGTTTCCGTCTCTCCAGAAATGCTGCCTGTCCCGCTGAGTTACTCCATCATTTTGTGTCGAGCTTCGATTTAAAACCAGCATTTGCTACACATTCCTTGTTTGAAAATAGCTATTAAATAGTCCTGTCAGTTAGTGTACACAATTATGTTACAAGTTGTAGTACATGTAAACTGGTAGCAATATAATTAGACATTTGACATTTCATACTTGTTCTATGAACAGATCTGACTGCACTTGAATCTTTGAATTGATCATTTTAAACAGCGAAGTACAATAAGCTACAAAGAATGCATCAGGAAGCAACATTATTATATAAATAGTGTGTTTGCTCCTTCACATCAGTTTTTATTTGCCCAAATCATTTTTCACAAAACACTATAACGTTCTCCAGTAATAGAAACAAGGAACTGCATACACTGACCGACATACACTACAAACCCACTGACTCACATGGCTATCTGGACTACACGTCTTCCCACCCTGCCCCCTGTAAGGACTCCATCCCCTACTCTCAATTCCTCCGTCTACGCCGCATCTGCTCCCAGGATGAGACGTTCCACACCAGGGCATCGGAAATGTCCTCGCTCTTCAGGGAACGGGGATTCCCCTCCTCCACCATAGATGAGGCTCGCACCAGGGTCTCGTCCATACCCCGCAACACTGCTCTCTCTCCCCATCCCCGCACTCGCAACAAGGGCAGAGTCTGCCTAGTCCTCACCTTTCACCCCACCAGCCGGCAAATACAACAAATCATCCTCCGCCATTTTCGCCACCTCCAACGTGACCCCACCACTCGCCACATCTTCCCATCTCCCCCCATGTCTGCCTTCCGCAAAGACCGCTGCCTCCGCAACTCCCTTGTCAATTCTTCCCTTCCCTCCCGTACCACCCCCTCCCCGGGCACTTTCCGTTGCAATCGCAAGAAATGCAACACCTGTCCCTTTACCTCCCCCCTCGACCATTCAAGCAGTCGTTACAGGTGCGACAAAGGTTCACCTGTATCTCCTCCAACCTCATCTACTGCATCCGCTGCTCTAGATGTCAGCTGATTTACATCGGTGAGACTAAGCGGAGGTTGGGCGATCGTTTCGCCGAACACCTCCGCTCAGTCCGCAAGAACCTACCTGAACTCCCGGTGGCTCAGCACTTCAACTCCCCCTCCCATTCCCAATCCGACCTCTCTGTCCTGGGTCTCCTCCATTGCCAGAGTGAGCAACACCGGAAATTGGAGGAACAGCACCTCATATTCCGCCTGGGTAGCCTGCGGCCGGCGGGCATGAACATTGAATTCTCAAAATTTGGCTAGCCCTTGCTGTCTCCTCCCCTTCCTTAACCCTCGAGCTGTCTCCTCCCATCCCCCCGCCCTCGGGCTCCTCCTCCTCCCCTTTTTCATTCCTTCTCCTCCCCAACCCCCTATCAGTCTGAAGAAGGGTTTCGGCCCGAAACGTCACCTATTTCCTTCGCTCCATAGATGCTGCTGCACCCGCTGAGTTTCTCCAGCATTTTTGTGTACCAAGGAACTGCAGATGCTGGTTCATTAAAAAAAAGGACAAAAAGTGCTGGAGTCACTCAGCAGTTCAGGCAGCATCTCTGGAGAAAATGGGTAGGTGACATTTCATAGGTTTTCACAAGGGATAGGAGCCAAATTAGGCTATTCGGCCCATCAGGTCTACTCCGCCATTCAAACATGGCCGATCTATCCATTGTTCCCAACCCCATTCTCCTGCCTTCTCCCCGTAACCCCCGGCACCCGTACTAATCAAGGGTCGGAACAGAGTCTGAAGAAGATCCAACCTGAAACGTCACCGATCCACGTTCTCCAGAGATGATGATGCATAACCTGCTTAGTTCACACGTTTGTAGGAGTAGAATCAGGCCATTCGGCCCATCGAGTCTACACCGCCATTCAATCAGGGCTGATCTCTGCCTCCGAATCCCATTTTCCTGCCTCCTCCCCATAACCCTCGACCCCCGTTCTAATCAAGAATTTGTCCATCTCTTCCTTAAAAATACTCCAGCACTTCGTGTTCAGAATCTAAAGAAGGGTCCTGACCCAGAACGTCACCTGTCCACGTTCCCCAGTGATGCTGCCTGACCCGCTGAGTCACCCCAGCCCTCTCTAATCCACACTTTACTCCTTCTAGTTTTGTTTTGTGTGTATAGGGTCTCATCACACCTGCATAAACTCCACCTACCTTGGAAGACTTGAATTGTAAAATTTGGTTTTGCCAGACACCATTTGTTTTACATCCGATGCAGCGTTTCCATGGGAATTCAGGTGCAATTCCGGAGAAGCTTTCGATGGCGAGGGATGCAGTTCCCTGAGAAGGGGTGTCTGGTGGTGATGATCGGAGATTCTATACAATTCTTTTTCCCTGGGTTTATTTTTGTGCTCCGCCAACAATAGGTCAAAGTGTTTCCTACGACCCAGTACTGATCGCCGATGGCTCAAGGAATGTGTCTGAAAGGTTCCAGGAGGAAAGACGCATCAATCTCAAATATAGTCATTTTAACATTGTCATCACAAACTTAACATTTCCAATGTCTAGCCCAATTAAACAAACAGCTCCTCCATTAGAAGATTCTGCGGCACGGTGGCGCAGCGGTAGAGTTGCTTCCCGACACCGCCAGAGACCTGCTAGAGGCAGGAAACAACTTCCCGATGTTGGGGGAGTCCAGAACCAGGGGCCACAGTTCAAGAAATTTAGAACGGAGATGGGGAAAAACTGTTGTGAATCTGTGGAACTCTCTGCCTCAGAGGGCGGTGGAGGCCAATTCACTGGATGCTTTCAAGAGAGAGTTAGATAGGGCTCTTAAAGATAGATAGATAGATATAATTTATTGCCACACAACCAGGGTTGGTGGAAATTTGGGTTGTCAGCAGCGGTACAATAATAAAGAACACACAATAAAACTATAACACAAACATCCACCACAGCATTCATCACTGTGGTGGAAGGCACAAACATTTGGCCAGTCCTCCTCCATTTCCCCCCCGTGTACAGGACCAGAGTCCAGTCAGTCCAGGATCGGCTTTTCCTCACCGGAGACCGGCGGTCGAGATTTAAAGTCCCCGCCACAGCCAGAAGCACCGTAGACTGCAGGGCCGGCGGTCGAAGCTCCCCTCCAGGGGTGATGATAGCGGAGTCAGGGGATAAGGGGAGAAGGCAGGAACAGGGGACTGATTGTGGATCACCCATGATCACATTGAATGGCGGTGCTGGTTCGAAGGGTCTCATGGCCCACTCCTGCATCTATTGTCTATTGAGACCTGGGTTCGATCATGACTACGGGTGCTGTCGGCACGGAGTTTGTACGTTCTCCCCTTGACCGCTTGGGCTTTCTACGAGATCTTCGGTTTCCTCCCACACTCCAAAGACGTACAGGTTTGTAGGTTAATTGGCTTGGTGTAAATGTAAATGATCCCCAGTGTGTGCGCGTAAATATGTGGGGGTGGCTAGACGGAAGGGCCTGTTTCCGTGTTGTATCTACACTAAACTCGGTATGTTGTCAAATTTTCAACTTGAACTTCTAACATAGTTTTAGTTTAGTTCAGTTTAGTGTCACGTGTACCGAGGTACAGTGAAAGGATTTTGTTGCGTGCTAACCAGTCAGCGGAAAAACAATCCATGATTACAATCGAGCCGTCCACCGTGTACAGACACATGATAAAGGGAATATTATGCATAATGTTTAGTACAAGATAAAGCCAGTAAAGTCCGATCAAAGATAGTCCAAGGGTTTCCAACAGTTGTTCATAGATTAAGTACATACATAAATACATACATATAGCCCTCCCTCAGGACGTTAAGGAAGGCTTGAGAGTAAAGACGAGTTTTAAGTCACGACTTAAAAGAGTCGATGGAGTTCTGATGTCTAGGAGCTGCAACCGCAAAGGCACGGTCGCCCCTGAGCTTATGCCTAGACCGCGGGATGTTCAGTAACCCCAAGTCGGCCGATCTGAGGGTCTGCAGATGCTGGTTTATACCAAAGATAGACACAGAATGGTGGAGTAACTCAGTGGGTCAGGCAGCATCTCTGGAGAACATGGATAGGTGATGTTTCCGGTCTAGTCAGCCTGAAGAAGGGTCCTGACCAGAAATGTCACCTATCCGTGTTCTCCAGAGATGCTACCTGACCCGCTGAATTACTCCAGCACTCTGTGTCGATCTCTCTTGAATTTCAGCAGGTGTACATTAGAGAGCATACTGACTGGTTGCATCTCGGCCTGGTTCAGCGACTCAAACGCCCAGGAACGAAGGAGATGACTAAATGTGGTGAACACTGACTGCCCGATCCATAGCATGTACTGATCTCCCCACCATCGAAGGGACCTACTAGGAATCTCTGCCTCATAAAGGCAGCCAGCAGCCAGCATCAGCAGAGACTCACACCACCCCAGCCGCGCTCTCAATCCACCCCTGCCATTGGGCAGTCTGAAAACTGTAACGACCAGGTTCAGGAACAGCTTCTTCCCAACAATCCTCTTGCATGCAGGCTCAGTGCACTATTTCTGTGCATTTGCTGATCAGGGGATGTGTCCGAGTATGTAAATACTGTACTGCACGTAAGGAAACAATCAAACTGTGTGTTTGCACATACGTAATCGGAGCTGAATTAAGGACCTGTCCCACTTTCACGACCTAATTCACAACCTTTTTTACTCGTGGACATTTTTCATCAGGCTAGAAAAAAGCCCCGACCTACTTGATGCCACGAGTACCCACGACTAGCATCATGACCTACCTACGACCTCGTGATGGCCATGCTGCGAGTATGAGTCAGGGGCAAACTCGGCAGAGGTCGTGAATTAGGTCGTGAAAGTGGGACAGGCCCTTTAGGCCATTCTGCCAGCACCATCGAACCCTTGATTGATGTTGGGTCAGCGAACACTCGGTGGGTCAAAGGTCCTGTTTCCATGCCCATAAGCTAATGTTATAGGGGTAGCATAAGGCCATTCGCCCCATCAAGACTACTCCGCCATTCAATCGCGGCTCATCTATCTTTCCCACTCAACCCCATTCTCCTGCCTTCTCCCCACAACCCTTGACACCCGTTCTAAGTGCCCATGCTGTGTCTCTAACCTTATCCGAGGCGCCATTATGAGAATAGAAAGCTCCGCGTTAACCCACCTTGCATGTCAGAGATCTTGTACATGGTTTCTTGGATTCAAGATCAACAACACCACAATGTCTGTTTGGGTCGAACTCCCTTTCTGCAAAGCAATGGAAAACATTGAACACGCCGTACAAAATATCCCTTCGAATTACCATTTTGGCTTCATGGGAAAGAATGTCAAAATCGTGCTGAAAATGAGGCACCCAATGTTTAATTTTGTCACGAATATTTGTGACTCAACTCAGCTTATGGTGAGAGGGGCAAAGTTGAAATGAGATGTGCAGAGGGTGGTAGGGGCCTGAACGAGCTGCCAGGGCTGGTGGTTGAAGCTGATAGAGATACAGGAGATGGAGGGACATGAATCATGTGTATGTAGATAAGACGTGGTCTTGGCATCATGTTCAGCATGGACATTGTGGGCTGAAGGGCTTGGTCCTGTTCTCTACATGTTAACCCTCTGGACAAGTTTCACTCCAGCAAAAAAAACGAAAAAACTCCCAATTTGAGCTGAAGAAGTTGCTCAAATTCAAATTCCCCTGACACCATGTTGAGATTTGTAAATCCGGGCCAATAATCTCAGACTCTGGGTTCTACCACTGCACTATCTTGCTATTGAGGGAGTGCAGCGTAGGTTCACAAGGTTAATTCCCGGGATGGCGGGACTGTCATATGCTGAGAGAATGGAGCGGCTGGGCTTGTATACTCTGGAGTTTAGAAGGACGAGAGGGACTCTCATTGAAACTTATAAGATTATTAAGGGTTTGGACACGCTAGAGGCAGGAAACATGTTCCCGATGTTGGGGGAGTTCAGAACCAGAGGCCACAGTTCAAGAATAAGGGGTAAGCCATTTAGAACAGAGACGAGGAAACACTTTTTCTCACAGAGAGTTGTGAGTCTGTGGAATTCTCTTGGACGCCAATTCTCTGGAGGCTTTCAAGAGAGAGCTAGATAGGGCTCTTAAAGATAGCAGAGTGAGCGGATATGGGGAGAAGGCAGGAACGGGATACTGATTGGGGATGATCAGCAATGATCATATTCAATGGCGGTGCTGGCTCGAAGGGCCGAATGGCCTACTCCTGCACCTATTGTCTATTGTCATGCGCCTAAAAAGGATTGGAGACACAAGTGACTGCAGATGCTTAAATCTAGAGGAATAATCAGGAGGGGCATAGATGCCTTACAGCCCCAGAGACCCGGGTTCGATCCTGACTACGGGTGCTGTCTGCAGAGAGTTTGCACGTTCTCCCCGTGACTTGCGTGGGTTTTCTCTGAGATCTTCGATTTTCTCCCACACTCCAAAGATTTGTAGGTTAATTGTGTGTAGGTGTGTGTGTGTGTGTGTGTGTGTGTCTGTATGTGTGTGTGTGTGTGTGTGTGTGTGTGTGTGTGTGTAGGTGTGTAGGTGTGTGAATGTGTGTGTGTGTGAGTGTGCGTGTGTGTATGTGTGTGTGTATGTGTGTGTATGTGTGTGTGTGTGTGTGTGAATATGTGTGTGTGTGTGTGTGTGTGTGTGGGTGTGGCGTGTGCGTGTGCGTGTGAGTGTGCGTGTGTGTGTGTGTGCGTGGGTAGGTGTGTGTGTAGGTGTGTAGGATGTGTTAGGTGTGGAGGTGTGGAGGTTGGAGTGTGGAGGTGTGGGTGTGTGGGTGTGTGGGTGTGTGGTGTGTACGTGTGTGTGTGTGTGTGTGTGTGTGTGTAGGTGTGTGTGTGTGTGTGTGTGTGTGTGTGTGTGTGTGTGTGTTGTGTGTGATGTGTAGGTGTGTGTAGGTGTGTGTGTGTGTGTGTGTGTGTGTGTGTGTGTGTGTGTGTGTGTGTGTGTGTGTGTGTGTGTGTGTGATAGTGTAGGTGTGCGGGGATCGCTGGTCGGCGTTGACTCAGTGGGCCGAAGGGCCTGTTTCTAAACTAAAGGAGGACTGATGCAGCGTTGCGACAAGATGTTTGCAACACCCTTTCCCCCCAAACCTCCCAACATAGACCACTCGACCCACCTAGTTCCTCCAGCAGATTGCTTGTTGCCTCCAGAGAAGATATGCATTCAAACATGGTTTAAACTACCAATGTTACAGAAGCCCCACAACATCTACTCAAGACTCACCTGACAAACGCTTGTGAGAAGAGGGTTTCTTGGTGTTTTTACGGTCTTCAAGTTTCTTCTCCGCGGGCGACGGAGACGACAGAAGATTCTTACCATTGGGTATCTGCCCGACGGAGGACAGGGGTGCCTTTGGTATTGCGGGATTATTAAGGCCAGTCTTTAATGAAGCACTCACAGTAGTGGAATTAATGGGCACAGGCATGACTTTCAACAACGGACCATCCACCTTCACATTAGGATGCACCTTCTCTGCTTTCACCAGTGTGGACATGCTGCAGAATACAATGGTTTTCATTTCAGAAACACTGGCAAGCAACACATTTTGTATCATAGAAAACAGGTGCAGGAGGAGGCCATTCGGCCCTTCGAGCCAGCACCACCATTCATTGTGATCATGGCTGATCGTCCCAAATCAATAACCCGTGCCTGCCTTCTCCCCATATCCCTTGACTCCACTAGCCCCTAGAGCTCTATCTAACTCTCTCATAAATCCATCCAGTGACATGGCCTCCATTGCCCTCTGTGGCAGAGAATTCCACAAATTCACAACTCTCTGGGTGAAAAGTTTTTTCTCACCTCAGTCTTAAATGGCCTCCCCTTTATTCTAAGACTGTGGCCCCTGGTTCTGGACTCGCCCAACATTGGGAATTTTTTTTCCTGCATCTAGCTTGTCCAGTCCTTTTATGATTTTATATGTTTCTATAATATCCCCCCTTGGTTCTTCGGTATCCTTGGTATTTAGTTTAATTTAGTTTATTAAAGTGCATTGTTTGCAGGCACGATCGCCAAACTTTTAAAGAAACATTTAGACAGGTACATGGATAGGACAGGACAGGTTTTACAGGCCAAATGCGGGCAGGTGGGACTAGTGTGGACGGGGCATGTTGGTCGGAGGGCCCGTTTCATAAGTGATAGGTGCAGAATCAGGCCATTCGGCCCATGGTCTACTTCGCAGTTCAATTATGGCTGATCTATCTCTCCTTCCTATAAACATTGACTTCTCAATCTTCAAGTAGCCCTTGCTTTCCCTCTCCCTCCATCCCTCCCCCTTCCCAGTTCTCCGACCAGTCTTACTGTCTCCGTCCGACTCCATTTTATCTCTAGGTAGACAAAAATGCTGGAGAAACACAGCGGGTGCAGCAGCATCTATGGAGCGAAGGAAATAGGCAACGTTTCGGGACGAAACGTTGCCTATTTCCTTCGCTCCATAGATGCTGCTGCACCTGCTGAGTTTCTCCAGCATTTCTGTCTACCTTCGATTTTCCAGCATCTGCAGTTCCCTTATACATTTTATCTTTGTTGTTAACCTCTCCCAGCTAACAATGATCTATTCCACATTTTTCCTTGACCTCCATTCCCTTTGTCCTATTTTCACACCTTACACTTCCTTATCTATGTTTCTCCCGCTCCCCTGACATCAGTCTGAAGAAGGGTCTCGACCCGAAACGCCACCCATTCCTTCTCTCCAAAGATGCTGCCTGGCCCACTGAGTTACTCCGGCACTTTGTGTCTATCTTCCATTCTCCTGCCTTCTCCCCCTAGCCCCCGACACCCGTACCAATCAAGAATCTATCTATCTCTACTCCCACGCTTTCTCTCTGAAGCCGAAAGATCAGATATACTTTGCATTAATAAAATCAAGGTTATCTCCCTTTTTCGGTTTGCCGCTGGGCCGGGCCAAGATGGCCATTCGCAGGTCCAGTCAGCCGGTAGTTGAGAGCTCTGCCCAAGTCAACTCCCTGCCCAATTCCAGACCCGGGTGTCCCTGGAGAGGGAACATACAGTGTCCACGGGACTCTGGAGGCCTTCTGTGAAACTTTTTCACCCAGAGACTTGTGAATTTGTGGAATTCTTTGCCACAGAAGGCAGTAGAGGCCAATTCACTGGACGAATTGAAAAGAGAGTTAGATCTAGCAGCTAGCGGAATCAAGGGATATGGGGAGAAGGCAGGCACGGGTTACTGATTGTGGATGATCAGCCATGATAACAATGAATGGCGGTGCTGGCTCGAAGGGCCAGATGGCCTCCTCCTGCACCTATTTTCTATGTTTCATACTGTATGACTCTGACTTAGTTCAGTTTAGAGATACAGCGTGGAAACAGGTCCTTCAACCCACCGAGTCCGCATCGACCAGCGATCCCCGTACACTAGCACTATCCTACGCTCCAGGGACCATTTGCGATTTTTACTGAAGCCAATTAACCTACAAAACTGTACGTCTTTGGAAAACGGGAGGAAACCGGTGGTCACGGGGAGAACGTACAAACTCCGTACAGACAGCACCCGTAGTCAGGATGGAACCCGGGTCTCTGGCGCTGTGAGGCAACGACTCTGCTGACTCCACCTATTGTACATGTATGATATGATCTGATGGGCAGCGTGCAGAACGAGCGTTTCACTGTAACTCTGCGCACGTGACATTAAACAAACCTTCGCCATAAAGGATGCAAGTTCTCAAGTTCGAAACTTTGATAAAATATCTGAATAAGATATAGGAAAACAATGCAGGAGTAATTTATAGAACAGGCAGAGAGAGAGAGAGAGAGAGAGAGAGAGAGAAAGGGCAGGCTCACTTTTTGTCGTGGTGCATCCTGCCGTGATGAACCATGTAGAAGGGTCTGCTCATGCTGCTGATGTGGAGTTTATCTTTGGGGGATTTTTGTATCTTCGAGCTGGACGAAGGGCAGGTGCCGACGGATGAGCGGCTACTCCCACAGTCGCTGCCACCTCTGCTTTTGGAGAGCGCGGAAGAATAAGAGTACGCAGAAGTCGGAGAAGTTACAGGCGGTTTGCTTGACGTACTGTGTCTTCTCTCTGCAAGGAAGAACAATAAAACAATTCAGTGTTGGCCAGCAATGAAGTTCTTAGTTCTTCGTTCTAAGTTTTAGTTTTAGGGATACAGTGTGGAAACAGGCCCTTCGGCCCACCGGGTCCGTGCCGACCAGCGATCCCCGCACATTAACACTACCCTACACACACACACACACACGCACTAGGGACAATTTTACATTTACACCAAGCCAATTAACCTACAAAGCTGTACATCTTTGGAGTGTGGGAGGAAAACGAAGATCTCAGAGAAAACCCACGCAGGTCACGGGGGGAACGTACAAACTCCGTACAGACAGCACCCGTAACCGGGATCGAACCCGGGTCTCCGGCGCTGCATTCGCTGTAAGGCAGCAACTCTACCGCTACGCCACCATGACTGAAGATAGACACAAAAAGCTGGAGTAACTCAGCGGGACAGGCAGCGCCTCTGGAGAGAAGGAGTGGGTGACGTTTCGGGTCAGGTCCCTTCTTCAGAGTCAGAGTCAGGGGGACAGGGTGACACAGAGATATGGAAGGGTGAGGTGTGAAAACGACAGGTCGAAGGGGATGGTGATCAAGGAAATGTCGAATGGTTCACTGTTAGCTGAGGGGAAGGTGCCAACGAGGCTTACAATGGGTAACATTTAATCTGGACTGTGAAACTAGTCAGAGAACGAGAATGGGGGGAGGGACAGAGAGAAGGGGAAAGCAAGGGTTACTTGAAGTTAGAGACATCAAACCCATACCGCTGGGGTGTAAGATGCCCAAGCAAAATATGAGGTGCTGTCCCTTCAATTTGCGTTGTGCCTCACTCTGACAATGGAGGAGGCCCAGGACAGAAAGGTCAGTGCGGGAATGGGAGGGGAGTTCAAGTGTTCAGCAACCGGGAGATCGTGTAGGCCCAGTCGGACTGAGGGGAGGAGTTCAGCAATGGACTCCTCTTTATCCACACTTGCATTGCAAAATATTAATTCCAAAATTCAGATTTTTTTTTAGACAATAGACAATAGGTGCAGGAGTAGGCCATTCGGCCCTTCGAGCCAGCACCGCCATTCAATGTGATCATGGCTGATCATCCCCAATCAGTACCCCGTTCCTGCCTTCTCCCCATATCCCCTGACTCCGCTATTTTTAAGAGCCCTATCTAGCTCTCTCTTGAAAGCATCCAGAGAACCGGCCTCCACCGCCCTCTGAGGCAGAGAATTCCACAGACTCACCACTCTCTGTGAGAAAAAGCGTTTCCTCGTCTCCGTTCTAAATGACTTACTCCTTATTCTTAAAATTTTAGAGATACAACATGGAAACAGGCCCTTCAGCCCACAGAGTCCACACCGACCCTCAATCACCCGTGCACTGGTTCGATCCTGCACACTATGGACAACCTGCATGGGCCAATTAAGCTACAAACTCGCAAGTCTTTGGGAAGTGGGAGGAAACTGGAGCATGCGGAGAAAGCCTACAGGGGGAACGGGATCACAGGGAGAGCAGACAGCACCCGTAGTCAGGATCGAACCCGGGTCTCTTTCGGTGCGAGGCCTCAAATAAAGATGATTTTTAATGCATTTTAAGTAGTAATGCAACATCTTAGAAGCACGGCACCACGAGTCAGTTGTGGCAAATTGCAAACGCGTTGTTTTTATCAACATCACAAAGTGGAAAGGTGACCATTCATGTCTGTTGAATCGTTGGGTCCCTTCTTCAGACTTTTCTCCAGAGATCTCAGCCTGATCCGCTGAGTTACTCCAGCACTTTGTGTCTATCTTCGGTATAAACCAGCGTCTGCAGATTTTCTACAGATTTTAAATGTTACTCGATTGTGAAAATGGGGATCACGCCAAGAAAGGAAATGAAAAGTAGAACTTACACAGCTAAATTAAAATGTTATTATTGTATTTCTCCAACTAGCAAAGTTACTTAACACTCGTTTTTAAAATTTGGTTCCAATTTATTCATGTGTGACTTTTAATAAATGTCAGCAGTCTATTTATGTAGTATCAATGTCATAGCCTCTCTCCATCATTTTCTCAGCTTGATCTAAAAATGTATATGCTCGTAGAGACGGCTAAATAGTGTCTATGGGAGATAGCAGTTATTTACGTTAGTCGTGGCTCAATGATACAGTGCAGAAACAGGCCCCTCAGCCCACCAAGTCCGTGCCGACCAGCAACCTCCACGTACACCAGCTCTATCCCACACACCAGGGACATACTACAATCTGTACCAAAGCCAATTAACCTACAAACTATTGTTTAAGAAGGAACTGCAGATGCTGGAAAATCGAAGGTAGACAAAAGTGCTGGAGAAACTCAGCGGGTGCAGCAGCATAGATAGTTTCTCCAGCACTTTTGTTAACCTACAAACTAGTATGGCTTTGGAGTGTGGGAGGAAACCAGAACTCCCGGAGAAAGGTCGTGCAGTCACAGGGAGAGGGTACAAACTCCGTACAATAGACAATAGGTGCAGGAGTAGGCCATTCGGCCCATCGAGCCAACTGTGATCACGGATGATCATCCACATTCAGTACCCCGTTCCTACCTTCTCCCCATATCCCTTGACTCCACTATCTTTAAGAGCTCTATCTAACTGTCTTGAAAGCATCCAGAGAATCAGCCTCCACTGCCTTCTGAGGCAGAGAATTCCACAAATTCACAACTCTGGGTGAAAAAGTTTTTCCTCGTCTCCGATCTAAATGGCCTATCCCATATTCTTAAACTATGCCCCCTGGTTCTGGACTCGCCCAACATCGGGAACATGTTTCCTGCATCTAGCGTGTCCAATCCCTTAATAATCTTATATGTTTCACTAAGATATCCTCTCATCCTTCTAAATTCCAGTATATGCAAGCCCAGTCGCTCCATTCTTTCAACATACGACAATCCTGAGAATTAACCTCGTGAACCTACGCTGCACTCCCTCAATAACAAGAATGTCCTTCCTCAAATTTGGTGACCAAAACTGCACACTATACTCCAGGTGTGGTCTCACTAGGGTCCTGTACAACTGCAGAAGGTCCTCTTTGCTCCTATACTCAACTCCTCTTGAATGAAGGCCAACATGCCGCTAGCTTTCTCAGACAGACAGCACCCATAGTCAGGAACAAACCTGGGTCTCTGATGCTGTGAGGCAGCAACTCTACCACTGCACCACAGTGATGCCCTAACTCCCCAAAAGCTGGAACATTGTCAGCCTTTAGTATGAGGACAAAAATGCTGGAGAAACTCAGCGAGTGAGGCAGCATCTAAGGAGCAAAGGAAATAGGTGACGTTTCGGGTCGAGACCCTTCTTCCTTTACTATGACGTTTAAAGATCACTTTTGAAAATAGCTACCCAAGAGAGAATGGAGCTTTCTGAAACTAAGTAGAAGATTTTAAACAGTGTCTTTAACGCGAGAAATCTTTCCATGGCAATAATGAGAGTGTAAATGCAAGTTTCAATCGTTTATATGATTGGTCTCATTTATATCAGCCAACAATCATCGGGTTCATTTCTCCCTTATTTCTATCCAGGAATCTACAAGTTTAATTAGTTTAGTTTAGAGATATATCGCGGAAACAGGCCCTTCAGCCCACCGAGTCTGCACAAACCAGCAATCCCGCAAACTAACACTATCCTACACACCCTAGGGACAGTTTATACACTTATACCAAGCCAATTAATCTACAAACCTGTACGTCTTTGGAGTGTGGGAGGAAACCTGAGATCTCGGATAAAGCTCATGTGGTCACGGGGAGAATGCACAAACTCCGTACGGACAGCACCCATAGTCAGGATCGAACCCGGGTCTCTGGCGGTGTAAGGCAGCAACTCTACCGCTGCACCACCGGTGATGCCCATAATTATATTCAAGTAATGAACACCACTAGAGATGGCGTCGTAAAATAAACTTTTTGCCGATGACAAATCACTTTAAATTAGAATTACGCTATAATTAATATTTAACAATCACCCTGCAACAAGTTAAAATATGTTGTTGGTAGACAAAAGTGCTGGAGAAACTCAGCGGGTGCAGCAGCATCTATGGAGCGAAGGAAATAGGTTACTTGTTCTTACCTTCAGTCTCCAAACTACAATGCTTTAAAAACACCCGTGGTTTACCTATGTACAATGAAAATATGTTTAAAACGGCAGCAACCCAAGTGCGAGTTCAGTTCAGTTCAGATTAGTTTAGTTTATTGTCACATGTACCCACTTTGCCGATGACTAAACAGGGAAAAGCTTTAGAAATCAAACAAGATTTGGTAATTCTGCAGGATAATATATTGAATGGAAGCACATAGACAGGGGGTAGAACATTCAGTTCTGAATAAGCAGTAAAACTTTAATAGTGTACATCAAGATTTAACAAGCTCATGTCAAGATCATGCAATATCGAACCCCCAAAAGCACTTTCATTCTATTTAATTTTAAAATATCTTGGAACGCATATTCATTACAAATAGCTTGGCCCTTGACCAACTTCTCTTGTGTCTTTATCGCCATGGACGTATATATATTTTTAAATACCACTCGCAGAAAAGGACAAAGACCAACCGAATAGTGAAATGCCTGCATAGAGTGGATGTGGAGAGGATGTTTCCACTAGGGGGAGAGTCTAGGACTAGGATCAGAATTAAAGGACGTTCCTTTAGGAAGGAGATGAGGAGTTTCTTTAGTCAGAGGGTGGTGAATCTGTGCAATTCATTGCCACAGACGGCTGTGGAGGCCAAGTCAATGGATATTTTTAAGGCAGAGATAGATTCTTGATTAGTACAGGTGTCAGGGGTTATGGGGAGAAGGCAGGAGAATGGGGTTAGGAGGGAATGATGGATCAGCCATGATTGAATGGCAGAGTAGACTTGATGGGCCGAATGGCCTAATTCTACTCCAATCACATGACCTTATGACTTTTCCTTTTAAAAAAGAATGGCTTAAGAGTAAACTTTGAACTCACCATAATGTGCTTGGAAGGCCTGGGGCTTTACAACTTGATTACAATGATTACACATCACCAGATAAAAGTCATCGTGTGCTGGGCAGTGACCAAATATTGGCATATCTGTGTAAAAAAAGACAAACAAGATCCAATTACAGCTTTTATCAAGTCTATTATATTTCACATCATATTCAAAAATGAAATCCTTCAGCACTAGTTCAGATTGGTTTAGAGATACAGCGTGGAAACAGGCCCTTCGGCCCAACGAGTCCGCACCGACCAGCGATCCCCGCACACTAACACTACCCTACACACACCAGGGGACAGTTTACACATACACCGAGCCATTTAACATACAAACCTGTGTGTCTTTGCAGTGGGAGGAAACCGAAGATCTCGGAGAAAACCCACGCTGGTCACGGGGAGAACGTAAAACTCCGTAGAGACAGCACCCGTGGTCAGGATCGAGTGCGATGTAAGGCAGCAACTCTACCGCTGCGCCACCGTGCCACCCGTTAAATTAGATTAGGGCTTTTCACAAATCTATTACATTTCACACCATATTCAAACATTACATCCTTCAGCAGTAAAATAATATTTTGTATTTTTAAACTAGCACACATCATAGTTATGGGCTGTCCTCAGGAACTACAGGACTGCTGAAGATCCACTGCGCCGGAGAAACTCAGCGGGTCAGGCAGCATCTTTGGAGGGAATGGATTGGTGACGTTTCGATATGGGACCCTTCTTCAGACTGATTGTAGTGTGGGGGGGAGGGGGGGGGGGAAGCTGGTGGAGAAGTGGTGGAGGCAGGACAAAGTCTGACAAGTGATAGGTGGATACAGGCAGATAGGTGGATACAGGCAGATAGGTGGATACAGGCAGGCTTCCAGTTAGAGAAGTCAACGTTCATACCGCTGGGGTGTAAACTTCCCAAGCGAAATTTGAGGTGCTGTTCCTCCCACCCAGCTTAATGCCGCAGCGGCATGAACGTTGACTTCTCTAACTGCAGATAGCCCTTGCTTTCCCTCTCCTCCCTCTCCCCTGCCCAGTTCTCCCACTGTCTCCGCCCACTTTCCGTCTTTGTCCCGCCCCCTCCCCCACCATCAGTCTGAAGAAGGGTCTCGACCCGAAACGTCACCCATTCCTTCTCTCCATAGATGCTGCCTCACCTGCTGAGTTACTCCTGCATTTTGTGTCTGCCTTCGATTTTATCCAGTTCTTTCTTACACATTCAGACTGGAGAACATGGGTTTAAGTTTAGAGGTGCACAGTTTAAAGTGGGTGGCGAGAGGAAAGTTTAAAAAAAAAATATCATCATCGGCGGGTCACGCAAAACGAGTATGACTTCCCTCTCATGGAGGACACCTGTGTGTGACTTTGTTTAACGTGGGGAGACTGGTGCACAGACAGCCACCCCACGGTCCTTGACAGATCTGGGTCAGGATCCAGTGGCATGGAGTCCAAGACGACCGGAGACCCTTTTCTGCCGCAGCCTTCATCCGCCTTCCCAGCCGTTGTGAAGCTCCACTAAAGTACACGTACACACACACACTGCGTGGAATGCAATGGAGGCAGATATGTTAGGCAATGGATAAGAGGGAATGGAACGATATTGATCATATGCAGGCAGATGAAGATTAATTGACAGACACAAAAAGCTGGAGTAACTCACTGGGTCAGGCAGCATCAAGGGAGAAAAGGTGACCTTTGCAGGTCGAGACCCTTCTTCAGACTGAGAGACAGGGGAATGGGAAACAAGAGATATAGGTGGTGACAGAGATATAGAATAAATAAATGAATGAAAGATATGTACAGTAACAATGATCAAGGCAAGGTAGAACCCACAATGATCCATTGTTGGCTGTGGGCTGGGTGATAACGAGTTACACAGATTAGTTGATTCGGGCCAGCACGGGTATTGTGGGCCAAAAGGCCTGTCCCCGTGCTGTACATTTTCTGTGTTCTACATTTACAGTTGGTCTAATTCAGGCCAACTTTAAGCTTCACTTCCGGCAATGATCTGTTAATAGAAACAGCACTTAAATGGCAGTCCAACAAGCTAATCTTTTAATCCCCAAGCACCTGCTGTAATAGAAACATACCCTTTATTTCACATTATGTAATTCCCAAATTTAATTACACCAATAGCCGTCAGCCTTCACTGCCAAGGCCCCCACCGTCTAAATTTAGTCTTTTTTCCTTCTTCAAGATGCTCCTTAAATATTTAGAACCATAGACATTTGTTCGGCTGCTGTATAAATACTGCTAAGCATCAATTTTCTATTGGGCAGTCACGGTGGTGCAGCGGTAGAGTTGCTGCCTTACAGCAAAAATGCAGCGCCAGAGACCCGGGTTCGATCCCGACCACGGGTGCTGTCTGTATGGAGTTTGTACGTTCTCCCCGTGACCTGCGTGGGTTTTCTCCGAGATCTTCGGTTTCCTCCCACACTCCAAAGACGTGCAGGTTTGCAGGTTGATAAAAATGTAAAATTGTCCAAGTTGGCGATATGCAGAGTACTGCCCTGCCGACAACAAAATTCAGAAGGTATTTCTCAATTTGGGCAGCATGGTGGCGCAGCGGTAGAGTTGCTGCCTTACAGCGCTTACAGTGTCAGAGACTCAGCTTCCATCCTGGCCTTGGGTGCTGTCTGTACGGAGTTTGCACGTTCTCCCCTTTACCTGCCTGGGTTTTCCCCGGTTGCTCCGGTTTCCTCCCACACTCCGAAGACGTACAGGCTTGTGGGTTAATTGGCTTGGTATAATCGTAAAAAATATCCCTAGCGCGTGTAAGATAGAGTTTCTGTGTGAGGATAGCAGGTCGGTGCAGGCTCGGTGGGCCGAAGGGCCCGTTTCCGCGCTGTGTTTCCAAAATGAAACTACGATGTTCAGTATATATAAATTCTATAAAGCTGTGTGATGCTCGTGTAAAGCATCTTTTTATTTAAAAAAAGGAAAAAAATCAATAAAAGGGAAAGGTCTATTAGGGACAAATTGGGAACCTATTTATGGATAAAGATGACAGAACGGTTCTTGATTAATAATTTGGACCAGGCTCTTAGAGAGAGAGAGAGCGAGGATAGATTTTGATGTTAACTAATGAAATGTTGATGGAATAAACCCACACACGAGAATGGATTAAGTGATTTAGCATCTTTATAAATAAAATGGCCACGTCCTGGGCTGCTTAGAAGAGAACGGGAAGAAAACAGGTTGAATATTCCCCCCCCCCCCTCCCCCAATCCTCCTGGGTCACAGACTCTGTGCCCGAGGGCTGGAAGATCATCAACACTGCGCCGTTGTTTAATCAAAGATCAGCTCGCCGGTCTGAAGGAGAACTGGGTTGGGAGGGAGAGATAGATCAGCCACGATTGAATGGCGGAGTAGACTTGATGGGCTGAATGGTGTAATTATACTCCTATTCCTGATGATCTTATGACAGCATCTCAGGCAAGAAGAAAAGTCTGAAAAAGGGTCTCCACCCAAAAACGTCCCCTATATATAAAAAAAAGACTCAAGGACACTGAGCAGGAACTGTTTTACAAGCTAGGCTGTATTTGACTAATGACTGAATATCCGAGGTGACAATTTTACGACATTAGCTCATTTACCATGGTGAATGTGGGATTTTAGCTGGGGATTTCACACTTAGGCTGTCTGCAAAGGGAGATCATTTAAGATTGAACCCAAGATGATGACAAACCTAAAATTCAAAATTGTCTCAGTTGTAGGAAATAAAAGCTGAAACCTGACGGACTGCAAGACAGTTTCCTGTGGAGTTCCCTGGAGCTCTCCCAACCTTTGATGACGTGCCACAAAAAAAGAGACAATGATTTAAGACTTCATTGTAGTGGCCATAATTTTGCAGTATTCAGGCGGGCAAAGTAATGGAGGGTTGGAAGCGGCATGAAATGATCTGACGTAGGTCCCAGCTTCAATGTCTCCAGTCCATTCCTTCCGCACATGCTGCAAGATTGATGAGTTCCTCGAGCACTGTGATTTTAAATGGTTAGGTCGGCAGGCAGCAATTCGTATCCAAATGCAAAAAGGATACTTTATCGGTTCAGTTTAGCTTGATGCAATCATGTATTGTCTTTCCGCTGACTGGAGAGCTTGCAACAAAGAGCTTTTCACTGTACCGCGCTACACATGACAATAGACTACACTATGCTATTATGGAGGAACCAAGGAATTCTGGACTGCACATTGACACCTTGCCCCTAGTATGCAAAAGGTGGATGTAAAAATGGGACAAACATGGATGATCCTTGTTCGATACCTGGCATGGACTCACACAAGGTCACAAGTTATAGGAGTAGAATTAGGCCATTCGGCCCATCGAGTCTATTCAATCATGGCTGATCCCAGTCTCCCAATCCCATTTTCCTGCCTTCTCCCCCAAACACTTGACACCCGTTCTAATCAAGAATTTGTCTATCTCTGCCTTAAAAATATCCACCGACATGGCCTCCACAGCCCTCTGTGGCGATGAGTTCCAGAGATTAACTACCCTTGGACTAAAGAATTTCCTCCTCACCTAAAAGAGCATCCTTTCATTCTGAGGCTATGATCTCTGGTCCTAGACTTTCCTATCTACCTATCTCCACTCTATCTATGCCTTTCATTATTCTGTAAATTTCAACGAGGTTCCACCCTCAACCTTTTAAACTCCAGCGAGTAGAGGCCCAGCGCTGGCAAATGCTCAATGGGCCGAAGGGCCTGTTTCCATGCTGTACTCTGGATACTTTCAAGAGAGCTAGATAGGGCTCTTAAAGATAGCGGAGTCAGGGGATATGGGGAGAAGGCAGGAATGGGGTACCGATTGGGGATGATCACATTGAATGGCGGTGCTGGCTCGAAGGGCCGAATGGCCTACTCCTGCACCTATTGTCTACTCCGATAATCTGGCCCTCCTGGGTTTTTGATGATGCTGGAGTATCAGGTTTCGTGGATGATTGAACATCATTGCTATTAATACAGCGAGCAGTGCTGGCCTAGTTGGAAGGGAGCACAGGAAGCCTCACCTGCTGAGGCAGAGGCTGAACCTGATGAAGGTTTCAGAGTAGATATGCAGCAGATCATCAGAATGTTACTGCACCTGGTATTCAGGGCCTGGAGAGGCTTAGCATTCGCTTTTCATCACCAGAGGAGACGTCTGTTTATTTATGTATTTATTTATTCTTAGCCAGCGACTCGGGTGAAAATATCACCGCCATACAAATCACTACACGGTTCACATCACCCATGAATCAACACTAAAGGTGCAATGTAATAATGGCAGATCATTTAACACCACTGAACAACTACCGCCCTCTAGAGGCACACGTGGCATTGCAAGTCAAGAATCAAGAGTGCTTCATTGACATATGTCAAGAGTCAAGTCAAGAGAGTTTTATTGTCATGTGTCCCAGATAGGACAATGAAATTCTTGCTTGCTGCAGCACAACAGAATATGTAAACATAATACAGAACAGGAGATAATAGTTCAGTGTGTCTATATAACCATAGACAATATATAATAATAATAATGATGGATGGGATTTATATAGCGCCTTTCTAATACTCAAGGCGCTTTACATCGCATTATTCATTCACTCCTCAGTCACACTCGGTGGTGGTAAGCTACTTCTGTAGCCACAGCTGCCCTGGGGCAGACTGACGGAAGCGTGGCTGCCAATCTGCGCCTACGGCCCCTCCGACCACCACCAATCACTCACACACATTCACACACAGGCAAAGGTGGGTGAAGTGTCTTGCCCAAGGACACAACGACAGTATGCACTCCAAGCGGGATTCGAACCGGCTACCTTCCGGTTGCCAGCCAAACACTTAGCCCATTGTGCCATCTGCCGTCCCAATATATAATATATACACAATAAATAAACAGATAAAGTACAATAGTAATAATAGACTGTTATTAATAGCCTCATAGAATAATAGCCCCATAGGTAGGTAGGGGGCGCTGCAATGGCAGCAGCCTGTCAGCAGGGCGTCAGTTTTTTCAACTTTTTTAATTTTTTTAGTATGTTTTAAAGTATGTTTTTGATGTTTCTCGGTGTGTTTTGTGTGGGGTGGTGTGGGGGGGAAACCGTTTCGGCCGCCTCCTCCACGGAGAGGCGACTTTTTCCAGGTCGCCTCCCCCGTGGCCTAACAGCAAGGATCGGCGCGGCCTTTCCCGGAGACGCGCCCTGGGCTTCAGCGGCGGGCGCAGCGTGGACTCTCGGCGTGGAGCGGGCTGGGGCTCGCTGGAGGGGAGCGCTCCGTTTCGCTCCATTTCGCTGGCCCGGGGCAGCTGGCAGCCTGAAGTCGCAGCCTGAAGCCGCGGTCTGCACAGCTCCAGCTGGCGCGGCGTCTACAGCCCGGGATCCCTCGTGGGGGACCCGGGGGAAGAAGAAGCCATCACTGCCGGCCCGCAGCCAACTTCTACCGCGGGTCCGGCATGGACTTACCATCACCCCTGGAGGGGAGCTTCGACCACCGGCCCTGCAGTCTGCGGTGCTTCTGGCTGCGGCGCGGCGGGAACCTTAAATCTTCGACCGCCGGCCTGCGGCCTACACCAACCTGAAGCCGCGGTCTCCGGTGGGGAAGAGCTGATCCTGGACTTACCTTGCCTTTGACTTTGTCCTTTACCATCTGGACGCCCGCAGCAACGGCTGCGGAGGGTGGAGGTCCCGACCACGGGGGAAAATGGAGGAGGTCTGGTCAAGTTCTGTGCCTTCCACCACGGTGATGAATGCTGTGGTGGATGTTTGTGTTATATTTTTATTGTGGTTGTGTGTTCTTTATTATTGTACCGCTGCTGACAACCCAAAATTCCACCGACCCTGGTTGTGTGGCAATAAATTCTATCAATCAATCAATCTATTGTTCAGAGCTTGTTTGATGTCTTGTTTAATAGCCTGATGGCTGTGGTGAAGAGGCTGTTCCTGAACCTGGATGTTCCAGATTTCAAGCTCCTGTACCTTCTTCCCGATGGCAACGGAGAGATGAGTGTGTGGGCAGGATGGTGTGAGTCTTTGATGATGTTGGCAGCCTTTTTGAGGCAGTGACTGAGATAGATCCCTTTGATGGCGGGGAGGTCAGAGCTGATGATGGACTGGGCAGTGGTCACAACTTTCAGCATCCTTTTCCGCTCCTGGACGTTCAAGTTGCCAAACCAAGCCACGATGCAACCGGTCAGCATGCTCTCTACTGAGCACCTGTAGAAGTTCGAGAGAGTCCTCCTTGACATACCGACTCTCCGTAATCTTCTCAGGAAGTAGAGGCGCTGATGTGCCTTCTTTATAATTGCAGCAGTGTGCTGGGACCAGAAAAGATCTTCGGAAATATGCACGCCCAGGGATTGACCCTTTTGACCATTGATATAAACGGGATTGTCCCAGATAGAATGCATTCACATCGACAGCATCATACATTTGCGAACCATTATATCTCCACAATATTGGATGGTGGCTTGTTAAATAAAACCTTCAAATTGAGGTGTTTTGAGATATTGAGATACAGCGCAGAAACAGGCCCTTCGGCCCACTGAGTCTGCACCGATTATCCTGTACAGAAACACTATCCTGCACACTAGGGACAATTTACAAACCTACACGTCTTTGGAGTGTGAGAGGAAACCGGGTCACCCGGAGAAAACCCACGCGGTTACAGGGAGAAAGCACAAACTCTGTACAGACAGCACCCGTAGTTAGGGTCAAACCCGGGTCTCTGGCGCTGTGAGGCAGTGACTACTGCTGCGCAACCCCATTGCTTCAAATTATATTTGTTCATTGATATTTAAATCTGTAGCCTCATTTTGCTCTGGTATTTTATTTCATTCACATGTTTAAACTGTAATGTTTTATTATTAATGTCTAATGTTTTATGTGTCATTCTTAATTATTACTGTGTGTCATGTAGTTACCTTGCGAGCCTCCGGAGCACCAAGGCAAATGCCTTGTATGTGTACATACTTGGCCAATAAACTTATTCATTCATTCATTCAAATACACTGAATAGTTTTATGAAACTACTATCTCAACTGGCTAGCTCAAAACAAGTGCATTGGTCTGTATGGTGGTGCAGCTGGTACAGCAGCTTCCTCACAGAGCCAGAGATCCAGGTTCGATCCTGACCATGGGTGCTGTCTGTTAAGGGCCTGTCCTACTTTCCCCGAGTTACTCACGAATTCTCCCGAGTTTTCCCCTTTGAGTCAAACTCGGAGAATGTCCGTAGCGAGTCCGTAGATATATCGTAACGGCTCGTTATGTCTGCCGTAGGTACTCGGGACATTTTTTTCAGCATGACAAAAAAGTCCACGAGTAGAAAGATAGTCACAAAAATCTCGATTTGAAAAAAATATATTTCTTTTTTAAAAGGTCCTCTAAACTCGGCAGAGGACTCGGGAAAGTGGGACAGGCCCTTAACTGAGATTCATTCATTCATTCATACATTCTCCCTGCCATCACGTGAGTTTTCTCCCTTTTCCTCCCACACCCCAAAGACGTGCGGGTTTGTAGACATTGGCCCGTGTAAAATTGCTCCTTGTGTGTAGGGAGTGGACGAGAAAGTGGGACAACATAGAACTAGTGTGAACGGGTGTATGGATGGCCCGCCGTCGACCCGTCGGCCCTGGTTGACAAGGGTAGTTGCGAGGGTCTAAGGAAAAAAAAAAAGGAGGCAGGAGTCAAATTTAAACAACAGAGGTCAAGTGAATCCCTTGATCATAGGAGATATAGACGAGGGAAATCAGGGGGGACAAAATGGATGCGAGATAACCTTGGCAGACATGGTAAAGGTGAATCTCAAGATCTTTAGACTTTGGACTCACACCATGGAAACAGGCATTGCGGCCCATCGAGTCCATGCTGACCAGCGATCACCCGTACACTAGCACTATCCTACAACTAGGGACAATTTACAAAAGCTAATTAGTCTTTGGAAGGTGGGAGGAAACCGGAGCACCCAGAAGAAACCTATGCAGTCACAGGGATAAGGTACAGGTACAAACTGCGTATAGTCAGCACCCATAGTTGGGATCAACCCGGGGCCCTGGCACTGTCAGGCTTAACAAAAAAATCTTCAGAAACAAGACATCACAACATTGACTGTGGAACATGTCCAGCTCCAATCCTCGAGGTACACGACTGGACACAGGCTTCTAAATATAAAACAACCTCCATCAATGCCCCCTGCCTCCTTTTACCAAGGCTATATTGTGGCTCCAAATTTGCCACCATTATCCTAACCTTTTGGACCAATGACCCATGTGCGTTCTTCAACGCCAATTCATCTACAAACCTCAAAGTTCAAAATAAATACTTAAGAAACTTAAACTATTAGACCTACAAGAGGGAAATAAACTAGTATGTCGGCATGGTGGCGCAGCGGTAGAGTTGCTGCCTGACAGCGCCAGAGACGCAGGTTCAATCCCGACTACGGGTGCTGTCTGTACGGAGTTTGTACGTTCTCACAGCGGCCGCGTGGGCTTTCTCCGGGCCATCCGGTTTCCTCCCGCTCTCCAAAGACGTACAGGTTTGCAGGTTAATTGGCTTTGGTAGAAATTGTAAATTGTCCCCACTGTGTGTAGACTAGTGCCATTGTGCGGGGATCGCTGATCTGCACGGACCCGGTGGACCACGGGGCCCGTTTCCTCACCGTATCTCCAAACTAAACAAGTCAGATAAATCCTGGTTAATGAATAAGTAGGATTGATATTTGTAGAAGGGTGTAGCATAATATTCAACACACCTTGCTTCCATTTGTAAATTCCATTATTACCATTATAGCCAGCATTATTACCATTATAGCCAGCATTATTACCATTATAGCCAGCATTATTACCATTATAGCCAGCATTATTACCATTATAGCCAGCATTATTACCATTATAGCCAGCATTATTACCATTATAGCCAGCATTATTACCATTATAGCCAGCATTATTACCATTATAGCCAGCATTATTACCATTATAGCCAGCATTATTACCATTATAGCCAGCATTATTACCATTATAGCCAGCATTATTTCCATTATAGCCAGCATTATTACCATTATAGCCAGCATTATTACCATTATAGCCAGCATTATTACCATTATAGCCAGCATTATTACCATTATAGCCAGCATTATTTCCATTATAGCCAGCATTATTACCATTATAGCCAGCATTATTACCATTATAGCCAGCATTACCATTATAGCCAGCATTATTACCATTATAGCCAGCATTATTACCATCATAGCCAGCATTATTACCATTATAGCCAGTATTACCATTATAGCCAGCATTATTACCATTATAGCCAGCATTATTACCATTATAGCCAGCATTATTTCCATTATAGTCAACATTATTTCCATTATATAGCCAGCATTAATTTCCATTATAGCCAGCATTATTTCCATTATAGCCAGCATTATTTCCATTATAGCCAGCATTATTTCCATTATAGCCAGCATTATTTTCTTATAGCCAGCATTAATTTCCCCTAAAGTGTCACAAAAGTCTGAGCAAGAAAACAACCCCTTGCTCCCCATGTCTGATGGGTTGCAAGTTTGCTACAGACAGCAGGGTGACTGCCAACATTCTTTCTCCAGGCATGGGGAGCTCCAGTGTTCTGTCAAACTGTCTAAATCATGTCATGAGGAATAGGAATAGAATTAGGCCATTCGGCCCATCAAGTCTACTCTGCCATTCAATCATGGCTGATCTATCTCTCCCTCCTAACCCCATTCTCCTGCCTTCTCCCCATAACCTCTTGACACCTGTACTAATCAAGAATCTATCTATCTCTCTCTGCCTTAAATATATCCACTGATGCCTTTACAGCCTTCTGCAGCAAGGAATGCCAGATTCACCACCCTCTGACTGAAGACATTTCTCTTCATCTTCCTAAAAGAACATCTTTTAATTCTGAGGCTACGAGCCCTAGTTCTAGACTCTCCCAGTAGTGGAAACATCCTCTCCACATCCACTCTATCCAAGCCTTTCAATATTCTGCACGTTTCAATGAGGGCCCCCCTCATTCTTCTAAACTCCTGCGAGTACAGGCCCAGTGCCGACAAACGCTCAACATAGGTTAACCTACTCATTCCTGTGATCATTCTTGTAAACCTCCTCTGGACCCTCACCAGAGCCAGCACATCCTTCTTCAGATATGGTGCCCAAAATTGCTCACAATATTCTAAATGCGCCCTAACATTTAGGCCCTCAGCATGACATCCCTGTTTTTGTATACAAGCCCTCTTGAAATAAATGGCAGCATCTACACTTCCGATGCTCAGCTCATTTTATTGAATTATGATTGACTCAAAGATACAGCATTGAAACAGGCTCTTCAGCCTGCCGTGTCCACAACTAAATCAGGGTATTTGTCCGTTACATTCTCGATGGGAGATCTGGGACCTTTGTGAATATGTTCGTGGCCAATACCTCCCATCAGCCAAAGTAGAACATTTTATTACCAAGGTACTTAACCTTGCACTTCCAGGTTTAGTCGTGGAGTCACACAACGTGGGGAAAAGATGGGTTTGGACACACTAGAGGTAGGAAACATGTTCCCGATGTTGGGGGAGTCCAGAACCAGGGGCCACAGTTTAAGAATAAGGAGCAAGTCATTTAGGACAGAGACGAGGAAACACTTTTTCTCACAGAGAGTGGTGAGTCTGTGGAATTCTCTGCCTCAGGTGGAGGCCGGTTCTCTGGATGCTTTCAAGAGAGAGCTAGATAGGGCTCTTAAAAATAGCCAGGGGATATTGGTAGAAGGCGGGAACGGGGTACTGATTGGGGATGATCAGCCATAATCACATTGAATGGCGGTGCTGGCTCAAAGGGCCAAATGGCCTACTCCTGCACCTATTGTCTATTGAAAAAGCCATTTTGAGTGTCTGAAGGATCGCCTACCCATCCCCACCATAGACGCTGCCTGGCCCGCTGTGCTCCTCCAGCGCTTTGCGTTTTGCTTGCTCACCACTAGGCGTTCGATGGAGTCGGTTCAATCTTTACCTTCACACCCATGCACTGCAATCCTCAGGTCAGAGACCTGGAGGCCTGACATTCACGCATCTAGTGATGAATGCAACACAAGGTTGGGGTTCAATGTGTTTCACATGCAACCACTCGGCTTTCTGCCAGGGATGGCTGGCATTTGAAGTGCAACACCCTCCAAAATGATAGAACGCCCTTGAAAGAAAGACTGAATACAAGCAAGTAGACACAAAATGCTGGAGTAACTCAGCGGGTGAGGCAGCATCTCTGGAATGGGCGACGTTTCGGGTCACGGCACTTCTTCAGAGGGTCTCGGCCCAAAACATCACCCATTCCTTCTCTCCAGAGATGCTGCCTGTCCCGCTGAGTTACTCCAGCATTTTGTGTCTACCTTTGATTTCAACTAGCATCTGCAGTTCTTTCTTACACAAGTAGGCAAGTAGTTGGGTAAACATAAAGTGCTGGAGTAACTCAGCGGGACAGGCAGCATCTCTGGAGAGAAGGAATGGGTGACGTTTCGGGTGGAGACACTTCTTCAGACGGAATAAAATACTCCAGCATTTTGTTAATCTTCAGTGTAAGCCAGCATCTGCAGTTCCTCCCTGCACAGGCAAGTAGCTTGGTTCATTTGAAGAGTTTACATCATCTTTATTTATTTATTAAAATCTGCTATTTACAAACATTTAAAAAATTCACAGTTAGTTTACTTCGTCATTTTTTGTTTGAATGTTTGAAACATGTTTAAGGTCACCGATAACAGAGAAGGTTTAAGGTCACAGAGAATTTAAAATAGTTCAGGGACCTTGATGCAGTTACAAGCTGTCAAAAGTTTCCATGTTATCCCACTTTCACATCCACACCAGGGACAATTTTAGAGGCCAACTCCAACCGACAAACCCGCACGCCTTTGGGATGTGGGAGGAAACCGGAGCCCCTGGTGGAGGCCCACAGGGAGAACGTGCAAACTCCACACAACACAAGAGGCCGGGATCAAACCGGGGTCTCTGGCGCTGTGAGGCAGTGACTCTACTGGAGGTAGACAAAAGTGCTGGAGAAACTCAGCAGGTGCAGCAGCATCTGGGGAGCGAAGGGAATAGGCAACGTTTCGGGCTGGATCCAGGCAGGCCGGGACGAGAGAGTGAGGCTGATGATTTGCGCAACACTCTCTCACTTTAATCCAAGTCAAGCGCAAGTCATGACTTCAGGACCCGTATCTCCCAACTGGGTGAAGCAAGATCACCAGGGGAGTGCGTGCAGCTGAGAAGAAGCGCACCCCAGAAGCTCGGAGGAAACGCGCCGCGCGCAAGGCTCGAGCCGCTTCAACCTCTGCTGCAGCGCCCACCCAACTGTGTCCCGTACGTGGGCGAGCCTTCCGGGCACGGATCGGTCTCACCGGTCACCTCCAGACCCACAAACAAACACACTGAAGTCATGGTCTTAGAAACATAGAAAATAGGTGCAGCAGGAGGCCATTCGGCCCTTCGAGCCAGCATCGCAATTCATTGATCATGGCTGATCGTCCCCTATCAATAACCCATGCCCGCCTTCTCCCCATATCCCTTGATTCCACCAGCCCCTAGAACTCTATCTAACTCTCTCTTAAATCCATCCAGTGACTTGGCCTCCACTGCCCTCTGTGGCAGGGAATTCCATAAATTCACAACTCTCTGGGTGAAAACGTTTTTTCTCACCTCAGTCTAAAATGGCCTCCCCTTTATTCTAAGACTGTGGCCCCTGGTTCTGGACTTGCCTAACATTGAGAACATTTTTCCTGCATCTAGCCTGTTCAGTCCTTTTATAATGTTATATGTTTCTATAAGATCCCCCTCATCCTTCTAAACTCCAGTGAATACAAGCCTAGTCTTTTCAATCTTTCCTCATGGTCTTCATCGACTACGAAAGATGGACAACAACGCCAGTGACTCCACTCGGCCGGCCAAAGGTCACTACCTCCAACTACAGAACACTTCCATACATAGGACATCTCCCATCTCCCATCCACACATCTCACAACATGGCAAGATTACAAATCTCAAACTGCAGCACTGGGTTTCCAAGTCCCGGGACAATTAAAGGAATGAAACTGATGAGACTGAAACATTCTCCCACACAGGCAGAGTGTATTCAATTGAAGCTGATCTGGGCAAGGACAACAAACATACCATCAAATGTAATCTTCACAAGTGATTACATTCAGCAAGAGCGCTATAATCACTCTACAAAATAAAGTACAGGGAAGAGACATGAAATCAAGTCAATCAATAAACAAGCAAATAGATTATAATACAATATTTATATATTGCCGCTGCCTCACGTTAAGTTATCATTTGGTACATTTCCTGCCACAATCTCTCAGAAATTGACCCATAAATCAAAATAATAATGACAGCAACATTGTGAAGAGTTCACCATCATTACTCTATGCAAAGGCTGCATGATCTTTGCGCATCTACAGTTTAATGTCCACTATATAAGTGCTATATAAATAAAAATTACTTACTTACATCCTGAAACTACTGCAGGCAATATAGTGGGCGGCACAGTGGCACAGTGGTAGAGCTGCTACCTCACAGTGCCAGAGACGCAGGTTCGATCCCGACTACGGGTGCTGTCTGTACAGAGTTTGTATGCGTGATGGGTCCCCCCCCTTGTGACCGCGTGGGTTTCTGCCAGGTACTCCAGTTTCCTCCCGCATCCCAAAGACGTGCAGGGTTAATAGATTTATGTAAATCGCTCCCAGTGTGTAGGATGCAAAGATACATAGACGATAGGTGCAGGAGTAGGCCATCCGTCCTTCCAGCCAGCACCGCCATTCAATGCGATCATGGCTGATCATCCACAATCAGTACCCCGTTCCTTACCTTCTCCCCATATCCCTTGATTCTGCTCGCCCCAAGAGCTCTATCAAACTCTCTTATGAATGGGATGGGATAACATAGAACTCCTGTGAAAGGGTCAGCATGGACTCGGTGGGCCGAAGTGCCTGTTGCCATGCAGTATTTCTAAACTAAACCCCTGTGTTACAAAGGGAAAGCGACTGTATGCCCTGTAGTATTTGATAATTCCATCCTGGGAATGAGGTTCCGACTGTCACTGTCCCTGCCTGCCATTTTATTGGAACTCATTCCTTGGATCTTGTCAAATTGTCCATACCCCCCCCCCCCCCCCCCCCCCCCCAATGTTGTTGGTGCTTAAATAAACTCAATAACAGTTTTGAATTGCATTACACGCATTATTGAACAAAATTGCAATAAATGTATTTGAAACCGGCAGTCCACGTCTAATAAACGCCATACTTGGAAACTGCAGAATGCTAGACCCATTTATATTAAAGAAGCTCCCTAATGGAGATTATAATTTTAAGAGATCTATTACCAGGTTTATTCAAAAATCAGAACATTTTAATTTTCCGGCAAACTTACACAATTGTGTAAACAAGGGAGATGGTCGCAGGAAGAATGAAGCTCGAGAAATATTTCAAGAGTCAAGAGAGTTTTATTGTTATGTGTCCCAGATAGGACAATGAAATTCTTACTTGCTGCAGCACAACAGAATATGTAAACATAATACAGAACAGGAGATAAAAGTTCAGTGTGTTTATAGACCATATATACACAATAAATAAACAGATAAAGTGCAATAGGTTATTGTTCAGAGCTTGTTTGATGTCATGTTTAATAGGCTGATGGCTGTGGGAAAGAAGCTGTTCCTGAACCTGGATGTTACAGATTTCAAGCTCCTGTGCCTTCTTCCCGATGGCAACGGAGAGATGAGTGTGTGGGCAGGATGGTGTGGGTCTTTGATGATGTTGGCAGCCTTTTTGAGGCAGCGACTGCGATAGATCCCTTCGAAGGTACACAAAATTGCTGGGGAAACTCAGCGGGTGCAGCAGCATCTATGGAGCGAAGGAAATAGGCGACGTTTCGGGCCGAAACCCTTCTTCAGACTAGATCCCTTCGATGTTGGGGGAGGTCAGAGCCGGTGATGGACTGGGCATGAAACTTGGATGAAAGATTATAAAATGACTAGATAGTTTAGCTGAGTTTATTGTCACGCGTACCGAGGTACAGGTGAAGGGCTTTTATTGCGTGCTATCCAGTCAGTGGAAAGACAATACATGGTTACAATCGAGCTATTTACAGTGCATAGATGCATGATAAGGGAACAACGTTTAGCGCAAGGTAAAGAGCAAAGATCCTATAGCGAGCAAGATAGATCACTCGACGAAAAAGACGTAGTACGGTCACGGGCAGATTCATGAGTAATTTTCGGCCCCATTTCCGTAACCGACTTCCGTCTCCGCACCAAAGATCCCACAGGATACTAGTACGGAGACGGAAGCCGGTTACGGAAACGTCCTCGTAAAAATAAAAGTTATTTGGGAAAAATCTTCTCCTCATTTTCAGAATTATAATTTATTAACACAAACTGTTCCCCCACAACGTTGATTACACTGCGAGTCGGGTCGGGTTACTGAAATGGATGATAAAAAGGCCCACGTTCCGCTCCGTTGCGTACTACACGTCAGCCCATTGCATTTAGAAGGAGTGGTCTATCTTGCTAGAGTGATCTATAGGATCTTTGCAGGAGTTTAGAAAGAATGTTAGGATGGAAGAAAAATAATGAATTCGAAAGGACTTTAGTTTGGAGATACAGCGCAGAAACAGGCCCACTTTCCCGAGTTACTCACGAATTCTCCCGAGTTTTCCCCTTGATTCAAACTCGGAGAATGTCCGTAGTGAGTCCGTAGGAGACCTTGGATATTTCGTAGCAGCTCATAATGCCAGCCTTCAGGTAAGTCGGGACGGTTTTTCAGAATGTTGAAAAATGTCCACGAGTAAAAAAAAAAATAGCCCCGAGTACCTACGGCGGCATCTCCGAGTTTGAATCAAAGGGTAAACTCGGGAGAATGCGTGAGTACCTCGGGAAAGTGGGACAGGACCTTTATACTTCATAAGAAACCAGGTAAATAATAGATAGCCACCTCCCCCAACACCTCATCTTATGATAAGTTTTAAACTATTGATTCCATGCTTGCAAAACTTGCTCCCACCAGAAGCTCAATTAGTCAAAACTCAAACACTCGTGCAGCCTAAAGATGCTCATTGGTCATCCCCCACATCATCCCAATCCTGGCGAATATCACCCGGAATTAAAAATCATACTGCCGTGAAGCATTTGCAATCAAAGTTTTAAACCTCCCTATTTAGCTGACGACATACACCAAAATCTATTGGCTCTTGCATCTTATTCTACTCAAAATTGAGGTGTTTTAAAGCATTCAACATCCAGAACACATTTTGCGACCCAAAACGTCACCCATTCCGCATCTCCAGAGATGCTGAGTTACTGCAGCATTTTGTGTCAATCTTTTAAGGGGCTGTCCCACTTGGGCAACCTAATTGGCGAGTTTAGAAGAGTTTGAAAATAAAATTACATTTTGAAGACCTCCTTCGACTATGTTGAAGACCAGCTTCGACTAGCCACGACTAACTCCGGGGAAATTGGACACCGAATAGTGGAGAGTGAAGACGACCTCCTTCGATCTCTTTCGACCTCCCTTCGACTATGATGAAGACTACCTACGACTACCGTCGATTACCTACGACTAACATGCCGACCTACTACAACTAAACCTACGAGTAAAAAAAGTATTGATTTTTTCCATGGCGACCTTTTTTTACTCGCGGGCATTTTTTTAACATATTGAAAAAAATGTCGCGGCCTAGCTGAGGCCTCGAGTACATGGAGACCACTCTCGAGCATGAAGGAGAGTTACGAAGACCTCCTACGACCTCGTGTCGACCACGCTGCGAGTACGAGTCGAGGGCAAACTCGCCAGAACTTGCGGATTAGGTCGCCCAAGTGGGACAGCCCCTTAACTCTTTTACATGTTGTCTGTAATTCCATCAATGCCCTTTGGTCACCAATTTGCCAAAAGCATTAGCTTTCACTTTAATCTTTACAACTTAAAAGAGTTCCAATAATTTTCCTTTTCAACTAGTAAATCTTTAAAGCATCCTACAAATCCAAGGGCTAGCCCAGGTTTCTGCCAAATGAATACCTAAGTAGAAAATTTTGTGCCGCTTGCAAATCGATCCCAAAGACGTTTTAATCTTCATTGATGTGGTCACTGAAAATATGGTTTCATAATTATAATGTTGTTAGGAAATGGCGCAACCCTATCCTTGCATCTTGTTACAAAAACAGAAGGCCAACAATGAGAAGGTACTTTACTTGTTCCTGAAACTTAAATTTGAGAGTCACTGGATGGTTCCTCTTCCGTTTTCTAATCGTACAACAAAATGACAGTAAACACAGAAAATGGCTTTGAAACTCAATAATACTCATTTGCCCAGATATTCAAAATAAACTCTCAAGTCCTCGGCCAAAAATCACAAGGTCATTCGTGATAGGAGCAGAATTAGGCCATTCGGCCCATCAAATCTACTCCACCATTCAATCATGGCTGATCTCTCTCTCTCCACACCACATTCTCCTGCCTTCTCACCATAACCATAACCGACACCCGTACTAATCAAAAATCTATCTATCTATGGAGAGAAGGCAGGTACGGGATACTGAGTTGGATGATCAGCCATGATCATATTGAATGGCGGTGCAGGCTCGAAGGGCCGAATGGCCTACTCCTGCACCTATTTTCCATGTTTCCTCTGCCTTAAAAATGACCACTGACTTGGCCTCCACAGCCTTCTGTGGCAAATTCCACAGATTCACTAAAGAAATTTCTCCTCATCTCCTTCCTAAAAGAACGTTCTTTAATTATGAGGCTATGAACACTAATCCAAGACTCTCCCACTAATGGGAACATCCTCTCTGTATCCACTCTATCCAAGCCTTTCACTATTCTTTATGTTTCAATGTTTCTTCTAAAATCTTCTAAGCTCCAGCGAGTACAGGCCCAGTGCTGACAAACGCTCATCATAGGTTAACCCACTCATTCCTGGGATCATTCTTGTACATCTCCTCTGGACCCTCTCCAGAGCCAGCACATCCTTCCTCAGATATGGTGCCCAAAATTGCTCACAATATTCCAAATGCGGCCTTACCAGCCCCTTATAGAGCCTCAGCATTGCATCCCTGTTTTTGTATACAACCCCTCTTGAAATAAATGCCAGTTTGCTTTCTTTACTACTTACAGTAAGATAATCAAAACTTCTTTCACATGTTCAACTGTTTGCCTTTGAACCCTAAAGCGTGCTTTGGTAGCAAGAGCACAACCAAACTCACTCCCGCTTCAATTTACTTCTAAAATAATTTTCAGCAGAATTATTCATCACACCTGTATTAAAACCATATGCAATGCCATTCATTTCAAATTGTACGTTTATAGATACAAGGCAGCACAGTGGCACTGCGGTAGAGTTGCTGCCTTACAGCACTTACAACGCCAGAGACCCGGGTTCGATCCTGACTACGGGTGGTGTCTCTAGTTTGTACTTTCTCCCCGTGACTGCGTGAGATTTCCCCAAGATCTTCGGTTTCCTCCCACACTCCAAAGACGTACAGGTTTGTAAGTTAATTGGCTGGGTATAAATGTAAATTGTTCCTGGTGTGTGTGGGTTAGAGTTGGTGTGCGGGGATCGCCGGTCGGCACGGACGGTGGGGTAAAGGGCTGTGTTTCCGCGCTATATCTCTAAACTAAAACTGCAGCTCTTGCACTTCCACTTCCACTACTGTGGCCCGTCTTAGTGCCAACACTTCCACCCAAACAGCAACTAAATTTCTCCTATCTCATCGATTCCAATCCATGAAATCGATCCAATACTCTTCCTGTTATAGATTGACAGAAATTGTTTGGAAAAAAATGTAACATCAGAGATAAATTCACAATTATACTCATCTGTCAATCCATATACAACAGTATATAGGGCGGCACGGGGCCAGAGTTGCTGCCTTACAGCACCAGAGACCCGGGTGCGATCCCGACTGCTGATGCTGCCAGTATGGAGTACGTACATTCTTCCAGTGAACTGCGTGGGTTTTCTTGGGGATGTCGGGTTTCCTCCCACACTCCCAAAAATGCAGAGGTTTGTAGGTTAACTGGCTTTGATAAAATTGCAAATTGTCCCTAGTGTGCGTTGGGTAGCGTCAGTGTGCGGGGATCGGTGGGCGGCACGGACTTGGTGGGTCGAGAGGCCTGTTTCCGCGCTGCATCTCTAAACTAAATGTTGCACATTCATTTGTAAACTCTGACCCACTTCTAATAGATCCATGCTCAATGTCCCCAAGTGTTCCCTCTTATATCTCTTCTGATTTCATTCCACTGCAACATCAACAGTCCTTCACTAAAAATACCCCATCACAACCGGTATTTATTTCTGAACAGAGTGCAGGACATCTTCCGCCCAATTTAGATTGCTACTGAAGGAATGTCCACAAACAAAATAAAGTCGTGCAGCCTTCAAGTTTGTGAATATCCTTCATGACAAATCCAATTCAGTTTAGTTTATTGTCACGTGTTCCGAGGTTCAGTGAAAAGCCTTTTGTTGTGTGCTAACCAGTCTGCAAAAAAGACAAGACATGATTACAAAGCCCTGACATCAGTCTGAAGAGCCTCGACCCGAATCGTCACCCATTCCTTCTCTCCAGAGATGCTGCCTGTCCCGCTGAGTTACCCCAGCATTGTGCGTCCACCACATGATTACAATCGATCTATTTATAGTGTATATAGATACATGATAAGGGAATAATGTTTAGTGCAAGGTAAAGCCAGCAAAGTCCAATCAAGATAGAGACAAAATGCTGGAGTGACTCAGCGGGACAGGCAGCGGGACAGGTTCTGGAGAGAAGGAATATGTGACGTTTCGGGTCGAGGCAATAGACAATAGACGCAGGAGTAGGCCATTCAGCCCTTCAAGCCAGCACCGCCATTCAATGTGATCATGGCTGATCATCCACAATCAGTACCCCATTCCTGCCTTCTCCCCATATCCCCTGACTCCGCTATTTTTAAGAGCCCTATCTAGCTCTCTTTTGAAAGCATCCAGAGAACCTGCCTCCACTGCCCTCAGAGGCAGAGAATTCTACAGGCTCACCACTCTCTGTACGAAAAAGTGTTTCCTCGTCTCCGTTTCCTCGAGACCCTCCAAAGTCTGATCGAGGATAGTCCGAGCGTCACCAAAGAGGTAGATAGTAATGCAGTGCTAACCACTGATGCCAGGGCAAGGTTCTACAGAGTAGGCACACAGACATACAAGAATATTGTCCTGTCATACGGTTTGACCTTCTGGGAATGTCCCCATTGAAGTTCAACATTAAATAAACGGACATTAAGAGTCTTAAATGTAGTAAATGTGCAAATTCTGCTCCACCAATATAATGGCATTTGCTAACTATTATCAGCTCATAGGTCACAGAAGCAGAATTAGGCCATTCGGCCCATCTTCTCCCCATAATCCTGATACCGTTCTAATCAACGATCCGTCAATCCTTGCCTAAAAAATACACCATGTCTTGGCCTCCACAGCCTTCTGCGGCAACAAATTCCACAGATCCACCACCCTCTGACTAAAGAAATATCCCGGGTTTGATCCCGACTACGGGTGCTGTCTGTACGGAGTTTGTACGTTCTCCCCATGATCGCGAGGGTTTTCTCCGGGTGCTGTGGTTTCCTCCCACACTCCAATATAGTTTATATACAATATTTTAGCATTGTAATCATACAAGGACTTGCAATATTTTGCCCTGGGCTTATATTCACTGGAATTTAGAAGGATGAGAGGGTATCTATAGAAACATATACGATTCTTAAGGGATTGGAAAAATGTTGGGGGAGTCCAGAACCAGGGGTCACAGTTTAAGAATAAGGGGAGGCTATTTAGGACTGAGATGAGGAAAAACATTTTCACCCAGAGAGTTGTGAATCTGTGGAATTCTCTGCCACAGAAGGCAGTGGAATCCAATTCACTTGATGGTTTTAAGAGAAAGTTAAATTTAGCTCTTGGGGCTAAAGGAATCAAGGGATACGGGGTGAAAGCAGGAACGGGGTACTGATTTTGGATGATCAACCATGATCACATTGAATGGTGCCGGCTGAAGGGGCCGAATGGCCTACTCCTGCACCTATTTTCTATGTCTCTATGCCCATTCTGTTGGCCATCTTGCTTCACAAAGAGGAAGGAGGTGGAGGGTGATGGACGCTGGACAAGAACCGGGGGGGGGGGGGGGGGGGGGGGGGTGGGGAGAGGGTCGACGGTTCGTAGGGACGATGGGCCGGAAGCGACGGCTGCAACGGACCTTTACGTCCAGCTGCCGTTGGGACTGTGAAATGGCACCAAGACCAGGAGACTCTTGCATATGGACTCAGTGGGCTGTGTGGTAGCATCATGTTCCAACTGCGGATTGGACCCATGTATGGTAATAATCTCACTGATCTGTATGCAACAAAAAAATCTCACTGTACCTCGGTGCACGTGACAATAGAGAAACCACTGAACCACTTTAGAAAATAAATAGATTTAGAATCAAAGGAAAAATGGCCGCATCATGGCCAATTAGTACTATGCAAGACTCAATACAGTAGACAGCAATAGTTTCAAGAGCCCCCTTAAAGTACTTTATTCCTTTTACTGAAGAAAGGTCTCGACCCAAAACGTCACCCATTCCTTCTCTCCAGAGATGCTGCCTGTCCCGCTGAATTTCTCCAGCTTTTTGGGTCTATCTTCGGTTTAAACCAGCATCTGCAGTTCCCTCCCACACATTATTCCGGTTTCAATTTGCCTTTAAGAATGTCCTGCAGTCTTTCCGGCTAATTCACTACAAGTAATGCCTTCCAGTTTACCCTAATAATCCTCTCTCCTTATAAGTAGCTGTTTTCAAAGCTTTAAAGCAGCCTTCTATTTAGATAGTACCTTCAATGACCTCAGGATGTTTTGAAGTGATTTAGAACTTTGCGGGCAGCACGGTGGCACAGCGGTAGAGTTGCTGCCTTACAGCGCCAGAGACCCGGGTTTGATCCTGACTAATGGGCCTGTCCCAACATAGGAGGTAATTCAAGAGCTCTCCCGAGTTAAAAAAAAAATCAAACTCGTGGTAAGCACGTAGAATGCGTGTAGCGGGTACGTCGGAGCTCGGGACGTTTCTTAGCGGCTCGTAACGCTAACGGCAGGTACTCGAGAAACACGGTAAGCTCATGAAGATTTTTCAACATGTTGAAAAATGTCTATGAGAGCCCCGAGTACCTACGAGCGACTATTACCGTAATTCTCCGAGTTCGAATCAGGGGAAAACTCTTGAATTAGCTCGTACAGTGGGACAGCCCCATAAAGGTGCTGTCGGTACGGAGTTTGTTCGCTCTCCCCATGACCGCGTGGGTTTTCTCCGGGCGCTCCGGTTTCCTCACACACTCTAAAGTCGTGCAGGTTTTGTAGGCTAATTGGTTTTGGTATAATTGTAAATTGCCCCTGGTGTGTGTAGGATGGCGTAAGTGCGCGGGGATCACAGGTCGGCGTTAAACAACCGATGTCCAGAAATACTTCTCAATATCCCACCTGCTTCTCATTATGTCAACCGTCGGTTAACAAAAAAAAACTAAACTGTTAGGAGGTCTTCAACATTCATCGTGCCACAATGAATCAGCCAGCTATTTGTACTGAAGCAGAACACAGAGAAATGAGCCTTGAAATTGTACCAGCAGATAGGAAGACAAATGTTAATTTGATATTCCTTTCTCTCCCTTTTTTTTAATAATGAAGCTAATCTCTCAAAACTGCGGAGAATATTCAAACAAGTTAAATGTTTATTCTGGAGGACCAGACGTTGCCGATACAGGGGAAGAGGGTGATGGGGGGGGGGGGGGGGTTGAGTATGTTTGCCTTTCTTGGGAAGGGCATTAACGAGTACAAATATTAGGACCACATGGTACAGCTGTACAAGTCGTTAGGGAGACCACACTTGGGAGTACAGCCCGCAAGGTTGGATGCCCAGCTATAGGAACGACGTCATTATATTACAGCGCACCCCCTCCATGATGCACTGGTCAACCTGAGGAGCACCTTCAGCAACAGACGGGTTCCACCAAGATGCAGGACATAGAAACATAGAAAATAGGTGCAGGAGTAGGCCATTCGGCCCTTCGAGCCTGCACCGCCATTCAATATGATCATGGCTGATCATCCAACTCAGTATCCTGTACCTGCCTTCTCTCCATACCCCCTGATCCCTTTAGCCACAAGGGCCACATCTAACTCCCTCTTAAATATAGCCAATGAACTGGCCTCAACTACTTTCTGTGGCAGAGAATTCCACAGATTCACCACTCTCTGTGTGAAAAATGTTTTTCTCATCTCGGTCCTAAAAGACTTCCCCCTTATCCCTAAACTGTGACCCCTTGTTCTGCACTTCCCCAACATCGGGAACAATCTTCCTGCATCTAGCCTGTCCAACCCCTTAAGAATTTTGTAAGTTTCTATAAGATCCCCCCCAATCTTCTAAATTCTAGCGAGTACAAGCCGAGTCTATCCAGTCTTTCTTCATATGAAAGTCCTGCCATCCCAGGAATCAGTCTGGTGAACCTTCTCTGTACTCCCTCTATGGCAAGAATGTCTTTCCTCAGATTAGGACAGAATGCCACAGTAGATCCTTCTTCCCCGTGGCTATCAAACTGTACAACTCCTCCCCTTTCTGTAGCGGGATAGTCTGTGATCTACACTGTGAGGTACAGTGAAAAGCTTTTGTTGCGTACTAACCAGTCAGCAGAAAGACTATACACGATTACAATTGAGCCATTTACAGTGTACAGATACATGATAACGGAATAACGTTCAGTGCAAGGTAAAGCCAGCAAAGTCCAATCAAAGATAGTCCGAGGGTCACCAATGAGGTAGATATTAGTTCAGGACTCTGGTTGTTGGTAGGATGATTCAGTTGCCTGATAACAGCTGGGAAGAAACTGTCCCTGAATCTGGTGGTGTGTGTTTTAACATTTCTATACATTTTGCCTGATGGGAGAGGGGAGAGGGGAGAGGAGGGAGTGGCCATTGTGTGACTTGTCCTTGATGATGCTGCTGGCCTTGCCGAGGCAGCGTGAGGTATAAATGGAGTCAATGGAAGGCAGGTTGGTTTGTGTGATTGTGCGATGGTAAACTAAGCCTAATGCCAAAGCAGTATCTAAACTATCTATGCCCACTTATGCTATGGGGCAAAAACTCCATATTCAGTAATAAGCTATCTACATGTTAACAGACGCACAAGCGAAATGTTTAACCAAAAATAACCCAATCCCAATGCCACATGAGAATGAGTCTGAAGAAAGGTCTCGACCCGATATGTCACCTATTCCTTCGCTCCATGGATGCTGCCTCACCCGCTGAGTTTCTCCAGCGTTTTTGTCCACCTTCAAATTTTCCAGCATCTGCAGTTCTTTCTTAAACATGAGAATCTAAGATGCCTTTACACTGTTGAACTATGGATCAACAAAAACTAGGTGTGTAGATGCCAGTATAAGATGCAAAGTGCTGGAGTAACTCAGCAGGTCAGGCAACATCTCTGGAGAACATGGGGGCTAGGTGACATTTCGGCTCAGCACCTTCTTCAAACTGATTGTGGGGATGGGGGAAGAAAGAAAGCTGGGAATGAGGAAGAGCGAGTAGAATATTAATCTAGATACCAAGGATGAAATTCAAGAGAGAAGAACCCTTTTCCATTCAAGAAACTCAAAAAGCTATCTTATAAATCTATCTACTAAGCTTTTATATGCAATTTATTGTGTTTTTATGTGCAATGTATTCTATGTAATGTAATCTTTTATCTGGACCTCGAGTCTGTAATAAAAGTTTAATAATAATAATAATATTTTTTAAATTAAGTGGCTGACTGCAGAGATAAGTAAAACAAAGTGCTGAAGTAACTCAGCGGGATTAGGCAACATCTGGGAAGGGAAATGGACCAACAACGTTATGAGTTGGGACCATTCTTCAGTCCATCCATTCCCTCCAGAGATTCTGCCTGGCCCTCCCGAGTTACTCCAGTACTTTGTGCTTAACTCAAGATTCCAACATCTCAATGGTGCTTTTCACAAGTGATAGGAGAAGGATTAGGCCATTCGGCCCATCAAGTCTACTCCACCATTCAATCATAGCTGATCTATCTTTCCCTCTCAACCCCATTCTCCTGTCTTCTTGCCATAACCCCCGACACCCGTACTAATCACGAATCTGCCAATTTCTGCCTTAAAAATATCCATTGACTTGGCCTCCACAGCCCTCTGTGGCAATGAGTTCCACAGATTCACAACGCTCGGCCTAAAGAAATTTCTCCTCATCTCCTTTCTAAAGGTACGTCTTTTTATTCTGAGGCTTTGGCCTCTGGTCCTGGACACAAAGTGCTGCAGTAACTCAGCGGGTCGTTTTCTTTTATTGTCACATGTGCAAAGTGCATACGCAGGGTGAAATTCTTTACTTACAAACAGCCCAGTAGAGTATTGGCATACGCAAGGACATTGCCGATTAGCAAATTGTACGGAAATAGTCCACTGACCACACATGCAAGAGCCGCCATGTTTTGGCACCATTCTCTGGGCTTTGGACTTGGCCTCCACAGCATTCTCTGGCACAAATTCCACAGATTCACCACCCTCCGACTAAAGAAATTCCTCATCTCCTTCCTAAAAGAACATCCTTTAATTCCGAGACTATGGTCCTCTGCAGTTCCTGGTGCCTCCGATGTAGACAGATGTGTGAAGGGGCACAGATAAGGTGTCTGTCTCTACATGAAAGTGGGGTGTTGAATATTAGAAGAGGTAAAAACAGGAAAATACAAAATGGTTTAACATTTTTTTAAGAAGCAGATAATTTGCCATGCCCAAAATATAGCCAGTTAAGAAAATATAGGGAATGCCTTGAATCATTTTCCAAGCACAAGACAAACACTAGTATTGCAAAGTATGAATGATATGGCAATTACAGGCCAATGAATGGAACACCAGTGGCAGGATATTAGTGAAAACTAAAATCCTGAGAAACAATGGTGTCTTTAACAATAAGGGGTTGGTCATTTAGAACAGAGATGAGGAAAAACGTTTTCACCCAGAGAGTTGTGAATCTGTGGAATTCTCTGCCTCAGAAGGCAGTGGAGGCCAATTATCTGGATGCTTTCAAGAGAGAGTTAGATAGAGCTCTTAAAGATAGCAGAGTCAGGGGATATGGGAAGAAGGCAGGAACGGGGTACTGATTGTGGATGATCAACCATGATCACATTGAATGGCGGTGCTGGCTCGAAGGGCCGAATGGCCTACTCCTGCACCTATTGTCTTTCTGAAATGCCCAGATCAAATCAGATTGTGGATCATCTGACCTGAAATGCCAAATTATTTCCCTTTCCACGGATGCTGTCCGACCTGCCAAATGTTTGGGGGCGGTGGGGGATAACAGGCCATGCCGACCAGCGATCCCCGTACACTAGCACCATCCTACACACACTAGAGACAATTTTACATTTGTACCGAGCCAATAAGCCTACAAACCTGTACGTCATTCGAGGGAGGGAGTAAACCGGAGTTTCCCCGGGGAAAACCCACGCAGGTTTTAGAGATACAGCGAGGAAGCCGGCCCTTCGGCCCACTGTGTCCGTGCCGACCAGCGATCCCCGCACATTAACACTATCCTACATACACTCGGGCCAACTTTTACATTTATCATGCCAAATTACCTGCACACCTGTATGTCTTAGAGGATTACCTACATACCTGTGTGTCTTTGAGGTGTGGGAAGAAACCGAAGGTCCCGGAGAAAACCCACGTATGTCACGGGGAGAACGTACAGACTCCGAACAGACAAGGATCAAAGCTAGGTCTCTAGCCCTGCAAGGCAGCAACTCTACCGCTGTGCCACCGTGCCGCTCAACATTGTCCACCAATTTCAAGGTTTGTGTCAGAATATCAGCATCTGCAATTTTCATAGCTTTTGCCAAGCAGGGTTTTGTTGAAACCAAACAAAGATGTTTACTGTTCAAGAAAAGCACATCAGTCCTAATCAATATGGATTTCTGATAACATGGCCATCCCTTTTATGGGAAATTGATTTTGGGTTCAAAGATAGATTAACGTCAAGAAGTAAAAATCAACGGGTGTTTTGACAAGGGGAAAAAAATGGATAACCTGTCATCTTTGTAAAAGCATAGCCTGGTTGGAGATGAACACAAAGACTGACACAAAAAGCTGGAGTAACTCAGCAGGCCAGGCAGCATCTCAAGAGAAAAGGAATAGGTGACATTTCAGATCAAGCCCCTTCTTCAGACTGAGTTTCGACCCGAAGCATTACCTATTTCTTTCCTCCAGAGATCATAACCATTAGTGATAGGGGTAGAATTAGGCCATTTGGCCCATCAAGTCTATTCCGCCATTCAATCATGACTGATCTATCTCTCCTTCCTAACCCTATTCTTCTGCCTTCTCCCCATAACCCCCGACACCCATACTAACCAAGAATCTATCAATCTCTGCCTTAAATATATCCACTGACTTTGCCTCCACAGCCTTCTCTGGCACAGAATTCCGCAGATTCACCACCCTCTGACTAAAGAAATTCCTCATCTCCTTCCTAAAAGAACATCCGTTAATTCTGAGGCTACGACCTCTAGTCCTAGACTCTCCCACTAGTGGAAACATCCTCTCCACATCCACTCTACCCAAGCCTGACCCACGGAGTTACTCCAGTTTTTTGTGCCAGTCTTCAGTTTTCACCAACATCTGCAGTTCCTCCCTACACACGGGTTGGAAAGTAAGTGTACCCAATAGGGTTCCATGGAACTTAAACGAGTTACACGATTCAATCATTTAGAAGGTAGGAGGCACTATTAATGTTAGCCATTGTTGTGAAAATTAACCACAGTGATTGAAGGTGATTGCCTGTGTGTGAATGTGTGTGAATGTGTGTGATTGTGTGTGTGTGAGTGTGTGAGTGTGTGAGTGTGTGTGAGTGACTGGTGGTGGTCGGAGGGGCCGTAGGCGCAGATTGGCAGCCACGCTTCCGTCAGTCTGCCCCAGGGCAGCTGTGGCTACAGAAGTAGCTTACCACCACCGAGTGTGACTGAGGAGTGAATGAATAATGCGATGTAAAGCGCCTTGAGTATTAGAAAGGCGCTATATAAATCCCATCCATTATTATTATTATTAAGGTGCAAGATAAATCAGCAGACCAGTGAGATCTAGCAGGAAAAGTGGCAACTTGAATTACGTGTAAAAATGTTTTGAAAAATACAGCGTAGATACCGACCCATCAGCCCATGCTGACCATCAATCACCTGTTCACACTTGCTCTCTGTTATTCCATGTCCACATTCACTCACGAGAGGGAATTTACAGAGGGCCAACTCGCCTACAAACCCGCACGTCTTTGGGATGTGGCGGAAGCCGGAGCACCCGGAGGAAACCCACGCGGTCACGGGGAGAACGTGCAAACTCCACACACACACACAGACAGTATTCATGGTCAAGATTGAACCTGGGTCTCTCGTGTTGAGGCAGCATCTCCACCAGCTGCACCATAGGGTTTAAAAATAACATGCACGTGCGTCCGAGGTGACCCGACCTACAAACCCACATCCCAATAACTGGAGAGGGGCGTTGGGATTGCCAGCTCTTCACACACGGAAACTCTAACTGCCCTGATGCTAAATATTGGCCAACAGGTAAACCTCTAGGATTCAGTTAGCATTCAATAAATTAGATTATTCGTTATTCAATATCTTGCATGAATGAACACATCCAAAAATGGTGTTTCCCATTTATCTGCATGCTAATAAAGGTTCCATGTATACAGATGGGTGTATGTTTGGTATTTTGCGCAGTTCACTGTCATTCACTGATGACATGCATGTATTCCATGCACACATATGTCATTATGGCCCTGTCCCACTGTACGAGTTCATTCAAGAGCTCTCCCGAGTTTAAAAAAAAAATCAAACTCATGGTAAGCACGTAGAATGTACGTAGCAGGTACGTCGGAGCTCGGGAACGTCTCTTAGTGGCTCGTAACGCTAACGGCAGGTACTCGGGAAACGCGGTAAGCTCGGGAAGATTTTTCAACATGTTGAAAAATGTCCACGAGAGCCCCGAGTACCTACGAGTGGCCATTCCGTAAATCTCCGAGTTCGAATCAGGGAAAACTCGGGAGAACTCTTGAATGATCTCGTACAGTGGGACAGGGCTTTTAGTGAACTGTGCAAAAATAAGCAATCCTTTCCTATTCTGAAAGTGAATGCAACTTTCACTGTCATTTTATTGATAATGAAACTGAAACTTAGGCAGTGTAGTTCGGATTCAATTCCCACAAGAGCAGGGTCAAGGGCAGCCCAGTGGCGCAGTTGGTAGAGCTGCTGCCTCACAGCACCAGAGGCCCTGGTTCAACGCCGAGCTCAGGAGCTGGCTGTGTGGAGTTTGCACGTTCCCTTGTGCCTTCCATCGTGGGCCTTCTCTAAACTTCTTCCACACCAAACACCTTTCCTTAAGCAGGGAGATCAATACTGTTCAGAGTGCTCCAGAAATATTCTCACCAACATCCTATTTAAACCTGCCTACTTTTGAATTAAATTCCCCTTGCAATAAATGAAAACATTGTTAGCTTTCTTAATTACTTGCTGTAGCTGCTACCTTTTGTGATTCATGCACCAGAGGACACCGAGTTCCCTGCAATTTCTATTTAGATTTAGTTTTGTTTAGACACACAACTGGCCCTACTGCCCACCGAGTCCACACCGACCAGCGATCCCCGCTCATGAACACTACCCTACACCCACTAGGGACAATTTTACATTTCTACCAAGCCAAGTAACCTACAAACCTGTACATCTTTGGAGTGTGGGAGGAAACTGAAGATCTCAGAGAAAACCCACGCAGGTCACGGACAAACGCTGTACAGACTGCGCCCGTAGTCAGGATTGAACCTGGGTCTCTGGCGCTGTGAGGCAGCAACTCTACCGTTACGCCACTGTGCCGTCCAGAGAATGTTTATTTTATTTTTAATTTTCCACACAAACAGACATTTAGACATTTCCCCACATTATACACTATTTGTCACATCTTTTTCCATTTTTTAGCAACCCACGTGCCATAATTTGTTCTCTCTCTCTCTACATCATCGTCTGTATCTCTCGTTTCCCTTTCCCGTGACTTTCAGTCTGAAGAAGGGTCTCGACCCAAAATGTCACCCATTCCTTCTCTCCAGAGATGCTGCCTGTCCCGCTGAGTTATTCCAGCTTTTTGTGCCTATCTTTAGTTTAAACCTGCATCTGCAATTCCTCCCTACACATGCCATCATGTGTAGCATTATGTCTACTTTGTAACACACTTTTCTACCAACCTTTGGGCCCTCTGCAACTTTTACATCCATATCTTTGGTGTCTTCACCCAAGTCATCATATAATGGAGAATGGAGCGGCTGGGCTTGTATACTCCGGAGTTTAGAAGGATGAGAGGATATCTTATTGAAACATATAAGATTATTAAGGGTTTGGACACGCTGGAGGCAGGAAACATGTTCCCTTTGTTGGGGGAGTCAAGAACCAGGGGCCATAGTTTAAGAATAAGGAGTAAGCCATTTAGAACGGAGATGAGGAAACACTTTTTCCACACAGAGAGTTGTGAGTCTGTGGAATTCTCTGCCTCAGAGGGCGGTGGAGGCAGGTTCTCTGGATACTTTCAAGAAAGAGCTAGATAGGGCTCTTAAAGATAGCGGAGTCCGGGGATATGGGGAGAAGGCAGGAGCGGGGTAGTGATTGGGGATGATCGGCCATGATCACATTGAAGGGAGGTGCTGGCTCAAAGGGCCCAGTGGCCTACTCCTGAACCTATGTCTATGTGGTAAAAACTTGAGATCCTAACACTGATCCCTGAGGGACGACTTGCTACATTTGACAAACAGAACTCACTTGAGCCATTTCCTGGCATTTTTTGGCTAAATAATGTTTAATCTGCATTAACGTCACCTCCTACATCATAAGCTTATTTATTTTCAAGAACCAGAGGGCATAGGTTTAAGGTGAAGGGGGAATTATTTTATAGGAATCTGATAGCTTTTCCACACAAAAGGTGGTAGGTGCATGGAACAAGCTGCCAGAGGAGGTAGTTGAGGCATGGACTATTGCAATGTGTAAGAAGCAATTAGACAGGCACATGGATAGGACAGGTTTAGAGGGATATGGGCCAAACGCAGGCAAATGGGACTAGTGCAGATGGGACATGTTGGTCGGTGTGGGCAAGTTGGGCTGAAGGGTCTGTTCCCACACTGCACGGTTATTTTGTTCAACAACTTTTATTGCAACACCTTAAATTCTTCCCGACAATCCTCATGCCCCTACCGGCTCATCTTTTCCACAGCATGTTACTTTTCCCAAAGAACTCCAATAAATTGTTTCAATACAATTTCCTTTTTACTAAAACCATGTGGACTTTGCCCAATTACATCAACTTCTTCCAAACACGCTGCTATAACATGTTCACTAACAGCATCTACATTTACAAAGCCAATAACAATATTTTTTATTTTCCTGCTTTCTGCCTCACTTTATTGAGTAAAGGAGGTATATTTGCACACTTAAAATCTAGTTGAATCTAAGACATTTAGTTTAGGTTAGAAATACAGCATGGAAGCAGGTCCTACTTTCCAATGAGCCCACGCTGACTATTGATCATTTGTGCACTAGTTCGATACCCTACACACTAGGGGGCAATTGACTGAAGCCAATTAACCTACTAACCCACACGTCTTTTGGACGTGGGAAGGAACCGAAGCACCCACAGAAAACCCACGTGGTCACGAGGAGAACGTGCAAACTTCACACAGACAGCATCCGTAGAAAGTTACCCCACTTTCACATCCATTCCCTGCACATTTGGGAGGGCCAATTAACCCGCAAACCTCGCATCTTTTGGGAGGAAACAGGAGCACCAAGAGGGAACCTCGAATGTCATGGGGAGAACATGCAAACTCCCCACAGACAACACCCGTAGTCAGGATCAAACCTGGGTCTCAGCCGCTGTGAGCCAGCAACTCAGCCGCCGCGCCACTGAGGGATTCTAGAAGATTATTAAAACTGACCCATCAACCATCTCAAACAAACGCATCAACATCTACAAAGGGTATCTTTGGTATAAACCAGCACCGGCAGTTCCTCGATGTTACTTCACCACAACTGGACATTTGGAAAACTCCATCTCAAGATGACGGACAATGTGATTGCAACCTTAGATTCAGGTTCGTTTCTTGTCATGGAGGCCAGAGTGCATGATAGTACTGAGAGCGCTGCTGGAAAGGAGGTATAAAAGAGGTAGCCGGTTCAAGAGTCTCATAGCATTGGAAAACAAGCTGATCTTCTGGCCTTCGAGCTCCTGCATCTTCTCCAAGGTGGTAGGAGGGAGAGAAAAGGGATTGGCCAGGGTGGCAGGTATGCTTGAAGCCAATTCCAGCCTTCCGGAGGCAAGGCAGCGTGAAGATGGACTAGAGGCAAGGAAGTGCTGAGCACGTGATGGATTGGATGACGCTCACCACTCTCTGCGGGCCCAGGCAGCCAAGAGCAGAGCAGTTGCCATTACAAGGTCAAGACATATCCCGTGAAAATACTTTCTGTAGCACATCTGTAGAAGTTGAATTCCATCTTATAGCTCACTATAGCATATGGAGTTCATTATCGTCCTATAGCATAAGTGTGTATAAACAGTTTAGATACTTCTTTGGCTTTGGGCTTGATTATCTTGGTTGGGCGCTCATCCTGCTGTTATAGCACAAAGGACCTTGTGTTTTAATAGTAATTTGTCGATTTCGTTGCCACAGATGGCTGTGGAGGCCAAGTCCATGGATAATTTTAAGGCAGAGATTGACAGATACTGGGGACAGAGGTTATGCGGAGAAGGCAGGAGAATGGGGTTGAGAGGGAAAGATAGAACAGCCATTATTGAAAGGCAGAGTAGACTTGATGGGCCGAAAGGCCTAATTCTGCTCCTAGAACTTATGATGTCCAAGAGAATCGTCATGTCATGAACATGCCAAATCACAGGCCAAGAATCAGGAAGGTAAATACACTGAAGGGGTGATCAGGAAAGCACATCAGGGTGAAGGGATCAGGTCAGGTCGCTGGTGAGATGGAATCCTTTATGAAGTACTAAAAGCTATTGATCCAAGATATTGATCGCTTCTAGACGGACGCTACCTTGCCTGCTGGATCCTGGCAACATTTTGCATTTCCTTGTCAGCAGCCATTGCATCAACAATCTCAGTGTCCTTCTCTGTTAAGATCACTGGATGGAATCCTTCCGTACCCAGTCAACTCAAAGAGCCAAACTTCAAAGCCCTCCATAATGTTTGGGACAAAGACTCATCATTTATTCATTTGCCTCTGTACTCCACAATTTGAGATTTGTAATATCACATGCGGTTAAAGTGCACATTGTCAGATTTTATTAATGGCCATTTTTATACATTTTGGTATCACCATGTAGAAATTAAAGCTGTGTTTATACATAGTCCCCCCATTTCATCTAGTCTTATTTTATTTCATTCACATGTTTAAACTATAATGTTTAATGTTTTCCGTGTCATTCTTAATTGTTACTGTGTGTGGTGTTGTTACTTGCGAGTGGAGCACCAAGGCACATTCCTTGTATGTGTACATACTTGGCCAATAAACTTATTCATTCATTCCTCCAGTCTTTCCATCTTTGGAAACTTTTATTGCTGTTTATCAACACGAGGACCAAAGTTGTGCCAATGAAAGTCAAAGAAGCCATTATGAGACTGAGAAACAAGAATAAAACTGTTAGAGACATCAGCCAAATCTAAGGGTTACCAAAATCGACTGTTTGGAACATCATTAAGAAGTAAAGAGAGCACTGGTGAGCTTACTAATCCCAAAGGGACTGGCAAGACAAGGAAGACCTCCACAGCTGATGACAGAATAATTCTCTCTATAATAAAGAAAAATCCCCAAACAGCTGTCCGACAGATCAGAAACACTCTTCAGGTGTGGATTTGTCAATGACCACTGTCCGCAGAAGACTTCATGAACAGAAATACAGAGTCTACACTGCAAGATGCAAACCACTGGTTAGCCGCAAAAATAGGATGGCCAGGTTACAGTTTGCCAAGAAGTACTTAAAAGAGTAACCAGTTATGAAAAAAAGGTCTTGTGGACAGATGAGACGAAGATTAACTTATTCAGAGTGATGGTAAGAGCAAAGTATGGAGGAGAGAAGGAACTGCCCAAGATCCAAAGTATACCACCTCATCTGTGAAACATGGTGGTGGGTGTGTTATGGCCTGGGCATGTATGGCTGCTGAAGGAACTGGCTCACTTCTCTTCATTGGTCATACAACTGCTGATGGTAGTAGCATAATGAATTCTGAAGTGTATAGACACATCCTATCTGCTCAAGTTCAAACAAATGCCTCAAAACTCATTGGCCGGCTGTTCATTCTACAACAAGACAATGATCCCAAACATACTGCTAAAGCAACAAAGGAGTTTTTCAAAGCTAAAACATGGTCAATTCTTGAGTGGCCAAGTCAATCACCCGATCTGAACCCAATTGAGCATGCCTTTAATATGGTGAAGAGAAAACTGAAGGGGACTAGCCCCCAAAACAAGCATAAGCTAAAGGTGGCTGCAATACAGGCCTGACCATCACCAGAGAAGACACCCAGCAACTGGTGATGTCCATGAATCGCAGACTTCAAGCAGTCATTACATGCAAAGGATATGCAACAAAATACTAAACATGACTACTTTCATTGACATGACATTGATATGTCCCAAACATTATGGTGCCCTGAAATGGGGGGACGATGTATAAACACAGCTGTAATTTCGAAATGGTGAAACCAAAATGTATAAAAATGGCCTTTATTAAAATCTGACTATGTGCACTTTAACCACATGTGTTTTTTTTCTATTACAAATCTCAAATTGTGGAGTACAGAGGCAAATAAATAAATGATGGGTCTTTGTTCCAAACATTATGGAGGGCATAAAATGCTGGAAAAACTCAGCGGGTGAGGCAGCATCTATGGAGAGAAGGAATTGGCGACGTTTCGGGTCAAGACCCTTCTTCTTCATGTCTAAAGAAGGGTCTCGACCCAAAACTCCGCCATTTCCTTCTCTCCATAGATGCTGCCTCACCCGCTGAGTTTCACCAGCATTTTGCTTTAACATCGGGATAAGAAATGGAACACTGGGGAGAGACAAGACTTTGCCTTCCATCACAGTGAGAAGGAGATTCACTGTGATGGATGTTTGTGTAAACTGTGTTGGCCGTGTGTCTTGGTTCTTTTCTTGTTGTATGACTGCAGAAACCAAATTTCATTTGAACTTCGTTTGAGGCTCAAATGATAATAAAATTGTATTCTATTGCATTTACCTTCGATTTTACCAGCATCTGCAGTTCTTTCTTAAACATTATGGAGGGCACGTTATTTGGTTTGGTCCCACTTCCCCAAATGATTATAATTCCCATCCCCCACCCTTCTCCCCCAATTACCAGTTTATAGCTATTCCTGGATGTTGTTTGTTTACAGTCTAGTGAACATCAAATACATTTTGTATTCATGCCCCTTGATTAGACAATTGGAAGCCAGTGTGGGGAAACCTTGCACCACTATTTACTGGAAGTCAAAACCACAAAAAGGACAGAGCAGGGAAAACCCAAACCTTTTGTTGAAATTAGGTGCAGAAACAAGGAAGTAAAGATACTGGTTAGTTTGGAGATACGGCGTGAAAAGGGGCCCTTCGGCCCACCGAATCCGTGCCAACCAGCGATCACCCCGTACACTATCAGTCTCCTACACACACTAGGGATGATTTACAATCTTTACCAAAGCCAATTAAACTATAAACCTGTACGTCTTTGGGGTGTGGGAGGAAACCGGAGCACCCGGAGAATATCCACGCAACTCACAGGGAAAACTTACAAACTCCTTACAGCAAGCACCCGTAGTCAGGATCAAAGCCAGGTCTCTGGCGCTGTACGGCAGCAACTCTACCTCTGAGCTACTGTGCCGCCCAAGTTTACAAAAATGAGACAAAGTGCTGGAGCAACTGAGCGGGTCAGGCATCATCCCTGAAGAACATGGATAGGTGACGTCTGAAGAAGGGTCTCGATCCAAAACGTCACCCATTCCTTCTCTCCAGAGATGCTGCCTGTCCCGCTGAGTTACTCCAGCATTTTGTGTCTTTCTCAGATTTAAACTAGCATCTGCAGTTCTTTCTTACGCATGGATAGGTGATGCTTCGGGACGGGACCCTTCGTCAGATGTGAGGATGTTATTTTGTCGTTGTCGTCATCGCACATCCAGAACCTCAGCCACCCGAAGAGCAACAGGACAGCGGGGCAAACGGAGCACTGCCCTTCCCCCCACCTTGAACCCCATCCCAATGTGGAAGTCTAGCCCCATTCCTTCATCACAGTCCTGTTAACATCACGGAACTTCTTACCCAAACACCCGTGCAAATAGAATGAAGGTACAAAGGCCGCAGTGGTCCAGTCATCAGTTCACCGCACCTTTCTCAAAAATCAATAAAGTATGGCCATCAAATACAGATCCTATCAAGGATATCCATCCAACACAAATATCCTTAAGCCTAGGGAAAACATTTGGCCAGTAGAATCTCATATTGTTGCAGGCAAAATTATTGACTGGTGATAAGAAGGTAATACTATTTTTTACCTGGTATCATAAAACACTAAAGATGTGTATAAAAACTACACCCGTTACTCCTGAAAACACTTCACTCTAAGCTCAAAAGCAAACTTGGGGACACATGGAACGGTAGATACTGGTTTACAAAGGATACACTAAGTGCTGGAGTAGCCCCCCGACTACGGGTGAACAACAGAGGACAACGGAGGAGAATAACTGAACTTTGCTACCTTCCCTCACAGTGGGAAACTTTGATTCTGCTGTGTGGGGATGTCTATGTTAAAGACTATCGTGTTGTGTGCTCTTTTTTATTCGTATGGCTGTATGGTGACCACACATTTCACTGTACCAATTGGTACATGTGACAAATAAATGTCTCGTCTATCTTGTCTAGGTATCCAAAGACATACAGGTTTGTAGATTGGCAACGTTTCGGGCCGAAACCTGAAGAAGGGTTTCGTCCCGAAACGTTGCCTATTTCCTTCGCTCCGTATATGCTGCCTCACCCGTTGAGTTTCACCAGCATTTTTGTCTACCTTCGATTTTCCAGCATCTGCAATTCCTTCTTAAACAGGTTTGTAGATTAATTGGTTTGGTAAGGTTGTAAATTGTCCCTAGTGTGTGTTGGATAGTGTTAGTGCATGGGGATCGCTGGTCGGTGTAGACTCGGTGGGCCGAAGGACCTGTTTCCATACTGTTTCTCTAAACTAATCTCAGTGGATAAACATTAAATGGTGGAGTAACTCAGCTGGACAGGCAGCATCTCTGGAGAGAAGGAACGGGTGACGTTTCGGGTCGATGGCACTTTTTCGGACTAGTCAGGGGAAAGGGAAACGAGAGATATGGACAGTGATGTGTAGAACAAATGAATGAAAGATATGCAAAAAAGTGATGATGATAAAGGGAACAGGTCATTGTTAGTTGTTTTTGGTGAGCGGGAGACTGGCGCGACGTGTGGGGGAGGGACAGACAGAGAGAGAGAGGGAATGCTGGGGCTACCTGAAGTGAGAGAAATCAAAATTCATGCCACTGGGCTGTAAGCTGCCCAAGCGAAACATGAGATGCTGTTCCTCCAATTTGTGATCAGCCTCACTCTGACAATGGAGGAGGCCTAGGACAGAAAGGTCTGTGTGGGAATGGGAAAAGGAATTAATGTGTGTAGTAAGCAACTGCAGATGCTGGTTTAAATCGAAGATAGACACAAAATGCTAGAGTCTTCTTCAGATTAAAGAAGGGTCTCGACCCGAAACGTCACCCATTCCTTCTCTCCAGAGATGCTGCCTGTCGCCCGCTGAGTTACTCCAGCATTTTGTGCCCGTGGGGGAATTAAAGCGTTTGGCAACCAGGAGATCAAACTCAGCAGGTCGGGCAGCATTGCTGGAGCACTCGGATAGGCGATGTTTTGGATCGGGAATCCTACTTCAGTGCCGAAGCTTCGCCTATCCATATCTTCCCGAGATGCTGCCTGACCTGCTGAGTTACTCCAGCACTTCTGTGCATTAACCAGCATCTGCGGCCTTGTTTCTCCAAGAGCCGCTGTGTTTTGTCAAAAGGAAACCTATTACACTCATCCAATTCTTACATGATTCCTTCCAAAACCAAATGATTGTAGTATTATGGAGAATTTCATACCTCGATTTAATTCCCAATTTTAAATGTGTCAAATTAAATTTTACTGAAAGCATGTACAGATGGCATAGGAGTCTATTATTACCTTGGACGGATTAAAACTCAACTCTCAAAACATTAAAAACACTAAAGTATAAATATGACTGGGCAGTGACAAGAACCACAGGTCAGCAACACACTTCTACTGAAGTTTGAAGAGGTGCGGCTAATTAAGTGTTGTCTATTTAAAATGGAAGAACGTTCAAGATTTCAGAAGCAAAATAAGTGAAGTTGCAAGAGTCTTTGTCCAATTTCATTCTCTGTAAAAAGGTAAAATGGCCGAAACTAAATTCAAACTCAGTACTTTATCTGTGAACACACACACACACACACAGGAAAATTCCTAAATTGTGGCATGTATTAAGAAAGATCACAAAGTGACCAAATCACAGTCACCGATTTAACCTGGTGTCCATTCCCTGTTGCCAATCATCAGTGGATTGTTACCCAAATAATATGCAGAATTTAAAATCATTCAACACAGTACAAATCACATATGATAAACTTAAGTCTGATCATTTTAGTGCATCTGAAGTTTAAAGTGGTTTTATCACCCTAATGCCATTAAACCATAAACAGGGGAACAAGTTAGTAAGTGTATTACTCATTCTCATTTGACATAAATGAAACCAAGAGTAGTTAACCTTAATCTCTTGACATAGATTAATAGTGATCAGCTTCTGTAGAATCACCAACACACAGCATAATGTCCAATTATACTGATTTCATTATTGCTGATTTAAAGTTGCAATTCCTCCAAAATTACTATCTGGGACCACTCCCTCATTACCTGACAAACGTGAGAGCAATTGAACCCCAAGCATGTAGACCAAGGAAAGGAACTTTTTCACCAAAAAAAAAACAGACTAGGAAATGATTATCAGGGTAGAAGAAATGGGGAATCTGAACGGTTTCTTTCTTGGATGTTGGTCAACCTTGATCCAGGAGATATGGTAAGGGAGGGAGGAGTGGGCAGAGCATGAGTGTAGAATGATTGCATCCATGTAGCAGGGGCCCCTGTTCCTCTGGCTGCCAGTGCCTGAGAAGCAAGAGTGGCCAACCCCGCCAGTGTGTAGTGAAGAGCCCCATACAACACACACAGCCAGCCATCCAGGGGCAAATACAGCAAAGTTTGAAGCCAAGGCTCACCTTCCCTGCTCAACCGCATGACCTCCCGGTTTTTCCCGCACTCCTTAAAAGTTTCTTCCAATTCGGTGCCTGTGTAACAATTGGACACATCAGTCAGACAGACAGTCAGTCACATAGTTACTACACTTGCCCTGGCTGCCTGCGCCAAGTAGGTGCACAAACATTCCCAGCCCCGCTCGGCACACGCAGCAAAAAGTCTTTCTCCGGGTTAAACGGCGCTTTGGGCTCACCGTCGGCCCCTTGGTGTTTGGCGGCATCGATCCAGTGGGTCCAAGGCTGTCCCAGCAGCGCCTCGGGACTGGGTAGTCTCCGCTCCACAGTCGCCATTGCTGATCCTTCTTGCTGCCCGGCCGCTCTTCGGGCCGCGCTGACGTCAGCCTCGGCCGTTTCCGCCATCTTTTCGCTACATTGTGCGAGCGAGTGAGGAGAGGAGAGTAGTTTCCCTTCCCTTCCTTTCCCGTCCCGTCCCTTTAAGGCGGAGGCTCCGGCTCCCCGGCTCAGCCGAGCGGCTGCACTGGAGTGAGCTGGGCTACACTATAGCCACTCTTTGGGGGCAACACTGTAGCGAGCTGGGCAACATTGTAGCGACTCCTCCCCCGCCCGCAGCAACTCTGCATCTCCTCCAGCCGCAACAATGTATCGTGTTTACACAAACACGCAACCAGAAACTCGCAACAGATAGATACATAGTAGCGCCAGGGAACTGCAGCTGCTGAGGGCTACGGGTTAAAAAAAAAAAGGACACAAAGTGCTGGAGGAACGCAGGCAGCATCTCAGCTTTGAAGAAAAGAAGAGCCGGAAAAAGCATCTCCTAATATAAAGTGAAGATAGATAGACACACACACAATATTTTTTAATATTGTACCGCTGCTGGCAAATTCATTTCACTTGCACTTTATCTGAAATAAAAACTTGACTTGACTTGGAAAAAGCTGGAGTAACTCAGCGGGACAAGGCTGCAGCATCTCTGGACAGACGTTTCGGTTCGAGACCCTTCTTCAGACTGAAAGTCGGGGAAAGGGAAACGAGAGATATATTTTTTAAATGATGTAAAGAAGAATGAATGAAAGATATGCAGAGAAAGTAACGATGATGAACGAAACAGGCCATTGCCAGCTGTTTGTTGGGTGAAAATGAGAAGCTGGTGTGACTTGGATTGGGGAGGGATAGAGAGAGAGAGAGAGAGAGGGGGGGATTGAGTGCTTGATTATCTCAGGTGGTCAGGCAGCATCTCGGTTTTGAAGTGTTGGAGTAACTCAGACAGCATCTCAGGTTTAAAGTGCTGGAGTAACTCAGCGGCTCAGGCAGCATCTCAGGTTTAAAGTGCTGGAGTAACTCAGCGGCTCATGCAGCATCTAAAACGCAAAGTGCTGGAGTAAATCAGGCAGCATCTCAGATAGAAAGTGTCGGATTAATTTAGCTGGCCCGGCAGCATCTCAGATTTAAATTGCTGGAGTAGCTGAGTCTGAAGAAGGATCCCGACCCGAAACGTCAGCTGCGTTTTGTGTCTGGAGCAACTCAGTGGGTCAGGCAGCATCAGATTTAAAGTGCTGGAGTAACTCAGGCAGCATCTCAGATCCATTTTTACATGAAAACACTGCCTGAAATAAATTGTAAGCAAGTGCAGTTACAGCTTTCAAAGTCGTGTTTTAAAAAAATATAATAACGCTGCCTGAAATAACACTACAAGAAAATGCAAGTACAACTTTCAAAATTGTATTGAAAGCATTCTCCTGAAATATCAGTGATCCGAAAGGTGATTATCTCTATAGGTCCCACTTGTGGCCTGATTTACAGAACACTTAAGACTATTTTTTATTTCGAATTTCCTACAATAATTTAAACGAAGTGGATTTCGAAGTAAGACTCTGCACCACGGTAGGCCAAATGATTTCCTTTAACAAATTTGCTGGATCAACGGTTTACACGAGTCCTGTCAGGGACACATGGCAATAAACTCTCTTGAATCCTCTCTTGGTAGCTGCTTTCCAGCAATGCCGAGTAAAGCTGGGGTGACAACCGGGTGGCAGGTGTGATGTGGCGAAGGGGTGTTGAGACTGATAGATAGATAGAATGGCGGAGTAGACTTGACGGGCCGAATGGCTCCGAGAACTTATGAATTAATGAACGACTTTTTTGGGGGGGGGGGGGGCATGTAAACCCCCCGCCCCGTTTTCCATTGTATCCTTTAAGGTAAATAGATCAGGGCAAGTTATTCTGAATGCACTCTATATCAAACTTTAAAAAAAACTAGCATCTATAGTTCCTTGTGTCGACTTTCAAAGCAGTTGAAATTGAAATCCTCCGATTCTAAAGTTGGCTACGTGCCTTGCAGTGTGTGTAAATGGCCGCGAACTGTTTTACTCTCCCGGGCAGCCTAAATGCCCAGGGTTTCTTGGAGTGTAATGTAAGGCAGGTGGTTGCTTATTTTTGCACGAACCCGACAGTGTTGTACTTCCTCAAACGCGAGCGCGTCAATATCCAGGCGCCTACGCTCCAAACACGCGTCACGCTGGCGCTGTATAGCAGGGGACTCTCCCAACTATCACCCATCAGCACAGCAAACAGCTGGAGGGCTTGAAACCTCCAGTAAGTAAAACACATTTGCGAGTATTAACAACAACAAAAAAAAACCATTTAATAATTCACCACGCAGTCTGCTTCCCGAAACACGTAGACAATAAAATATCATTCTTATTAGTAAAAATAAAACATGAGCTATTTACTCTTCCTTGCTTTTGTGTGTTACATTTAGGATCTTGCTGCCGCTAGCAAGCCCGGCGATATTGCCCGTCCTTGCCCAAGTGGCACCGTGCCACGTTCTCCAACCAGAGTTTGGTGAAGGAAATCCCAGAGTGCGATTTTGTTACACGGTTCCAGAATTTAGACCCTGTGACAATGCAAGAGTACTGTAGTGACCAAAACTGTTTTGACCATTTGACTGTAAGACACAGAAGCAGAATTAGGCCATTCAGCCCATCGAGACAACTCTGTCATTCAAACATGGCTGATCTATTTTTCCCTCTCAACTCCATTCTCCTGCCTTCGCCCTGTAACATTCGATGCCCTTCCTAATCAAGAACCTCTGCCATTGAAACACCCGATATCTTGGCTTCCACAGCCGTCCGTGGCAATGAATTCCCCTGATTCACCACCCACTGGCTAAAGAAATTCCTCCTCATCTCCATCTTGAAGGAATGTCATTTGTCAACACCAGTAATAAACAAAACTTAACTAAATTATGAAAGAGTAATTTTCATAAGTTTCATTTCATAAAATTACTCTTTCATAATTTAGTTAAGTTTTGTTTATTACTGGTGTTGACAAATGACATTCCTTCAAGAATGATGAATGACTAGAAATAAAATGTGTCAGACATTTTAGTTTTTTTTAATGTCTGACACATTTTATTTCTAGTCATTCTGATAATGTTAGATTTAGGTTCATTGTTGTCACGTGTACCGAGGTACAGTGAAAAGCTTTGTTTTGCATGCTATCCAAACAAACTCTCTGAAGAAGGGTCTCGACCTGAAACGTCACCCATTCCTTCTCTCCAGAGATGCTGCCTGTCCTGCTGTGTTGCTCCAGTTTTTTGTGTCTATCTTTTGTGTAAATCAGATAATACCGTACATAAATACAATTAAGCCAAGGTCAAGTCGAGTCAAAAGTGTTTAATTGTCACCAAAATGGAATAATGAAATTCTCTCATTCAGCAGCATCACAGGTCTGTGACCAACAGTTCTCAATGGATAACATAACATAAACAAAACAATTAAAACTAATGATATTAGTACTAAACAAAAAGCCTGAAGTCCTTAGTGCAGTAATGACAGTTCATCATTTGGAACTGTAGATGCTGGAAAATCGAAGATAGACAAAAATGCTGGAGAAATTCAACGGGTGAGGCAGCATCTATGGAGCGAAGGAAATAGGCGACGTTTTTGGGTCGAGAAGAAGGGTCTCAACCCAAAACGTCGCCTATTTCCTTCGCTCCATAGATGCTGCCTCGCCCGTTGAATTTCTCCAGCATTTTTGTCTACCGTTCATCATTTGGAGTTTAGTTGCTATTTTGTAGTATTCAATTACCTGATGGCTACTGGGAAGAAGTTGCTCCAGAACCTGGACGTTGCAGTTTCCAGGCTCCTGTACCTTCTTCCCGATGGCAGGAGTTTCTATGAGTGAAATGCGAACGTGCCCAGGGTGGTGTGGGTCTCTGATGAGGTTGGCTGCCTTTTTGAGACAGTGCCTCCTGTAGATCCCTTCGATGGTCGGGAGGTCAGAAAGCTATGTTGGACGGGGCAGTGTTCACCATTCTCTGTCGTCTCCGCCGCTCCTGGGCGTTCGAGTTACCGAACCAGGCCGTGAAGCAGCCAGTCGATACGCTCTCTACTGTACACCTGTAGAAGTTCAAGAGAGTATTCAACGACATCCCCTCCATCAAGGAAGTAGAGGCCAAAGATCCTATAGCGAGCAAGATAGAACACTCGACGAAAAAAGACGTAGTACAGTCACGGGCAGATTCATGAGTAATTTTCGGCCCCACTTCCGTAACCGGTTTCAGTCTCCGCACCAAAGATCCCACAGGATACTAGTACGGAGACGGAAGCCGGTTATGGAAACATCCTCGTAAAAATAAAAGTTATTGTGGAAAAATCTTCTCCTCATTTTCAGAATTATAATTTATTAACACAAACTGTTCCCCCGCAACATTGATTACACTGCGAGTCGGGTCGGGTCGGGTCGGGTTACTGAAATGGATGAAAAAAAGGCCCACGTTCCGCTCCGTTGCGTACTACACGTCAGCCCATTGCATTTAGAAGGAGTGGTCTATCTTGCTTGCTATAGGATCTTTGGTAGAGGCGTTGATGGGCTTTCAGGACAATGGGCCTTCATGGCCAGGTTAAGAAGTTTGCACCTGTAACAAACTGAACATGAACATGGCACTTCTATACGGTCTTTGTGTACTATTCCTATACACTTGTACTTCATCTACAATGCGCTTTTGTACCATAATACCTTTAGTGAACTGTAAAAGAGAATTTCACTTTAGTTCGGAGCATGTGACAAGAAAGTGCCATTGAACCATTGAAGATATATTTTTCTCTTGAGAAAATACAATTGACCTAGCAGAAGTCTTTGAAAGGGGAAAGGTTTTGATGGAGTGGATTAAGTGAGAATGTTTCCACTTGTGGTGAAGAGAGTAAATCGCATCTTGCTTTGTTTAAGACTCACTTAATAGACTTCCTGCTCAGCCCTGGTGCAGTTAATTCCCCAGCAATCTCTTCCCCGTGCTCACAGTTTCACTCCCTGACTCCACCCAATGCCCATGTTATTTGATGTCGTTTTTTCACCTTTTAGTTTAGATTAGAGATAGTTCAGCTTAGAAATAATTGTAGCTGTAAAAGGAAGGGAACTCAGCAGCCAAAGCTAAAAATCTGCTGATACTTTCTTGGGGATATAAAGATTATGTAGAAAAGGGGTAGACACAAAATGCTGGCGTAACTTAGCGGGACAGGCGACATCTCTGGGGAGGAGGAATGGGTGACGTTTCGGGTCGAGTCCCTTCTTCAGACTAGTCAGGGAAAATGGAAATGGGAGATAAAGAACAAATTAATGAAATATGCAAAAAGGTGGCGATGATAAAGGAAATAGGCTATTGTTGGCTGTTTGTTGGGTGAGAATGGGGGAATCTGGTGTGACTTTGGTGGGGGTGGGATGGAGAGAGGGAATGCTTGAAGTTAGAGGTTAGAAAAGGGATATTTAGAACTCTAGTTTCCATTATTTGCTTAGTAGCCAATCTTTCTACTGTATGAGTTTAATTTATTGTCACGTGTAGCGAGGTACAGTGAAGAGCTTTTGTTGCGTCCTAACCAGTCAGTGGAAAGACAACACATGATCAGTTTAGTTTAGAGATACAGTGCGGAAACAGGCCCTTTAGCCCACCGAGTCCACACCGACCAGCGATCCCTGCACATTAACACAACCCTACACACACTGGGGACAATTTACACATACACCAAGCCAATTAGCCTACAAACCTGTACGTCTTTGGAGTGTGGGAGGAAACCAAAGATCTCGGAGAAAACCCACGCGGTCACGAGGAGAACGTATAAACTCCGCACAGACAGCACCCCGTAGTCAGGATCGAACCGTGGGTCTCCGGCGCAGTAAGGCAGCAACTCTACCACTGCCTTAGGGAATAACATGAATAACGTTTAGTGCAAGATAAAGGCAGTAAACAAAGATAGTCAGAGGGTCTCCAATGAGGTAGATAGTAACTCAAGACTTTTCTCTAGTTGTTGGTAGGATGGGAGGATTATTAACTAGTTTTTAGTTTTAAGGGATACAGCACAGAAACAGGCCCTTCAGTCCATCAAGCCAATGCTGACCGTCGATCACCCGTTCACACTAGTTATCCCACTTTCACTTCCTGCCCACACATCAGGAGCAATTTACAGAGGGCCAATTAACCCACAAATCTTGCGTCTTTTAGGATTCATAAGTGATAGGAGCAGAATTAGGCCAATCGGCCCATCAAGTCTACTCCGCCATTCAATCATGGCTGATCTATCTCTCCCTCTTAACCCCATTCTCCTGCCTTCTCCCCATAATCCATGATACCAGTACCGATCAAGAATCTATCTAACTCTGCCTTAAAAAATATCCATCGACGTGGCGTCCACTGCCTTCTGTGGCAAAGAATTCCACAAATTCACCACCTCCGGGGATGTGGGAGGGAAGCGGAGGAAATCCACGCAGTCACGGGGAAACATACAAACTCCACGGACAGAACCCGAGGTGGGGATTGAACCTGGGTCACTGGCGCGGTGAGGCAGTGGGTCTACCAGCTTATTCCTTAACTAGCTCATTCATCCTTTGAGCCTGCTCTGTGTCCACCACCACTCCTTTCTTCTGCCTCATTCAAACTACATCTGTGTAGCATCTGTGACTTTTGAAACTTGATGCTGTGATCCCTTCAAATCACACGATGGTACTATTTAAATAATTCTGCCACAAAACCACTCCTTTTGCCACGAGATATATATTTCTCAAAATTCTTACCCTCAGTATATTCCAAAATGTTTTACAGCTAATAAAGTATGTTTAAATTGAAGACACTATAATCTTTTTGACCTACTTCATCAAAAGAACATAAGATGTCTTTAGTATTGAAGTATATTCTGAACTCAAGTGTATGGACTGGGAACCTTAACACCCAATCTTTGGATTCAAAGTAAGTAGGTTTATTGGCCAAGTATTCACATACAGTACAAGGGTTTTGGCCCGAAACGTTGCCTATTTCCTTCGCTCCATAGATGCTGCTGCACCCGCTGAGTTTCTCCAGCACTTTTGTCTACCTTTGCATACAAGGAATTTGCCTTGGTGCTCCGCCCACAAGTAACAACATGACATACAGTGACAGTTACGAATGACTCAGAAAACACTAAACATTAATAATAATAAAACATTAATGATAAAACACCATTGATCAAGCATGTGAACCAACAAAATACCAGATCAAAGGGAGGCTACAGATTTTTGGCTGTTGAGTAGAGCAACTACTCGTGGATAAAAACTGTTTTTATGTCTGGCTGTGGCAGCTTCGACAGTCCGGAGTCGCCTTCCAGAGGGAAGTGATTCAAAGAGTTTGTGGGCAAAAAGTATTGACGCTCGGCCAAGTCTGATGAGTTTCGGCAACCACGTGAGGAATAGTTAACCAGTCAATTCTGGGAGGAACAAAATACACAAAGTGCTGGAGTAGCTCAATGGGTCATCTCTGAAGAACATGGATAGGTGATGTTTTGAATTGGAACCCTTCTTCACACTGAAACCCGGAACGAACGGGTGGCCAGTGGTAGAGTTGCTGCCTTACAGCGAATGCAGCGTCGGAGACCCGGGTTCGATCCTGATTACGGGTGCTGTGTGTATGGACTTTGTACGTTATCGCCGTGACCAACGTGGGTTTTCTCCGAGATCTTCGGTTTCCTCCCACACTCCAAAGACGTACAGGTCTGTAGGTTAATTGTAAAAATTGTCCCTAGTGTGTGTAGGATAGTGTTAGTGTGCGGGGATCGCTGGTCGGCGTGGACCCGGTGGGCCGAAGGGCCTGTTTCCGCGCTGCATTTCTAATCTAAACTAAACTAAACTCATGTATGGGTGAATGCTGATTGGTGCGGACTCGGTGGGCCATAAGGCCCGTTTCCACTCTATATTTCTAAAAATAAATCCATCAATTGTTCTGTCTTTTTCTTGCCATTAAATGGGTTCCTTGCTTTATGTCATTATGAAATGAGGTTCTTTGTTCCTCATTTATTTATTGGGAAATACAGATGTGGAAATACACAATTTGTGCATAAATTATGCTTTTAGTGGGCAAAAAGTGGGTACTGAATTTAGACGATCAGCCATGATCATATTGAATGGTGCTGCTGGCTCAAAGGGCTGAATGGCCTACTCCTGCACCTATTTTTCTATGTTTTTTCTATGTTTCTAAAAATAGCAACCAACGTCCAAATATTGAACACGTTTATTCAAAGGCCATTGTTAAAATGGTCTTTTTTATTGAAAGATACAGCATGGAAACAGGCCCTTCGGCCCACGCCGACCATTGATCACCCACTCACACTAGTTCTATGTTATCCCATTTTCACCCCCACTCCTTGCACACTATTTTTACAGAGGCCGATTAAGTTACAAGCCGGCATGTCTTGGTGATGTGGGAGGAATCCAGAGAACGAATGACATTAGCACGGTGGCGCAGCGGTAGAGTTGCTGCCTTACAGCGAATGCAGCGCCGGACACCCAGGTTCGATCCCGACTACAGGCACAGTCTGTACGGAGTTTTACGTTCTCCCCGTGACCTGCGTGGGTTTTCTCCGACATCTTCGGTTTCCTCCCACTCTCCAAAGACGTACAGGATTGTAGGTTAATTGGCTTGGTAGATGCAAAAAATTGTCCCTGGTGTGTGTAGGATAGTGTTAATATGCGGGGATCGTTGGTCAGCGCGGACCCGGTGGGTCGAAGGACCCATTTCCCCGCTGTATCTCTAAACTAAACTAAAGAGATGCTGCTAATGTCGTGGTTTTAAGACTCAAAGTTTGGATAAGATGACACAGACACGGAGAATTCTTCAAGAAGCCGAAAAGCCTTTATTTGCACATTTTCAGCTTGGAACATTCAGAGACAACTCGCTCTCTAATTGCTCTCCTATTCATAAAACCAGACAGCTTTTACACATACGGCACTGGAGGTCAGGATCAAACCCGGGTCTCTGGCCACTGTGAGGCAGCAGCTCCACCAGCTGCACCACTGTACTTAAGGACATAATCCATTAATACCTACATATATTTTGTGTATAGCTACTTCATGTATTATAGATCTTGTGTGGTCTCAGAATTCCCAATAAATTGCACTGGCAGGTGGTCTTACCAGTGTAACATCATATCACAGCTTAGAGACAAAGGTGTACCACTTAGCATGGGGTCAAGGAAAGAGCATTCACGTCGCGGCCCTGTTTCAACCAATCTTTCCACCACCACGCACAAGACGCACAAGAAGTGCAAGACAGACACCATTGTGCAGATGCCGAGAAGTGTGTTCAGCTCTGGCTGAACAACTTCTAATCTTGTGTGTGGACTCGATAAGAAGAAGAAGACCACTTAGCATTATGTAATGATGGAACTTGAATCCTGAACAACACTCTCCAGTTTGTTTAAGAAGGAACTGCAGATGCTGGAAAATCGAAGGTAGACAAAAATGCTGGGGAAACTCAGCGGGTGAGGCAGCATCTATGGAGCAAAGGAAATAGGCAACGTTTCGGCCCGACAGTTCATCATTTGGAACTGTAGATGCTGGAAAATCGAAGGTAGACAAAAATGCTGGAGAAACTCAGCGGGTGAGGCAGCATCTATGGAGCGAAGGAAATAGGCGACGTTTTTGGGTCGAGAAGAAGGGTCTCAACCCAAAACGTCGCCTATTTCCTTCGCTCCATAGATGCTGCCTCACCCGCTGAGTTTCTCCAGCATTTTTGTCTATCAACACTACAGTATTTCATATAAACACGATTTTGCCATTTTCAAATTGATCAGAGAACATTGCAAATTACGATATGCTGTGTGAATTTGGTTTTCATATTATTCAAATTAAACCCGTTATATCTCTGTGTAAGAGGGAACTGCAGATGCTGGTTTACACCGAAGATATTTACAAAATGCTGGAGTAGCTCAGCGGGACAGGCAGCATCTCTGGAGAGAAGGAATGGGTGATGTTTCGGGTCAGGTCTGAAGAAGGTTCGCCACCTGAAACAGTCCCTGCGTGTCCCGCTGAGTTACTCCAGGATTTTGTGTCTATCCTCTACAGTAGACGAGTCAGGGACTATCCTAACATTTAAGAAACAATTAGACAGGTACATGGTTTGGACAGGTGTGGAGGGATATGGGCCAAACGCAGGCAGCTGGGACATGTTTGCCAGTGTGGGCAAGTTGGGCCGAAGGGCCTGTTTCCACACTTTATCACCCTATGACTCTAAGACTCTATGATCAGTTCATTTTTTAACACAATTGTGATTTTGTCCTTTCCAAATTGATCAGAGACATTGCAAATTAGGCAATGGCTGTGTGAATTTCGTTACCACTTATTTAAATTAAACCTGATCGCCAGCAGTGATTATATCTCGGCCGATTATGGGCAGGTCTCATTCCAAGATGCCTGCAGAGATCCAGTAATGGAAAAGCAAAATCTTCACACAGGACGAGTAAATGGGTTTCATTTCAATTTAAATGTTTGTTTTTTTTAAATTGAAATCTAAAATAAAACAGAAATACTGAAAATACCTACCAAATCAGACTTCGTCTGTCGAAAGGTAAAACAGTTACACAGCGGTAGAATTACTGCCTTACAGCGACAGAGATCCGGGTTCGATCCTGACTACGGGCGCTGTCTGTACGGAGTCTGTACGTTCTCCCCGTGATCGCGTGGGTTTTCTCCGGGTGCTCCGGTTTCCTCCCACACTCCCAAGGCGTGCAGGTTTGCAGGTTAATTGGCTTCTGTAAATTGTTCCCAGTGTGTAGGACATAAAACTTGGATAACATACACCTAATATTGGTCAGTGCAGAAAGGCCTGTTTCCACGCTGTACCTCGAAACTTAACTAAACTAAGAATAAATGTTTTAGGTCGAAGACCTTTATCAGAACTGGAAAGCTGTAGAGCGAGTGAGGGAGGGGACGTGGAGAGGATGTTTCCACTATGACCAGAGGGCACTGCCTCAGGATAAAAGGTCGGGACCCATCTTCAGACCAATGGGCAGACAACGGTTTGGGTTAGAACTTCTTAAAATTTGATGAAGGGACCCGACCCAATACGTCACCTGTCCATGCCCTCCAGAGATGCTGCCTGACTGTTTGAGTAACTCCAGCACTTTGTGTTTTGTGTAAAGGATCCATGCTTGAAAAAGAGAAAGATGTTACCCTACCATTAAAGAACCTTCAGAATTAATGGCTGTTCTTTTAGAAAGGAGGAACTTCTTAAGTCAGAGGATAGTTGATCTGTGGAACTCATTGTCACAGAGGGCTGTGAAGGCCAAATCAGTGGATAATTTTAAGGCAGTGATAGACAGATTCTTGATTAGAACGGGTGTCAAGGGTTTTGGGGAGAAGGCAGGAAAATGGGACGAGGTGGCAGAGATCAGCCATGATTGAATGCCATGATGGGCCGAATGGCCTGATTCTACTCCTATAACACTCCTGCAACATTCATCCCTCCATCCGAAGCAGTTATTTGTTTTATTGCTCTTTCTCGGAACTTGCAAAATACTGTTGGATTTTCATGGCAGTGCAACAAAGACGTCACTTAAAATAACAAGTTATTGACTGGTTTGAGGTGAAAGGAGAATAAACGGTACATCTTTACTCAACGTTTAAAACTTCAGAACTTCTCAAAGGAGTTTGTGTCAGTCTAAATTGGCGTGCATTCCACAAAGACCTCACAGCAATATCAAGAGAACAATTCCCTGTGGAATCCTGCAAATCCCTATGATACCTCTAATGCCGTCCACCAGCCAAGTCTTCTTCTTTCGTGTCCATCTTCCATGTTTCAAATGTTGACATTGCTGTCATCGTCCGTCCTGACAAGATCGCAAGCTTCCGGCGACAATCAGTGGGAGCCATCACTTGTTGCAATAGATGATGGGGGTGGCAGAATTAGCTCGGGATACTTCCAGTCTCCAGCCCCGCCACATGGACGCTTCTGCTATAGGGCCACCAGCCATGTATTCCTACATAACAATGTAAATGAAAGATGTATTCTGGTAATACAAAGTACTATAGCGAGACAGGTGTTGTCAAACAAAGTGATCTTTATTAGGTAGTACAGCTCTCAGAGCCACAACAAGGGGCAAGGGTGTTTTTACGGCAGTATATATATGCCGCGGGAGACCCCTGATCCGCTCTTCCCGCCAAACCAAGTCACATGACCCAACCACCAGAGCCGAGGGTTCGCACCACGAGTGGCTAACCACCAGGGGCCGCCACAGTACGATCATATTCCATTATTTTCAGCTGGTGTCTGGATTTAAGATGGTTTTAAACCCAGACATTTAAAATTGAAAGAATATCGTTTCAATCTCTGCATCCCTAGGGTATCATGAAATATAATTTCCAAAATGGGTCAAAGAATGATAAATCGTAGCTTTCACAATTTGCCTGCAATTTGTTTGTGTGTTCCTAGGAATTGAATATATTAGTACTGTACCAGAGTGGTGCAAGGTAATTCTGCCTCCAGTACATATCAGATACATGGTTTTTGTTTTAAATGTCAAGTGGAAGGTTAGAAAAGCACAGATGATGGAATTTATATGAAATTAGTCCAACAGGAAATAAAATATAAAATCTATAATTCCATGTGTATAATTACCTGAATCAAATGAGTAAATTATGCTGGTTTATTCAACATTATTTATTTGGTCTGAAGGGGTGGAAGATTGCACGTGGTTCGACTAATGCAATCAACTCGACGTGCACAAACGGAAGATCAAATAGAACAAGTTGTCCAACAACTTTAGGCTGTGCACGCCACACGAAAGAAGAAGAAGAAGAAGATTTGGTCTGAAGAAGAGTCCCGTTCCTATCACTTTGAACGGGTGACATTTTGGGTCGAGACCTGCTGAGTTACTCCAGCATTTTGTGTCTACCTTTGGTAGAAACCAGCATCTGCAGTTCCTTTTTATTACTATTTATTCTGTCTGATTTTGGAATAAAATCTCTTATCCTTTCTCTCGAATGGTTCAATTTTTATAAAAGCAGATGATCCGATCAAATCAAATTAAAAATACAAAATACTAATTTGGATGTAAAGTCTATGTCAAGCATGCAATGTTAGAGGTCTTTTTGGGATAAATCTCTGAAGGTCTGTGAAGATATATTCCTTTTGGGTCATCTTGACATGATCCAGTTGGTTGGAACCAATAAACCGATGAAAGTAACCTCAGGGTCTTCTTCAAAAGTTCTGTTCTTCCATTTGAAGAATCAATTCATGAATTAGTATTTTCAACAGTGAGAGGGTAAAGTTTTGATTTTAGTTTAGTTGCTGTCTGCACGGAGTTTGTACGTTCACCCCGTAACCTGCATTGATTTTCCCCGGGTGTCCTCCCACGCTTCAAAGATGTACAGGTTTGCAGGTCAATTGGCTTGGTGTTATTGTAAATTGTCCCTAGTGTGTAGGATAGTGTTAGTGTGCGGGGATTGCTGGATGGTGTGGACTTGGTGGGCGGAAGGGCCTGTTTCCGCGCTGTATCTCTAAACTAAACTATGCTTTAGAGATACAGAGTGGAAACCGGCCCTGCGGCCCACTGAGTTCGCGCTGACCAGCGATCTCTGCACACTAACATTATCATACACACTAGGGACTATATACATAGAAACATAGAACATAGGTGCAGGAGTAGGCGTCTGAGGAAGGGTTTCGGCCCGAAACGTCGCCTATTTCCTTCGCTCCATAGATGCTGCTGCACCCGCTGAGTTCCTCCAGCAATTTTGTGTACCTGCAGGAGTAGGCCATTCGGCCCTTCGAGCCTTCAATATGATCATGGCTGATCATCCAACTCAGTATCCTGTACCTGCCTTCTTTCCATACCCCCTGATCCCTTTAGCCACAAGAACCACATCTAACTCCCTCAAATATACAATGTTACCAAGCCAATTAGCCTACGAACCTGTAGGTATTTGTGGGAGCGTGGGAGGAAAATGGAGCACCCGGAGCAAACCCACGCAGGTCACAGGGAAAATGTGGGCCTGTTTACACACAGTATCCCTGAAGTCTAAAGTTTACCCGCAAAATGGATTCAAAGTCAAATAAATCCATAATGATTTTGATTATTACCAAAATCATTCAATTCATTTTCAGGAATTAACCCAATTTCATGTCAATTTTGAAATAGAGTTAGCTCATGGCTTTGATGTTGGCCCTTAATGAACTTTGTGTCTTATGAATAAAAATAATCTAGGAATGGATTACTGTGTGAGAGTGGCATAGTAGTGGAGTTGCTGCCTTGCAGCGCCAGAGACCTGGGTTCGATCCAGACAACTGGTGCTGTCTGTAGAGTTTTTACGTTCTCCCTGTGACTGTGTGAGTTTTCTCTGGGTGCTCCGGTTTCCTCCCACTCTCCAAAGACGTGCAGGTTTGTAGGCTAATTAGCTTTGGTAAAAATAATGTACATTGCTCCCAGTGTGTAGGATGGTGCTAGTGTATCGGGTGATCGCTGACCAGCACAGACTTGGTGGGACGAAGGGCCTGTTTCCACTCTGTATCTCTAAAGTCTAAAGTTTGCCAGTAAAATGGATTAAAAGTCAAATAAATCCAGAATGATTTTAATTATGACCAAAATCATTCAATTCATTTTCATGAATTGGCCCGAATTCATGCCAATTTTGAAATTGTCTCAGTTAGCTCTTATCTTTGATGTTGGCTGTTAATGGACTGTACTTTAGGAATCAACAAAATCTAGAAATGGATGACTAAAATGCAAAATAGTGCTCATTCTTCAAATGCCAGTGCACTGTAAAATATGGTATAAAACCAAATCACTATTTTACAACTTTAAATATGTTAAATTTATATCCAGAAATCTATAATCTATAAAATATTTTGCAGGCACTGAACAACAGATTTTTTTAAATCATCTGTTATTTTGAAAATAGCATTAAAGGTACAAATATATATATCAACAAAGACACAGTTTTCAATAACCAATTAGCAACAATAAATGAATTCACTGTTTAATGTAAATTCAGGAAACGTTCTCTTTTCCAATTATGTGTCTGTCTTCTTTGGGCCCGAGTCATTGCACCACCTGCACTTGGTCCACATCCCTCCAAACCTGTCCTATCCATGTACCTGTCTAAGTGTTTCTTAAACGATGGGATAGTCCCAGCCTCAACTACCTCCTCTGGCAGCCCGTTCCATACACCCACCACCCTTTGTAAGAAAAGGTTAACCCTCAGAATCCTATTAAATCTTTTCCCCTTCATCTTGAACCCATGTCCTCTGGTCCTCGATTCCTCTACTCTGGGTAAGATACTTTGTGCGTCTATTCCTCTCATTAAATCATTTATTCCTTTCATGAAATCTACTTGTAGAAACAAGGAACTGCAGATACTGGTTCACACAAAAGGTCACAATGTACTGGAGTAACTCAGCGGGTCTCCAGAGAACATGGGCAGGCGACGTTTTGGGTCAGGACCCTTGAGTATGTAGAATGGTCTTGAAACAAAATATCACCTATCTGCGTTCTCCAGAGATGTTCCCTGACCCAGTGAGTTACTCTAGCACTTTCTGCCCCTCTACCTCTTGATTCCCCTACTCTGGGAAAAGGATCGCTGATTTTATTCTTATTGCTATAATACATTGGTTACCCAAATTCACATTTTAATTAAAGTGGTAAAAGATTGTACCATGACGAAAATATGGATTTCAAAGTTCTATTCACTATGTCCAGCTTATCTATGATATAAAAATAATCATGCCTGATATGCTCAAGATTCACTGGAGTTTATTGTCATGTGTCCCAGATAGGACAATTAAATTCTTGCTTTGCTTCAGCACAACAGAATATTGTAGGCTTAAATAAATACAGAACAGATCAGTGTGTCCATATACCGTTGAATATATATATATAAACACACATAAATAAGCATATAAAGTGCAATAGGTTATTAAAGTTCAGATTTTTGTTTGAGTTGAGTTTAATAGTCTGTTGGCTGTGGGGAAGAAGCTGTTCCTGAATTTGGATGTTGCAGATTTCAGGCTCCTGGACCTTCTACCTGAAGGCAGTGGAGAGATGAGTGTGTGGCCAGGATGGTGTGGGTCCTTGATGATACTGCCAGCCTTTTTGAGGCAGCGACTGCGATAGATCCCCTCGATGGTAGGGAGATCAGAGCCGATGATGGACTGGGCAGTGTTTACAACTTTTTGTAGTCTTTTCCGCTCCTGGGCGCACAAGTTGGCGAACCAAGCCACGATGCAACCGGTCAGCATGCTCTCTACTGTGCACCTGTAGAAGTTCGAGAGAGTCCTCCTCAGCGTACCGACTCTCCGTAATCTTCTCAGGAAGTAGAGGCGCTGATGTGCTTTCTTTATAATTGCATCAGTGTTCTGGGGCCAGGAGAGATCTTCGGAAATATGCACGCCCAGGAATTCGAAGCTCTTGAACCTTTCCACCATCGACCCGTTGATATAAACGGGACTGTGGGTCCCCATCCTACCCCTTCCAAAGTCCACAATCAGTTCCTTGGTTTTGCTGGTGTTGAGAGCCAGGTTATTGTGCTGGCACCATTTGGTCAGTCGGTCGATCTCACTTCTATACTCTGACTCGTCCCCATCAGTGATACGTCCCACAACAGTGGTGTCATCGTGTGACGTATCACTGATGGAGACGAGTTAGTGTTTAGTTTAGTTTAGAGTTATGGAGTGGAAACAGGCCCATCGGCCCACCGAGTCCGTGCCGACCAGCAACCAGTACATTAACACTATTCTGCACACTAAGGACAATTTTTTTTTTTTTACCAAAGCCAAAGCACCTACAAACCTGTACGTCTTTGGGGTGTAGGAAGAAACCGGAGCACCCGGAGAAAACACATATGGTCACAGGGAGAACGTACAAACTCAAGATAGTCACAAAAAGCTGGAGTAACTCAGCGGGACAGGCAGCATCTCTGGAGAGAAGGAATGGGCGACGTTTCGGGTCGAGACCCATCTTTGTAGACTCCGTACAAACATACAAACTCCGTACAGACAGCAACCGTAGTCATGATCGAACCCGGGTCTCCGGCGCTGTAAGGCAGCAACTCTACCGCTGTGCCACGGTGCGGCCCCCGTCCAATCAGAAGGAATTTTACATTTAATTTAAGACCGGTTTTTAAAAAAAGGTGACATTTCATGTGATTAAAATAATGTAAGAGTATTTGTTAAAATTGTGGAGATTAATTTATTTCACACTGCTCTGACTGGTTTTATGGGAACAAGTAAAAATGATCACACCTAATGCTTTCATCTTAAGCATAATCAACCTTTGGTCGCACATTGCTGTGTAACATACGTCACTAGATGAAGGACTACAAGCTGCCTGACCAGCTTTCATATAAAGTGGTTTCCTGAAGAGCCTGGCAATATGCCATTCAACACTGAAGTAGTTTCACATTCTCCCTTCTCATTCAGATTGGTCACAGGGGAAGGAGTGGAGAGCGTGTCAGACTGCACGGGGAAATAAACGTAGCAACGTGCGCGACACATTCTCTCCACACGAAGGCAGTGTTCATTCATCAAACCTTGAGCGGAGGAAGGCTGCACTTGTCGCTCCACCCACCTTCTGAATTTTGTAGTTGGCAGGGCAGTACTCTGCATATCGCCAACTTGGACAATTTTACATTTATCAAGCCAATTAACCTACGAACCTGTACGTCTTTGGGGTGTCGGAGGAAACCGAAGATCTCGGAGAAAACCCACGCAGGTCACAGGGAGAACATACAAACTCCATACAAACAGCACCCGTAGTCGGGATCGAACCCAGGTCTCTGGCGCTGCATTTTGCTGTAAGGCAGCAACTCTACCACTGCGCCACCGTGGCCGCCCTAGTGTTAAACTGCCTGAGCTACCTTAATCCAAATCACAAAATGCTGGAGTAACTCAGCAGGTTAGGCATCATCTATGAAAGGAATGTTTTGTTTAGTTTGAACGGAGTTTAGTTTTGTCTGAAGAAGGGTCTTGACCCAAAGCGTCACCCATTAGAGTCTGACGAAGGATCTCAAACCCGAAACGTCACCCATTCCTTCTCTCCAGAGATGCTGCCTGTTCCTCTGAGTTACTCCAGCATTTTGTGTCTATCTTTGGTGTAAACCAGCATCTGCAGTTCCTTCCTACACATTTGGCTTTGTGTTGTTTAGAGATACGGTGTGGAATCAGGCTCTTCAGCCCACCGAGTCCACACCGACCAGCGATCACCCCGTACACTAGCACTACCCCACACACGTTAGGAACAATTTACAATTTTACCAGACCAATTAACCTACAAACCTGTACGTCTTTGGTGTGCGGGAGGACACCGGAGCACCCGGAGAAAACCCACGCGGGTCACGGGGAGAACGTATAAACTCCGTACAGACAGCATCCGTAGTCAGGATCGAACCCGGGTCCCTGGTGCTGTAAGGCAGCAATTCTCAGCGCTGTGACACTGTGCCACCCCAAATGGAATGGAGGATATTAAAATTTCCAAGTCATTAAACATTCATAACTATACCTTGCAATTATGAGTAAATATACAATTTAAGTAGATAACATTTCCTTCAGTTGTAATATTTCAAATAGGATCAGTAAACAATTATTTGGCGAATATATACGGTGTATCTATAAATTATAAGAAATAAAATGAGGCCATAATTTGGAGCAAAAATAAAGAACCAGAGCTGAATATGAACAATACTAACCCTTTGTGTAGGAAGGAACCGCAGATGCTGGTTTAAATCTAAGATAGACACAAAATGCTGGAGTAACCCAGTGGGACAGGCAGCATCTCTGGAGTGATGGAATGGGTGACGTTTTGGGTCGAGTCCCTTCTTCAGACTGATTGTGATGATGGTGGGGAGGGGGGCAATGGAAGGATGAGTCTCACCCCGGCCACTCCCTCTTCTCCCCTCTCCCATCAGGCAAAAGGTATAGAAGTGTGTAAACGCACACCTCCGTATTCAGGAACAGTTTCTTCCCGGCTGTTATCAGGAAGCTGAACCATCCTACCACAACCAGAGAGCAGTGCTGAACTACTATCCACCTCTTTGGTGACCCTCGGACTATCTTTCATTGGACTTTGCTAGCTTTACCTTGCACTAAATGTTATTCCCTTATCATGTATCTATACACTGTAAATGACTTGATTGTAATCGTGTATTGTCTTTCTGCTGACTGGATTGCACGTAACAATAGCTTTTCACTGTACCTCGGTACGCGTGACAATAAACTGAACTGCAAGGGGAAGGGGAAGGTGAGCCAAAACGTCATCTATCCTTTTTCTCCAGAGATGCTGCCTGACCCACTGAGTTACTCCAGCACTTTGTGTCTATCTTTTGTATAAACCAGCATCTGCAGTTATTTGTTTCTACAAATTGTGAGCAAGATGTTGCTTGATCCCACAGTTACCTTTCATCACTTTGCACATCGTTTAGAGTATATTGGAAGAGTATTGAGTAGTTGCATTTGTCGTGCTATTTATATATGGGAGCCTCCTTGGTGCGTTTCCATATTGTTGGAAACGCGAGTGTGATTACAGCGCCAGATCCGCTCAGAATGTGGCACTAGAGCTACTGAAGTGCAAATCTTCAGTATGATGGCTGGGACATTATCTGAATCCCACAGCTTTTGGCTGCATCCTGCGCTCCAATTTGGCTTTAACTATCCTGCGGAGTAAATCAAATTGGTTGCCTGCTGACTTCTCACACAGCTGGAAGCCGTTGAGAACACTTAGATATATCATCACCTGATATATATCATTCTGATCTTAAATTGATGCATACGAGAAATAGAACAGTGCAGGAGCAGGCCCTTCAGCCCACAATGTCTATAGACAATAGGTGCAGGAGTTGACCATTCGGCCCTTCGAGCCAGCACCGCCATTCAATGTGATCATGGCTGATCATCCCCAATCAGTACCCCGTTCCTGCCTTCTCCCCATATCCCCAGACTCTGCTATTTTTTAAGAGCTCTATCTAGCGCTCTCTTGAATGCATCCAGAGAACCTGCCTCCACCGCCCTCTGAAGCAGAGAATTCCACAGACTCACCACTCTCTGAGAAAAAGTGTTTCCTCGTCTCCGTTCTAAATGGCTTCCTTATTCTTAAACTGTGGCCCCTGGTTCTGGACTCCCCCAACAACGGGAACATGTTTCCTGCCTCTAGCGTGTCCAAACCCTTAACAATCTTAAATGTTTCAATGAGATCACCTCTCATCCTTCTAAACTCCAGCGCCTAGCTGCTCCATTCTCTCAGCATATGACAGTCCCGCCATCCCGGGAATTAACCTTGTAAACCTACGCTGCACTCCCTCAATAGCAAGAATGTCCTTCCTCAAATCAGGGGACCAAAACTGTACACAATGCTCCAGGTGTGGTCTCACTAGGGCTCTGTACAACTGCAGAAGGAATGTCTGTGCAGAACATGATGCCAAGACCAACTCTTATCTGCCTGCACCGAATGCACCCCCCCCCCCCCCTTCATTCCCTGCACATCAATGTACCCATGGAAAAATCTCTAAATGGCACTCTCGTAACTGCCTCCACTACCAACCCTGGCAGCGCATTCCAGCAATTCACCTGTGTAAAAAAGACTTGATCTTGCCATGTTTCATGATATTCACACGCTGGGCTCCGGCATGACTAATAGCGCTGTTTTTGCAAGTCCCTCTTTTTGCTCGCCTATCACACATCATTAAAGGACACAAGTGTTGGAGTAATTCAGCGGCTCAGGCAGCATCTCTGGAGAACATGGATAGGTGATGTTTCGGGTCGGGACTCTTCTTCAGGCATCACCTATCCAAATCTTCCCTCTCTCCCTTCCCCACCTCTTCTCCCCAATTCCCGGGAGGGCGGGAATGTCATATGTTGATAGAATGGAGCGGCTGGGCATGTATACTCTGGAATTTGGTAGGATGAGAGGGCATCTTATTGAAACATACAAGATTATTAAGAGTTTGGACACGCTAGAGGAAACATGTTCCCGATGTTGGGGGAGTCCAGAACCAGGGGCCACTGTTTAGGTATAAGGGCTAAGCCATTTAGAACAGAGATGAGAAAAAACTTTTTCACACAGAGGGTTGTGAATCTGTGGAATTCTCTGCCTCAAAGGCAGTGGAGGCCAATTCTCTGGATGCTTTCAAGAGAACGTTAGATAGAGCTCTTAAAGATAGCGGAGTGAAGGGATATGGGGAGAAGGCAGGAACGGGGTACTGATTGTGGATGATCAGCCATGATCACAGTAAATGGCGGTGCTGGCTCGAAGGGCCGAATGGCCTACTCCTGCACCTATTGTCTATAACCCCTTGACCTCACCAACGCCCCACCTCTCCCCCACTTTCATTACTTCCTTCCAAACCCACCGCTCCCCCTCTCCACACCACCCCTCTTCCCTTCCCTTCTCTTGTCATTCCCATACCATCCCTCCCAATCCGTCATTACCTCCTCTAACCCATGCTCTCATCCCCCACCCTCTAGAGCCCTATCCTCAACCCCCATCCTGTAAAGCAGCCACCCTCTCACCTCCATCCACTCACTACTATGTGCCTCCCTCCCTCCTCACACCTCATAATTCATCCCTCCCCTCACCTAATAATCCCATCCTCACTCCTTCCCTATTGCCTCCCTCCTCATCCCCCCTCCCCTTATTCACCCTCCCCCCCTCACTCCCCTCCCCCCTTCACTCCTCCCCTCTCTCCCGCGTTGTATTCTGGACCACACGACCCATCATGTCGGCGACAGACGGTAAGGAGTTGTTGTCCCGCCTCTTCTCCTCTATTTCTCTCTCTCACTCCCCTCTCTCCCCTCTCACTCTCCCCTCTCTCACTCTCCCCTCCCACACTCCCCAACTCCCCCCTTTCATTTCTTCTCTCCCCGCTGCTCCGACCAGGCCCCGGCCGCAGCCTCGGCCTCGATTTGTGTTCGGGGCCGGGGCCGCGGTGTCCGGGAGCTGTCGCTGCCCTGGGTCCAAGCGGCCGCCCTGTAGACACGGGGACAGAGGGAGGGAGGTGTGTGTGTGAGTGAGGAGTAAGGGATAGGAGGGTGAAGGGAGGTGAGTGATGGATAGGAGGGAGGAGGTGAGTGAGGGAGTGAGGGGTGTGTGTGTGAGTGAGTGGATAGGAGGGCGAAGGGAGGTGAGTGATGGATAGGAGTGAGGAGGGAGGAGGTGATAGGGAGTGAGGGGTGTGTGTGTGAGTGAGGAGTAAGGGATAGGAGGGCGAAGGGAGATGAGTGATGGATAGGAGTGAGGAGGAGGTGAGTGGAGAGGATGAGGGATAGGAAGGAGTGAAGGGATAGGAGGGAACGAGGGGTGGAGGTGGGAGGAGTGGGGGATAGGGGCAGTGAGGGGGTGGGTGAGGTAAAGTGAGTGTGGGATAGGAGTGAGTGAGGGGTGGAGGTAGGCATGAGTTCGTGAACATAGTCGTGGAAGGTCGTCGGAGTTCGTAGATGACCACAATCTTGATTTTTTTTTTAGGTCCTTTAAACTCGGCAGAGGTTTTGAAATAAGTGGGACAGGCCCTTTAGATTCCCAATGGTGTCAACTTCAGACACAATCCTTGCTTCTGAGCAAAGGTGTTTTTATTCCAGCGCTTGTATAATACAATTGAACTTTAAAATTGTGTCTCCCTTGATTTAAGAAAAAATGGATATGCGACATCTTTCGAAGTTCATCCTATTTGTAATTTTTACTGGTCTTTTAAGTTTTCGACATTTATAAAAAATTGTCTTCGCATAAGCTGTTTTATTTAACCACCTTCCCAAAAAAGATTTCATTTATTTTTTAAGTAGATATATCCATCTGCTGGGGCGGCACAGTGGCGCAGCGGTAGAGTTGCTGCCTTACAGCGCCAGAGACCCGGGTTCGATCCTGGCCTCAGGTGCTGTCTGTATGTAGTTTGTATGTTCTCCCTGTGACCGAGTGGGTTTTCTCCGGGTTCTCCGGTTTCCTCCCACACTCCAAACACGTACAGATTGTAGGTTCATTGGCTTCAGTTAAATTGTCCCTAGTGTGTAGGATAGCGCTAGTATATGGGGATCACTGGTTGGCCAAAGGGCCTGTTTCCACGCTGTATCTCTAAACTAAACTAAATAAATATTAATGGATTTAAAATAGAAATTGGGTCAATTAAAAAAATATCTTTCATACGGAAAAGAAATATAAAAAATATTTAATTTTTGTAAGAAAGACATCATGAGTTGACCGAACCTTTCAATCATAAGATCATAAGTGATAGGAGAAGAATTAGGCCATTCGGCCCATCAAGCCTACTCCGCCATTCAATCATGGCTGATCTATCTCCCTCTAAGATCTTTGCTCCTAACCCCATTCTCCTGCTTTCTTCCCATAACCTCTGACACCAGTAATAATCAATGTGATCATGTTACCGCTGCGTTTTAAACTAATTATGCCAAGAATAAAATAATTGTTTTGAAAATAACATTGTGTGCTTGAATGATCGATGTCATATTCATAATGATGCATATGTATTGATGAGAAATTACTTTAAATAAAGAAAAGGTGCAAATGATTATAAATGCATTGTTTCAGTTTAGTTTATTGTCATGCATACCAAGGTACAGTGAAAAGCTTTTGTTGCGTGCTAACCAGTCAGCGGAAAGACAATACGTGATTGTAATCGAGCCATTTACAGTGTATAGATACAAAATGAGGGAATGACGTTTAGTGCAAGGTAAAGCCAGCAAATTCCGATCAAGGATAATCCGAGGGTCACCAAAGAGGTAGATAGTAGTTCATGACCGATCTCTGCTTGTGATAGGATTATTAATCCTGGCTAAATTGGACCAGTCAGGACTTCAAAAAGGGCTTCAGATTCAGGGCTTGCTGGGAGATTTGGTCAAATTGGGAATGCTCTCTGCAGAGCTGGGGCAAGCTGCGAGAGGTGCCAGAGAGTCTGGAGCATAGATACAATTCATATGCAAAAAGGCAGGGAACCTCCAAGCCTTGTCAATCTGATACCAAATGCATAGAATGGATTGTGTGGTTGCAAACTAGATATACATTTTGTAAATAGGTTGTATATATTGTTGCAGAATCTGACTCTGCTGGATGTTATAGAAACGTACAAAATTCTTAAGGGGCTGGACAGGCTAGATGCAGGAAGATTGTTCCCGATGTTGGGGAAGTCCAGAACAAGGGGTCACAGTTTAAGGATAAGCGGTAAATCTTTTAGGACCGAGATGAGAAAAACATTTTTCACACAGAGTGGTGAATCTGTGGAATTCTCTGCCACAGAAGGTAGTTGAGGCCAGTTCATTGGCTATATTTAAGAGGGAGTTAGATGTGGCCCTTGTGGCGAATGGGATCAGGGGGTATGGAGAGAAGGCAAGGTACAGGATACTGAGTTGGATGATCAGCCATGATCATATTGAATGGCGGTGCAGGCTCGAAGGGCCGAATGGCCTACTCCTGCACCTATTTTCTATGTTTATTGGATGGGGTGTTAAGCAAAGATCCTATAGCGGAGCAAGATAGATCACTCCTGCTAAATGCAATGGGAACGTGGGCCTTTTTTTCATCCATTTTAGTAACCCGACCCAACTCGCAGTGTAATCAACGTTGCAGGGGAACAGTTTGTATTAATAAATTATAATTCTGAAAATGAGGAGAAGATTTTTACCAAAGAACTTTTATTTTTACGAGGATGTGTCTGTAACCGGCTTCCGTCTCCGCACTAGTATTCTATGGGATCTTTGGTGCGGAGACGGAAGCCGGTTACGGAAATGGGTCCTTAAATTACCCATGAATCTGCCCATGGCCGTACTACGTCTTTTTCGTCGAGCGATCTATCTTGCTTGCTATAGGGAGGTTTCACGGCAGTCTGGTCACGACCCATGACCCGTACTGTTGCTAGGCTACTCCAAATGGATTACACGCGATGAACTGCAGGTAGGCACTTACCATTGTTTCCAGCGTAGCGGGCCCGTTAAAACCCGCTGAAATTGTCAATTTTTGCGCTGTAAATAATTATGGAAATCGGGATAAGCATGTGAGACATTTATCCTACTTCAGAATTCCAAAAGTGAGGAGAAATGACGGTAGATAAAAACGAGAGCTGAAGGGACAACAACAGACAGAGTGCTTGGCGGACATTGGCCGTTTGCTCACTGCATTTCATCAAGTAAGGCATTATTTGTGTTTTTTCTTGATTCCTTTGGCATCTAAAAAGTTTCAGAAGTGATAAATCTGGCTGTAATTTTTTTAAATCGCCATGGTTCTCGTGGGTTTTTACATACAAAATGAAAACGCATCTGAAGAAAAATTTACAGCCAGATTTATCACTTCTGAGAATTTTTAGATACCAAAGGAATCAAGAAAAAACACAAATAATGCCTAACTTGATGAAATGCAGTGAACAAACGCGATAATTTCCAATATTTTCAATGTTTACCAAGCACTTTAGCTGCTGTAGTCCCTTCAGTTTTCGCTTCATTTCGCTTCACGTTTGGAATTCTGAAGTTGGGTACATGTCTCTCACACTTACCCCGACTCCCACAATTTTTTTCAGCGCATAAATTCAACATTTTGGCGGTTTTTAACAGGTAGGAAAGTACGCGTTTCTAGCATTAATAACATATACCGGAAGTGACGGATGTCTTCCAGTTGGATTTAGCGGCTCCGTGCGTCGAGCCCTATGACCCAGTGACCTTTCGTGCAACCACCCTATAGGATCTTTGGTGTTAAGCCTTGTCTGAGAGCTCTGTAAATCAGGGTAAATGTTTCAATAGTTGACTTTATCTCGAAGTCCGTTATGAATACAATGTATTGAGCTGTTGTATTATTGTGGTAGGGAACCGTCTGTTATGTATGGGGCTAATCGATATCTGTAATTGGATAATTGTAAGACAACCCCCTGTGTGGTTCGGTCCTCGGGTTCATGGGGCATATAAAAGGCCGTGATCACGAGGCTCAAGATCGATCTTCTGGAGTGTCTCTGTCTGCGCGAGGCCTAGAGGGCTTGAACAGACAGACGCAGGGATCGAACCCGCGGTGTTTGATCTGTGGCGCGCTTTTGGTGAAACAAACGTTAGTTATTTCAAGTGCTTGATTCAGTGTTTTTACTGAAACTAGACTGGGGGGGAGCTCAGAAACGAGCAATTATCAGGATGATACCGTTGCCTAATAACACCTGGGAAGTGCAAGCACATTTGAGTGCATTTAATCCTATTAAATTGGGTAATGCATTAAGCTTAAATGGAACCAATGTGATCAGAAAACAAGTGAATGTTATCACCCTGCGTAAAATAATTATCTTTCAGATGAAGTGATACGTAAGCGGCTTCTGATAGATGGAGATGGTGCTGGAGATGACCGGAGAATTAACCTGCTTCTGAAAAGCTTCATTAAATGGTGTAATTCTGGATCTCAAGAGGAGGGGTACGACATTAGTTTTAATTACGTTGCACATCCTTATCTGCCATTAGTGGAAGGATCACAAAGGAAGAGGTTATATTGTAATGTGTTAGAAACAATTTGTATAATTTTTTGCTGTAATCATATTTATCATAGATAATGATCTGTATCCTTTCATTAACTAATTTTAAATGTGTTTTAGGTCGATTAAATAAAGTTAATAATTAGACCTTTTGTTTTCATCGTGTAGTTATATAATAATTATCATTTCTGGAGCATTTGGACTGGTATATTTTATATTACAAGTACATTTGGGCATTTGCACAGGTACATGGATAGGACAGGTTTAGAGGGATTTGGGTCAAATGCAGGCGGGAGGGATTTATATAGTTGGGGCATGTCGGTCGGGGTGGGCAGGCTGCGACGAATGAAGCTTTGCTCAAATATGCTCCTAAGCTGCTGTAAAGTTGAAGAGGCAGTCACATTTCATGGGTTATAACTAGCCCCTTGATTCAAAGTTGAGTCTTGGGGGCAAAGTGAGAAGTCAGGGGCGGCACGGTGGCACAACGATAGAGTTGATGCCTTCCAGCACCAGAGACCCGGGTTCGATCCTGACTACGGGTGCTGTCTGTACGGAGTTTGTACATTCTCCCCGTGACACGCGTGGGTTTTCTCCGGTTTCCTCCCACACTCTAAAGACGTACAGGTTTGCAGGTTAATTGGCTTTGGTAAAATTGTAAATAGTCCCTAGTGTGTAGGATGGTGTTAATGTTTGGGGATCGCTGGCTGGCACGGACCCGGTGGGCCGAAGGGCCTGTTTCGGTGCTGTATCTCTAAACTACTTAAGCCCTTGAAAGGGGGGGTTGCAATGATTTTTGTATCTGATTCCAATGCCATCAGAAATTATTGTACTTAGACCTAGTGTTATTGAGTATTTTAATTCTGTAACTCAGAGCTGATCATTAAGATTAGGCATCGGAAATTTAACATAATGCCAGTTAAGGCTATTTCTTTGTATTGGTGGCGATGGCATAACTGAAGTGACAACGTCACGCCAACACTTCTACATACCAATGTTGTGACTAGGGCCATTGGAACTACATTGGAAATCACTGCATGGGATTACATAGGATTGCAGGATATTCGTTCCAACCATTCTACGTGTTTCACGTTTAGAGATACAGGTGCACAACCTTTTATTCGAAAGCCTTGGGACCAGACACTTTTCGTAATTCAGAATTTGTCGGTCTTCGGAATGGAAATTTTTTAGCGTAGATTTTAATGGCTGGCTCAGTGGTAGAGTGCTCGGCTCATATCCGCAAGGTCGCGAGTTTGCGCCTTGATCCCGGCAGTTACTCGGTCGCGAGTTTGCGTCTTCAATGTAGTTTTTTCTAGCAGAATAAATGTCTGTATGAAATGCAGTGTAGGAGAGGTGTACTGACTGTGTGGGCAGAACTTTGGAAGTGATTGCCCACCAGTCTAAAAAGCCGCTGTGTCTCCCTGTCCCTGGGATAGCAAGGGGCGATCAAACAGCACAATACCCTCCTCCCCCTCCAACTCCAGAGGAATCCGCTCCCCGATGGGCCGCTACGGCGACAAGTGGCAGTTCGCCCACAACCCGAGCTGCGCCCCCTCATCCGCCACCCCAAGAACAAGACGTACCTTGCACACCATCAGCTTCTGCCCCTACGTGTTCCTCTGGAGTTGGAGCGGGGCTGGGCTGGAGTTGCTGCTGGCTGTGGGTCTCTGGGATCTCCGTGCTTGCAGTGGGTCTGGGGGTCGGTGTCCCGTTGGTCCTGACGTCTCCGGCCACCCCCCTGGACAGGAGCTGAGACTGGGAACTGTACCGCCCTTGCCCCCTCCCTCTGCAACTGCAAACAACCCCACTCTCCTGCAAGGGCGGTACAGTTCCCGGAGGATGGCAGGTGGCCGGAGACGTCAGGACCAACAGGAACCCGCTCCCCGATGGGCCCCTACGACGCCCCGAGCTGCGCCCCGTCATCCGCAACCCAGGTTCCTCTGTAGTTGGAGCGGGGCTGGGCTGGGCTGCTGTTGGCTGTGGGTCTCTGGGATCTCCGTGCTTGCAGTGGGCCTGGGGGCCGGTGTCCCGATGAGGGGGCGCAGCTCGGGGAACGGCTTCTGGTGGTCCTGACGTCTCCGGCCAGTTTGCAGTTTTCCTCTGGAGTTGGAACGGGGCTGGGCTGGGCTGCTGCTGGCTGTGGGTCTCTGGGATCTCCATGCTTGCGGTGGGCCTGGGGGTCGGTGTCCCGTTGGTCCTGACGTCTCCGGTGACTGGCACGGTCCTGCTCAAAGATCCTATAGCGGAGCTATAAGATCTTTGGTCCTGCTGGCATCGCCGACTTGAAGACAGTGCAAAGCCCCCGCGCCGGTGCAATGGGCGGGGAGCTGGAGAGGGGAGGGAAGGGGTCACACACATGGCCGGGAAGCAGAGGGGTGTAGGTGGGGTGATACTGAAGGGAGCGACAATCTGCTGCTGCCTGCCCCGCTGAGTTAAAAAGTTCCCACGCAAGACTCACGAAACACTGTGTATCGTGAGTCTACCGTGGGAACTTTTTAACTCAGCGGGCAGGCAGCAGCATATTGTCAATTATTAACCCTCCCGCGCAATATACCCTCACCTTCTCTTTTATGAATGGGGATTTAGTTCCCCTTTCTTCGAGGACCGACCGGAGGTTCCGCTGTCACCTCTGCGGGCCGCCCTCGGTGAACGTTTTCAAGGACCTTTCTTCAAGGACCGAAAAAATGGCCGCTATTCGGAGGTTTTCGTTATTTGGATCTTCGGATAAAAGGTTGTGCACCTGTACAAGCATGAGAAGAGGCCCTTTGACATACCGAGTCCTTGCTGACCACCGATCACCCCGTTCACACCAAAGATAGACACAAAAAGCTGGAGTAACTCTCAGTGGGACAGGCAGCATCTCTGGAGAGAAGGAATGGGTGACGTTTCAGGGTGAGACCTCTCTTCAGACAATATTTCATAAGGAGGTTATATATGGCTATAATTGTGACATTTGGTGCATATATTTTTTTCATATGGATCAGTAGTTTTAATTAATTTATACAAAACAGACTTTAATCTGAGGAAGGGTCTCGACCCGAAACATCACCCATTCCTTCTCTCCAGAGATGCTGTCCGTCCCACTGAGTTACTCCAGCATTTTGTGTCTATCTTCAGTTTAAACCAGCATCTGCAGTTCCTTCCCACGCAACCCGTTCAAACCTGTTCTATGTTATCCCAATTTCGCATGCACTCCCTAAATGCTGGGGACAATTTACAGTGGCCAACTAACCAACAAACCCACACATCTTTGGGATGTGAGAGGAAACGGAGGAAACCCATGCAATTACAGGGAGAACGTGCAAACTCCACACAGGCAGCACCCAAGGCCAGTACTCCCGTCACCTGGCAATCACCCCCTTCCGCCCTCACTGAATTCCACCTATCACTGGCCAGGCTCTTTTTCCTGTCTCTTTTTCAGCTTTCTCTCTCCCTATTCCAAACAATCTGAAGAAGGATCCCAACCAGAAACGTCACCTGTCCATTCCCTCCCCAGATGCAGCCCGACCCACTGCGTTCCTCCAGCATTTTGTGTTTTGCTCAAGATTCCTGCATCTGCAGTCCCTAAGTTGAGCCTCCATCTATTATCTCAGCTGTTCACTAACAAAACCTACTGAGCCACACAGAGGTCTATCCTCGAGTTTTACTTTAGACTTTAGAGCTACAGCGTGCTAGTAGGCCCTTCGGCCCACTTTGTCCACGTCGACCTGCAATCACCCCATGCACTAGCATAATCCACATATTAGGGACAATTTGGAGTTTGTACCGAAGCCAATTTACACAAGCCTATTAACCTACAAACCTGCATGTCTTTGGAGTTTGGGCGGAAACCGGAGCGCCTGGAGAAAACCAACAGGCAGAACGTATAAACTCTGTACAGACAGCGCCCGTAGCCAGGATTGAACCTGGGTCTCTGGCGCTGTGAGGCTGCAGCTCTACCACTGCGTCACTGTGGTGCCCCCTAAAAGCTTATTTGATGAAGCTTATGTTCCTGCAGCTGATCCCGATGAAAATGGACAGTTGCTTTACAATCTTTACTTCTGTTCTTCAGGTATAGCCAGCACCAGCGGATGCTTGGCACCTTGGGCCAGTGCGAGTTTTCGATGGGAAAAACATTACTCGTGTATGATATGAACCTGAGGGAAATGCTCAACTATGAGAAAATATCTAAAGACATAGGTAAGAAAAAAAAGACCATTAAAATGGTAACATAAACATGCTGATCAACATTTAGTTACTGCTTGGATATATGGGTTGGTGCTGAATTAAACTGTATCCTTCAGTTCAGTTTAGTTTATTGTCACGTGTACCTTTATATAAATGTCACGTGACATTTATAACAAGAGGAATCGAATATAGGAGCAAAGAGGTCCTTCTGCAGTTGTACAGAGCCCTAGTGAGACCACACCTGGAGTATTGTATGCAGTCTAGGTCCCCTAATTTGAGGAAGGACATTCTTGCTATTGAGGGAGTGCAGCGTAGGTTTACAAGGTTAATTCCTGGGATGGCGGGACTGTCATATGCTGAGAGAATGGGGCAGCTGGGCTTGTACACTCTGGAGTTTAGAAGGATGAGAGGAGATCTGATTGAAACATATAAGACTGTTAAGGGCTTGGACACGTTAGAGGCAGGAAACATGTTCCCGATGTTGGGGGAGTCCAGAACCAGGGGCCACAGTTTAAGAATAAGGGGTAAGCCATTTAGAACGGAGAAGATGAAACACTTTTTCTCACAGAGAGTGGTGAGTCTGTGGAATTCTTTGCCTCAGAGGGCGGTGGAGGCAGGTTCTCTGGATGCTTTCAAGAGAGAGCTAGATAGTGCTCTTAAAAATAGAGGAGTCAAGGGATATGGGGGGAAAGCAGGAACGGGGTACTGATTGGGGATGATCAGTCATGATTACATTGACTGGCGGTGCTGCCTCGAAGGGCCGAATGGCCTACTCCTGCACCTATTGCCTATTGTGACGTCATAAGCTGCTAACTGCCAGTGCAGATGGAAGAAATATTTGTCAAACTGGGGTGTTTGTAAAGTTTAAAATGTGAATGACTTGTAAAATATACCATCAATCTGAACGAAACTTGATACAACACACCACAGGACAATGGTGAGTAAGGTGGCCCAAAATCTGTAGCGCTATTGTGTACCGTTTTGGCATAATTTCAGGACATCACAGACAAACAGACAGACAGACAGACACAGTCAGACAAACAAACAAGATGAGAGTTTTAGAGATAGATAGATAGAACCACAATTTTATGTTTTTATCTATCTATCTATCTATCTATCTATCTATCTATCTATCTATCTATCTATCTATCTATCGAATTTCAGAGTGTGAATCTTTCCTTATGATAAAGCATTATTCATCACTACTTTAGAACTTTCGCCTATAAAAGTTTATCTGGCATGCATCAGGGATTGTATAGTTAGTGAAAGCTCAAAGGAAGTGCCAAGAATGTCTAAAGAAAATATCCTGCCAACAAGTACACTGTGTCCTAATACTTCATGGTTAAAGAGTAACTGCTCTTATTTTATTATAACATTGACTGCCACAGAAGCTATTTTTTTGTGAGCAAAATAATTTATGTACATGAAATTTATTTTGATGCTTACCGAGGAATCTGTGTCACTTTCAGAAAGTAACATCTCAGCTGCTCACGACAAGATAACAGAATGTAAAAAACAGATTCAACAAGCAAAGCGAATTCGGAAAAATCGTCAAGGTAATATTTCTTAAACAATTCAAAATAAATTGGCGGAATGAAACAAAATGGCTTGGTGTTATCAAATGAGAGCGTGCACATGAATAACATAACGGGGTGTCAGTTTAATAGAAACTTTTTAGAATGGCTTGGATCATGCTGATGAAAAACATGACAGACTGGTATTGATGTGGGGTGGCACAGCGGTAGAGTTGCTACCATACAGCGTTAGAGACCAGGGTTCAATTCCGACTCACGGTGCTGTCTCTGTGGAGTTTGTACGTTCTCCCTGTGACCACATGGGTTTTCTCCTGGTGCTCTGGTTCCTTCCCACATTCCAAAGAAGGTTTGTAGGTTTAGTGGACTTGTGTAAATTGCCCCTAGTGTATAGGATAGGATGTGAAATTGGAATAACATAGAACTGGTGTAAGGGTGATCGTTGGTCGGCGCGGACTCGGGGTTTCCACGCTGTATCTGGCTGAACTAATATGCTGGAGAAAAAGGATGATTGATGCTTCGGGTCAGGGCCCTACTTCAGACGTTATTGTGAACTGAATGAGCAATAATCAGATAATTGTTTTTCATTTTTTTTACTTAAGCATCCCTTTTCAAATATTTTTGCGTTGTGCTTTTACAGAATATGATGCATTAGCAAAAGTGATCCAACAGCATCCTGATAGACATGAAACTTTACAGTAAGTGCTTTTCAATTGTGTTTTCAAATGTAAAGCAGAGTAACAAAAGTAATCACTAGTTCTGAAATTTTGGTAAATGGAATATGCATGGGAAGGCAGCAATTGGCCATGTAGACATTTGACTTGACTTGACTTAACAATGAGTAGTCCAATAATCAGTGGCTAAATGGGGGCACAGTGGCACAGAGGTAGAGTTGCTGCCTTACAGTGCCAGAGACCCGGGTTCAATTCTGACTACGGGTGCTGTTTATACTGTGCTGTGTCATGCGTGGGTTTTCTCTGGGTGCTCCGGTTTCCTCCCACGCTCCAAAGACTTACAGTTTTGTAGGTTAATTGACTGTGGTAAAATTGCCCGAATGTATGCTAGTGTGATTGTTGATCGGCGCGGGCTCGGTGGGCCGAAGGGCCTGTTCCACACTGTATCTCTAAAGTCTACTGGGGAGACCACCAGGGAACAGTTGTGCTGTTATGGAGCTGACAATTGCACGGACCATCATGCCAAGAACTTAATCGAGGACAATCAAAGATGGGAGGACAAGCCACGACCAGGGTGAAAGAGCAATGTGGAGAAAAAACATTTTAAACATTTCACTGTTAATCTCGGAACATGTTAAAAAGTCTTAAGAAAATGTTGTTCCTTGCTAAGTATTATGATTAATTTCTAGGCAATTGGATGCCCTGGGTAAGGAACTCGAACATCTTTCTCATATTAAAGAAAATGTTGAAGATAAGGTAATGTTATGCTCTGAGCACACCTTTCATGCTTTTTAAAAAAAAATCCCTCGAATTAGCATTTCTAACTACAATTCTGTTAATACTAGCTTGAATTGAGAAGAAAACAGTTCCACGTTCTACTCAGCACGATTCATGAACTACAGCAAACACTGGAAAGTAAGTTATCGCCTGTGTGTACACAAATGAATTTGTTCAATGCAGGTGGAATCCGTCATGTGATATTCAATATCTCGTAGCCAGAAACATGTGTTCAGTTTGGATGCAAATGGTCTGTACAGTAAACCCTTGTTTATACAAACATCTTCCTAACGGAATTTGGTTATTACGGACTGTCTCTTTAAGAACACCGCCGAGGCTATTGAAATTGACACGGCAATAAAATCGGCAAGGCATTGAGATCGGCAAGGCATTGAAATTGGCAAAGCATTGAAATCGGCAAGGCATTGATATTGGCAAGGCATTGAGATCGGCAAGGCATTGAGATCGGCAAGGCATTGAGATCGGCAAGGCATTGAGATCGGCAAGGCATTGAGATCGGCAAGGCATTGAGATCGGCAAGGCATTGAGATCGGCAAGGCATTGAGATCGGCAAGGCATTGAGATCGGCAAGGCAATGAGATCGGCAAGGCATTGAGATCGGCAAGGCATTGAGATTGGGAAGGCATTGAGATCGGCAAGGCATTGAGATCGGCAAGGCATTGACATTGACAAGGCATTGAGATAGGCAAGGCATTGAGATCGGCAAGGCGTTGACATTGGCAAGGCATTGAGATCGGCAAGGCATTGAGATCGGCAAGGCATTGACATTGACAAGGCGTTGAAATCGAAACAGCACTGAAATCAACAATCGCTTTGATCGACACTTAACTGTGTTGAACAATGTAACAAAGAGCCCTTAGTATTTTTAGTTTATAGTAACAAAAAGTACATTTTTAGCTGTTTAAAACAAAATGCATTTGGAAACAACCTATTGTTTCACGGAATGACCGCCAGGTGAGTGGAGCGAGTTATAGTGGACAATCGGTAGTAACGGACACCATTTCCCCACCAATGGTCCGTTATAACGAGGGTTTACTGTAGTATTCAGACTGACTGCGTACCCTTTGTACATAGTGTGGTAAAACGTAGCGTGGATTGTTAAGCTCAGGGATAGAAAGTTGAGGATTGTGTAGCCGTAAGAAGCGGTGCGGAGGGGGAGATTTTGTGACGTCTTTGTCCCATAATCATGTGTTTTATTGTCACATGAACGCAATACACGCAGATTGTCATATGTCCCAAAACAAAACAATGACATTCATATTTGTAGCAGCACATTGAATATATAAATGTAGCACTCAGTAGATAGCATAATAAACATGAAATTCGATACATTTAAAAAATCCACCCATAATAGTTCAGTTTAGTTTATTGTCACGTGTACCGAGGTACTGTGAAAAGCTTTAGCACCTAAATAGCATCCATTCAGATAATGAAGGGAGTGGACCAAACCTTGTTGACTTCTCCATATAAAGAAAATGTCCACGCAAGTTATTTCAAGTATTTATGAAGTGTTTAACGGCGCTTCATTGTCACGTGTACACTGCAGTGAAATACTTTTTGCATCGCTGACACATGCCCAGGATGCTATATTTGAGCGGCGTTTGCAAAACTCCAAAGTGCGGTCCACTCCCTGGATGTACTGGAGCAGCTCCTGCACCAGCCGAGGCCCAGGTTGCTGCAGGGCCTCCTCCGTCACCCTCGAACGGCTCGGCCCACCGACTGACATCCCTCTCCACGCCCGCCCGCCCGAGTCCAGGCAGCACAACCCACATTTAATCGCTGATATGGGACATTGAAGGAAATAACACTCCCTTAACACCTGAACAGGAGATATGCCTTTTGATTTTTTTAAATCTGTGTGTCGCTGGAATGAGCTTTGGTAGACAAGGCCAAAGAGTACAGAATAGCGGGTGCAGAATAGGTGGCGCAGCGGTATAGTTACTGCCTTACAGTGCCTGAAACCCGGGTTCCATCCTGGCTACAGTGCTGTCTGTGTGGAGTTTGTACGTTCTCCCCGTGACCTGTGGGCTTTCTCTGAGATCTTCGCTTTCCTCCCACACTCCAAAGACGTACAGGTTTGTAGGTTAATTGGCTTGGTGTATAAATGTAAATTGTCCCTAGTGTGTGTAGGGTAGTGTTAATGTGCGGGGATCGCTGGTCGTGGCGACTCAGTGGGCCGAAGAGCCTGTTTCCGCGCTGTATCTCTAACCTAAACTAAACAAAAACTAAACAACTGTGATTTGGAGGTCGACACAAAATGCTGGAGTAACTCACCGGGTGAGGCAGCATCTCTGGAGAATGGGTGACGTTTCAGATCGAGACCCTTCTTCAGACCCGAAACGTCACCCATTCCTTCTCTCCAGAGATGCCACCTCACCCGCTGAGTTACTCCAGCATTTTGTGCCTACCTTCAATTTTAACCAGCATCTGTAGTTCTTTCTTACACAAACTATGATTTGGATGCAGGTGAGTATTTTGGGGTTCAGTGCCTCTGTTGGTTGTTCTAAAGTTTCAGTCTGAGCATTTTACACGAGAAAGTTAATAGATTGAACGCTAGAGTCGGGAAAGTACATAGGCTCTTGAACAATACACAAAACTAACCTCAAACCATGAATATCTATGGGTTGTCTTTGAAACATAGACATAGAAACATAGAAAATAGATGCAGGAGTAGGCCATTCGGCCCTTCGAGCCTGCACCGCCATTCAATATGATCATGGCTGATCATTAAACTCAGTATCCTGTACCTGCCTTCTCTCCATACCCCCTGATCCCTTTTGCCACATCTAACTCCCTCTTAAATATAGCCAATGAACTGGCCTCAACTACCTTCTGTGGCAGAGAATTCCAGAGACTCACCACTCTCTGCGTGAAAAATGTTTTTCTCATCTCGGTCCTAAAGGATTTCCCCTTTATCCTTAAACTGTGACCCCTTGTCCTGGACTTCCCCAACATCGGGAACAATCTTCCTGCATCTAGCCTGTCCAACCCCCTAAGAATTTTGTAAGTTTCTATAAGATCCCCCCTCAATATTCTAAATTCTAGCGAGTACAAGCTGAGTCGAACCAGTCTTTCTTCATATGAAAGTCCTGACATCCCAGGAATCAGTCTGGTGAACCTTCTCTGTACTCCCTCTAAGGCAAGAATGTCTTTCCTCAGATTTGGAGACCAAAACTGTACACAATACTCCAGGTGTGGTCTCACCAATACCTTGTACAACTGCAGTAGAACCTCCCTGCTCCGATACTCAAATCCTGGTTGTACTAAAGACTACATTTTTTTTACTAGTATTGTGCTTATTAATTTATTGATTTTTTTTGTTATGTATTATCTGTGTATTGTGTTTACAGGCCGGTTATGCTGCTGTAAGTTAGATTTGTCGGGGTGCCAGGAGTTATGGGGAGAAGGCAGGAGAATGGGGTTAGGAGGGAGAGATAGATCAGCCATGATTGAATGGCGGAGTAGACTGACTTGATGGGCCTAATTCTGCTCCGATCACTAAAACAAAATGTGATTGTTCCGTTGTCAGTACATACGACTATTAAGCACTCTTTGTTTCTCGTTACAGTGTATGAAAAGTAACACTATTTGTAATATGGCTTTGTATTCTCATCTAGGTGATGAAAAAATGTCAGACGGTGAAGATTCTCCGGAAACACGGATGGAGATTCAAAATGGACACTAGTGAAGCTGTGGGGTTCAGTATTATAACGACATGTTATTTTATTATGGGGGGAAACATTTCATACCCTACCCTAAAATCCCCGAAGCTTTCAACATCCAAATAGGTAAAGAAATCGCACTGACTTTGTTCACTAATAAAATGATTTTTGGAACTAAATGTGGGAAATAAATATCAAAAACGTAACACATTAACTTACAGTGGAAATTTTACATTCTGTCCATTATTTTTGTGACGTACATTGAAAGTAAAAAGATAGTCGGTGTAAATGGGAATGAAATTATTATTCAGAAGAAAATCAGAATTTTTCCAAATGAGAAAGACACTTTTCTATTTTCTGTATATCTGACTTTGTTTGTTTTACCAGGTTTCTTAGTAAACCTGCGTGAACTGAAAGTTGAACCAGCTAGCGTTTATTTGCAGAAGTTCGCAGGTGCTGCGGAGACGATAGTGTGGTTCGCCCGGTAGAAACTACATCTTTTTTACTGTGTCGTCTAAAGAGTGGCCTGCTTCAAGTATTTTGTGTTGTGATAACGTTCGATAATAAAGGTCTTATGTTTTTTTAAAGAAAAAAACACACTTTGCATTGTCCTTTGTTTCTCTACTCATTATGGGCATTAGTATTCATGAAAGGAACATTAGGTAATGGGTAGAACTGGCGGCCTGCCTATAACTGACTGTGTTGCCTCTCTGTATTTATAATGCAGTCATTGTCAGAGCAATGCAAGTCATTTTGTAAGCATTGTTTGCGTCGTTTTATGTAGATGAACATGATAAAGTGGAACATAGCATTAAGTTTTTTTTAATACGGCTATTCAGCTATTAGTTTAGTTTAGGGATACAGTGCGGAAACGGCCCCTTCGACCCACCGAGTCCGTGCCGGCCAGCGATCCCTGTACACCAGTTGGCACAGCAGTAGAGTTGCTGCCTTACAGCGACAGAAACCCGGGTTCGATCCTGACTATGGGTGCTGTCTGTATGGAGTTTGTACGTTCTCCCAGTGACCTGTGTGGGTTTTCTCCGGGATCATAGAGTGATACAGTGTGGAAACAGGCCCTTCGGCTCAACTTGCCCACGCCGGCCAACATATCCCAGCTACACAGGTCCCACCTGTCTGCATTTGGCCATATCCCTCCAAACCTGTCCTATCCATGCACCTGTCTAACTGTTTCTTAAACATTGGGTTAGTTCCAGCCTCAACTACCTCCTTTGGCAGCTTATTCCATACACCCACCACCACGTGTGAAAATGTTACTCCTCAGATTCCTATTAAATCTTTTTCCCTTCACCTTAAACCTATGTCCTCTGGTCCTCGATTCACCTACTCTGAGCAAGAGACTCTGTGCATCTGCCTGTCATGATTTTATACACCTCTATAAGATCACCCCTAACCCTCCTGTGCTCCAGGGAATAGTCTCAGCCTACTCAACCTCTCCCTTTAGCTCAGACCCTCTAGTCCTGGCAACATCCTCGTAAATCTTCACTGTACCCTTTCCAGTTTGACAATATCTTTCCTATAATATGAAGCCGAAAACTGAACACAATATTCTAAACACGGCCTCCCAACTTCTATAATCATCCGATCTCTGGATCTCCGGTTTCCTCCCACACTCCAAAGATGTACAGGTTTGTAGGTTAATTGGCTTGGTATAATTTCAAATTGTCCCTAGTGTGTAGGATGGTGTTAGTGTGCGGGGCCCACTGGTTGGCGCGGACTTGGTGGGCCGAAGGGCCTGTTTCCGCGCTTTATCTCTAAACTAAACTAGCACTATCCTGCGCATCAGGGACAATTTACAATTATACCAAACCAATTAACCTACAAACCTGTACATCATTGGAGTGTGGGAGGAAACCGGATCACCCGGAGAAAACCCACGCAGTAACAGGCAAACGTACAAACTCCGTACAGGCAGCACCCGTAGTTGGGATCGAACCCGGGTCTCTAGCGCTGTAAGGCTTGATTCAACAATGCAATCATTGCCAATTTTGTTTTGCTTAAACGACAAAATAAAGCACATTTCATGATAAATCAAAAAATTAAATGTCAGGCAAAAATGTGTTGATCTCAGGGTTCATAAGATCATAAGTGTTATATGAGCAGAATTAGGCCATTCGGTCCATCAAGTCTACTCCGCCATTCAAACATGGATGATCTATCTCTCCCTCCTAACCCCATTCTCTTGCCTTCTCCCCATAACCTCTGACACCCGCACTAATCAAGAATCTTATCTATCTCTGCTTTAAATATATCTCCACTGACTTGGCCTCCACAGCCTCCTCTGGCAAAGAATCCCACAGATTCACCAACTTCTGACTAAATAAATTCCTCCCCATCTCCTTCCTAAAAGAATGTTCTTTAATTCTGAGGCTATGACCTCTAGTCCTAGACTCTCCCACTAGTGGAAAAATCTTCTCCACAACCACTCTATCCAAGCCTACTTCTCCAGTAATTATGGTGGCATAAGTCTCATTTGACGTTGAGCGCTTAGCGGCACTCCGAGAGGAGGTACCGGAACGTTCCGCCGGGGGTGTCGAGGCACCGGCCCGCAAGGTCGGCCTCGGAAGTCGGCAATAGGAACGGCTCTGCCGGCTCCGGATTTCTAGATCCTCGGCCGCAGGGGGCAGATTCCACCCGCCGATCGGCCGCGGAAGTCCCGATGAGGTCGAGAACGGCCGCCTCACCCGGCATAGGCGCCACATTTTCGGGTGTACATCTGGGAGGGGGGGGGGGGGATTTTAAGCGCTTTCTCTTAATTTTGTCTGGATTACAGGAGATCCCAGACCACCAGATGCCGGAAAACCTGGCGGGTGGAACTGTAGAGAAATTTACATCCACAAACATGTTACAAAAATGAAGAAGCTGATTTAGCAGCAGCATCCACACATCAAACACTTCTTCCATTTGTACTTCCGGGCACTCTTCCTGGAAACCCGCTGAAACTGTTTGGACGATTGTAGGATTTCATCTCCTAGATATTCGCACTGCTGGAGTTCTGCGTGCCTTTGAGCCAACAATTGCATTGACTTTTCGGAGACCGTTTCTATTAAATCGTTTACCTGCTTGGGGAAAAAAAAAAGTTTTAAAGATATTCCTTGACAAGAGGAATAATTATCTTATGCTATCTATGATTGCATGGATCTACTGGGTGTATATTCACTGGAAGTTAGAAGGATGAGAGGAGATCTTATAGAAACATATAAAATACTTAAGGGATTGGACAGGCTAGATGCAGGAAAAAATGGTCCCCATGTTGAGGGAGTCCAGAACCAGGGGTCACGGTTTAAAAATAAGGGGTAGGCCATTTAAGACTGAGATGAGGAAAAACCTTTTCAGCCAGAGTTGTGAATCTGGAATTCTCTGCCACTGAAGGCAGTGGAGGTCATTTCTCTGGATGTTTTCAGGAGAGAGTTAGATATAGCTCTTAGGCTAATGGAATCGAGGGATATGGGGAGAAAGCAAGAACGGGGTACTGATTTTGGATGGCCAGACATGATCATATTGAATGATGCTGCTGGCTCGAAGGGCCAAATGGCCTACTCCTGCACCTATTTTCTATGTTTCTATGAACTTGAATGATATGTTTCTATGATATGTGAATGCATGAAATGGCCTGAGGGTCCAATATCAGTTTGCATATTAGTGGTACTGCGCCAGAGATCAGGGTTCGATCCCGACTACGGGTGCTGTCTGTACGGAGTTTGTACGTTCTCCCCTTGACCTGCGTGGGTTTTCCCCGGGTGCTCCGGTTTCCCCCCACACTCCAAAGACGTGCAGGTTTGAAGGTTATTTGGCTTTGGTAAAGAATTGTAAATTGTCTCTAGTGTGCAGGATAGTGCTAGTGTACAGGGTGATCGCTGGTAGGCGCGGGGCCACGGGGCCTGTTTCTCTATCTCTAAAGTCTAAAGTCAGATATCCTGGACGAATGGTCTGGAATAAATGTCAGTGACAGGTTGTAGTCTTGACACAGGTGGCAGGCAAAACCAATGGCAGCAGAAGCTCTTGGTCATCAGCTTATGGCTCTGTGAAAATGACTAATTAATGCATTTGCTTACTTGGGCTTGAAGCTTTTCTACTGTTAAAAAAGAATGTCGCCTCTTTTGAACCGCATCATTTTTCTTTTTCTTCTTGAATATTTTTAGGTGCTGTCTTTTGCTTGCGTCGACTACCTGAAAGGAAATGAGCGTTAATTTGTTGTTCTGAGGGGTATTTGTTAAAAGGATATATATTTTTAAGGCCTGGATTCCATGTAAATAAGCGAGTTCGGTATTCCGACTGCGCATGCCCAGGTCATAGGTCATTCGCGATAACCATTCTTGTCAGCTGTGCTGCTGCATGTATACAGACCTGCGTTTCATCCGTAGTCGGGATCGAACCTGGGACTCTGGCGCTGCAAGCGCTGTTGAACTGTACTGGATGGTCCCCATCCCCTCCCGAGTGTCCCATCCCTGTCCGGGGTCGGCCTGAGATGTCCGGGGTGACCCAGGACTGACGGTACACCGGCCTGGAGCAATGGCGGCCCAGGCTCACAGCCAGCGCGGAGAATAAGCCCTAACTCCAGCTCAACTCTGCCTGTCCCATCGGGTTATCCGACAGCCCTGGACTGATGGGACACCGGCCCGGAGCAGTGGAGTCAGCGCTTCCTCTCCGCGCCGGCTGTAAGCCTGGGCAGTCACTGTTCCAGGCCGAGAATGTTTATCGCAAGTGACCTTTGACAAATCCCATGATTCCTTGCGTTTTTCGGAATACCGAACTCGCTTATTGCAAACTGTTCAAACCTTTTGCTGATCAGTGGAGAGGCTTGTCACAGAGACTCGACGGGACATGCGCCGAGATCTCACAATCAGGTTGTTGCCGATAAGACTCGCTGTTTCATCCTCCACAACATCCACATCAACTTGGATTCTTGCTGCAAAGAAAGTTGCCTCAGATTTATACATTTCTGGTAAATAATCTATGGTCCATTGACCAGTGTACGTATTTCTTTTAAGCTGTCCAAGAAATTTGGGTTAAAATATTGCATAAACTTCGCACTGATTTCACACAGGTGTATGGAATAAGTTGCCAGAGGGCGGCACGGTGGTGCATCGGTAGAGTTGCCACCTTACAGCGCCAGAAAACCGGGTTCCACCCTGACAACGGGTGCTGCCTGTACAGAGTTTGTACGTTCTCCCCGTGACCTGCGTGGGTTTCCTCTGAGATCTTCGGTTTCCTCCCACACTCCAAAGACGTGCAGGTTTGCAGGATAATTGGCTTGGTGTAAATGTAAAAATTGTCCCTAGTGGTGTTAATATGTGGGGATTGTTGGTCGGTGCGGACTCGGTGGGCCGAAGGGCCTGTTTCCGCAATGTATCTATAAAACTAAAAACTAAAGGAGATGGACCCAAAATGCCGGTGTCACTCAGTGGGGCCGGTAACATCTCTGGACAAAAGGAATGGATGACGGTGGCAGTGCAGGCTCGAAGGGCCGAATGGCCTACTCCTGCACCTATTTTCTATGACGTTTCGGGTCGAGACCCTTCTTGAGTCTGAAGAAGGGTCTCTCGACCCGAAACGTTACCCATTCCTTCTACCCAGAGATGCTGCCTGTCCCTGCTGAGTTACTCCGGCATTTTGTGTCTTTCTTTGGTGTAAACCAGCATCTGCAGTTCCTTCCTTCACTATGCAGATTTCCTAGTGTGTAAGCCTGCCACCTGGTGGCTTTAGATCAGAACTGCAGATCACAAACAGCCCTGAGAATTTGTGCAGGAAGGAACCACATATGCTGGTTTAAACTGAAGATGGACACAAAATGCTGAAGCAACTCAGCGGGGCAGGCAGCATCTCTGGAAAGAAGGAATGGGTGACGTTTCGAGTCGAGACCCTTCTTCAGACACCCTGAGAATTTGTACTACTTGCAGTTCAGTTCCCAAGAGGAAAAGATTGCCATTTTTGCTCCGGATTCCAGCATCTAGTCCTTTCTTACACATTTGAGCTAGACTTGGTGCTTCAATTGTATTTGAAAACCATAGATGAACATGACAATGATCTGCCATCAGTCTAGTCTTGTTTAGATCGGGTAGAAGCACAGTGTCTTTTACCCAGAGTAGGGGAATCGAGGACCAGAGGACATAGGTTCAATGTGAAGGGGAAAAGAGGGTGGTAGGTGCACAGAACAAGCTGCCAGATGAGGTAGTTGTTGAGGCTGGGACTATCCCACTGTTTAAGAAAAAGTTGGACAGGCACATGGATAGGACAGGTTTGGAGGGATATGGACCAAACACAGGCAAGTGGGACTAGTGTAGATGGGACATTGTTGGCCGGTGTGGGCAAGTTGGGCCGAAGGGCCTGTTTCCACACTGTATTAATCTATGACTATGACAGTGTGGAAGGATGACTCTTTTGGCCCATCGAGTCCGCATCGACCACCAATCACCCGTACATTTGTTCCATCCTACACAAACCGGAGCATCTGGAGAAAACCCACGCGGTCACAGGGAGAAACTCAGGAACAGACAGCATCCGCAGTCAGGATCGAACCCCCGTCTCTGGCGTTGTAAGGCAGCGACTCCATTGCACCACTGTGCCGCCATGCTAGTAGAATTTCAGAATACCTTTTAAATGTAAACAGAAATTTGAACAGTTTTACCTAGATCTTTAAAAATAACTTCTTCACTTTGCACAGGCGTGACGCCATAAGGGACGAAAAACATAGAAACATAGAAAATAGGCGCAGGAGGAGGCCATTCGGCCCTTCGAGCCAGCACCACCATTCATTGTGATCATGGCTGATCGTCCCCTATCAATAACCCGTGCCTGCCTTCTCCCCATATCCCTTGACTCCACTAGCCCCTAGAGCTCTATCTTAACTCTCTCTTAAATCCATCCAGTGACTTGGCCTCCACTGCCCTCTGTGGCAGGGAATTCCACAAATTCACAACTCTCTGGGTGAAAAAGTTTTTTCTCGCCTCAGTCTTAAATGGCCTCCCTTTTATTCTAAGACTGTGGCCCCTGGTTCTGGACTCGCCCCACATTGGGAACATTTTTCCTGCATCTAGCTTGTCCAGTCCTTTTATAATTGTATATGTTTCTTTAAAGCTTGACATCACGTGTATTTCTGGTCGCCCACATTACAGGAAGCTTGCGGTGGCTTTGGAGAGGGTGCAGAAAGAAAAGGTTTTACCAGAATGCCGCCTGGATTCGGGAATATTAGCACCAAGGAGAGTTTGGACAGACTTGGATCGTTTTGTCTGGAGGTTGAGGAGAGACCTGATGGATGTGATATAAAGTCATGAGAGGCAGAGATGGAGCACACAGTCAGAACATTTTTCCCCAGGGTGAAAATGTCAAAGACATGATAGCATCGCTTTAAGGAGAGGGGCAAAGTTCAAAGGAGGTGTGTAAGCTAGTTTCCTTCAACAGAGGGTACTGAATGCCTAGACCACGCTGCCACAGGGGGTGGTGGAGGCAGGTACAATGGTGGTGTGTAAGAGGCTTTTAGACAGGCACATGGAAAGACAATAGACAAAAGGTGTAGGAGTAGGTCATTTGGCCCTTTGAACCATTCACTGTGATCATGGCTGATCATCCACATTCAGTACCCCATTCCTGCCTTCTCACCATATCCCCTCACTCCGCTATCTTTAAGAGCTCTATCTAACTCTCTCTTGAAAGCATCCAGAGAATTGGCCTCCACTGCCTTCCGAGGCAGACAATTCCACAGATTCACAACTCTCTGGGTAAAAAAGTTGTTCCTCATCTCCGTTCTAACTGGCCGACCCCTTATTCTTAAACGGTGGCCCCCTGATTCTGGACTCCCCCAACATCGGGAACATAATGGATGGTGGGATATAGATCACGTGCTGGCAGATGAGATTAGTTTATCTCGGCGTCATGTTTGGCACAAACATTTTGGGCCAAAGGGCCTGTTCCTGTGCTGTACTGGGCAGCACGGTGGCGCAGCGGTAGAGTTGCCGCCTTGCAGCGCTTGCAGCGCCGGAGACCCGGGTTCGATCCCGACCACGGGTGCCGTCTGTACGGAGTTTGTTTGTTCCCTCCGTTACCTGCGTGGGCTTTGTCTGAGACCTTCGATTTCCTCCCACACTCCAAAGACGTACAGGTTTGTAGGTTAATTGGATTGGTATAAAAGTATAAATTCTCTCTAGTGTAGGGTAGTGTTGGTGTGCGGGGATCGCTGGTCGGTGCGGATTCGGTGGGCTGATGGGCCTGTTTCCGCGCTGTATCTCTAAACTGAACTCAAACAAAAGTGAACTAAAACACAGAATTTAAACCTCTTTGCAGAATATCCAGCATGTGACAGCTTGAAATATCATATTTACATTATCTGACCATGGAACCAATTCAGTTCCTATTTTAATTGCCCGAATACAAACCTGTTTTTTGTAGTTTCGCCTTGAACGTTGCAAATATCTTATTTGCCAGCTGTTTGACCTGGGTGGTGGGCGGGCTGTTGCCTCTGGTTCTGAATGAGTACGAGCGATTATTCTGGAGGCAGTTTGGTGCTTCCTCCGCCAGGAACTCCTGCGGAGAGTCAGTCATCCTGCTCATCCTCAGAAAACCATCACATTTCACCGGAAATCGCGAGACCTTTCTGTTCCTCAAAGCACTTATCCCGTAACTCCTTTCCATCTTCTTGTTAAAAGTCTTGCACTGTTTCTGCTGGCAGCGATGGGCGGCAAATCTTCCTATTATTTTTCGCACTTTACTGATGAAACCTTTCTTCTTGCCTTCACTGAATTCCGAGCCACTCTCTGTGGTAAAGTCGCCCTCGGGTGTGTAAACTGTAGACTTGACTAGTTTGGCGGAGGCATCCTTCAGCCACCTACACCAGGCAGTAAACAGAAGTGATTCAGAGTCATGTTACTCTCACAAACATCCGACCTCTCCGGCCATCTTTGATCGGACTTTACTGGACTTTATCTTGCACTAAACATTATAACCAAAGATCCTATAGCAGGCAAGATAGATCACTCGACGAAAAAGACATAGTACGGTCATGGGCAGATTCATGGGTACTTTTCGGCCCCATTTCCGTAATCGGCTTCCGTCTTCGCACCAAAGATCCCACAGGATACTAGGGCGGAGACGGAAGCCGGTTACGGAAACATCCTCGTAAAAATAAAAGCTATTTGGTAAAAATCTTCTCCTCGTTTTCAGAATTTTAATTTATTAACACAAACTGTTCTCCCGCAACGTTGATTACACTGCGAGTCTGAATAAACTAATCTAATTTGCCTGGACATGATCCATAACGCTGCCACACAAAGCTGGAGTAACTCAGCGGGTCAGGCAGCATCTCTGGAGAAAAGGAATAGGTGACGTTCATAAATTAATAAGTGATAGGAGCATACTTAGACCATTCGGCCCATCACGCCTACTCCCCCATTCAATCATGGCTGATCTACAGTATCTCTCCCTCCTAACCCCCTTCTCCTGCCTTCTCCCCATAACCTCTGACACCCGTACTAATCAAGAATCTATCTGTCTCTGCCTTAAAAATATCCACTGGCGTGGCCTCCACAGCCGTCTGTGGCAAAGAATTTCACAGATTCACCACCCTCTCACTGAAGAAATTCATCCTCATCTCCTCCCTAAAGGAACGTCCTTTTATTCTGAGACTATGGCCTCTGGTCCTAGACTCTCCCACTAGTGGAAACATCCTTTCTGCATCCACCCTATCCACGCCTTTCGCGGTTGGGGTCTGGAGACTCACCTGACTATTCCTTTATCTCTGTATTGAAGTTGTTCTGTTTCTCCTTGGACTAATCGGTCGCAGCCTGGATCTCGATGACAAACTCGTTGAAAGGGAAAGCGGCCCCTGAGGTTCCTCGGCATGCTTGTGACGAGGCAAATGGAGTATAACTGTAAACAAGCAATGCGCAGGAAGGAACTGCGGACGCTGGTTTAAACCGAAGCCAGACACAAAAAGCTGGAGTAACTCAGCGGGACAGGCGGCGTCTCTGGAGAGAAGGAACGGGCGACGTTTCGGGTCGAAACAACTTCTCCAGAACTAGCAATGGTGGTCTCAGACGCAGTCCCTGTGTTTGATGCTCAACTCTATGGGAAAACGGATAAATAGCTCAGCACAGCCCACATCGTCTTTGTACAGTGGCGACGGTCTCCGCAGTCATTTATGGAATAGGCCAGATTGATTCACTTGTATTCGTGAAGTGCATCACAGACGCACGGCAGGAAGACCAGGCGGATGACCAGGCGGATGACAAACCCAACACTTCCTTGTGAAATTCCCCAAGGAACTGCAAGGAAGGCAACTGATACGGAAGGCAGAGTGAGCAACATAAACACATTTTATCTTCTCAGAAGAGCGTAGGCAAAAACAATGCACTAGAATTTGCTGTGTGAAATCACCAAATCTCACATTGCAAATATATACGTAGACATATAGGGGGGTTGCACGTAAGGTCATCGGGTCAAAGGGCGTGACGCACGGAGCAGCTCAGTCCATGTGGAGGACATGGCAGCTTCTGGCACACACTGTTAACACACGGAACGCATACCTTCTAACCTGTTAAAATCCGCCGAAATTGTCATTTTTTGCCCTATAAATATTTGTGGGTGCTGTCATTGAAAGTGGGAAGGTATCAGTATCTTTGCTCTGAACCCGAGCACCAAGGTGTAAGCGGCCAAAGGATCGCATCCCTCGGGACAGCCCCCGCTCTCCCGCCGGGGTCAGCGCTGTCCGGCCACGACCACCCACCGCCCTGTCTCCATCTGTGGGCCGCACTGTCACGGGGCTGTGGGTCGGCAGCGCCCGCACACGGGGCCGGGTGGAGCGGGGCTGGGGTGGAGCAGGGCCAAGTGGTGTTGGGCCACGGCTCCGGGCAACGTCAGCTGCAGCAGAGTTGGGGACGGTCTGCTCCCTCCGCCCACCCAGAGTCACTGACCGTGCTGCACCGACACCCTGACCTCTTCCTCCCCCCCTCCCCACCCACCCCCCGACCACCACCACCTCCTCCTCCTCCTCCTCCTCCTCCTCCTCCTCCTCCTCCTCCTCCTCCTCCTCCTCCTCCTCCTCCTCCTCCTCCTCCTCCTCCTCCTCCTCCTCCTCCTCCTCCCCCTCCTCCTCCTCCTCCTCCTCCTCCTCCTCCTCCTCCTCCTCCTCCCCCACCCCCCGACCACCTCCTCCTCCTCCTCCTCCTCCTCCTCCTCCTCCTCCTCCTCCTCCTCCTCCTCCTCCTCCTCCTCCTCCTCCTCCTCCTCCTCCTCCTCCTCCTCCTCTGCCTTGCCCTCCTTCTCCTCGTCCTCCTCCTCCTCCTCCTCCTCCTCCTCCTCCTCCTCCTCCTCCTCCTCCCCACCCCCCCCTACCACCTCCTCCTCCTCCTCCTCCTCCTCCTCCTCCTCCTCCTCCTCCTCCTCCTCCTCCTCTTCCACCTCCTCCTCCTCCTCCTACTCCTCCTCCTCCTCCTCCTCCTCCTCCACCTCCTCCTCCTCCTCCTCCTCCTCCTCCTCCTCCTCCTCCTCCTCCTCCTCCTCCTCCTCCCACCCCTGGCCGCGGGGATAGACGGCCCGGGGTCCGCGTGCGTGCAGCCAGTCCGGATGCTGGGCCAGAAGAAGGGCCAGTCGTGCCGCCAGCCATAGTAAATGCTTACCTACAGTTCACCGCGTGTACTCCAGTTGGCGTTGCGTGGGAACATTACGGGTCACGGGTCGTGACCTCGACTGCGTGCAACCTCCCAATACGTCGAATGTAGGTTTGGGTAACTTGGTTTCTCTTGTAAACTTTCCTCTCCGAGCAGTTACAGAGTCGAGAAGCATTAAGCTGCCATGTGAGTTACCACAAAACACTTCGCACTCACTAGATATCACTTTTTACAAAATTGGTTGCTATTGAGATATTAATTAAATCACATTTGAATAATAAAAACATATAGTCACAGCATTTGGCCCATCCCGGCAATGCCGACCAAGATGTCGACTAAGCTAGTCCCATTTGCTTGTGATCTGGCTTTAATTTGGATTGAATTACTCCATGGTTTAACTTGGCATCAAGTCTGGCACAGAATGATCGGGCAAATGCACAACCTATTGCCCAGAGTAGGGGAATCGAGAAGCAGAGGACATAGGTTTAAGGTGAGGAGGGAAAGATTTAATAGGAACCTGAGAGGCAACTTTTTTTTAGTTTAGTTTAGTTTTGTTTTAGTTTTAGTTTAGAGATACAGAGTGGAAACAGGCCCTTCGGCCCACCGGGTCCATGCCGACCAGCAATCCCCGCACATTATCACTATCCTACACACACTAGTGACAATGTACAGCTATACCAAGCCAATTAACCTATAAACCTGCACGTCTTTGGAGTGTGGGAGGAAACCGGAGCACCCGGAGAAAACCCACGTGGTCACGGGGAGAAGGTACAAACTCCATACAGACAGGACCCGTAGTCGGGATCGAACCCGGGTCTCTGGCGCTGTAAGGCAGCAGTAACTCTACCGCTGCGCCACCGTTACATAAAGTGCGGTGGGTGAATGGAACGAGCTGCTGGAGGAGGTAGTTGAGGCAGGTACTATCATAACGTTTTAGAGACATTTGGACAGGTACATGGATAGGACACGTTGACAATAGACAATAGGTGCAGGAGTAGACCATTCGGCCCTTCGAGCCAGCACCGCCATTCAATGAGATCATGGCTGATCATCCCCAATCAGTACCCCGTTCCTGCCTTCTCCCCATATCCCCTGACTCCGCTATTTTTAAGAGCCTTATCTAGCTCTCTCTTTAAAGCATCCGGAGAACCTTCCTCCACCACCCTCTGAGGCAGAGAATTCCACAGACTCACCACTCTCTGTGAGAAAAAGTGTTTCCTCGTCTCCGTTCTAAATGGCTTACTCCTTATTCTTAAACGGTGGCCCCTGGTTCTGGACTCCCCCAACATCGGGAACATGTTTCCTGCCTCTAGCCTTGAGAGGGATAGGGGCCAAACGCGGGCAGGTGGGACGAGCGTAGATGGGACATGTTGGTCGGTGTGGGCAACTATGGAAATTTGTTATTATCCGAGATTAATTTCTTATTCAGCAGATGGCAGTAGAGACTGACAGTAAGTGTTCATATCGCGTCCACACACAAGGTTAGAAGGTGTCTGTCTTGTCGCTTCTTGTGCGTGTTGGTGGAATGATTGGTGAAAACAAGGCCGCGATGTCAACGCTCTTTCCTTGACCCCAGCAGTAATTTAAAATACCATTACAGCAATATCATGTGTATTAATGATCATAATTCACAGAAAGATTACACTAGATATAATTTATGGTCTGCATTTTATCCATCTTTAGTTTAGTTTAGAGATACAGTGCGGAAACAGGCCCTTCGGCCCATCGGGTCCACGCCGACCAGCGATCCCCGCCCATTAACACTATCCTACACACACTAGGGGCAATTTTTACATTTACACCAAGCCAATTAACCTGCAAACCTGCACGTCTTTGGAGTGCGGGAGGAAACCGAAGATCTCGGGGAAAACCCACGCAGGCCACGGGGAGAACGGACAAACTCCACACAGACAGCACCCAGAGTCGGGATCCAACCCTAAACATTCGAAACACTAAACATTAATAATAATAAAACATTAATGATAAAACACCATTGATCAAGCATGTGAACCAACAAAATACCAGATCAAATGGAGGCTACAGATTTTTGGCTGTTGAGTAGATGCTGTTCAGGTTCCTATTACATTTTTTCCCCTTCACCTAGAATTGTCTTGAAATACATTGGAAGAAGCTGTGTCAAATGTGTTGTTATAATTATTTAGGCAGGGGCTGCAGCTGAAGGCATTGATACAGGTGAGAGGGTCATATTTCTCAACACGCTGAACACACCACTCTGAGGGTAAGCTAGAACTGTGAGTGAAAGCCAACTCATAGACAGAGCTTGCCTCCGACAGCCAAATCATTCACGCATTCAGAGGGTGTAACCATCTATTGTTTGTGCTCGATGCCAGGAAACGACGCAACCTTTAAATTCCAAACAAATCAAACAGCCTTCAGGACAGTAGCTAAACTGATCAAACTTCCTACACACTGATTTTGAAGAAAATGTGGAGAGATTTGTTTGTCTTCTTTTTATTCAAATCGTTAGCAGGTCAGCATTTACCATTTATTAAATATTGCCTCCTGTTCTCAGTTTGCAAATGTTAGTCATAGTTATATTACCAATGGCTATATTACCAACGGAGTGTACAATGTTTGAGTGTAATGGCAAATCATCTGAATAATCTACTTACAGCAGAAATAGATAGTTAATATTTAAGTGTTGGAAGGAACTGCAGATGCTGGTTTAAACCGAAGATACACACAAAAAACTGGAGTAACTCAGCGGGACAGGCAGCATCTCTCGAGAGAAGGAATGGGTGACGTTTCGGGTTGAGACCCTTCTTCAGACTGGACATCTTTAGTTTATAGTTTAAGTTACATGAGGGGGAACTTCTTTACTCAGAGAGTGGTAGCTGTGTGGGATGAGCATCCAGTGGAAGTGGTGGAGGCAGGTTCGATTTTATAATTTAAAAATAAATTGGATAGGTATATGGACGGGAAAAGAAACAGAAACATAGAAAATAGGTGCAGGAGTAGGCCATTCGGCCCTTCGAGCCTGCACCGCCATTCAATATGATCATGGCTGATCATCCAACTCAGTCTCCTGTACCTGCCTTCTCTCCATACCCCCTGATCCCTTTAGCCACAAGGGCCACATCTAACTCCCTCTTAAATATAGCCAATGAACTGGCCTCAACTACCTTCTGTGGCAGAGAATTCCAGAGATTCACCACTCTCTGTGCGAAAAATGTTTTCCTCATCTCGGTCCTAAAAGATTTCCCCCTTATCCTTAAACTGTGACCCCTTGTTCTGGACTTCCCCAACATCGGGAACAATCTTCCTGCATCTAGCCTGTCCAACCCCTTAAGAATTTTGTAAGTTTCTATAAGAATCCCCCTCAATCTTCTAAATTCTAGCGAGTACAAGCCGAGTCTATCCAGTCTTTCTTCATATGAAAGTCCTGACATCCCAGGAATCAGTCTGGTGAGCCTGCTCTGTACTCCCTCTATGGCAAGAATGTCTTTCCTCAGATTCCTCAGAAAAGGATGGAGGGTTATGGTCTGAGTGCAGGTAGATGGGACTAGGTGAGAGTAAGTGTTCGGCACGGACTAGAAGGGCCGAGATGGCCTGTTTCCGTACTGTAATTGTTATATGGTTATAGTTTATGCGGCACGGTGGCGCAGCGTTAGCGTTGCTGCGTTATAGCGCCAGAGATCCGGGTTCGATCCTGACTGCGGGCGCCGCCTGTATGGAATGTTTACCTTCTCCCCATGACCTGCGTGGGTTTTCTCTGGGTGCTTCGGTTTCTTCCCACACTCCAAAATTGTACAGGTTTGTCGGTTAATTGGCTTGGTATAATTGTAAATTATCCCTAGTGTGTGTAGAACGGTGTTAGTGTGCGGGATTCGCTGGTCGGCGTGAACTCGGTGGGCGAAGGGCCCGTTTCTGCGCTGTATCTCTAAACTAAACTGAAAACTAAACAAAGATATTTAGTTCAGTTTAGTTTGAAGATACGGTGCAAACCTGCAACCCTGTACGTCTTTGGAGTGTGGCAAGGAAACCGAAGATCTCTGTGAAAATCCACGCGGGTCACGGGGAGAACGTACAAACTCCGTATCCGTACAAAGTCCGGATCGAACCCGGGACTCTGGCGCTGTAAGGCAGCAGCTCTACCGCTGCGCCACCCTGCCGCCTGTCTATATACTTGTCCATATACTGTAGCTGCTTTGAATCTTGACTTGTACCTCTCTTTCATTCATCCAGGTACACTGGGCGCACCAACTATCTCAGGTGTGAACCCACTCAACCTTGAGATCAGGGAGGATACGGCCGTGCATCACCTGCTCACCACCATCACCACTGCGGTGTCACCAGGGGATCACTTAGTCGGTGGCCCAATCATCATTAACGCTGATCCAGCGGAATATCCATTTGAAATCATTCCAAATGCAACAAATATGTGGGATGTAAGTTTTAGAGAAAGTCTTCTGTAAACTTGCTTGTATACCAAATGTTTTTGTTTAGTTTGGAGATACAGCGCGGGAACAGGCCCATCGAGTCCGCACCGACCAGCGATCCCCCGCACACTAACACTACCCTACTGCACACTCTAAAGACAATTAGATTAGATTAGATTAGATTATTTAATGACCACACAGTCAAGCTGGTGGAATTCAGGTTCAGTACAGGATGTTACAAGGTAGGCTGATTCCCGTCAAACATAACATAAAACACAACATCATACAATATACAGTACATGCATGGGGAGGATATGTGCTATTATCATAGTGTGTTCAGAATTCGGATTGCGTGTGGGTAAGAACTGTTTTTAAATCGAGATGTCTTGGCGGGCAGTGAGCTGTAGCGCCTTCCTGATGGCAGCAGGTGGAAGATGTGGTGAGCTGGGTGGGAGGGATCAGAGATGATTTTCTTCACCCTTGACATGGACCGTTTGTGATGGAGTGATTCTATTGGTGGAAGGGGAGTGCTGATGATTTTGGATGCTTTATTAACTATGCGTTGTAATTTATTACGGGAGCGAGTGTCTAAACTGCTGAACCAGACTGTAATTGATGAAGTGAGCATGCTTTGGATGATGGCTGTGTAGAATCGGATTAGGAGGTGTTTCCTTACTCTAAACTTGTTGAGCTGGCGGAGGAAGAAGAGTCTTTGGTTGGCTTTTTTGTAGATGTGATTTGAATTGATTTTCCATTTGAGGTTATTGCTTATGTGAGTGCCAATAAATTTGAATGAGTCAGTGGTGGATATGGGTTCGCCTGAGATGTGTAGGGGGGTCTTGGGTTGTGCCTTACGTCTGAGATCAATGATGAGTTCGTGTGTTTTGATGTGTTGAGTAAGAGGTTATTATCTGTGCACCAAGTGACTGCTTTGTGTGTTTGAGTGCGGTATTCTGTTTCATATCAAGCCAATTAACCTACAAACCTGTACGTCTTTGGAGTGTTGGAGGAAACCAGAGCACCTGGAGAAAACCCACGTGGTCACGGGGAGAACGTACAAACTCCGTACGGACAAGTAGCCGTAGTGGGGATCGAACCGCGGGTCACTGGTGCTGTGAGGGAACAACTCTACCGCTGCCCCACCGTGCCGCCCTTAAACAATGCCAGAACCTCTCCACAGATCTGTACAATTTCATGCTTTAAGTAACAAGAATGTACTGCTAATGTAGATGTAGATGGGACCAGTTTAGCCGGGACATTGTTGGTCAGTGTGTGCAAGCTGGGCTGAAGGGCCTGTTTCCACGCTGTATCACTCTATGACTAATGTCTGAAGGAGGGCCCCAACTCGAAACATCAACTGCCCATGTTTTCCAAGGATGTTATTACTCCAGCACTTTGCCCCTTTTTTTTGTTAGAATGCCTTAACCTGTTTGTGTTGCCTTTCAGTAACTTAGCAATAAATTTATATTTGTTCAAAATATTTCCAAATTGTAGAAAGGTGGAACTGCAGATGCTGGTTTAGAAAGAAAGACACAACGTGCTGGAGTAACCCAGAGGGTCAGTCAGTATAGGTGACGCTTTGGTTCTGAAGACCCAAAACGTCACCTATCCATGTTCTCCAGAGTTGTTGCCTGACCCGGCTGAGCTACTCCAGCACTGTGTGACTTACATTCACAAATGTTACCTGAAGAAAGTAGGTTTCTGAAGGCAGTTTTCATTTACTTACTTCTATTGATTACGATGCTTTTAATCTTTGTAACAGCTGGTGACAACAAACAATCCAAAACTAGACTTTGAAAGTACAAGTCGATTCACTCTTCAGCTGCTGGTGAGGGACCAGAAGGGTAGCTCAGCCTCTCAGACCATCATAGTGAAGGTTCTCGATGTAAACGAGCCGCCCGTATTTCTGGGAACGTTGGCCACTCAAGGTACGTTGGTATTTCAAGCAGGTCTCGCATTGTACACCTCACGCTGCCTCGGCAAGACCAGCAACAGAATCAAAGGACCGGTCTCACCCCCGGTCACTCCCTCTTCTCCCCTCTCCCCTCGGGCAAAAGGTACAGAAGTGTGAAAACGCACACCTCCAGTTTCTTCCCAGCTGTTATCAGGCAACTGAACCGTCCTCTCACCAACTAGAGAGTGGTCTTGACATCCCAACTAACTCATTGGAGACTCTTGGACTATCTTTAATCTGACTTTACTGGACTTTATCTTTCATTCAACGTTATTCCCTTTGTCATGTATCTGTACACTGTAGACGGCTCAATTGTAATCATGTATTGTCTTTCCACTGACTGGTTAGCACATGACAAATGCTTTTCACTGTACCTCGGTACACGTGACAAGAAACTAAACAAAAGTAATTCAACTCCACTAATCCTATATTCACCAACAGATATCAACTCCAAATCTCCCAATAAATAAGAGCTAAACTATGTAACGATCCACTAACCTTGCCTCACTGTGGACAGCTTGACTGTAATCATGTCTAGTCTTTCTGCTGACTGGAATTAACCTGCAAACCTGTATGTCTTTGGAGTGTGGGAGGAAACCGGAGATCCCGGAGATAATCCATGCGGTCACGGTGAGAATGTGCAAACTCCATACAGACAGCGCCCGCTGTCAGGATCGAACCCGGGTCTCTGGCACTGTGAGGCAGCAACTCTACCGCTGCGCCACCGTGGCATTTGGTTGTGCTATTAATTGAAAAAAATAATAATTCTGCCTTTCAAAGCTACAAGCAATAACCAGACATTCGTGAAAAATATTTATCAGATAGGCATGAAGATGCAAAAATGCTTCTTGAACAGATTATTAGCCGGTTATTTAGTGCGAGCCATGTTTAGCACAGGAGCGAGTGATTACTGCAAGAGATATCTGTGGCGTTTCCTAGCAACACTTTACAGAATGCTTCAGATTACGACTCGGAGCATTCATTTGTCCATTAGCTTCACCAGAGAATGAGACTGGCTTGAAAATACCAACACTGCTTCCTCGTGAACCAGCTAAATGAATGCTATGTAACTCTAGTTGAAATCAAAAATATCTCCTGGGGATCAAAATAATGGAAGGGTTATCATTATGATAGATGGTGCACGATCGCAGCCCAGATCAGCCCATCCATGTCAATCCCTCCCGCACAAACGTCAAATTCTGTTACTAGAGGCATGAAACAGTGTTACATGCATGGGCTGACACCCTACATGGTACAAGAACCAGATTCAAGCAGATGAAACATTTGCCTATTAATAGTCATAGAGTGATACAGTGTGGAAACAGGCTCCTCAGCCCAACTTGCCCACACCGACCAACATGTCCCAGCTGCACTAGTCCCATCTGCCCGCGTTTGGCCCGTATCCCTCTAAACCTGTCCTATCCATGTACCGGTACAAATGTCCAAATATACTATATACTAAATATAAATAAACTTAAATACTTTTATACTTAATAACTGAACTTGTTTTTTCATCATATACTTATAAATAATGATTTCTGAAGTATATTTGGGCATTTGGACAGATATATTTTATATTATAAAATCAGGAATAATGATAAATAATTTACTTATAAATAAATTACAATATGATGGAAAAAAGTAAGTCCAGTTATTAACCTTATTCAATTGACATAAAACACATTTAAAATTAATAATTGAAAGGATATGGGTCATTAACTATAATATGATAGTCCCTGTCTCAACTACCTCCTCCGGCAGCTCGTTCCATACACCCACCACCCTTTGTGCAAAAGAATATGTGTAAATTTGTGTAAAAGTCTCCCCATTTTCCAGGTTTGATTATAATTTTTAACCGATCGTTAAAGTGCATTGTTCTTTCGGGCTACTATAATATCACACAAATCATAAACATTTCATTGTAAAGAACTTGGATTTCGAATTTTAGAGCTTAACAATATTTTTTTAAACATTGTGTCTCTACCATTTTCTCTGGCAGTATTTTGCAAATACCTACCAGCCTCTGTGTGAAAATACCTGCCTATCAGACTGCTGCACCCCGGCCACTCCCTCTTCCCCACTCTCCCATCGGGCAAAAGGTACGGAAGTGTGAAAACGCACACCTCCAGATTCAGGGCCAGTTTCTTCCCAGCTGTTATCAGGCAACTGAATCATCCTACCACAACCAGAGAGCAGTGCTGAACTACTATCTACCTCTTTGGTGACCTTGAGATTATCCTTGATTGGATTTTGCTGGGTTTAGAAACATACAAACATAGAAAATAGGTGCAGGAGGAGGCCATTTGGCCCTTCAATCCACTTGCACTAAACATTAGTCCCTTATCATGTATCCAGACAATGTAAACGGCTCGATTGTAATCATGTATTGTCTTTCCACTGACTGGTTAGCACGCAACAAAAGCTTTTCACTGTGCCTCGGCACACGTGACAATAAACTAAACTGAAACTGAAACTTTAATTATTCGCCCTCTAGATCCGAGAATAAAGTTTAAAATTTTGTTATTAAACACTGCGATTCTGAATTTTGAAACCTAATCAATTTTGCAGTTGCTGAAATTTATGTTTCGGAAGATACACCTGTCAACACGATAATATACAAAGTTTCGGCAAAAGATCCAGACCAAAATGATGCTTTGCAGGTATGTCTGTGGTTTATTTATTTAAAAGGGTTCTTATTGTTGAAGAATACTTGCAGTCAGTGATGAAACACCATTTCATCGACCACAAGTGACGAAGGGTCCCGCCCCGAGACCTCACCTCTCCATCTGCTCCAGAGATGCTGCCTGACCCACTGAGTTATCCCAGCACTTCACAGGTTCATAAGTTGCTGAAGCAGAATTATTCAATTTGGCCCATCAAGTCTACTCCGCCATTCAATCATGGCTGATCTACCTCTCCCTCTCAACCCCATTCTCCTGCCTTCTCCCCATAACCTCTGACATCAGACGCTCATCATATCTTGGTGCCCTTTTGTGTGAAGCAGCACCTGCAGCTCCTTGCATCAACATTACATCGATCATTGCCTTGTTGTGCATGGGCAACATGCTTCTATAGTAACTGCAGGGAACAAGTTCTCACCGCACTGATGTGCCATTTCCATGTTGTCTCTAAACTCCTGGGGTGTGTTGGAGTGAGCTTGTTAATTTAGAGCCATGTTATTAACACGCTATAAACACGCATCCACTCATGCAACTGGATAGACTTGGCTTATACTCGCTAGAATTTAGGAGATTGAGAGGGGATCTTATAGAAACGTACAAAATTCTTATGGGGTTGGACAGGCTAGATGCAGGAAGATTGTTCCCGATGTTGGGGATGTCCAGGACAAGGGGTCACAGCTTAAGGATAAGGGGGAAATCCTTTAGGACCGAGATGAGAAGAAACATTTTCACACAGAGAGTGGTGAATCTCTGGAACTCTCTGCCACAGAGGGTAGTTGAGGCCAGTTCATTGGCTACATTTAAGAGGGAGTTAGATGTGGCCCTTGTGGCTAAAGGGATCAGGGGGTATGGAGAGAAGGCAGGTACGGGATACTGAGTTGGATGATCAGCCATGATCATATTGAATGGCGGTGCAGGCTCGAAGGGCCGAATGGCCTACTCCTGCACCTATTTTCTATGTATCTATGTATCTATGCAACCCCACGTCTTTCGGGCCACGGAGGAGGAATTTCCCGCCAGCCGACAGTCTTGGTGCTAAACCCCCCCAAAAAAGATGCAAAGTGCTGGAGTAACTCAACGGATCAGACAACATCTCTGGAGAACATGGATAGGCGATGTTTCAGGTCTGGACCCTTCTTCAGACTGATTGGATTCATGGAACTTTATTTGTCCCACATACAACTGCACTGTAAGAGTTTTTCTGCTTTTGCAACACGTGCGGGCACCGCCATTTCTTTGCACCGTTCTTCAAAGTCCAATGTCCGGTCGACCCATGTGCTCGATGTACTGGAGAAGTTCGTTGCAAACCGACGTCCCTCTCCTCTCCTCTCCTCGCCTGGCCATCTTCGTGTCCCTGGGGCGACCAGCAGCCGACCTTTATGGCGCTGGAGACATTGCCCCGGTTCACCCTCCTTACTCCTCATGTCCGACGTTCCAGTTCACTCCCGGTTACGCCGACCAACAAGCCTTCAGGTGAGGTCCCATTGACTGACGAGTCTTCAGGCGGGCCCCAGCGAGCTATGTGGTGGAGAGAAAGCTGGAGGAGTAGGGGCCGGACAAAGCCTGGCAGGTAGATACAGGTGAGGTGGGGTTTTTGGAATTGGAAGATGGTTGACAAAACATCCATCTACTAGTGTAGATGGGGCAACATGCCGACCAAGATGCCCCTTCCACACGAGTCCCACCTGCCCACGTTTGACTCCAATCCCTCTAAACCATTGCTCTGTTCACAATATGTTTAACACATGTAGCGCACTATGATGTATCTTTACTAAAGAAATTAAGTGTATGTTTTTCAATTTTATTTTCAAACATTTTAACTGCTGTTATTATTTTCAACAGTATTCACTCACAGGCAGCAATGACTTCCAGATAGATGTCACAGGCTCAATATTTGTAGAGAAGACACTAGATTACGAAAGTGCATCGAAGAGGTAAATCAAACACATGTCAGCGTATTTGCTTATATTTGCATTCCTCATACACTCAGCACCCTTTGCTTCCATCCCCTTTGTGTAAATGAAAGAAAAAAACAAAACAAAACAATTAAAAATGTGCCTGGAACGAGCTGCCCGGAGGAAGTGGTTGAGGCATGGACTATTGCAATGATTAAGTAACAATTGGACAGTTACATGGATGAGACAGGTTTGTTGGGATATGGGCCAAATGCAGGCAGGTTGGACTAGTGTCAATGGGACACGTTGGCCAGTGTGGGCAAGTTGGGCCGAAGGGCCTGTTTGCATGCTTCATGATTCATAAACAATAAAAGAGGCTAAAGAGAATAAAATAATAAAAGAGAATAAATGTTCTCCGAGCATCTTATCATATTTTTTATAACCTCATTGGAGTGCTTCATAGTCTGTTATTAACAGTGAAAGTGCAGTCTCAGTAGTTAGGAGAAATATCAGGCAATTGTAAGAAGCAAAATTCATTAACTCTAATGCATCTTTTAACTTTATTGTCGCTGAGGGGCAATAATGGTTCAGAAACATGTTGTCTTCTTTGGTTGCAAGTAGATCGCATGATGGTTTTATGCTTCAATAACTGTGAAGAAGGTTCAGGCAGCATCTCTGGAGATCATGGATAGGGAACGTTTCTGGGGGGGGGGGTGCGGAAAATCAGAAGAGGGGTGGAGGTGGGACAAAGTTTGGCAAGTGATAGGTGGATAAAGGGTGGCACAGTGGCACAGTTGCTGCCTAACATCACTTACAGCACCAGAGACTCCAGTTCGATCCTGACCACGAACCGAGTTAGTCTGTACCGAGTTAGTACGTTCTCCCTGTGACCACGTGGGTTTTCTTTGGGTGCTCCGGTTTGCTCCCACACTCCAAAGACGTACAGGTTTGTCGGTAAATTGGCTTCCACAAATTGTAAAATGTCCCTAGTGTGTGGCATATTTCTAGTGTGCGGGTGATCGCTGGTCGGCGCGGACTTGGTGGGCTGAAGGGCCTTTTACTACGCTGTATTTCTAAAGTCGAAAGTCTACAGTAAAATTGAGGAGGTTTGATTGGCAGATGGTTGGACAAAGGCCAGAGATGAAAGGATAAAATGGTGTGAGATAAGAAGAGAAGGGGAAAAGAGGTGTGAAATGTGAAGCTGGATGAAAGGATAGAGGTGGAAGGGAACAGGGGGAAGGAGAAAGGGGACGGGATTGTGGGAGAAATGGGTGCGCAAAATAAAGGAAAATCTGTGAGGAAATTCACTAAATGCAAGAATAAGGAGTGAATAAATATTCTCACATTCACTAAAAACCTGACTGAGTCAGACTGAAGATTAACACAAAAAGCTGGAGTAACTCGGCAGGACAGGCAGTATCTCTGGAGAGAAGGAATGGGCGACGTTTCGGGTCGAGACCCTTCTTCAGACTCAAAGTTCATTTGATTCACAGCTTAGAATGAGAGTCGTGGTCTTTCCCTCGCCATCTTGCAGTCACGTCCAGGCATCTGGGGTTTTATAGTCCTGCCCCCCTCCCCAGGGAAGGGGCGTTACCTTCATCGCTGTGATTGACAGGCGAGTGGATCTCAAGATTTTTTAAACATTCATAACTTTTCTATTTTTCATCGATCGGAAAAATCCTCGGGGCTGCCTCAGCGGAGTGGGACTGTGAGTAAGATGGCCAAAAATCATAGCACTATATGGTAGCGGTTTTTCTAAAATTAATATACAACGCAAACAGGAAGTGGTCAAGATGAGAATATTAATTATATAGATGTATATAAATATTTAATTATGAGACTTTTAATTATATATACACGCACGCACGCACACACATACGCACACACGCACACACACGCACACACCCACGCACGCACACACCCACCCACCCACGCACGCACACACCCACGCACGCACACACACACACCCACGCACGCACACACACAAACACACACATGCGCGCAACACACACACCCACGCACATACTGTACACACAAAAAACAAACAGCAAACAAATAAGGAACTGCAGATGCTGGTTTATACTGAAGGTAGACACAAAGTGCTGGAGTTACTCAGTGGGTCAGTGACTCTGGAGTATCTTCTGTACTGTTGTATGTTCTATATATTCACACCTACCTTGATATTCTTCTGCGATACTAATTATCATGCACAGTTTATTAGCGGCATTTATTTTAAACTAACACCAGTCTTTGCAATTTGAAGCTATTCAGTGGAGGTGAAGGTGAACGATTCGAGTGGTCTCTTCATTATTGGAACGGTGAAGATATTTGTCACTGACGTCAATGACAACAGTCCAGTACTATCTTGCACGTAAGTGTCAATACTTATTTGATCTGTAATATATATTAAGGGTAGTTTGTGGTGGTCCCACTGCCCATACCCTTCATACATCCAAGTTTTACCACGTTCTCACCCATGAAATTAATAATCGAGGGCAGCACGGTGGCGCAGCTATAGAGTAGCGTTTACAGCACCGGAGAACCGGGTTCGATCCTGACGACGGGTTGTTTGTATGGAATTTGTACGTTCTCCCTGTGACCACATAGGTTCTCTCCGAGATCTTCAGTTTCCTCCCACACTCCAAAGACGAGCATGTTTGTAGGTTAATTGGCTTGGTATAATTGTAAATTGTCCCCAGTGTGTTTAGGATAGTGTTAATGTGCGAGGATCGCTGGTTGGTGTGGGCTCGATGGGCCGAAGGGCCTCTCCAAAACTGAAGCCAAAACCAAATTGGAAAGCATGGAGTGGTTTCCAGCTTTATTTCTGAGTTGGGACGGAAAGAACCTGTGATGGAATGAATCCCATGTTGAATTTCCGATTGCTTCCTTAAAGCCCTGTCCCACGGTACGAGTTCATTCCAAGAGCTCTCCCGAGTTAAAAAAAAATCAAACTTGTGGAGAATGAACGTGGCGGGCACGTCAGAGCTCGCGGATGTCTCTTAGCGCTAACGGCAGGTGCTTGGGAAGACTCGCTAACGGCAGGTAAGCACGGGAAGACTCGTCCACGAGCCCCGAGTACCGACGAGTGGCCATTACCATAAATGGGACAAGGCTTTTAGCTGGAGTGGCTTCAGTTAAAAATGATTGGCTCAGCTATTTCACAAGTGAATGTACTTCAATATTTAAATCTCTGCCACTAAACATTATGCTGTAAAGCCTAAATCATCAGAATTCCCAGTTTGTTATGTTTTAAAGACAGATTAAATAGGGCCCCATTAACTTTAACACCACATTAAGTTGTTACTGTTATTCCACAAATGAAATGTAGTGTTTATTTAATAAATTCCTTAATTAGTTTTTATATCATTGACAAGCTTTATTACATCACTAACCTTTCAAAGATTTTATGCAGAATTCATTGTTGAATGTTGTTTTACCGGTTAATTTAACTTCATGTTAGTTTAATTTACTGATAACATGCGGACAAGAATAGTTTGCCTAATTTCCAATAAATTTCCAAACTGTTAGTCATCTTCAGCATCGAACAAATGGCCTTTGCACAGTTTATTTCTGAAAATATTTAGTGCATAAATAGGGCTACCAGATGTTTAAGTTTAGTTTAGTTTAGAGATACAGCACAGAAACAGCCCATTGACCCACTAAGTCCGCGCCGACCAGCGATCCCCACACATTAACACTATCCAACACACACTAGGGACAATTTACAAACTTTCCGTAGCCAATTAAACTACATACCTGTACATCTTTGGAATGTGGGAGGAAACCGTAGCTCTCGGGGAAAACCCACGCGGTCACAGGGAGAACGTACAAACTCCATACAGACAGCGCCCGTGGTCAGGATCGAACCTGGGTCTCTGGCGCTGCAAGGCAGTAACCATTAACGCTGCACCACCGCGCCGTTTTGTTGATGACCGGCACAATCATTGTGCATTTTGAATCTGGTTTAAGAATACTTTTACGGAATTTTGTTGAAAAATCTGCATGTTTTGCACTACTTCGGTTCAACTAAGATCATTTTGCACAGTTTCAAGAGTCTAACTAATGGCAAAGAAACTGAACTGAAAGAAGATTCCAACTCAGGAACGACAGCAATTATAGACTTGGATGAAGAGCTGGCAGTAGGGACAACTATTGCCACCTGCACAGCCACAGACGCTGATGTGAAGAGCAAAATCACCTTCCAGCTTGACCCTGCAAACACTTATTTCACCATTGATAGAGGTAAGTTTCTCTGCACTTGAAGAAAGTCTTCAACATTAATGCGTAGGAAGTAACAGGGATGTCATACTGAAGCTCTTTAAGGCGCTGGTAAGGCCGCATTTGGAATATTGTGAGCAATTTTGGGCAACATGTCTGAGGAAGGATGTGCTGGCTCTGGAGAGGGTCTAGAGGAGGTTTACAAGAATGATCCCAGGAATGAGTGGGTTAACCTATGATGAGCGTTTGTTGGCACTGGGCCTGTACTCGCTGGAGTTTGGAAGAATGAGGGGGGACCTCATTGAAACATACAGAATAGTGAAAGGCTTGGATAGAGTGGATGTGGAGAGGATGTTTCCACCAGTGGAGAGTCTCGGACTAGAGTTCATAGCCTCAGAATTAAAGGACGTTCTTTTAGGAAGGAGATGAGGAGAAATTTCTTTAGTCAGAGGGTGGTGAATCTGTGGAATTCTTTGCCACAGAAGGCTGTGGAGGCCAAGTCAGTGGATATTTTTAAGGCAGAGATAGATAGTTTATTGATTAGTACAGGGGTCAGAGGTTATGGGGAGAAGGCAGGAGAATGAGATTAGGAGGGAGAGATAGATCATCCATGATTGAATGGTGGAATAGAAAATGGAGGGATATGGGTTAGATGCAGACTGATGAGTTATCTGTGTTATCTGCCTGCAAATTACAGCAATTTGTAGACATTAGACTTTGGACTTTAGAGACACTGTGTGGAAAATAGACATTTTTATTTGTTTCGACTCATCGCCGACCAGCGACCCCCGTACACTAGCATGATCCTGCACACTACGAAATATTTACAATTTTACCGAAGCCAATTACAAACCTGTACGTCTTTGGAGTGTGGGAGGAAACCGGGACACCCGGAGAAAGCCCACGCAGGTCACGGGGAGAATGTACAAACTCCGTACAGACAGCGGCCGTAGTCAGGATCGAACCCGGGTCTCTGTAAAGGGCCTGTCCCACTTTCATGTCCTAATTCACAACCTTTTTTACTCGTGGACATTTTTCATCAAGTTGAAAAAAACGCCCCGACCTACTTGATGCCACGAGTACCCACGACTAGCATCATGACCTGCTACGACCTACCTACGACCTCCTACGACCTCGTGAAGACCATGCTGCGAGTATGAGTCAAGGGCAAACTCGGCAGAGGTCGTGAATTAGGTCGTGAAAGTGGGACAGGCCCTTAAGGAGCAACGTTACTGCTGCACCACCGTGCCTTTGCTATTGCTGTTTGACAATGAAAGCTCTTCTTCTGGAAGCTCTCTCCACAGGCTGTCACAGCCTAATGTCAGCCACATAAATGGTGGGAACTAGTTGTTACAAGCCTTTGTTCTTTATTTCTATGAAGCCGTCAGGTTGGGGTTTATATTTGTAAAATCACCCTCGAGGTATCTCACTTCCATCCACTTGCTGTATCTAAGGTGTCAAAGCTTAAGGTGTCAAATTAATAATTAACAAATCCAAAGTAACTATTTTTAGAGGGCTTGCAGACCTTAAAGGATTAGATAACTTTAGCTTAGCTTAGAGATACAGGGCAGAAACAGGCCCTTCGGCCCACCGAGTCCGCACCGACCAGCGATCACCCCGTATGCTAGCATTATCCTACAAACACACTAGGGACAAATTTTACAATTTTACCGAGGCCAATTGACCTGCAAACCTGGAGCGTGGGAGGAAACCGAAGATCTCAGAGAGAAAACTCACGGGGAGAACGTGCAAACTCCGTTCTGACAGCACCCGTAGTCAGGATCAAATTCCCGGGTCTCTGGCGCTGTGAGGCAGCAGCTCTACCGCTGCGCCACCGTACCGAGCATCGTCGGTTTGCGGGGCGGGCCAGTAGCATGCAACGTGTCTGTGATCATATCCGGCATGCCTATCAAGGCCGATGTAGCCTCATCTTTCTTCATCTTCCAGATACAGGGACTGTGATTATCTTCACACAAGTGGATCGGGACCAGAACGGGTTTCAGGCAGTTCAGACATTCTCCGCTGAAGCCTGTGATCAAGGCCTGAAGTGTGCGAAAATTCCAGTCAGAACAAACATCCTTCCAATTAATGACAATGTTCCATCGTGCGACCCGACTGTGTACAGGTAATTACTTTACACCAGCAGTTCATAAGTTCCAGGAGCAGAATTAGGCCATTCGGCCCATCAGGTCTACTCTGCCATTCAATCGCGGCTGATCTATCTTGCCCTCTCCACCCTGTTCTCCTGCCTTCTCCCCGTAACCCATCGCCCCACTTACTAATCAAGAATCACCAGTAGATCAAAGCGCAGGAGTAACTCAGCGGGTCAGACAACATCCCTGGAGTACGTAGAGAGGTTGGGACCCAACTCCAGCTCGAGAAGGGTCCCAACCCGAAACGTCCCCTACCCATGTCCTCCAGAGAAGCTGCCTGACCCGCTGAGTAACTCCAGCACTCTGTGGCCTTTTGTGTATCCCTGTGTCATTTGCAAACTTTCGAATCACGCCATCTCCTCTCACGTTAAGATTGTTAGTGTATAGCTAATGTCCCAGCAGAGTTTTAAGATACATTTGGTCTACTGTGTAATGCCGACAATGCTGACTCTACGCCTACCCAATATCTGTTTTTTTTCTATAATTTCCTTTTAGAGTTTCATTTCCTGAAGCGGTCCTTCGGGAGACAGTGGTTGCTACGTTAATCTGTTCCGACTCTGACGTCCCAACAGACACGTTGTCATATGTTCCCATTAGTGGGTCCCTTGGCCCTGGAAGTATCTTTGTGCAAAAACCTGGGGCTGCTAATGTTATACAGGTAAGGCCTCACTTAATTAGTTTGCAGTGGCTAACCTCGCATTGTGTCTTGTTACTGGAGTGGGTGATTTTATTAAACTCACTCTGTTACAGTTCCAACTAGGGAACTTCAAAATCCCATGGCGAAGGCACGCAGAAAATTAAATGACCTGAAATATTAAAAGAAAAACACTGAATATGCATTTCGTATCGCATAGGAAGGAACTGCAGATGCTGGTTTGAACCGAAGAAAAAACAAAAATGCTGGAGTAACCCAGTGGGTCAGGCAGCATCTCTGGAGAGAAGGAATGGGTGACGTTTCGGATGGAGACCCTTCTTCAGATTGAGAGTCAGGGGAGAGGGAAACGAGATATATATTACATATTTCATTTCATTTTGCATCACATTTCATATGACTATCCATTCACTCTGAGTGTGCAGCTCCACAATCATCTTTATCCCCTGGATCTATCAGAGTTTGATGAAGTTTAATTTGGTTCTAATCGAAACATTACATTGTGTTTCGACAGTTTTATTGCCAATTACTTTAGTACATAGGACATGGGGTCTTTTTTTGTTCTTTTTCTGCCAGAATCATAAATCATGAAATTTTGGCTCGATAAAAAGATGTATTCATTTCTAAAGTGGTTTTAATTATGCCTTATCCTTCCATAAATATGATACCAGCAGGTTTTACAACAGATTAAATAATGGCCTTTGTTATTGAATGCCAAAACCAAACTCAAATTATTTAAAAATTATTCTTAAGCAAACATTGCTGATTTTCTTTCGTGAAGAACATTAGTGTCACTAGAACAGGTTGACGTTTATTGATATTCTGCATTCATTATTGTTATTACCAAGACTAGTTTTAACTAGGTTTATTTCATTACCTGGTGAGGCACGGTGGCGCAGCTGGTAGACCCGCTACCTCACAGCGCCAGAGACCCAGGTTCAATCCTGACCTTGGGTGCTGTCTGTGTGGAGTTCCGACGTTCTCCCTGTGACCGCGTGGGTTTTCTCCGGGTGCTCCGGTTTTAACCCACCATCTAAGTACAGGAATAGCTACTTCCCCACAGCCATCAGGCTATTAAACTTGGCTCAGACAAAACTCTGAACATTAATAGCCCATTATTTGTTTATTTGCACTTCATCAGTTTATTTATTCATGTGTGTATATATTTATATAATGGTATATGGACACACTGATCTGTTCTGTATTCATGCCTACTATGTTCTGTTGTGCTGAAGCAAAGCAAGAATTTAATTGTCCTATCAGGGACACATGACAATAAACTCTCTTCAATCTTGAATCTTGACTTGTGGATTTACAGGTTAAATGGCTTTGGTGCGTAGGGCGTGGATGCGTAAGTGGGATAACGCACAACTAATGTGATCGATAGTCGATGGTCGAATAAAACTGATTGATTGATTGATTGATCGATAGTCGATGGTCGGTGTGGACTCGGTGGGCTGAAGAGCCTGTCTCCACGCTGTATCTTTCCATCAACGTCACCTATTCCTTTTCTCCAGAGATGCTGCCTGACCCGTTGAGTTACTCCAGCGTTTTGTCTCTATCTTCGGTTTAAACCAGCACCTGCAGTTCATTCCTACGCAATTCATTCAGTACATGGATGTAAGCATTGCAAATGCTTTGGTGAGATTCTAACCCAAATTCCATCGTCAATGGTGCAGTATTGTGTTGTAATTATATATGAAGCAATTTCTGACCTGATACCTTGGTTTCCAGGTTGGGACCAAGGACTTGGATTATGAAGATGTTGCCATCGCTGCTGTGGGTTACACATACACAATGTTGATAGCAGTGTCCGATTCCAACACTTCCACTCACACCGGTGAGAGATGTCCTTTCTTTATATACACCTGACGTTGCGAATCAATGTTTAATCATGCAATCGGGAAGATTTTGTTGAAGGACAATGTTTCCCGAAATAATGAATGCAACATGACTGAAGAGAATGAAAAATACAATTCATATACCTTGACTATTCCACTTTAGTGTTGTTTTGATGATGAGTTTGGGAATGGGCTTTGGGACAAATTGGTCGGTGTGGGCAAGTTGGGCCAAAGGGCCTGTTTCCACACTGTGTATCTGTGTGACTTTATTAATTTAAATTGTAGATCCATGATCCATGGGTTTTGTATTCCAGACACCAAACGGTTTCCTGCACATCCATTGAGATAAGCGCAAAGTAGATTTTGATTTTAGTTGAGAGATAAACAGACACTTCGGCCCACCGAGCCCGCACTGACCAGTGACATGGGCCAATGTGGATCAATGTCGGCATGGACTCGGTGGGCCGAAGGGCCTGTTGCCGTGCTGAATCTCTAACAGAAACACGCAAACCAAAGTACGTTCAGTGTGAAAGTTGAGAAGCTGATGCCAGTGAATCACTGCCCCCCCTGTGGGGCTCACTATTACAGTCAACATACAATTACAAATTTGGTGCAAACTTCAATCTTTCAGCTGCTATTCCTGTTGTTAAAAAAAACAACAAAAATACAGGTCTTGTTGAACGATGTGAAGCCATGTTCTTAACAGGTTTCAAAGACATAATTACTGTTAAACCATGACTTTAACCGTGACTTTGCCCCTGAAAACAGCTATTACTTCTCTCCAGAGATGCTGCCTGTCCCGCTGAGTTACTCCAGCTTTTTATGTCTATCTTTTGTATACGCAGAGTCCGATTTCTTCAAAGCCACTATTTTAAAAAATCACACGGCTTTTTAAACAGGGTAAACCCCTCGTTTATTGAAACATAGAAACATAGAAAATAGGTGCAGGAGGAGGCCCTTCGGCCCTTCGAGCCAGCACCGCTATTCATTGTGATCATGGCTGATCGTCCCCTATCAATAACCCGTGCCTGCCTTCTCCCCATATCCCTTGACTCCACCAGCCCCTAGAGCTCTATCTAACTCTCTCTTAAATCCATCCAGTCACTTGGCCTCCACTGCCCTCTGTGGCAGGGAATTCCATAAATTCACAACTCTCTGGGTGAAAAAGTTTTTTCTCGCCTCAGTCTTAAATGACCTCCCCTTTATTCTAAGAGTTATAACAGACCATAGGGGTGTAAAGTTGCCTGTTATTGCCGATTGTCCACTATAACTAAGTAAGGGGTTATCATAGTATAAGGTGATAACATCATGAGAGGAATAGATCAGATAGAGGCACAGAGTCTCTTGCCCAGAGTGGGGGAATCCAGAACATAGGTTAAAGGTGAAGGGGAAAAGATTTTACAGGAATCTGAGGGGTATCGTTTCCATGCAATGAGTGTATGAAACGAGCTATTGGAGGAGGTAGTTGAGGCTGGGATTATCGCAATGTTTAAGAAGCAATTAGACAGGTACATGGATAGGACAGCTGAGAGGGATACCTGCCAAATGGAGGCAGGTGGGACTAGTGTAGATTGGACGTGTTGGTCAGTGCGGGCAAGCTGGGCTGAAGGGCCTGTTTCTTCATTTCGGCCCCGAAACGTTGCCTATTTTCTTCGCTCCATAGATGCTGTCTCGCCTGCTGAGTTTCTCCAGCATTTTTGTCTACCTTTGATTTTCCAGCATCTGCAGTTCCTTCTTAAATAAAAGCTTGAATCTCACCAGATTCCAGCTCGGATTTTAGTGGTGATTCATTCATCTCTTTTATTTGCATTTGGTGTTTACAGTTCCATTTGTCGATGTGAATGCATTGACTATTTAAACCAGAAAACAAATGTTTCTGATAATTATTTCTATCTGGCTACAGAGTCATCATAAGCCATCGATTTAAGATATCGACCAGCTCTGTAATCCCAAATTGAAATTCTTTCTCACTTTAGCTGCCGTGCGGTCTGTGAGAAGATGGAATAGTTCGATTATACACTTCTTCTTATTAGACGTGAGACCAGAACATGACATTTGGAAGAGAATAACCTTTTGGTGAATGTTTTCTTCTGCAGCAACAGCCACAGTGATTGTGGAGATCACTCCCGTGAATGACTTTAGTCCGGTCTTTGAGATGAATCCCTATCGTTTCAATGTCTTTGAAACGGAACCAAGTGAGTTCTTATCCTTTGCCACCGCGGGAGATGTAACGACTGTTGTGCAATATCGACCATCTTAGACAATAGACATGCACATGCACACACACACTCACACTCACACCTACACACATGCGCACACACATGCGCACACACACACACACACACACATATACATTTTCATACACATGCACACACAAACGCGGGCACACACGCTCACACCTACACACATGTGTACGCACACGCATGCGCGCACACACACTCACTCTCGTATGCACTCACTCTCACACTCTCACACACACACACTCTCATCCACTTCATGTGTAGGAAAGGTTTAGAGGTATATGTGCTAAACGTGGGCAAGTGGGACTAGTATAGATGGGCCATCTGTGCCAGCATGGGCACGTTGGGCTGAAGGGCCTGCTACTGTGCTGTATGACTCTACGTCAGCAGTGAATATGTGTGAACCGACTCCATCTTGTCACGTCTTGTGCATTCTGGATGCTGAGTTTGTTTTACTTTGTCTTTTTATGAACAGCGAAACACAAGGTTGGGAGAGTTATTGCCACAGATAATGACTTTCCACTGAACGCCGTGACTTACAAAATAATCTCCGGGGACAAGCAGGTCATCAGGCGCTTCTGGATTGACCCGGAAGAAGGAATCCTAGAGCTAATAACACACTTAGACTATGAATCTGCCAAAGAATACACCCTCACCATCGAGGCAGTGGATAGCGATCCAACTCAGCCCAAAACTGCAGTTACCCAGGTGAAAGTATTATTTATTTTCTACCGTTATACGAACATTGGAAAAGACTTAATAGTTAAACTTAGAAACAATGTATTATTAATGTTTTTCTAGTTAAGTATCTCCATTAATGTTAAAGCTCTGTCCCACGGTACGAGTTCATTCCAAGAGCTCTCTCGAGTTTAAAAAAAATCAAACTCGTGGTAAGCACGGAGAATGAACGTAGCGGGTACGTCGGAGCTCGGGGACGTCTCATAGCGCTAACGGCAGGTACTCGGGAAGACTCGCTAACGGCAGGTAAGCATGGGAAGACTCGTGAAGATTTTTCAACATGTTGAAAAATGTCCACGAGAGCCCCGAGTACCGACGAGTGGCAATGAACGTAAATCTCCGAGTTCGAATCCGGGCAAACTCAGGAGAACTCTTGGAATGAACTCGTACCGTGGGACAGGGCTTTTACATATGTGGTAGAGTTGCTGCCTCACAGCGTCAGAAACCCAGGTTCGATACTGATCTCGGGTGCTGTCTGTGTGGAGTTTGCACGTTCTCCCCCTGACCACGTGGGTTTCCTCCAGGTCGTCAGTTTTAGTTTAGTTTGAAGATACAATGTGGAAACGGGTCCAACGGCCCACCGTGTCCACGCCGACCAGCAATTACCCGTCCACGAGTTCTCTCCTGCACACACCAGGGACAATTTACAGAAGCCAATTAACCTACAAACCTACATGCCTTTGGAATGTGGGAGGAAACCGCAGCGCCTGGAGAAAACGCTCACGGTCACGGGGAGAACGTACAAACTCCGTTTAGACAGCACCCGTAGTCAGGATCGAACCCGTGTCTCTGGTGCTGTAAGGCAGCAACTCCACCTCTGCGCCACCGTGCTCAAGATTCCCTTTCATGTCGCAAAGACGTGCGGATTTGTTGGGTTAATTGCCCTCCGTAAATTGCCCCTCGTGTGTAGGGAGTGGATGCGAATGTGTGATATCATAGAACTAGCGTAAGCGGGTGATCGATGGTCAGCGTGGACTCGGTGGGCCGAAGGGCCTGTTTCTGTGCCTTATCCTTCAATTAATCAATCAAGTGTTTGCTCTGACTTTACCTCTGGGATAATATAAATGCAAATATGCATTTCCGAATATTGATTGCATGATGTTTAAAAAAAGGCATGAGCAAGGACCTTGATCTGACCGTTGCAAGAATAAATCGAATGTCAGCCTTTGGACACCTAAGGGTACACGTACATAGTTCCTTGCTAGGCAACGCAGATAGAGAGGGTGGTGAAGAAGGCATAACATGTGCTTTTAGAATGGCAGTATACAGTATTTTGCTGAGGCCACAATACTGGGATATTGTGTGCGGTTCTGGTCTCTTTTGCTAAAAATATAATATAATATAAACTGGTGTAGAGAGAGTGTAGTGACAGTGTACATTCACAACTGGTTTCTGAAACATCTGATGTGCAGAAGATATTTACCAGGGTTTCGGCCCGAAACGTTGCCTATTTCCTTCGCTCCATAGATGCTGCTGCACCCGCTGAGCTACCTTTACCAGGATGCTGCCTGGATTAGAGGGCATTGTGGCGCCACCTGGTGGTCAGACCACTTACTGTCGAACCCGCCATCCAATCTTCCTTAACTATGGTGTAATTTTGTTCTCCTCTATCACGCCAACTCTTAGCTGCCTTTGCTCCAGAGAAAACAGACCCTGCCTATCCAATCGCTCATTGTAAATCAACCCTCCAGTTCAGGCAACATCCTTGTGGATTCTTCGACACTGGCTCTTGCTTAAGGGCCTGTCCCACGAGCATGCGACTGCATGCGGCACGCGCGACCAAACCGGAACCGGGGGCCGCGCGGAGGTCGAGTGATGCTGTACGAGTTGACGTGAAGCTCGAGCAAAGTCCGCGGGAAGTTCGCGCGTGACGTACGGTGTCAAGACGCTGCACATGCCCGTCGAGGCGGTGCGTACGGCCTCAATGCGGCTGCGGATCAGTTTTTCGGAGCCCCGTGCGATGTCAGGACCAGCTCCGCACAACTCCATTTGGCTCCGGAGATCGAAAGGGGACCGGCTCAAGCGACCACGTTAGGTCACGCTTGCCGCATGCAGTCGCATGCTCGTGGGACAGGCCCTTAAATCACCTCTCTGATGTGGAGGCCAGAACTGAACGCAGTGCTCCAAACCTGGTCTAACCAATGTCATGTACAATTGTAACATGGCATCCCCACGCTTGTACTCAATGCATTCAAAACCACCCCATTATATCATTGACTAACACTTATTCATTTATTTATTAATAAATGTGAAAGGATTTCTCTCAACACTAAAGTACAATCATGCATAAATGAATCTGTTCTGCTTCATAGATTTTCCTTCCCTTGTGCATTGTAAGTGCTCTCTATTCTGAAGAACAGAGTGGTCCTGAAAAGGCTCGATCATATCAAAGGAACTTCAATGAACGTAATGTTTGCGGACTTCACGACAGTCATTTTTGTGAAAAGCCCTCTGCTCATTGTACGCAGAGTGATAAGTGATGTTGTCATCTTTGTAAGATAGGTCAAAAAGTCAAGAGAAGAGACGCAAGGAACTGCAGATGGTGATTTGCAACAAAAAAGCCACAAAGTGCTGGAGTAACTCAGCGAGTCAGGCAGCATCTCTGGAGAACATGGATAGGCGACGGTTTGAGTTGGGGTCTGCGGAAGGGTCCCGAACTGAAACATCACCTATCCATGTCCTCCTGAGATGGTGCCTGACCCACTGAGTTACTCCAGCACTTTGTGTTAAAAAATCTAACTCTTTACAAACATTTAATTCTTTTGACAGAATGCAAATAAATTCAATGCTTAGTTTAGTTTAGTTTTAAGACACAGTGCGGAAACAGGCCCTTTGGCCCACCGTGTCCGCACTGGCCAGCAACCCTCGCACACTAACACTACCCTACACATATTTATACCAAGTCAATTAACCTACAAACCTGTACGTCTTTGGAGTGTGGGAGGAAACCGAAGATCTCAGAGAAAACCCACGCAGGTCACTGGGAGAACGTACAAACTCCATACAGACAGCACCCGCAGTCGGGATCGAACCCAGGTCTCTGGCGCTGTGAGGCAGTAACTCTACTGCTGTGCCACCTTGCCGCCCATATCTTTCACTGAAAGCGTTTTCATTGTTTCCAGAAAGAATTCAAGTGCAGAAATAATTCAACTGCCTCCTAATACGATTTTCCTGCCTTCTCCCCATAACCTTTGTCATCTATACTAATCAAGAATTTGTCTATCTCTGCCTTAAAAATATCCACTGACTTGGCCTCCACAGTCCTCCGTGGCAATGAGTTCCACAGATTCACCACCCTCTAACTAAAGAAGTTCCTCCTCACCTCCTTTCCAAATGAGTGCCCTTTAATTCTGAGGCTATGACCCCTGGTCAAAGACTCTCCCACCAGTGGAAACATCCTTTCCACATCCACTCTATTTATGCCTTTCATTATTCTGTAAATTTCAATGAGGTTTCCCCTCAACCTTCTAAACTCAATCTTCGGATAAACCAGCATCTGCAGTTCCTTATGTCTGACACATTTTATCCTACATTTTTTTAGATTTCATTCTGATCTTTGGGTTTTCTGAATAAGCCATTAGTGGTATAGCAGCAGATTTAGACTGGCTTCTGATATCAAATTTATTTCCTCTCGCTCTCTGTGTGATGAATGGTGTGTTCAGCTGGGATACCTGTGAAGGTGGATAAGGGGGGGGGGGGGGATTTTCAGATATAGCCCAACACTATCCACCTTGGAATGAAATATTAATATGACACTGATTATAACCCTCGGGCATTCTTCGTTATATCATTTACAGGGAAGGGTAGATATTCACATTCACGAACAAAACCCACAGCTTTTTGTGTGTTGAAACATTTAGACAGGTACGTGGATAGGATAGGTTTAGAGGGATATAGGCCAAATGCAGGCCAGTGAGTCTAGTGTAGATGCGGGCAAGTTGGACCTATTTCCACGCTGTATCACTCTTTACAAGGTTTGCTGCATTCTTTTTCCTTATTAATCTCTTGTCAAAGAGTCATAGTCATGAGTGATATAACGTGGAAACAGGCCCCTCGGCCCAACTTGCCCACACCGTCCAACATGTCCCACCTACACTAGTTCCACCTGCCTGCGTTTGGTCCATATCCCTCCAAACCTGTCCTATCCTTGTACCCGTCTAACTGCTTCTTAAATGTTAGGATGGTCCCAGCCTCAACTACCTCCTCTGGCAGCTTGTTCCATACACCCATCACCCTTTGTGTGAAAAAGTTACCCCTCAAATTAACCATATAACCATATAACCATATAACAATTACAGCACGGAAACAGGCCATCTCGACCCTTCTAGTCCGTGCCGAACACGTATTCTTCCCTAGTCCCATATACCTGCGCTCAGACCATAACCCTCCATTCCTTTCCCATCCATATAAATATCCAATTTATTTTTAAATGATAAAAACGAACCTGCCTCCACCACCTTCACTGGAAGCTCATTCCACACAGCCACCACTCTCTGAGTAAAGAAGTTCCCCCTCATGTTACCCCTAAACTTCTGTCCCTTAATTCTCAAGTCATGTCCCCTTGTTTGAATCTTCCCTACTCTCAGTGGGAAAAGCTTATCCACGTCAACGCTGTCTATCCCTCTCATCATTTTAAAGACCTCTATCAAGTCCCCCCTTAACCTTCTGCGCTCCAAAGAATAAAGCCCTAACTTGTTCAACCTTTCTCTGTAACCTAGTTGCTGAAATCTTTTCCCCTTCACCTTGGACCTATGTCCTCTGGTCCTACTCCAGGCCAGAGACTCTGTGCACCTACCATTGTACTACCATTGCATTGTATTTCTTATTCCATTTTTAAAATGTCCCTTGTTAGGTCATCATCAATATAATAGAGGAAAACGATGAGAAACCTGTTTGTCTTCCACGTACATACGAAGCAACAATTCTTGATACTATTGCCGTTGGAACTAACATCAATAGCTTCCGACTGAGCTGTCAAGATAGAGATTCCAGCTACAATGAATCACGGTTTCAGATCATATCCGGTATGTATATTACTTTAAATTACCGCACATGACTTAATATTTGCAGAACAGGTTGATGTGCAGAATTATTTTCTTATGAAACATTCAGCAGCAAACATAAAAAGAAAAAGTTCGCGAGAGTCCTGAGTTCCATCCTGACCCCGGATGCTGTCTTTGTGTGGAGTTTGCACGTTCACCCTGTGACCACGTGGGTTTTCTCCGGCTGCTCCGGTTTCCTCCCACATCCCAAAGATGTGCAGGTTTGTAGGTTAATTGGCTTTGGTAAATTGCCCCTAGTGCAGTGGATGGGAAGGTGGGACAACATGGAACTAGTGTGCGGATGATCGATGGCCAGCATGGACTCGATGGGCCAAAGGGCCTATTTCCATGCTGTAGTTCAAAACTTAACTAAACTAGACTCAAAGAATATTTTCAACAAAGCACAAAGTTCTGGAGGAACTCCACGGGTCAGGCAGCATCTGTGGAGGAAATGGACAGATGATGTTATAGTCGTACAGCGTGGAAACAGGCCAACTTGCCCATGCCAACCAACATGCTCATTCACACTAGTCCCACTTGCATGCATTTGGCCCATTTCTTTTTAAAACTATCCTATCCAGATACCTGTCCAAATGTTTTTTAACCATTATGATTCAACCTGATTCAATGACCTCCTCTGGCAGGTGGGTACAATCACAGCATTGAACAGACACTTGGACAGGTCCACGGATAGGAAATGTTTAGAAGGATAGGGTAGAGGCAAGTGGGATGAGCTTGGTCAGGGCCCTTCTCCAGCACTTTGTGTTTTGCTTAAGATGCCAGCATCTGGAGTTATTTCATAAGTCATAGGATCAGAATTAGGCCATTCGACCATTAAGTCTACTCCGCCATTCAATCATGGCTGATCTATCTTTCCCTCTCAACCCCATTCTACTGCCTTCTCCCCGTAACCCCTGACACCCGTGCTAATCAAGAATTTACCAATCTCTACCTTGATAATATCCATTGACTTGTGGCCTCCACAGCCGTCTGTGGCAATGAATTCCACAGATTCACCACCCTCTGACTGAAGAAATTCCTCCTCATCTCCTTCCTAAAGGAACATCCTTTTATTCTGAGGCTGTGGCATCTGGTCCTAGACTCTCCCACTAGGGGAAACATCCTCTCCACGCCCACTCTATGCAGGCCTTTCACTATTCGCTACGTTTCAATCTGTCATTTGGTTCTGAAACCGCGATGTTTTATTGCGGACCATTTTTCGTGCAGGAAATGTGAACAACCATTTTGGTTTTGACCCTGTCCGAGGATCTAACACCCCTAAACTGATCGTCACGGCTCCTTTTGACTTTGTGGGACAAGCAGACATTCAACACCAGTACCACCTCATCGTCAATATTATCGATGACAATATTAATAAAGTCAAACCAAGGACAGGGACAGTGCTGATCGACATTACTGTGGTTGAGACCAGAACGACAGCGCCTACAACAACATCTTATTACGTAAGTGGCTTATTTTGTAAAATAACCCAGATTAGTTCCATACATGCTGTCTCACCTGCTGAGTTTCTCCAACATTTTTGTCTACCTTCGATTTTCTAGCATCTACAGTTCCTTCTTAAACAGATTAGTTCCCCTTCGCTTTGTCATTACAATGTGTGTTATTACTAGTTCAATTCAGATGGATGTGTGTGTGGTGTTTAGTTAAGTCAAACCAGGGCAGGACTTACACAGGAAATTATATTATTGAAACATACAAGATTATTAAGGGCTTGGACACGCTAGATGCGGGAAACATGTCCCCGATGTTGGGGGAGTCCAGAACCAGGGTCCACAGTTGAAGAATAAGAGGTAGGCCATTTAGAACAGAGATGAGGAAAAACCTTTTCACCCAGAGAGTTGTGAATCTGTGGAATTCTCTGCCTCAGAAGACAGTGGAGGCCGTTTCTCTGGATGCTTTCAAGAGTGAGTTCGATAGAGCTCTAAAAGATAGCGGAGTCAAGGGATATGGGGAGAAGGCAGTACTGATTGTGGATGATCAGCGATGATCACAGTGAATGGCGGTGCTGGCTCGAAGGGCCGAAAGGCCTACTCCTGCACCTATTGTCTATTGTCTATTGGCCCTAGGGTGTGTTGTAGAACAGGGAGATCTATGGGTTCAGGTACATTGTTCCATGAAATGGGTGGCTGGGTTGTGAAGAGGGCATTTGGCACGTTTGCCTTCGTTGCTCAGGGTATTGGGTACAGGAGTTGGGATGGCTGGTACGTTGGTCAGGCCATGTACCGAGTGCCATGTACAGTTCTGGTCACACTACTGTAGGAAGGATGGCATTGAACTAGACAGTGTACAAACACAACACAAGAATCTGGAGGGTTTGAATTATAAGGAGAGGCTGGATAGGCGATGATTTTTTCCCCTGTAGTGCAGGAGGCTGAGGGATGACCTTATCGAGGTTTATAAAACCCAGAAGGGCAATGATGAGGTGAAGCGCGCAGCCTTTTCCCCAGGGTAGGGGGGGGTCTAAAACAAAAGATTTAAAAGGGATCTGAGGGATATATTTTTCATGAAGAGAGTGGCTTGTATATGGAACAAGCTGCTGGAGGACATGCGAGAGCTGCATACATTTACAACATTTAACAGACACTTGGACAGGTACATGTGTAGGAAATGTTTAGAAGGATAGGGTACAGGTAAGTGAGCCGAGCTCGGTTAGACAACTTGGTCAGCTTGGATGAGTAGGGCCGAAGGGTCTGCTTCCATGATGCATAGCTCCATGACTCTACAACAAGCCATGGTATTGGTGTCAGACTCTAGAAACCTAGTGCAGGGTGATTAATTGCCGATAGTTTCTACTAGTGGGAGAGTCTAGGACCAGAGGTCACAGCCTCAGAATAAAAGGATGTACCTTTAGAAAGGAGTTGAGGAGGAATTTCTTTAGTCAGAGGGAGGTGAATCTGTGGAATTCTTTGCCACAGACGGCTGTAGAGGCCAAGTCAGTGGATATTTTTAAGGCGGAGATTGACAGATTCTTGATTAGTAAGGGTGTCTAGGGTTATGTGGAGAAGGCAGGAGAATGGGGTTAAGAAGGAAAGACAGATTAGCCATGATTGAATGGGGGAGTAGACGATGGGCTAACTGCTCCTATGATTTATGAATTTATGAAATAATTCCAGATGCTGGAATCTTCAGCCAAGCACAAAGTGCTGGAGGTCCCAACTTGTTTTGTGTCGACCTTCGGTGTAAACCAGCATCTGCAGTTCCTTCCTGCATAATGAATGTCTCGCCTTCTTTAAACAGAAAAGAAAAGGACTGATTATAGTTGAGAATGCGGTGAATAGTTACCATGGGACAGACTGGTATGTTCCGTTCATCATCACACTGCTGGTGATCATGCTGGCTATCCTCTTGGCCTTGGTGCTCTATCTTATCCTGACCCGCACTAAGTGCATCCAATGCTGCCGAAAAGCATGCGCCAAAAAGCCCAAGCCACCTCCACCGCCACCCCCAAAGAGGTGAGTCCTTTAAAATTCATTACATTGAAATCATTTCATAGCTGTTGCATTGTGCGTTGTGTTAATATAAGGACTGTGTTTCACTTGTAGATGTATTAACATTTCCGCTTGGTGACGCCATCAAGGGACAGATTTTAACTGTCGTTGGTTAACTTGTGGACGCTAGCCAGTGTCCGCTCCACTGTGTAACCATCTTAATCAGCAGACACCGTGGTGAAAGTGGCCACTTACAGCAGAGGGGATGGGAGCTGATCATGTTCATAAGATCATAAGTGATAGAAGCAGAATTAGGCCATTCGGCCCTTCAAGTCTACTCCGCCATTCAATCATGGCTGATCTATCTCTCCCTGCCTTCTCCCCGTAACCCCTGACACCCGTCCCTGCATCTTTCACTGTCTCTTCGTATTTGTCTTCCAACAACATTGTCAGATGTTTTGTAATCTGTGCCGGACAGCCACTGGCCTCACAATGCCACAGAGCCCGGGTTCGATCCCGACCTGTCTGTGCGGAGTTTGCATGATCTCCCTGTGACCGTGTGAGTTTCCTCCGGGTTCTCTGGCTTCTTCCCGCATCGTAAAATTTGTCGGTTAATCGGCCCTCTGTCAGTTGCCCCGAGTGTGTAAGGAGTGGATGAGAAAGTGGGATATCTTAGATCTAGCATAGTTAGTTAGTTTAGTTTAGTTTATTGCCACGTGTACCGAGGTACAGTGAAAAGCTTTTGTTGCGTGCTAACCAGTCAGCGGAAAGAATGTACACAATTACAGTGGAGCCGTCCGCAATGTACAGGTACACGATAAAGGGTATAACGTTTAGTGCAAGATAAAGTCCAGTAAAATCTGATTAAAGATAGTCTGAGGTAGACAAAAATGCTGGAGGAACTCAGCGGGTGAGGCAGCATCTATGGAGGGAAGGAATAGCAACATTTCTGGCCGAGACCCATTTTCAGATGTCTTAACCCGAAACCTCGCCTATTCCTTCTCTCCATAGATGCGGCCTCATCCGCTGAGTTCCTCCAGCAATTTTTGTCGACCTTCGATTTCCCCAGCATCTGCAGTTCTTTCTTAAAGATAGTCTGATGGTCTCCAATGAGGTAGAAGATAGCTCAGGACTGTTGGCTAATTGATAGGATGGTTCAGTTGCCGGATAACAGCTGGGGGGAAAAACGTGCGGGTTTGCAGGTTAATGGTCCTCTGTAAATTGTCCCCTAGTGAGCGGGGAGTGGATGGGAAAGTGGGAACTAGTGTGAACGGGCGATTGATAGTTAGCGTAGACTCGATGGGCTGAAGGGCCTGTCTCTATGCTGTAACTGTAAACCAAAAACGAAACTATCCCTTTTAATTACCTTCCTGTCTGTTACTTTTACAGAGTGAAGATTTACGTGCCAGGTGTGTATCTTTTATGATAAATAAAACCCAGATGTTATTTATGCAAGTAATCCTATTTAATGAAGATAGACAAAAGTGCTGGAGAAACTCAGCGGGTGAGGCAGCATCTATGGAGCGAAGGAATAGGTGACGTTTCGGGTTGAGACCCGAAGGGTCTCGACCCGAAACGTCACCTATTCCTTCGCTCCATAGATGCTGCCTCACCCGCTGAGTTTCTCCAGCATTTTTGTCAACCTTCAATTTTTCCAGCATCTGCAGTTCCTTCTTAAATGATGTTGGTTTTGACAGGTTTTTTCTTTTTTTTTTCATTTCCTTAGAACCTAAAAGAAAGGTGGAAGTAGTGACGGTAAGTGTAAAATTTACCAACTGCGCAGAATGTCGACTCTTCGGCCCAACTTGCCCATGCTGACCAAAATGCCTCGTCTACACTAGTCCCACCTGTCCTCGTCTGGCCCATAACCCTCTGAATCTTTCCTATCCATCTACCTGTCCAAATGTATTTCGTCTGATGGAAGATTTTCGTTTCCCCATCCAGGATAGAGCAAATCTAGAGAGACTGTAGGAAACCAAATAGCAAATGACCAGATTGCTGCCCCGATTAGAGGGTTTCAACTCTCGGGAGAGGCGGGATTGGTTTCTCTGGAGTGTCGCACTTTGAGGGAAGACTTGATGGAAGTAGATACAATCATGAAAGCCTGTGGCCCCTGGTTCCAGAACCAGGGGCCACAGTCTTAGAATAAAGGGGAGGTCATTTAAGACTGAGGTGAGAAAAAACTTTTTCACCCAGATCGTTGTGAATTTGTGGAATTCCCTGCCACAGAGGGCAGTGGAGGCCAAGTCACTGGATGGATTTAAGAGAGAGTTAGATAGAGCTCTAGGGGCTAGTGGAGTCAAAGGATATGGGGAGAAGGCAGGCACGGGTTATTGATTGGGGACGATCAGTCATGATCACAATGAATGGCGGTGCTGGCTCTAAGGGCAAAATGGTCTCCTCCTGCACTTATTTTTCTATCTTTCTATGTTTCTATGAGAGGCACAGATAGGGTAGACAGTCAGAACGTTTTTCCCAGGGTAGCAATGTCCAACACTAGAGGACGTAGCTATATCGTGAGAGGGGCAAAGGTTAATGGGGATGTGCGGGGCAAGTTATTTTTTACACAGAGAGTGTTGTGGGCCTGGATCGCTCTGCCATGGGTGGTGGTGGAGGCAGACACGAGAGTGGCGTTTAAGAGGCATTTGGATAGACACATGGAAGTGCAGGGAAAAGAGGGATATGGGTCATGTACAGGCACATGGGGATCAGTTTAACTTGGCATCATGTTCGGCACAAACATGGTGGGCCGAATGGCCTATTCCTGTGCTGTACTGTTCTATTGTGGCGGCCTCTGGTGGTGGGCCACGCACAATACATAGCTGTGATGGTACACAAAATTGCTGGGGAAACTCAGCGGGTGCAGCAGCATCTATGGAGCGAAGGAAATAGGCGACGTTTCGGGCCGAAACCTTTCTTCATAGCTGTGATGTATCTGTAATATAAATGCCAGTGCCCCTTGTGGCCAAATGTGCCTGTGCCTCGTGATTGAGGTCAGGTGACCTTCGAGAAGTTTTCGCTGGCTGTTCAGATTAAATCTTACTTACAAGATGTCGGACGTGTAATCATTGTTAAGTGGTAAATAAAACAAAAAAACATGATTTGCGATGGATACTTTTTTGATTATAGTTACATGACTGATCATGCAAAAAATATATCCAAATTTCATGAATTTCATATCTAAATTCCATAAATATGGTTTGTTCAGATGTAATATTTTGTAACCTGTGGCAACCAGAACAGTCCAGCACGGTGAAGGAAGATTGTAAGCTTGGCACTGATGCACTGGCTAAATCTTTCACACAGTGCAAACTATATCTCATCAATAAGTACAGGAAAGATAGACTCATAGTGCTGGAGTAACTCAGCGGCTCAGGCAGCATCTCTGGAGGAAAGGAATAGGTGGCATTTCAGGTTGAGACCCCTCTACTGTCTGAAGAAGGGTCTCGACCCAAAACATCACCTATTCAGACCGAAGAAGGGTCTGGAAGTTCTCTGGAAGCTTTCAAGAGAGAGCTAGATAGGGCTCTTAAAGATAGCGGAGTCAGGGGATACGCAGCCCAGATATTGTTTTGATTTTTTTTTCTAGTTTAGGGGGTTTTGTTTTTCTCCTTTTTCTCTCTTTTTTTTTTTCTTTTTATCTTTTTGTTTTTATATAGACAAGTTTTCTTTTGAACACTTAACTATATTTACATAGAGACTGGGGGGTCTATACCCAATGTGTATTTTGACATTGGACTCATATTTAGGTTATACTTGTTATTAATGTAATCCTGATCCCTATGTTATGTTTATCTTTTTTTTTTTTGCTTTTTTTTTCCTTTGAAAAAAAATTAATAAAAAATTAATTAAAAAAATAATTTAACAAAAAGATTTTAAAAGAAAAGAAAGAAAGGGGTTTTGGGGAGGAGGCAGGAATGTGGTACTGATTGGGGATGATCAGCCATGATCACATTGAATGGCTCGAAGGGTCGAATGGCCTACTCCTGCACCTATTGTCTATTGTCTATTGAACTGAAACATCAATTTCTCCAGAGATGCTGCCTGACCCGCTGAGTTACCCCAGCACTTTGTCTCTATCTTCGGAGTAAACCAGCACCTGCAGTTCCTTCCTGCACCATTGGTAAAGGGAGTCGGCAGCAAGGTTACCTGGCAGACTTGGACTCACGGAGCTAAAACGCGTAAATGACTTTTTAAACTACTACCTTTACGGTGTCAGTGTGGAGAAGAGATTGTTATCTTGTCAACTCTACTCTAACATTAGCAATGCCTCCATCGGCTGCCAACTACTGATCACAACAGCCCGCACAGAGGATGTGAGCTCTCAATTATTTTAAGGTTATTATAGAGATTGGAAAGAACTGCAGACTAAAAGGTCACACAAGCAAAGTAAATATTATCAGCTTTTTAAATTTGATTAAATGCAACTTATGTTCACTCTTCCCAGGAAGTGACTAAGTACGACGCTGTTTTCGATGGGCAAGCTGTTGATCCAGGTAATGCCGTATAAAATACTTGTTATTAATGTAATCATAGTCATAGGGTCATTCAATATGGAAGCAGGCCCTTCGGCCCAACTTGCCCATGCTGACCAAGATGCCTCATCCACACTGGTCCCACCTGCCCTCGTTAGGCCCATAACCCTCTGAAGCCTTCCTATCCGTGTACCTGTCCCAATGTATTTTGTCTGAAGAATTGTCCCTAGTGTGTAGGATAGTGCTAGTGCTGGAGTACGGGGTGATCGCTGGTCGTGTGACGAAGGGCCTGTTTCTGCACTGTATCTCCGAAGTAAAGTTTAAAGTAAAGCTAGATTTTAAAAACCAAGGAGCTGAAACATCGCCTATCCATTCTCTGCCCAGAAATGGGCAGTTCTTCTGACAATGTTGTGTGTTTTGCTCATGATCCCAGCATCTGCAGTTCCTTGCATTTACATCCATCACTGTTAGGCTTGCCAAATTCAGTCATACAGTATTTTACTTCAGGTGGATAGACACAAACTGCTGGAGTAACGCAACGGGAAAGGCAGCATCTCTGGAGAAAAGGAATAGTTGACGATTCGGGTCGAGACCCTCAGTTATGGGGCTGTCCCACTGTACGAGCGAATTCAAGAGTTTCAAGGAATTCTCCCGAGTTTCCCCTGATTCGAACTTGGAGAATTACGGTAATGGCCACTCATAGGTACTCGGGGCTGTCATGGACATTTTTCAACATGTTGAAAAATCTTCACGAGTCTTCACAAGCTTAGCGCGTTTCCCGAGTACCTGCCATTAGCGTTACGAGCCGCTAAGAGACGTCCTGAGCTCCGACGTACCCGCTACGTATATTCTACGTGCTTACCACGAGTTCGATTTTTTTTAACTCGGGAGAGTTCTTGAATTACCTCGTACAGTGGGACAGGGCCTTTACTCCAACATTTTGTGTCTATCTTCGGTGTAAACCAGCATCTGCTGTTCCTCTTACACATGTTTATTCCGGTGTTGCAATGCATTTTGCTTAGTCCAGATGACCTTTGCTTGTCTTCTTCAGTGACCGGAAGGTTGTACAAGTTCAACACCGCGACGGGGGCCAGGAAATGGAAGGAAGACAAAGAACCAGAGGCGATAAAAGAGAACACAGCGCCAACGGAGATTGTCCAGCCTGTAAAACCCCCTTCGCCAAAGTAAAGAGAAATGATTACACAGAGTGAGAAGGGGCGTTACAAATAAGTGTGTTTCTTTGTACTGAATCAACATTTGAATGCTTGTTAGAGAGTTTGGTGAACAATTTACAATCAGAATGTAGAACATAGAACAATACAGCACAGGCAGACACAACATGCTGGAGTAACTCAGCGGGACGGGCAGCATCTCCGGAGAAAAGGGATAGGTGACGTTTCAGGTAGAGACCCTTCTTCAGACAAATGAGTCTGCAGAGGTGTCTCACCCTACAACATCATCCATCCCTTTTCTCCAGAGGTGTTGCCTGCCCCGCTGAGTTACTTTGTGTCTATCTCCGGTGTAAACCAGCATCTGCAGTTCCTTCCTAGCATGAGAACAGGCCCTTCAGCCCACAGTGACTGTGCCGAACAGGACTGTGCCGAGATCATTTCTTATCTGCCTACACACAATCTATATCCCTCCATTCCCTGCATATCCAGGTGCCTGTCCAAAAGCCTCTAAAACGCCACTATCGTATCTGCCTCCACCACCTCCCCCAGCAGCGCGTTCCAGGCACCCACCACCCTGCCCCACACACCTCCTTCAAGCTTTGCCCCTCTCACCTTAAAGGTAGAATGTTTCAGAAAGAACTGCAGATGCTGGAAAAATCGAAGGTAGACAACAATGCTGGATGGAGGAACTCAGCGGGTGAGGCAGCATCTATGGAGATGTGATTTTTTTCATCCTGATGAAAAAGGTTCTGACTGTCCACCTTATCTATTCCTCTCATAATTTAATACTGTAATTTTCAAAGACAACAAACATTCAGAATGTGTTAGAGTTTTATATTTTTTAATTAAAAATGTTTGGATTTTGAAATGTGATTAAAATCACTGATTTGTGTCTAATGTGCAACCAAAATATACAGAGATTATATAAAATGTTAACATTCAATCTTTAAATATATTATAAAACCACAATTTTGCTGTAATGTCGACGGCTGCTTTGCAATTAATCAAAAATTTAATATTTAAAGTGTTTCACAGGGCAATGAAGATAATGATAGCTTTAATGAATAAATAATAAAGCAATTTTCTTGTCACTCCTTGATTTAACCAAATTAGTGGGCCATTTATACAATCCATGCTATCGTTCCATCAAGTCATAACCTGTAGAGTCATCGTCTTAGAGTTATTCAGCAAGGAAACAGGCCCTTCGGCCCAACTTTCCATGTCAATCAAGATGCTCCTTGACTGAGGTGAGAAAAAACTTTTTCTCCCAGAGAGTTGTGAATTTGTGGAATTCCCTGCCACAGAGGGCAGTGGAGGCCAAGTCACTGGATGGATTTAAGAGAGAGTTAGATAGAGCTCTAGGGGCTAGTGGAGTCAAGGGATATGGGGAGAAGGCAGGCACGGGTTATTGATAGGGGACGATCAGCCATCGAAGGGCCGAATGGCCTCCTCCTGCACCTATTTTCTATGTTTCTATCTATGTATGCTAGAACCACCTGCCCATGTTTGGCCCATATCCCTTTACACATTTTCTATACACATACCTGCCCAAATGTCTTTTAAATGTTAGATAGACACAAAATGCTGGAGTAACTGGGCGGGACAGGCAGCATCACTGGAGAGAAGGAATGGGTGACGTTCAGTCTGAAGAAGGGTCTCGACCCGAAACGCACCAATTCCTTCGCTCCAGAGATGCTGCCTGTCCCGCTGGGTTACTCCAGCTTTTTTGTGTCTTTCTTCGATTTAAACCAGCATCTGCAGTTCTTTCCTACAAGTCTTTTAAATGTTGTTATACTACCTGACTCAGCTACCTCCAATAGGCAATAGACAATAGGTGCAGGAGTAGGCCATTTGGCCCTTCGAGCCAATGGCAGTTTTGTGGCAGTTTGTTCCATTTGCCTCCAGTGGCAGTCTGTTCCATATATACTACTCTGGGTAAAAGACGCAGATTTGGTTTAAATCCCTTGCTGGAGTTGGATGCATTTACTTACCTAAAGAAGGGTCCAAAACGACCCAAAACGTTGCCTATCCATTTTCTCCAGAGATGCTGCCTGACCCACTGAGTTACTCCAGCACTTTGTGTTCTTTGTGTAAAATCACAGCATCTGCAGTTCCTCATGCCTCTTGGCATGTGGCAGAACTATAAATATAAGATGCTTAGCCCCTGTTAAAATACCATTCTATAAATCGTAGATTGAGATCTGAGGTTCAGATTTAGTTGCCAGAAATAGAAATGATGACACAGACAAATAATAAGACAGGCATTGATACAGCCATGTTTGTATTCCTTGATGCCATTTCGATCAACAATGGCTGTTTTAATATCTCCTTATTTAGGGGGTAAAAACCTCATTGTCCTTCACTGTAAGCTCTTCATCTGCAAAGTAATTTTCCATCTTGGTCGATACTTCAAACCTTATTTCTGAAAAGATGGAGCTATTTCCATTACAGTCTGTTCGTGGTGTGAGTGTCTTTGGTTTTCCTCCACAACAAATGATGGCGAGTGCAGGCTTAGCACCAGGCCCGACAGTGGGGCAGCTGGTAGAGTTGCTGCCTCACAGCACCAGAGACCCGGGTAGCATCCTGACCTCGGGAGCTGTACGCTCTCCCCGTGACCGCGTGGGTTTAGTCCAAGTGCTCCTGTTCCCAACTACATCCCAAAGACGTGCGGGTTTATAGGTTAACTGGCCCTCAGTAAATTGCCCCTAGTTTGTAGGAAGGGTGGATTAAAGATCAGCTGCCAGAAGACTAAAACCATGCAGACTGGAGACCAGCAGCCAATAGACCAACTGATAATCAATGGGGAATCGGTGGAAAACGCCACCATATTTACCCATCATAGCAGCATGTTCACAGTAGATGGAGATTTGGAGGTCGACAACAACTCCCGAACTGGTAAAGCTGCATCAGTCTTCAGACGAATGCAGCCAATATGGTCTAGTGGTGGGATATCCAAGATGCTGAACGTCAAGCTCTTCCTGTCCGTAGTCCTCCCTACGGCCCTCTATGCCAATGACATGGAAAGTCAACGTGAAGATGAAAAATAAATTGGATGAATCCAACAACGCTGCTTGAGGAAGATCCTGAAGACCAGCTGCAGAGACCACATCACAAACGAGGAGATCTACCGTGAAACTGCAACAAAGCCTCTCAGCCAGGACATAGAGGGACGCAGGATGAAATCTGCAGGACATGTACTCAGAATGTCACCAGAACGTGCACCTATGATAGTAATGACATGGCAACCTGACGGAAGAAGGAAAAGATGCCGACCAAAACTCACATGGAGGTGAACATTCCAGAAGGATTTGGAAGCCCGGGACGCAAGCCTAACGAGGGTGGAAGACATCGCTCATGACCGAACTGAATGGCGAAAGCTTGCTGCCCAATGCACTCAACTGTGTGGCAGGAACTAAGTCTAAGTAAGTAAGTGTAGGAAGTGGATAGAAAGAAGGATAACATAGAACTAGTGTGAACTGGTGATCGATGGTTGGCTCGGACTCTGTGGGCTGAAGGGCCTGTTTCCACTTTGTATCTTTCCTTCATTCAATTCAAACCATTGAAATGTGCAAACTTTGACATCATTTTTTTTAATGAAACACCAAGGATACCCTAGGTTGAAACAGAGAAGCAAGAGAGCTCAGGGATGAAGTCAGTCAAGTACTGACTCCTACATCTACATCGATTTCCAACCCCCTTCTTGTTAGAACTCAATTCCTGAAGTGAGTGAAACGAAGAGAAAAAAATGGGCGAAACACCAAACGTTGTAGTAACTCAATGGGTCGGGCAAACACCTGTAGAGGGACTGTATCTGAACCCTTCTTCCGACCTCTGGCCGAGAAAAAATCATACATTATTGATTGTGCACGCCGGGTTCACTGCATTCGTCGAAACAGGGCAGGCCACGTGAAGGTTGCAATCTTCCATCCCACACTAGGGACAATTTACATTTATACCAAGCCAATTAACCTACAAACCTGTACGTCTTCGGAGTGTGGGAGGAAACCGTAGATCATGAAGAAAACCCCACGCAGGTCACCAGGAGAACGTACAAACTCCGTACAGACAGCACCCGTGGTCAAGATCCAACCGGGTCTCTGGTGCTGTGAGGTAGCAGTTCTACCGCTGCGCCAAATCAAAGTTGCACCAAATCAAAGCCACGTAACTGAGTGTGAACCTGCAGTATTTTTGTCTATTTCTACTACAACATTTAACAGGGGCGGTCATGGTGGCGCAGCGGTAGAGTTGCTGCCTTACAGCGAAGGCAGCACCGGAGACCCGGGTTCAATCCCGACTACGGGTGCTGTCCGTACGGAGTTTGTGCATTCTCCCCGTGACCTGCGTGGGTTTTCTCCGAGATCTTCGGTTTCCTCCCACGTACAGGTTTGTAGGTTAATGGGCTTGGTAAATGGAAAGAATTGTCCCTGGTGGGTGTAGGACAGTGTTAATGTGCGGGGATCGCTGGTCGGCGTGGATCCGGTGGGCCGAAGGGCCTGTTTCCGCGCTGTATCTCTAAACTAAACTAAACTACATACGACAAAGTCACACAGGGAAATGGCAGCTTGCAGTCACTTCATCAGATCTTATCTCCAATATTAGTTCCCGTTGATGTTTAATCATTCAGCAGCTTTGCATTCTGTGTTGAATCATTAGGATGTAATTATGGCCAAGGGCTGATACAAAAAAATAATGGAGTCAATTGTAAATCTGTCCACCTGGCGTGAAGCAAATAGTCGCAGTTAATAAAAAAAAACGAAAATAATCTTAAAGTCTGGAGGGAACAGTTGAAATTAACCTCATTATCACAGGCAGGGCAATCTTAGCAAATGGCTTAATTGGTATTTAACAAGGTATTTATTTAGGTGACACAAATTCACAGGGTGCAAAAAGTCTATAGAAATAGTTTGAAAGGTCAGTATTAATTGTAGACTTTGTAATCTACCGAGGGTCATCCTATCACTTTATTTCTGGCCATAAGCTATTAATTAAGATCCCTATTTATTTCAAATATTAATTTTATTAAGAATATACAAATAATACACAAAACGTAAACACATGGTGGCACAGCAGTAGAGTTGCTGCCTTATAGCGTCAGAGACCTTGCCCACGGGTGCTGTCTGTACGGAGTTTGCACGTTCTCCCATGTGACCGTGTGGGTGGTCTCCGGCTGCTCCGGTTTTTGCTCCCACATTTGAAAGACGTGCAGGTTTGTCAGTTAATTGGCTTCTGTAAATTGTCCCTAGTGTGTGTGGGATAGGACTAGTGTGTGGGGTGATCGCTGGTCACCGTGGACTCGGTGGGCTAAAGGAAATGTTTCCGCGCTGTATCTCTGAACTGAACTAAACTGAACCCAAAAAAAAGGTGCGCCTAAACTCTGCGCACATTCTCTGCGTCTATACATGCAATACTGTCATACCCAATGCTAACCTATTTTAAAACATGGCTAGAAGTCATGGGTTTAAGATGAGAGGGTAAAGATTTAATATGAACCTAAGTTCAAGTTCAAGTTCGTTACATTTATTGTCACATTCACCAATTGGTGCAGTCAAATTTGAGTTACCTACAGCCACATAAATAAAATAAACACAACACTGTAGAATTTAACATAAATCAAATGTGTTCCTATTGCATTTTCACACAGGGAGGTGGGTAAATGGAATGAGCGGATGAAAAGAAAGTTTAGTCAGACACTATAACAGAATTTAATAGATTCTTGTCAGTTATGTATTGCCTTTTTCACATCCACCACAGCCTGTTTTTCACTTAAACCTCTCTACTCCAGAACACCGTTTCTCTCTGTACTTTCCTATCACCCACCTAAACGTTTTCCTGCATTGTCTTGCCTCAAACATCTCCCTAGTTCTGATGGAAGATCATTCATAGTTTCATAAGTGATAGGAGCAGAATTAGGCCATTCGGCCCATAATAATAATAATAATAATATATCTTTTATTGTCATTGCACGTCAGTGCAACGAGATTTAGTGTGCAGCTCCACTGATGTCCAGGAAAGGTAAATAAATACAATACATAAATAAACAAGCTGGATTGATTGACGTGACCATCTGAGGGAGACTGTCCAAAGGGGGTGGGTGGGCAGTCTCCATCAAGTCTACACCGCAATTCAATCATGGCTCATCTATCTCTCCCTCTCAACCCCATTCTCCTGCCTTAGAAACAGAAACATATAGAAAATAGGTGCAGGAGTAGACCATTCGGCCATTCGAGCCAGCGCCGCCATTCAATGTGATCATGGCTGATCATCCAGAATCAGTATCCTGTTCCTGCTTTCTCCTCATAATCCCTTGATTCTGTTAGCCCTAAGAGCTCTATCTATCTCTCTCTTGAATATATCCAACCTTCTCCCCATAACCACTGACGCCCGTACTAATCAAGAATCTGTCAATCTGCACCTAAAATATACGCAATGACTTGGCCTCCACAGCCGTCTGTGGCAGTGAATTCAACAGATTCACTGCCCTCTGACTAAAGACCCAACTGATTATTTCCGTTCTTCTATCCAACATGATATTTATGTTCATTCAATTTTCACAATGGGATGATTCAATCTATCCACCTCCCTTTCTCGTTTACACACTCACTCTCTCTATCAACACACTCCCCCCTCCCTCTAGGTATTACTCTCATCCACCATCAAGCCGCTGTTATTTCCCCCGCATCTTTCATAAGCACCCCACAGACAGCCGTCTGTTACTACCATTGTTTGCTCTCCTCCCACCTCCTTCTGTTAGCATCATGGAGTCATACAGCGTGGAATCAGGCCCTTCACACCCATCTAAGCTAGTCCCCATTTGCCTGCCTTTGGTACATATCCCTCTAAACCTTTCCTATCCATGAACCTGTCATAATTACAATCATAATCATACTTTATTAGCCAAGTATGTTTTGCAACGTACGAGGAATTTCATTTGCCATACAGTCATACCAATCAAAAGCAGCAGAACACACCAAATACATTTTTAACATAAACATCCACCACATTGACCCCTCCACATTCCTCACTGTGATAGAAGGCGAAAAAAATTAAATCTCTCCCTTCTTTGTCCTCCAGTGGTCGGGGACCTCTAACCTTTTGTTGACGGGACGATCTTACTCCCGTAGCCGGTGACGGGCCTCCTCGTCGGGGCGATCAAGCTCCTGCATCGGGGGGGAATCTCAGCTCCCTCGCGCCGGTCGATCTACCCCGGATCAGGGCTAGTCGAACATCATGCATATTTTGGAGCTTCCCGACGTCGGTCTCAACCCGAGACTGCGAGCTCCTTGATGTTAAAGTCCGCAGGCCGCAGTTGGAGTGTCGATCCCAGGCAGGGGATCAGCTCCGATGGTAAGTCCACGCCCCGCGGTGAGGCTCAAAGTCAGTCTCGAGCAACACCGCCAGCTCCATGATGTTAGGCCGCAGATAGACCGGAGATACGGTCCGGAAAACAATCGCATCTCCGGCAAGGTAAGAAGGAGGTCCAATTGTCTTTAATAACACCGGCACCAATTACCTCCTCTGGCAGATCGTTCCATATACTCTCCACCCTCTGGGTGAAAAAAGTTCCCCCTCAGGTTAATATTAAATCTTTCCCCTCTCACTGTAAATCTATGTCTTCTGATTCTTGATTGCCCAGGTAAAAGACTCACTCTATCAATTCCCCTCAAGATTTTGTACACCTCCATAAGATCACCCCTCAGCCTCCTGCACTCCAAGGAAAATCTTTGAATGCGAGACTTCCCTCCACTCTGAATGCAAGTTCACGACATTAAAGGCGGCAAGGTGGTGCAGCGGTGAAGTTAGACAATAGACAATACGTGCAGGAGTAGGCCATTTGGCCCTTTGAGCCAGTACTGTGATCATGGCTGATCATCCACAATGATCCACAATTGCTGCCTTACAGCAGTTACAGCGCCAGAGACCTGGGTTCGATCCTGGCTGCGGGTGCCGGTCAGTATGGAGTTTGTACGTTCTCAGGTTAATTGGCTTGGTTCCTATCACTTATGACCTTAGGATCTGTTCACAACCTTCACGTGGTCCACCCTGTTTCGACGAATGCAATCAACCTGGTGTGCACAATCAAACAAGATCAAATAGAACAAGTTGTCCTCCAACTTTAGGCTGTGCACGCCATACGCAAGAAGAAGAGAAGAAGCTCTGTTCTCGTAATTTCCTTTGGTTCCTCAACAATGTTCACTCCTCCCCCAAGTCACTCTTGACTTTCCAAAGCAGGAAGAACCATGATGGCATGCCGTTGACCATGGCATTAGTTTTGCGTGTGCAAACTGCAAATAATCCTGCAGCATTTGATCGTGAGTGCGCGTTTGGATATTTTTGATTACATCATGAGGCTCAAGCAAACAACAGATGTAAATGATGATATTTTGAAAGTCAATGATCGGATACTGCCATTTATCACCAGGAAACAGATTTCAACGAAGTACATTCATGTTATTTGTTTTCTCTTAATAACTATGGTGAGCTGTTGGAAGCCTGTAGTATAGTTTGCTGGTGCGTAGTTGAACAAAAGGCGGCCCCTCCTGTTTTGGCAGCCGTGTTCGTTAATGAAGGTTTTAACGCTACAATGCTCTTTTTGTTGACAGAATAATTGGAGGAGACTTGAAGTGGATGCTGTGCTGTAGGTTCAATGCAGCTGTCTGCAATGAAAGTTTGTACAGTAACGTACACACATGCCATTCGGGCTTTGTTGTATGAAGAAAGGCTAGGTAGGCTTGCATGTGTATTAATAAGTCAACCACGTGGTACACAGAACGCAAAGGACGGTGGGGATCTAAGGACACCTCGAAGGTAGACAAAAGTGCTGGAGAAACTCAGCGGGTGCAGCAGCATCTACGGAGTGAAGGAAATAGGCAACGTTTCGGGCCGAAACCCTTCTTCTAAGGACACTTCAGAGGGCGGTGGAAGCAGGTTGTCTGGATACTTTCAAGGGAGAGCTAGATCGGGCTCTTAAAGATAGCGGAGTCAGGGGATATGGGAAGAAGGCAGGAACAGGGTACTGATTGGGGATGATCAGCCATGATCACATTGAATGGCGGGGCTGGCTCGAAGGGCCGAATGGCCTACTCCTGCCTATTGTCTATTGTCTACACAGAACTTAAGATAGTTTGGGCCCAACTTTGGTATTGGGATTTGGTATTTGGTTTATTTTTGCCACGTGTATCGAGTTCAGTTTTAGCAATACGATGTGGAAACAGACTCTTCGGCCCACTGCGTCCACGCTGACCAACGGTCACCCTGCACACTAGCACTGTCCTGCACTCGAGGGACAATGGGGAGGAAACTATAGCACCCGGAGAAACCCACACGGTCCCAGGGATAACATGCAAACTCCGTACAGACAGCACCCGTAGTCAGGATTGAACCTGGGTCTCTGGCGCTGTAAGGCAGCAACTCTACCGCTGCACCGCCACACCAGGTTTTCTTTAAGACTACATTCAGATGTAATACAAGTGTCCTGTGGCTGTAGTTTCCTCACAGTTACTGGGTTATTTGGGCATAAAACAGCAGATTAACCAGCTACTGGAATCGTTCTGTTACAAAACTGGCAGCTACCAAGTTAATGCCTGCACTTTCCAACACAAGACAATTTTTAGGGACTTGCAAGAAAGCATATTAGAACACAATGATCTGGCAGTGAGAAAGATTATTGACGTGAAACTTGAACTATGTCTCTCTCCACGGATGCTGCCAGACCTGCTGTACATTAAACATGCAGGTACAGCAGGCAGTGAAGAAACCTAATGGCATGTTGGCCTTCATAATGAGAGGAGTTGAGTATAGGAGCAAAGAGGTCCTTCTGCAGTTGTACAGGGCCCTGGTGAGACCACACCTGGAGTATTGTGTGGCGTTTTGGTCTCCTAATTTGAGGAAGGACATTCTTGCTATTGAGGGAGTGCAGCGTAGGTTCACGAGGTTAATTCCCGGGATGGTGGGACTGTCATATGTTGATAGAATGGAATGACTAGGCTTGTATACACTGGAATTTAGAAGGATGAGAGGATATCTTATAGAAACATATAAAATTATGAAGGGATTGGACAAGCTAGATGCAGGAAACATGTTCCGATGTTGGGGGAGTACAGAACCAGGGGCCACAGTTTAAGAATAAGGGGTAGGCCATTTAGAACTGAGACGAGGAAAAACTTTTTCTCTCAGAGAGTTGTGAATTTGTGGAATTCTCTGCCACAGAAGGCAGTGGAGGCCAACTCACTGGCTGCTTTCAAAAGAGAGTTAAGGGCCTGTCCCACTTTCACGACCTAATTCACGACCTTTTTTACTCGTGGACATTTTTCATCAGGCTAGAAAAACGCCCCGACCGACTTGATGCCATGAGTACCTACGACTAGCATCACGACCTACCTACGACCTCCCTATGACCTCCCACGACCTCCTACGACCTGATGACGACCATGCTGCGAGTACGAGTCAAGGGCAAACTCGGCAGAGGTCGTGAATTAGGTCGTGAAAGTGGGACAGGGCTGGCGGAATCAGGGGATATGGGGAGAAGGCAGGAATGGGGTAATGATTGTGGATGATCAGCCATGATCACATTGAATGGCGGTGCTGGCTCGAAGGGCCTCCTCCTGCACCTATATTCTATGTATCTATGCTTCTACATTTTGGATATTTTCTGGGGATTTTTCGGTTTGCAGTTATTGCGATATGTACGCAGTTGTGGCCGTTCATGAATAATCTATTGAATGTAAGACCGGTGTAAGGTTTGGGGGACAGGACTGCTGGTGCTATTTTATATTTTACTTTAAGTATTCCAGCCGCCAAGCCGGACTGGTGATCATTATCCTGCTGTAGTCCCGCAGGAAACACGGAGACTGGTTTTCAACATCTTCACAGCTAATTATAAGACTCTTTAACCCAGGCACACGTCAGGCATATAGTCGAAACGTTCAGACTTCTAAAAATGTGCAATACTTTCCTAAAGTGATGTTCTGCAATAAATAGATGGCACGGTGGCGCAGCGGTAGAGTTGCTGCCTTACAGCGCCAGAGACCCGGGTTCGATTCTGACTACGGAGTTTGTACGTTCTCCCCGTCACCTGCGTGGGTTTTCTCCAAGAACTTCGGTTTCCTCCCACACTCAAAAGGCGTACAGGTTTGTAGGTTAATTGGCTTGGTATATATGTAAACTGTCCCTAGTACTGTCCCAACGTATCTTGTACTTCCGGTGGCGCTGGCGTCAGCTGCCTCCACCTACAGCCCAGTATCTTTTTGTTTTTTTGTTTATTTAGTTATGTAAAAGTGTGTTTTTTTGTGTTTTTTTTGTGTTTTGATGTGGGGGAAGAGGGCACGGTGCGGGGGATACCGTCCTTCAGCCGCTTCCTGGTGAAGACGCAACTTTTATTCGAGTCGCGTCCTCGCCCCCCCCCCCCCCCCCACCACCAGCGGCCTACCTACTGGATTGGCGTGGACTTTCCTGCGACCAGAGCTCCAGCAGCGGCGGGACAGCGCTGATACATCGCGAGGCTGGCGATGCCTTACCGGGGATCGCCGTCAGGAGCCCGGAGTGCTGGACCTGCTGCACCGACATCATGGAGCTGCGGTTTGCGGAGCTCCCAACGCGGGCGGCGCTGATCAACAACGCGGGGTCCTGCGACTCCGCCCGGCTCGGCCTGCGGACTCGGGAGCTGCGGACTCCGGCTGCGGGAGGCGGCTGATCAGGAGGTCCGGGCCGCTGAGGAGGAGGATGTTCACCGTCGGGGTTCGGCGTCGGCATTCCACCAGCCCGGCGTGAGGGCCTGAACATCGGGCCGCCCGGGGCGGCGACTGCGGGTGCTAGGAAGGCCTCGACCACGAGTGAAAATCTGGGAAGAACGGAGGGGAGGCTGGCTGGACTATGGTGCCTTCCTCACCTTGGTGCCACTGTGTTATGTTGTGTCGTGGACTTTCAGTGTTTGTGCTTTTTTTTAAATTCTATTTTATTTTTAATATGTTTTATTATTTATTATTATTATTTATTTATTTTTATTTTTATGATACTGCCTGTAAGGGAAATTCATTTCGTTGTCTCTAACTGAGACAATGACAATAAATTTGAATACAATACAATACAATACAATAGTACGTGTAGGATAGTGTTAGTATGCGGTGATCGCTGGTCGGCGCGGACACAATGGGCCAAAGGGCCTGTTTCCACGCTGTATCTCTAAACTAAACTGAACTAAATTGTGGGTACGTCAAACCCGTTTAGTTCAGGTTTTGGTTTAGGATCAGGTTTATTATTGTCATATGTACCATGGGATGGATCAATCAGATCGGTTAATACTATACAATCAAGCCACACTCAACGTACAATAGATAGAGCAAAGGGGAAAGCAGGCAGTGCGCATTTGAGATTGTCTTTGTCAATAAGGTTTAAAGTTAGGTTGTGGTTTAGGTTTATTATCGTCACGTGTGCTGAGGTACAGGGAAAGGATTTGCTTCGCATGCTATCCAAACCGATCAGATATACCATCCACTGGTTCAATCAAGTCAAACTCAAGTACAATGGATGGAGCAAAGGAGAAGATACAGAGTGAATGAATGAATGAATGAATTTATTGGCCAAGTATTTACATACAAGGAATTTGCCTTGGTGCTCCGCCCACAAGTGACAACATGACATACAGTGACAGTTAGGAATGGTGCATAAAACATTAAACATTGTTGCAGGATACAGTTCTCAGCATGGTTGGTGGTGCATCAGTTCCAGAGACAAAGACCAATGTCTGCAATGGGATAGAGGTGAATCGGACAGCACCCCAGCTAATGGAAGAACCTTTCAGAAGCCTGATAACAGAGGGGATGAGGCTGTTCCGGAGTCTGGTGGTGCACGCTTCTCCTCTCTGGTACTATTCGAGTTAGGGTATAATGGATTGTGATCTATCCATTGAACTTTCTTTCAAATAAAATTTTCTTTATGTTACATCTTCATGCATGCACTGCTAGATTATTTATTCTTAATAGTGTTTCGTTTCTATTTTTATATTTGGAATCCAATGTGCTCCAATACATGCTTAAATAATGCTAATTTTATTAAAAAGCAAAGTTTTTAAACTTGTGTCTTTGAAAAAAAAGTCAGGCACAAAATGACACAAAAATAGTTACTGAAAACTGCAGTCTCATCGATTCAACCAGATGAGGTCTTTACATAACCATAACATGTGCGTCACGTTGGCGCAGCGGTTGAGTTGCTGCCTTACAGTGCTTACAGCTTATAGACCCGGGTTCGATCCTGACTACGGGTGCTGTCTATACGGAGTATGTACGTTCTCCCCGTGACCTGCGTGGGTTTTCTCCGAGATCTTCAGTTTCCTTCCACACTCCAAAGACGTACAGTTTGTAAGTGATTTGGCTTGGTGTAATGCCCCTGTCCCACTTAGGAAACCTGAACGGAAACCTCTGGAGACTTTGCGCCCCACCCAAGGTTTCCGTGCGGTTCCCGGAGGTTGCAGGTGGTTGCTGGAGGTTGCAGGTAGTGGAAGCAGGTAGGGAGACTGGCAAAAACCTCCGGGAACCGCACGGAAACCTTGGGTGGGGCGCAAAGTCTCCACGGGTTTCCGTTCAGGTTTCCTAAGTGGGACAGGGGCATTAGTGTAAATTGTCCCTAGTGTGCGTAGGATGGTGTTAATGTGCGCGGATCGTGGTGGAGCAGACTCAGTGGGCCGAAGGGCCTGTTTCCGCACTGTATCTCTAAACTAAACTAAGCTAAACTATCATCTGGAGTTAAAGGTAAACTGTTTGAATGAAAGTTATGTCATTGTTTCACTGTTACAGATCGTATCTCATGCATCTGATCTGACATGATGGTTAGACTTGTCAAAAGAATCATGAAATCTTCAAAGCCCAGCCTGGCGTCTTTGTATTCTTCAAGATCAGACAGAATTTCTTTGTATTTTGGTTTCAGTTCTTGGCCCTAAGGAAAAAAAAAATAGAATCAGGCATTTCATATTTCTGTAATTTCTATTTGCAGTTCCACTTTATCTTTTACTGTCTGAAGAAGGGTCTCGAACTGAAAGGTCACCTATTCCTTTTCTCCAGAGATGCTGCCGGACTGGCTGAGTTACTCCAGCATTTTGTGTCTATCTCTACTTTATCACCCTCTGCTGAGGATGTATTGCACAATGACATCAGCCTCGGCAATCAGATTTACATTTGGTGCCTCTTCCGGCAACTGAACCATCGTGTCACCAGCTAGCGGGCAGTCCAACCACCTCGCAGGAAGACCCTCAGACTATCTTTGATTGGACTTTACTGGGCTTTTATCTTGCACTCAATGTTATTCCATTTATCCTGTATCTGTACACAGTGAATGGCTGGATTTTTAATGTGTTGAAGAAGGAACTGCAGATGCTGGAAAATCGAAGGTAGCCAAAATTGCTGGAGAAACTCAGCGGGTGCGGCAGCATCTATGGAGCGAAGGAAATAGGCAACGTTTCAGGACGAAACGTTGCCTATTTCCTTCGCTCCATAGATGCTGCCGCACTCGCTGAGTTTCTCCAGCAATTTTGTCTACCTTTGTTATGCCCCTGTCCCACTTTGGAAACCTGAACGGAAACCTCTGGAGACTTTGCGCCCCACCCAAGGCTTCCGTGCGGTTCCCGGAGGTTCCCGGAGGTTTTTGTCAGTCTCCCTACCTGCTTCCACTACCTGCAACCTCCAGCAACCACCTGCAACCTCCGGGAACCGCACGGAAACCTTGGGTGGGGCGCAAAGTCTCCAGAGGTTTCCGTTCAGGTTTCCTAAGTGGGACAGGGGCATTAGTGTGTTCAATCTCTCCGCTGACTGGTTAGCTCGCGACAAAAATGTTGTTGGCTGTACCTCGGTACACGTGACAATAAACTAAACTAAACTAAACTAAACTACTTCCTAAGAAGATTGAGGGGATTCTGAATGTCAACGAATACTCTATTGAACTTCTAGTGGTGTATGGTCGTGAGTATATTGACTGGTTGCATCAGAGCCTGGTTCGGTAACGCAAACACCCAGGAACAAGGAGATTACAGAGAGCGGTAGACATTGCCCCGTCCATCAGAGGTACCGACCTCCCCACTGTCGAAGGAATCTATAGGAGGTGCAGCTTCAGAAAGGCAGCCAGCATCATCATGGACCCACACCACTCTGGCAATGCTCCCATTTCACTCCTATCCTCAGGGGAAAAAAGGTTCAGGAGTCTGAAAACCTGCCTCACTACACTTGAGAAAAAGAAGATTCTTCTGCAACTTAGATTGCATCTTAGATATTGGATCTTAGATATATATACATATAAAACTATAAAAGGGCTGGGGACGATCAGCCATGATCGCAATGACTGACGGTGCTGGCTCGAAGGGCCGAATGGCCTCCTCCTGCACCTATTTTCTATGTTTCTATGTTTCTAGATCTTAATATCATTAAAGGGCAGAGGTAGAGTTGTTGCCTAATGCCCCTGTCCCACTTAGGAAACCTGAACGGAAACCTCTGGAGACTTTGTGCCCCACCCAAGGTTTCCGTGCGGTTCTCGGAGGTTTTTGTCAGTCTCCCTACCTGCTTCCACTACCTGCAACCTCCGGCGACCACCTGCAACCTCCGGGAACCGCACGGAAACCTTGGGTGGGGCGCAAAGTCTCCAGATGTTTCCATTCAGGTTTCCTAAGTGGGACAGGGGCATTACAGAGCCAGGTGTTTTCTTGTCCCAGGTATGACACTGACCACAGGTGCTGTCCGTACGGAGTTTGTACATTTTTCCCTGTGACCTTAAACATAAATCTCAAATGCTTCAGACGGTTTTTAAATGATATTTTGATTTGCCGATGTTTTAATCTGTCTCTAGTTCATCTTCCTGCTCTCCTGACAATTCCTTCACATACACGCTGCATGCAGCAGGCATTCATCAGGCCATTCCCTGACCTCTCACCTCTGCAATGATCCATTTGTTGTCAGGAGTTAAAGACGAACCTGGGCCATCAATTATGACAAATGAAATTTAACGTGGTGGTGAGTGGAATTTGTCTTTTAAAGTTCATTCAAAAATATGTTTGCACTTATGAAATTGAATATAACAAACATCACCTTCGGATGTTCTCATTCAGATGAAGATAAATTGGATTTGGCCCAGCGATCACTGTACATATATAATTCATCCAAGGCCTCGCCTGCACAGAGCCAACACATCAACATTGTGCTGCCAGCCAACTCACCCACAGAGTATTATCGACAATGACTACCGCCAGATAATGCTTAGGCCAAACGCAAAATGTTGGACCAACTCAGCGGCTCAGGCAGCATCTCTGGAGAAAAGGGATAGGTGACGTTTTGGGTCGGGGCCCTTCTTGAGACGAACCCGAAACGTCGCCGATCCATGGTCTCCAGAGATGCTGCCTGACCCGCTGGGTTACTCCAGCACTCTGTGCCTTTCCTTGGAACTCTCTCCCTGAGTGGGGGAAGGAGACAGAGTCTCTCACATCATTTAAGAAATATCTCAACAAATGCTTGGGTTGGCAAAAGGCCGCAGACCAAATGTCCATTGTATCTATCTTTGGTGTAACCCAGCATAGAGTCATAGAGTGATAAAGTATGGAAACAGGCCCTTCGACCCAACTTGCCCATACCGGCCAACAATGTCCCAGCTACACTAGTCCCACCTGCCTGCGTCTAATGGTTGGAAAGGATTAGGTAGGCTGGGGCCTATTTAGTTTAGTTTAGTTTAGAGATTTAGTGCGGTAACAGGCCCTTCGGCCCACTGAGTCCGTACCGACCAGCGACCCCCGCACACTTTTTCACACGAGACTTGTGAGTCTGTGAAATTCTCTGCCTCAGAAGGTGGTGGAGGCAGGTTCTCTGGATACTTTCAGGAGAGAGCTAGATAGGGCTCTTAAAAATAGCAGAGTCAGGGGATATGGGGAGAAGGCAGGAACGGGGTACTGATTGGGGATGATCAGCCATGATCACATTGAATGGCGGTGTTGGCTCGAAGGGCCGAATGGCCTACTCCTGCACCTATTGTCTATTGTTTATTGTCTATTAACACTCACCTACACACACCAGGGATCATTTACAGTTTTACCGAGCCAAATAACCTACAAACCTGCTTAGGAGTGTGGAAGGAAACCGAAGATCTCAGAGAGAAACCACGCAGGTCACGGGGAGAACATACAAACTCTGTACAGACAGCACCCGTAGTCGGGATCAAACCCGGGTCTCTGGCATTGTAAGGCAGCAACTCTACCGATAGGACGACAGATGGCTCAATGGGCTAAGTGTTCGGCTGGCAACTGGAAGGTAGCCGGTTCGAATCCCGCTTGGAGTGCATACTGTCGTTGTGTCCTTGGGCAAGACACTTCACCCACCTTTGCCTGTGTGTGAATGTGTGTGAATGTGTGTGAGTGATTGGTGGTGTTCGGAGGGGCTGTAGGCGCAGATTGGCAGCCACGCTTCTGTCAGTCTGCCCCAGGGCAGCTGTGGCTACAGAAGTAGCTTACCACCACCGAGTGTGACTGAGGAGTGAATGAATAATGCGATGTAAAGCGCCTTGAGTATTAGAAAGGCGCTATATAAATCCCATCCATTATTATTATTATTACCGATGCACCACCGTGCTGTATGTCTCTAAGAACAGTGCTATGAGCTGTGCTCAAATGTTGACTAAAATTGTTAACAAGTAAATTCACATCACGAAATTGAAACCAAAATCTGAGCCGGTTGCTTGGTAAAATAGTGGATGCTTCTCGGTAAAAGAAAGGATGAAAAAAATATATTTTATACAGGTTAATCATTGATTCATTGTAAGAATTGACAATTTTCCATTGCGTGACTTTTCGATGAATCTCATTAATTATGCCATTAGAAAGATGGATGATAATTGATTTATGCTAAGGCTTTTTGAACAAAAAATAGTTGAAAAACATTATAATTGGATTCTTTCTCGATTTTCAGTCTTGTAATTGCTTTGAAAGGCTCATAACGTGAAGAGGATTGTGAAATGCGGGAGGTGCCGCACGATGGCACGCTCGCTAAAACGGTCTGTCTCGTCCTTCTAGTCTTTTGTTGCTTTTAGTCTGTTGTTAAATGTATGTTTTATGCCCCGTGTCCCACTTAGGAAACCTGAACGGAAACCTCTGGAGACTTTGCGCCCCACCCAAGGTTTCCGTGCGGTGGTTGCCAGAGGTTGCAGGTAGTGGAAGCAGGTAGGGAGACTGACAAAAACCTCCGGGAACTGCACGGAAACCTTGGGTGGGGCGCAAAGTCTCCAGAGGTTTCCGTTCAAGTTTCCTAAGTGGGACAGGGGCATTAGTGTATCTTCAGTTTTGTATTATGTGGAGGGTGGGGGTGGGGGGGGAGGTGGGGGGGCGAGAAACGTAATCTCTTTCCGTATCGTATCTCCGTCCGCACCGTGGCCTAACTTCGAGGAGCTGGTGGCCTCTTGCTGGGTATCGGCTGGTAGCTTCAACGGCCAGAGCCTGTGGACGTAACATCGTGAAGCTCGCGGTCCCTTTGTCAGGGACCGACTTCGGGAGCTCCAACCGCGGGAGCTTCGACTCCCCCGATCACGAGATCTTCGATCGCCCGCTGCGAGAGCTTCGATCGCCCACTGCGAGAGCTTCGCTCGCCCACTGCGAGAGCTTCGATCGCCCAACTGTGGATGGTTCGACTGCCCCAACCACGGGAGAAAAGGAGGGAAGACTATACTGTGGTGGATGTTCAGGTTAATTTTTAAGTAGTTGTGTGTCCTGTTGTTTTTATTGTATGACTGTATGCAAATCAAATTCCTTGGATGTCCTTACATACTTGGCTAATAAATTCTTTGTATCTTGTATTTGCATCATTCCAAACAAAATGGAAGGTTAATAACAACACTGACTGTTCTTTCTTTAAGAAGGAACTGCAGATGCTGGAAAAACCGAAGGTAGATAAAAATGCTGGAGAAACTCAGCGGGCGGGGCAGCGTCTATGGAGCGAAGTAATGGGTGACATTCATTGACTCTCCAATTTCAGGTAGTCCTTGCTTTCTCCCTCTTTCCCCTCCCCTTCCCAGCTCTCCCACTGTCTCCGTCTCTTCCTTTCTTCTTCCCGCCCCCACCACCCCCACATCAGTCTGAAGAAGGGTCTCGACCCGAAACGTCACCTATTCCTTCGCTCCATAAATGCTGCTTCACCCGCTGAGTTTCTCCAGCATTTTTGCCCACCTTCAACTGTTCTTTCTTGGTCTATTTTAAAATGACATCAAAAATAATTCATTTATGTAGTGCCTTTGGCAGCAGCGGGCCTTGTCTAAGTACATTACCATAAATAAACGACTCTATTAAGTGCCTCACCATTGTAATGCTGCGTACAGCGATCTCACACAAATTGATTTTTTAAATGATTGATTGAAAGATATAACATGGCAACAGGCCCACCAAGTCCATGGGAGAAGTGTCTCGACCTGAAACGTCACCTGTTCCTTTACTCCAGAGATACTCTCTGACCCGTTGAGTTACTCCAGCATTTTGTGTCTATCTTCTGATCATCGATCACCCGTTTACACTAGGTTTATGCTCTCCTACCAAGCCCGGCGCACCAAGGGTGATTTAGAGAGGGCCAATTAACCTACACACAAACGTCTTTGGGATCTGGGGGGAATCCAGAGCACCTGGAGGAAACCCACGTGGTCACAGGGCAAACTCCACACACAGACAGCATCTGAGGTCAGGATCGAACACGGGTCTCTGGTGCTGTGAGGCAGCAGCTCCACCCACCGCACCACTAGCTTACAGCGCCAGAGACCCGACGACCAGCGACCACAGGGAGAACATGCAAACTCCGTACAGACAGCACCCATAGTCAGGATCAAACCCGGGTCTCTGGCGCTGTAAGGCAGCAACTCTACCGCTGCACCACCGTGCCACCCTAACTCCAGGTCTCTGCCATAAAATGTTTATACAATATATAATTCATACAAATTGTGAGTGGTGAATGATCTAGCTATGCATCATCTCTCATGCGTTAAAAATGTTTGATGAATATTTATATGGTAGATTTGATTTTACTCCTCTGGTTAAACAATATTCACTTTGTGATTGCAATGCAAATAGTCAGTTAATGATCTCCCTCATAGGAAGGAAATGAGACCTCCGAGACCTGTGAATGGAAGACCAGTTTTGATTGAAGAGAAATGAACACCAGTACATGGTTGGCAGATCAACTTCCCTCCTGGGATAAATAAAGTTCTATCGCATCATAGAAACATAGAAAAAAAAGATGCAGGAGTAGGCCATTCGGCCCTTCGAGCCAGCACCGCCATTCAATATGATCATGGCTGATCATCCACAATCAGTACAGTACAGGGGTTCCTGCCTTTTCCCCAAAATCCTTTGATTCCGTTAGCCCCAAAGCGCCAAATCTAACTCTCTCTTGAAAACATCCAGTGAATTGGCCTCCACTGCCTTCTGTGGCAGAGAATTCCACAGATTCACAACTCTCTGGGTGAAAAAGTTTTTCCTCATCTCAGTCCCAAATGGCCTACCCCTTATTCTTAAACTGTGGCCCCTGGTCCTGGATTGTATCATATCGTATCATAGGGAGAGAGAAATGACTGGGGTACGTTTTAGTATTCTTTCTGACGTCACGAGAATGCAGACTTTCCCTGTACACTGGAGGAAGTCAACCAATAACACGGAGGCACAAGGGACTCAGCGAGTCAAGTCAAACATAGACAATAGGTGCAGGAGTAGGCCATTCGGCCCTTCGAGCCTGCACCGCCATTCAATATGATCATGGCTGATCATCCAACTCAGTATCCTGTACCTGCCTTCTCTCCATACCCCCTGATCCTTTTAGCCACAAGGGCCACATCTAACTCCCTCTTAAATATAGCCAATGAACTGGCCTCAACTACCTTCTGTGGCGGAGAATTCCAGAGATTCACCACTCTCTGTGTGAAAAATGTTTTCCTCATCTCGGTCCTAAAAGATTTCCCCCTTATCCTTAAACTGTGACCACTTGTTCTGGACTTCCCCAACATCGGGAACAATCTTCCTGCATCTAGCCTGCCCAACCCCTTAAGAATTTTGTACGCTTCTATAAGATCCCCCCTCAATCTTCTAAATTCTAGCGAGTACAAACCGAGTCTATCCAGTCTTTCTTCATATGAAAGTCCTGACATCCCAGGAATCAGTCTGGTGAACCTTCTCTGCACTCCCTCTATGGCAAGAATGTCTTTCCTCAGATTAGGAGACCAAAACTGTACACAATACTCCAGGTGTGGTCTCACCAAGACCCTGTACAACTGCAGTAGAACCTCCCTGCTCCTATACTCAAATCCTTTTGCTATGAATGCTAACATACCATTCGCCTTCTTCACTGCCTGCTGCACCTGCATGCCTACTTTTAATGACTGGTGTACCATGACACCCAGGTCTCGTTGCATCTCCCCCTTTCCTAATCAGCCACTTTATTGTCACGTCGTGTGAGAAGTCACAGTGAAATTCTTGCGTGCCCAAGGTATGCAAATAGTTGCTACATAAAGGACACCGACAAAGTTACAAAGTATCCCCGTGCCAGTTCCCCTTTTGTTCTCTCCCCCCCTCCCCCTCCCCCCTCCCCCCCCTCCTCACGACGGTTCCCCCCACGCTGGGTCTGCCTTAGTTCCCATTATTTTATATATGAAACAATTCATTTAACATTAGGATTTTCTTACCTTTATGAAACTCTGAAAATGGGTTGAAAGTAAATCTTTAGCCTGGCCTTTGCTGAGTTTGCCATCTGCAGCAGTGTGATTATTAAATACTATCACTATGGTAGCAACAGATTTCTCGAGTTCTGTGCACTTTCTTAACGCTGCAAATAATCAAGAACACACAGTTTTTAATTTTGTGTGCGTTGTTATCTACATTAGATTAATTACAGAATTTAACATTTATGAATGATCTGACTTACTGAGATATGACTATATGGAAATTCTCCCATGGAAATTTAAAGTGTCCTTACTTTCTTTTTCTTTCTTTTCTAGGGTCTACTTTCTTACTTCACTTCCTTCTCTAACTTCTTTTCTAAGGGGCTTTCTTTTCCCAACAATTGCACTTCACGACTCTTGCGCACCTTCTTTACTTTCCTTACTTCTATCTTTTTCTTAAAGCTTAAAAAAAAATGAAGCGGTACAAAAAATGTATTAAGATATATGTGTTGTGTGTTATTGTAATTTACCGTACTTCTAATTAAAAAAAAATTTAAAAAAAATTTAAAGTGTTTTTCAAAACAGTAACAATAATATTGTCTGAAGAAGGGTCTCAACCCAAAACATCACCTTTTCCTTTTCTCCAGAGATGCTGCCTGACCCGCTGAGGTACTCCAACATTTTGGGTCTATCTTCGGTTTAAACCAGCAACTACACAGTTCCTTCCTACACAACAGTAATATCAGTTCAGGTAACATCTAATGCCCCTGTCCCACTTAGGAAACCAGAACGGAAACCTCTGGAGACTTTGCGCCCCACCCAAGGTTTCCGTGCGGTTCCCGGAGGTTTTTGTCAGTCTCCCTACCTGGTTCCACTACCTGGAACCTCCGGCAACCACCTGCAACCTCCGGTAACCGCATAAAGCATCACCTATCTGTGTTCTCCAGAGATGCTGCCTGACCCGTTGAGTTACTCCAGTCCTTCTTGTAAACTAACATCGCCAGTTCTTCTAAAATATTTTATTTTCTGACTAACAATTGCTGACTAGCAAACCGAACACAGAAAACACTGAATTACAGATAACACCACTGCTGAAGATAATGGGTTATGGACACTTTTCCAAAATCCTACAACAGTTTTCTCCGACTGGTTAGGATGCAAATAAAAGCGTTTTCGCTGTACCTTGGTACACACGACAATAATCTAAACTAAAGGACACAGAGTGCTGGAGTAACTCAGCGGGTCAGGCAGCATCTCAGGAGAACATGGATAGGTGATGTTTCACAGAGTGCTGGAGTAACTCAGCGGGTCAGGCAGCATCTCAGGAGAACATGGATAGGTGACGTTTCGGGCAGGACGCTTCTTCAGACTGATTGTAGCTGTGGGGGAGGAAAGAAAACTGGGAGAGAGGAGAGGCAGGACAAAGTGTGGCAGGTAATAGGTGTACACAGGTGAGGTGGGGGGGGGGGGGGGGTTGATAGGCTTTTAGTTTAGTTCAGTTCAGTTTATCGTCAGGTGTACTGAGGTACAGTGAAAAGCTTTTGTTGCGTGCTAACCAGTCAGTGGAAAATCAAAACATGATTACAATCGAGCCATTTACAGTGTACAGATGCATGATAAGGGAATAACGTTTAGTGCAAGGTAAAGCCAGCAAAGTCTGATCGAGGATAGTCCGAGGGTCTCGGATAGTAATTCAGGACTGCTTTCTGGTTGTGGTAGGATGGTTCAGTTGCCTGATAACAGCTGGGAAGAAACTGTCCCTGAATCTGGAGGTGTGCGTTACATTGTTTTATTTCAATTTAATTCCAGAGATTTCCTACATTTACCTTATAGACAATAGACAATAGGTGCTGGAGTAGGACATTCGACCCTTCGAGCCAGTGTAATAACAAGTGTAATAAAACAAAGCACTTATATGTTGGCTCGACACTGCATGAAGCCCTGACCTACTTGTGATGTTCCTTTAAGCTTTCCCATACATTAAACTGTGTCTTCATAATGTGATCCTAATTGGAAAGGAGTGTTGTGTGATGTGTCTGCTTAGCAACAGTATTGCAGATACTAAGGGTGTGGGTTTTACAATCGCAGCGTGAAGTCGTAATATGTAAACAGTTTGTTTTAAAGTCTAACATCACCTAGTCCACATGTAAATGCATTGTCTATTCGTGCTGTCTCTGCCTTCATTCATTTATGAAGAAATTACTTTAGACTTTGGAGACACAGTGCGGAAACAGGCCTTTCGGCCCACCGAGTCCACGCCGACCAGCGATCCCCGAACATTAACACTATCCTACACGCACTAGGGACAATTACACACACACGCCAAGCCGATCAACCTACAAACCTGCACGTTTTTGGAGTGTGGGAGGAAACCGGAGCATCCAGGGAAAACCCACGCAGTCACAGAGAAAACGTACAAACTCCCTACAGACAGAACCCGTAGTGAGGCTGAAGGGCCTGTTGTTATGCTGTATCTCTAAAGTCTACATTTGGTAGTCCTGGCATTAAGTAACCATAGGGATATTTTCACACAAAGGGTGGTGGGTGTATGGAACAAGCTGCCAGAGCAGGTAGTTGAGGCTGGGACTATCCCATCGTTTAAGAAACAGTTAGACAGATACATGAGTAGGACAGGTTTGGAGGGTTATGGAGCAAGCGCAGGCAGGTGGGACTAGTGTAGCTGGGACATTGTTAGCCGGTGTGGGCAAGTTGGGCCAAGGGGCCTGTTTCCACACTGCATCACTCTATGACTCTATGATCCCATAACAGATGGGGGAGGAGTTGTACAGTTTGATAGCCACAGGGAAAAGAGCTGCATACTGCAATTAGCAATCAACAGACGCACAACCCCGAGGCAGCCTTCATTGTTGCGGGTGACTTCAATCACTCTAACCTGAAGACTGTACTCCCCAAATTCCACCAACATGTCTCCTTCCCCACTAGAGTAGACAAGACACTGGACAAAGTCTACACCAACATGGCTGAAGCTTACAAAGCCATCCCCCTCCCCCACCTTGGTCAGTCTGATCACGTCTCATTGTTCCTGCTCCCTAAGTACTCCCCACTCATCAGACGGGTTAAACCAACTGTGAGGACAGTTAAAGTCTGGTCAGAGGAAGCGGACTTCACACTTCAGCAGTGTTTTGGAAACACTGACTGGAAGGCGTTTGCAGCCCAGGCCACCCTTGACTCCCACACGGACATTGATTCCTACACATCGTCTGTTCTGGACTTTATAAACTCCACCATCAATAGTGTCACCTCCCTCAAACAGGTGACCATATTCCCGAATCAGAAGCCATGGATGAACAGCGAGGTCAGGCTACTGCTGAAAGCACGGGACACCGCTTTCAGGTCAGGCGATGCTCGAGCCTACAGTTCAGCCAGGGCTAACCTGAAGAGGGGCATCAAGAAGGCCAAGCACTGCCATAAGCTCAGGATTGAGGAGCACTTCAACAACAACTCCGACCCCCGACGCATGTGGCAAGGCATCCAGGCCATCACGGACTATAGACCCTCCAACACCACCCTCACATCCAGCGACGCCTCCTTCCTTGAGGAGCTTAATCACTTCTATGGCCGCTTCGACAGGGACAATCTAGAGACAGCCATCAAGGCTGTGCTCCCTGCCAATCACCAACCCCTCACACTCACCCCCTACGACGTATTTGTGGCACTGAGTAGGACTAATGCACGTAAGGCTGCTGGCCCTGACGGCATCCCCGGGCGCGTGCTCAGGGCCTGTGCTGCGCTGCTGACAGACGTCTGGACTGACATCTTCAACCTGTCACTTGCCCAAGCAGTTGTCCCCACGTGCCTTAAAACCACCTCCATCGTGCCAGTGCCAAAACACTCCACTGCGGCTAGCCTCAACGACTTCCGCCCAGTTGCACTTACCCCCATCATCACCAAGTGCTTCGAGAGGCTGGTCCTGGCACACCTCAAAAGCTGCCTACCCCCCACCTGGATCCCTATCAGTTTGCCTACCGCAAGAACAGGAGTACGGAGGATGCCATCTCAACGGCACTTCACTCCGCCCTCTCCCACCTCGACAACAGAGACACTTACGTAAGAATGCTGTTCATCGATTACAGCTCAGCATTCAACACCATTATACCATCAAAACTGATCACCAAACTCGGTAACCTGGGCATCGACCCCTCCCTCTGCAACTGGATACTGGACTTTCTAACCAACTGACCCCAGTCTGTTAGGTTAGACAAGCACACCTCTTCAACCCTCACCCTGAACACTGGCGTTCCACAGGGCTGTGTGCTGAGCCCCCTCCTCTACTCCCTCTTCACCTATGACTGCACACCTGTACATGGTACTAACACCATCATCAAGTATGCAGATGATACAACGGTGATTGGCCTCATCAGCAACAACGATGAGTCGGCCTACAGGGAGGAGGTCCAGCACTTAGCAGCACGGTGCGCTGACAACAACCTGGCCCTAACTCCAAGAAGATCAAGGAGCTCATTGTAGACTTCAGGAAGTCCAGGGGCGGCACGCACACCCCCATCCACATTAACGGGACGGAGGTGGAACGTGTTTCTAGCTTCAGGTTCCTGGGAGTCAACATCTCCGATGACCTCTCTTGGACCCACAATACCTCAACTCTGATCAAGAAGGCTCACCAGCGTCTCTTCTTCCTGAGGAGACTGAAGAAGGTCCATCTGTCTCCTCAGATCCTGGTGAACTTCTACCGCTGCACCATCGAGAGCATCCTTACCAACTGCATCACAGTATGGTATGGCAACTGCTCTGTCTCCGACCGGAAGGCATTGCAGAGGGTGGTGAAAATTGCCCAACGCATCACCGGTTCCTCGCTCCCCTCCATTGAGTCTGTCCAAAGCAAGCGTTGTCTGCGGAGGGCGCTCAGCATCGCCAAGGACTGCTCTCACCCCAACCATGGACTGTTTACCCCTCCTACCATCCGGGAGGCGCTACAGGTCTCTCCGTTGCCGGACCAGCAGGTCCAGGAACAGCTTCTTCCCGGCGGCTGTCACTCTACTCAACAACGTACCTCGGTGACTGCCAATCACCCCCCCCCCCCCCCCCCCCCCCCCCCCCGGACACTTATTATTATTTATTCAAATCATTTGCTCTGTCGCTCTTCCAGGGAGATGCTAAATGCATTTCGTTGTCTCTGCACTGTACACTGACAATGACAATTAAAATTGAATCTGAATCTGAATCTGAAGAAGGATCTGTTGTGGCGTTCTGTGCTGTATCTTGATGGAAACCAGTCTCATGCTGATGGTGCTCCTCAGGTTGACCAGTGTGTCACGGAGGGAGTGAACTGTATTGTCACAGTTTGAGGAGCATCCTCCCCTCCAAGACCCACCTCCCCATGAATCCAACTCCACCAGTGTCTTTTCCAAAGCTTAAACTTGCAATTGCATGACATTCATTATAAATATGTAGGTAAACGTCAGATATCCAATTGGAAGTTCTCAAGCAAACCCACGCATCTGAACTTGGTGACCACAATTTCACAGCCAATTTGTGACTCAAACGGTTCTAACAATTGAATAAGATTTAAGAAATGCTTCCTATTCGCTGCAACCATACATTTTTTCGCATTAGTTCGGGGTGAAGGAACATCGCTTCCTTGTATACATGACTCATGTTTAAATTGCACTTAATTCAAGAGCTGTAGAAAAGGCATAAATGTAGTAGGCAAACTTCAAATTGCATTTTGTTTATTTGAACATGTCAGAACCATGCCTCAAGGCGGCACTTCTTTAGACATCTTTCTTCCATTTCAGTACACGTACCATTTTCCTTGGTTTAATGTCAAGCATTATTGGGTTTGTCACCATTATATCCTCGCAGTGTACAATCTCGTGCTACTGTCCCTTTCAGTGCCACTTGATTAGCCACACCATATCCCATCAGGATCCCTGGAGATTTTAACACTAAAAGGCCAACGACCTACCTTTACGGCATACCGTGCGAGCTCAGGTCTGACACAATCATTTCTGTGTGGTTACAAAAGAGGCACCAAGTGCTGGAGTATACTAATCTAAAATAACGTCTAGCACGCAGAGTGGGGTGGCACGGTGGCGCAGCGGTAGAGTTGCTGCCTTACAGAGCCAGAGAACCCGGGTTCGATCCTGACTACGGGTGCTTTCTGTATGGAGTTTGTACGTTCTCACCGTGACCACGTGGGTTTTCTCCGGGTGCTCCGGTTTCCTCCCGCACTCCAAAGACGTACAGGTTTGTAGGGTAATCGGCTTCCGTAAAATTGTAAATTGTCCCCAGTGTGTAGGGTAATGCTAGTGTACGGGGAAGTCTGGTCAGCGCGGACTCTGTGGTCTATAGGGCCTGTATCTGCGTTGTACCTCTAACCTAGACTAAACTAAACTAAGAGTGTTGGTGGAACTCAGCGGGTTAGGCGGCATCTCTGGAGAACATGGATAGGTGATGTTTCAGGTCAGGACCCTTCTTCAAGTTTGTGTCACAGCTTCACGAGTTATAGGAGTAGAATTAGGCCATTTGGCCCATCGCATCTACTCCGCCATTCAATCATGGCTGATTCCCTCCTAATCCCATTATCCTGCCTTCTCCCCATAACCCTTTACACCTGTTTAAATCAAGAATCTGACTAACCTCTACCTTAAATATATCCACTGACTTGACCTCCACAGCCTCTGTGGCAATGAGTTCCACAGATTCACCACCCTCTGACTAACAAAGTTCCTCCTCACCTCCTTTATAAAAGAGCGCCCTTTAATTCTGAGGCTATGACCTCTGGTCCTGGAGTCTCCCACCAGTGGAAACATCCTCTCCACATCCACTCTATCTATGCCTTTCATTATTCTGTAAGTTTCAATGAGGTACCCCCTCATCCTTCTAAACTCCAGCGAGTCAAGTGACCTTTTTTTGTGAACCAGCACCTGTCGTTCCTTGTTTCACACAGTTTGCTTAGTTTGACCTCGTACAAAAGAGTTGTCAGAAATTATTCCCTGAATTCTCAGAAGAGTCAAATGAACATTCCAATTCACTTAAGAAGGGTCCTGACCCGAAACGTCATCCGTCGGGGCCTTTGAGCCCTCCGCAGTCACCGCTACGGGCGGCCCGATGTTCAGGCTCTCTCGCCGGGATGATCGGAACTCCGACGCCGGAACGGAGAACACTCTCAGCGGCTTGGAGTTTCAGAATGGGCCGCTTCCTACCGCGGCTCCCAAAGTCCACAGGCCGAGCTGGATGGAGCTCCAACACTGGCGACTCCCGGTAAAGGGTCCCAGGGCTTCGCGATGTTCGAGTCAGAGCCGCCCGCGGCTAGAAGCTCCGCAAATCACAGCTCCGCGATGTTAAAGCAGCAGGCCCAACACTCCAGCACTTTGTGTCTTTTTTTGTAAAGCAGCATCTGCGGTTCCTCGTTCCCCCTTTCTAAATTATTTGCAGTGCTCTCTTCATACCGGGATCACAGAAATAAATTAAAAAGTACATTTTTTTTCTTTCTCTGCAATCATTAATCCATGATCTTTAATGGTTCTGGTGTAGTTGGAGGTGATGATTAGTCAGTGAATTATATGGATTTAGAATCTTAGTATGATGAAGCTTTTTTAATTTATTTTAGGTTAGTTTGGAGATACAGCACAGAAACAGGCCCTTCGGCCCACCGAGTTGTTGCCAACCAGCGATCCCAGCACACTAACACTATCCTACACACACTTCTTCCGGCGACAATCAGTGGGAGCCATCACTAGTCGCAATAGATGATGGTGGTAGCAGAATTAGCTCAGGATACTTCCAGTCCCCAGCCCCACGATGTGGACGCTTCTGCTATGGGGACCCTACACACACAAGGAACAATTCACAATTATACCAGGACAATAAGCCTACAAACCTGTATGCCTTTGAAGTGTGGGAGGAAATCGGTGATCCCGGAGAAAACTCACACAGGTCACGGGGAGAACGTACAAACTCCGTATAGACAGCACCTGTAATTAGGATCGGACCAGGGTCTCTGTTGCTGTAAGGCAGCAACTCTACTGCTGTGCCACCATGCCACCTTTTCTGAAAGGCTGAAGAATTTGCCCACGTTGGCATGTGAACAGCGTGGGTTTTAGTGACACGTCAGACTCCAGAGGACACAAACACATACTCACTTTTCACGGAGCCCAGCTGCTTCTCCACCGAAGTCCTGCAACTGCGAACAGGAAAATGATCTGAGTTTTAGTAAAAATACAATGACACAAAGTGCTGAAGTATCTCAGCGGGTCAGGCAGCATCTCTGGAGAACGTGGACAGGTGACGATTCGGGTCTGGACCCTCTTTCAGACTGGTTGTAGGGGATGGAGGAAAGCTAGAGGAGAGGAGGGGCGGGACAACGCGTGGCAGTAAGAGGTGAACACGGGCCAGGGGGCTTCTCGATAGGCAGGCGGTTGGACAAAGGCCAGAGATGAGAAGAAAAGGTGTGAGACAGAAGGATTGAAGATTTGCGAATTGTGAAGCCAGAGGAAGGAATGTGGGGGAAGGGGGAGGGGGAGGGGGAGAGAGAGGGGAGGGGAGGGGGAGAGAGAGGGGAGGGGAGGGGGAGGGAGAGGGGAGGGGGGGGGGAGGGGGAGGGGGGGGGGGCGGGAGGGGGGGGGGGGGGGGGGGGAGGGGGGGGGGAGGGGGAGGCGGTGGGGGGGGAGGGGTGGGAGGGGGAGGGGGAGGGGGAGGGGGAGGGGGAGGGGGAGAGGGAGGGGGAGGGGGAGGGGAGAGGGAGGGGGAGGGGGAGAGGGAGAGGGAGGGGGAGAAATAGGTGCAAATCGAGGTGGGGCATCGTGGAGGTGGTGGGGGAAGAACATTTTTCAGGTATATATGTGAGGAGGAACTAGCTGGCAGTGCAAGTTAAATAGGTAAATACAAACGTTGTAAAGACAAGATTACCATACAGCATATTTTAGTTTAGTTTAGTTTATTGTCACATGTACCGAGGAACAGTGAAAAACTTTTTTGTTGGGTGCCATCCAGCGGAAAGACGACACATGATTACAATCAAGCTGTCCACAGTACACAGATACAGGATAAAAGGATAAACATTTAGCCAGTTGCCACTTTGTGCAAGAAGAATAAAACTCTAATGCAACTCAATAATACATTTCAGAGTTTTTGCTGAGCAAATGTGGTCAAATTCAATGAAGTAATTAGATGCAGCTCTGTAAAGAGAAGAAGGCAGGTATTAAATCTGAAGAAGGGTTCCAACTCGAAACATTACCTCATCCAGTTTAACACCATACCTTTCGGGAGCAGATACATCGGTAAATTTATTATGAAATATTTTTATTATGACATATTGTTACCTTAATAAAGTTTGCGATTAATGAAGAAAAATCTGAAATCTTACCATTTTAGCATCTTGATAGCAGCTCGATTCTGTCTATAGATGTGGCTTCTTCCGCGTATATTACCTCAGGCTTCACTGCAGTTGTTGGTACGAAAACTCGTGGCACTTAACGCCTCACGTTACAATGGCCCTTATGCACGCCACTGCAGTAAATTACTGCAAGACTTCCCCTGAATGAAATGTTTGCAGAAGTAGTTTGCAGGTTGGCTTTGAAAGGATGACAAGTCATGATTAATATTGGTGAAGTTACTAACGCAAGTTCCTGTTGACCACCTCTGCTCGGGGTAACAAATCCATCACCGTCAACGCTTGGACAATGAATGGGAAACGTCTATTCACCGTGAGGCACAAATATAGTCAAATCCATCACCGTGGCACTGCAGGTAGAGCCGCAAACTCTCAGCGCCAGGAACCCTGGTTCGATCCTGACCTTGGGTGCTATCTGTGTGGAGTTTGCACGTTCTCCCTATGACCCCGTGAGTTTCAGTTCAGTTCAGGTTAGTTTAGTTTATTGTCACGTGTACCGAGGTACAGTGAAAAGCTTTCGTTGCGTGCTATCCAGTCAGCAGAAAGACAATACTCGAGTACAATCGAGCCATTTACAGTGTACAGATACATGATATGGGAATAACGTTTAGTGTACGGTAAAGCCAGCAAAGTCCGATCAAAGATAGTCCGTGGATCATCTGCGGTTGTTCCGGTTGTACCGGTGTCCTCTCACATTCCAAAGACGTGCGGGTTTGTAGGTTAATTCGCCTCCGTAAATTGTGTGCAGGGAGTGGATGAGAAAGTGGGATAACATAGAACGGGGATGGGAAAGGTTTAGAGGTATAGGGACCGGGCGTGGGCAGGTTGGACTAGTGTAGATGGGGGCATCTTGGTCAGCATGGGCGAGTTGGACGAAGGGCATGTTTCTAGGCTGTAGGATTCTCTCACTGTGACAACTAGTGTGAATGGGCGATCGATGGTCGGTGTGGTCTCCGTGTGCCCAGGGGTGGTTTTCATCAAAGATAGAACAAAGTGCTGGAGGAACTCAGCGGATCAGGCAGCATCTGCGGAGATAATGATAGGTGATGTTTTGGGTCAGGAGCCTTCTTCAACCTGTCTCATCGTTGTATCGCTCAAGTATGATACGGCATGGTGGCGCTGCAGCAGAGTTGCTGCCTTCAGGCCCTGTCCCACTTTCCAGAGTTACTCACAAACTCTCCCGAGTTTTCCCTTTGATTCGAACTCGGGGAATGTCGGGTAATGTCGGTAGCGAGCTCGTAGGAACCCGATGGAGTCCGTAGATGTTTCGTCGCGGCCCGTAATGCCAGCCGTAGGAACTCGGGGCATCAGGTAAGCCGGAACTTTTTTTCAACATGTTGCAAAATGTCCACGAGTTTAAAAAATAGCCACGAGTACCTACGAAGGGCTATTACCGTAATTCTCTGAGTTCGAATCAAGGGGAAACTCGGGAGAGTTCGTGAGTAACTCGGGAAAATGGGACAGGGGCTTTACAGCGCTTGCAGTGCCGGAGACCCGGGTTCGATCCCGACTACGGGTGCTGTCTGTATGGAGTTTGTACGTTCTCCCCATGACCTCATGGGTTTGCTCCGAGATCTTCGGCTTCCCTCCACACTCTGAAGACGTACAGCTTTGTAGGCTAATTGGCTTGGTGTGTGTGTAAATTGTCCCTAGCGTGTGTAGGATAGTGTTAATGTGCGGGGATCGCTAGTCGCTGCGGATTCAGTGGGCCGAAGGGCCTGTTCCCGCACTGAATCTCTACACTAAATTAAACTCTACTATATGGAAAATGATGATCTCGTGTAATGTCTTGTGGTCAACAACAAATATTGAAGGCCATTCCATCCAGCTTCATTAAGGAGCATCTTAGTTTTACAATGTTTAGTTTTTACAGTGTGGAAACAGGCCCAACTTGCCCACACCAAAGAACATGTCCCATCTACATTAGTCCCACCTGCCTACATTTGGTCCATATCACTCTAAACCTACCCAAACATGTACCTGTCCAAATGTTTCTTAAACGTTGGGATAGTCCCAGCCTCAACTACTTCCTCCGGCAGCTCGTTCCATACACCCACCACCCTTTGTGTTAAAAAGCTACCCCTCAGGTTCTTATTAAATCCTTCCCCCCTCGCCGTAAACTTATGTCCTCTGGTCCTCGATTCACCTACTCTGGGCAAGAGATTCTGTGCGTTTACCCAATCTATTCCTCTCATGATTTTATCACGTATTGAAAGGGATCTTGGTTTCATGTTCTGGGCAGACTGATCAGTATTGGAGTCACGTGCGTTTTACGCCCGGATTCCTGTGAGAAGTTTGAGTGTCTCAATCGCCTTCATTTTCTCAGGCTTTCTCCTGTTGCTTCTTGTCTGTCTGCTGTAAGTAGATATGAGAAAGCTGATGAACTGATCCATGTGCAGGAAGGAACAGTAGATGCTGCTTTACACCGAAGATAGACACAAAATTGCTAGAGTAACTCAGCGGGACCGGGCGGCATCTCTGAAGAAAAAGGACTAGGTGACGTTTTGGGACGAGGCCCTTCTTCAGTCAATGCTGTTGGCTGGCAGCTCAGGCCTCATTGAAACGAGCTGTAAGCCCTGATATGGGGACTAAAGGCCACAGCACATCCATTGGCACAGTCCAAATTCTCCCATCTATCCGCTGTGGGCAAGCCCTCATCTCCAGGGCAGTGGGACTAAAAATCCAATTTTAAATAGGTCTCACTTGAGTCGTTAAATTATTGCCACCTCATTGTAGAAATAAATTTTCAACAATCACATTGCTAGTGATTAAATATCCCTAACGTAGAATGTCTTGTTGACAATCTGTTCAATCTTTTATCTTTACATAAACCCCCTGTTTGGACTCATTGATAGATGGCTGTCAAAGTGGCATGTTGGTGCATGCATTTTGGCATTGCTCTGTGTAAGTGTTTGTGTGAACAAGCAAACAGATCAGAATCAGAGTCACATAAGGTTTATTGTTGATACTGAGTGAAGAATCACTGCCCATTATGTACTTCTTCAGGTTGCCCCGAATGTTTTAATGACTCCATTTAACAAATTGACAGCTAAGTACATAAGGTATGTTAATGCACAAAGGGCTGGAATGCTGGCCGACACGGTGGCGCAGCGGTAGAGTTGCTGTGTTACAGCGCCAGAGACCCAGGGTTCGATCCCGACCACGGGTGCTGTCTGTACGGAGTTTGTACGTTCTCCCCGTGACCGCGTGGGTTTTCTCCGGGAGACCTCGTTTCCTCCCACACTCCAAAGACGTGCAGGTTTGTAGGTTAATTGGCTTTGGTAAAATTGTAAACTCTCCTGAGGGTGTGTAGGATAGTGTTAATTGTGCGGGGATCACTGGTCGGCGCGGACTCGGTGGGCTGAAGCGTCTGTTTCCGCGCTGTATCTCTAAACTGAACTATTCCATGTCCCACTTGCCCAACTGGTCAAGATCCTGCTGTAATCTTCTCGGTCTCAAAACCACTTGCTTTGATGCCTTCTGCAACCATGGCCATTAAACTGATGATTCTTGGAGATAATCTTGAACAACGGCAGAAGTGAAATTAGTTCAAACAACCAATAAGTGGTCAACCCATGTCACATCTTGCCCAATATTCGTTCACATTGTCAGCATTAAAAGTTAATATCCAAGATACTTCTGAAGGCTTTGTAAAGTAAGTTTTAATATCTTAGCAAACAGTATATACTGGAGATCAGTTTCTGGAACATATTGGTAATTAAATTTTCATTATAATCTTTCATTGTTAACAATGAATTATTTGTTAGGCGCTTTATTCTGAAGATTTTTTTGGCCTTCACATAACGGCATGCACTTTGATAAGCATCAACATCCATAAGCCAGGTTATTAGAATAATTTTAATTGTTCGTGTAAAATCAAAATAATTCAAAATAGATTGAAAATAGTTGAGTGATAACCATTGCCAATTACATGTGACAATTCATGGACACTTCTATTAGAATCTCGTTCTTTCACTTCATACAGAACTCATATATAATATATCAAACCATACTGGATAATTTAGGAGATTCCGTGCAGTTTGCATTCCTTGGAGATGTGCCAACAGGGCCATGCCCATCTCGTTATTTCACTGCTGCTTCTACTCCTCTAAAGTTCTTCCTGGGCTTTGATCAACATGCGGAAACCTCTAAACAGAAAGATGGTTTTTAATGCGCTGATCAAAGTTATCCAGCTTAGTTCTGGGCCTTTTGTATCAGATCTACGGTGTTAGTTTCTAGAACTTTGATCAGTGAGTTACAAACCATCTTCCTACAATGCATTCAGAAAGTATTCAGACCCCTTCACTTTTTCACATTTTGCTACGTTACAGCCTTATTTTAAAATGGATTCAATTATTTTATTTTGATCATCTAGCTACACATTATACCCCAGAATGAAAAAGTCAAGACAGGTGTTTAGAAATGTTTGCAAAGTAATTAAAAATAAATAACTGAAATATCACATTTACATAATTATTCAGACCCTTTGCTATGACACTTAAAATTGAGCTTAGGTTCATCCTGTTTCCACTCATTATCCTTGAGATGTTTCTACAACTTGATTGGAGTCTACCAGTGGTAAATTAAATTGATTGGACATGATTTGGAAAGGCACACACCTGTCTATATAAGGTCCCACAGTTGACAGTGCATGTCAGAGCAAAAACCAAGCCATGAAGACAAAGGAATTGTCCGTAGACCTCCGAGACAGGATTGTGTCGAGACCCAGATCTATGGAAGGGTATAAAACAATTTCTGCAGCATTGCAGGTCCCGAAGAGCACAGTGGTCTCCGTCATTCTTAAATGGAAGAACTTTGGAACCACCAGGACTCTTCATAGAGCTGGCCGCCCGGCCAAACTGAGCAATCGGGATAGAAGTGCCTTGGTCAGGGAGGTGACCAAGAACCCGATGGTCACTCTGACAGAGCTCCAGAGTTCCTCTGTGGAGTTGGGAGGACCTTCCAGAAGGACAACTTTATCTGCAGCACTCCACCAATCAGGCCTTATGGTAGAGTGGCCAGACGGAAGCCACTCCTCAGTAAAAGGCACGTGACAGCCCGTTTGGAGTTTGTCAAAAGGCACCTAAAGGACTCTCAGACCATGAGAAACAAGATTCTCTGGTCTGATGAAACCAAGATTGAACTCTTTGGCCTGATTGAACAGGGAAAGTGCTTAAAAATGCTTAAAGTCCTCTTCATGTGTTATAATAATAATTTGTCATAAGGAATGTTGAAACTGAGCCTGTGTAAATGATGCTCACTGCAGTCAGCTTTAGTCTGATTCTGTTGTCTGGTGTCAAAGGACAAGTAGCAATGTTACAAGATTTTGAGATTTTAAAAATCAAGTCTTTAATTTATCCCATCAGATAAAGCATAAAAATAAGTTTAATTTGACACCTAATTCACTTTCATATCTTCAGTATTATAAAAGTTATGGCCATTTTCATACTCGGAAATTGGCATCTTGTTCCCTATTGCTTTTTCATTGACTTAACACAAAAGCTGTGATCGAGAACATTTAAAAGCCGATAACTTTCTTAAAATTTAAGAGAACTGAAGGAAATGTCAGTTATTATAGATTGTAGCATTCTGAAACAAATATGAAACAATCTTACTTAGATGACTTGAAATTAAAGCATATAATTAGTTAGTTACTTAATTGTAGCTAATTACAAAATTCAATTACTAGATCTAAACATCTATCCATTTCTTAAGAATAGATTAACATTTTTAAATAGCCTAAGTGTCCAAATAACATTCACACAAGAATTCAGAATATAACATGATTTTTAAATCTCATTGTCATGGGTTTATAGGCCAAATGGAAGGAATTTAATGTTTAATACCTGTAAATTAATGGCCATTTAAATCAGCTTGCGAGTGGGATTTTCTGGAACGGGACCATTTGGAACGTTCAGGCTGTGGTGAATTTAGTCCCCCATATCGGCAGCAAATACACTGCCGGTTCTTCGGGGGGAAAAATCACCGTTTCGCAACTTAAAATGTGAATTAAATACATCTTAAGAAACACTTTTATACATAAAAATAAACTACTTTATTTTACCTGGTCCTCCATAAAATCCGTCCCAGTTGTCGGCATTGACGGCTTCAGAAGCTGATTTTAAAATCATACCAGCGATTAACTTGTCGGGTGAATTTTTTTAAACAACACACAGAACAGCCGTAGGAACGATTCTTTAGCAACATCTTGCACTCCAACAAAATATAATTCAGGTCGGGAAAAAACCCCGTTTTAACCCCGCTCCCCCCTCAAACGCGCCAAAATCACGCACACGGCCAGTGGCAGAATTGCAGCGCCGCTGAAGGTAAGTTTTGTAACATACCTAACAAATGGTGATCGTAAAACAATAAAATAAGGTCGAAAGGGTAACAGGACATTTGCTTATCTGTAATAGTGTGGAATTGGGCTGTGTTTACTCTGCTGTGTCTTTCGGGAGGTACACGGTGTATATTTGTTATAAGACCATTTGGAAGAAGGAACAGTTCTAAAATGCCTTCCGCAATTTAAAAAAAGCATCAGTGGAAAACTCTGTATATTCGTAGATGAATCTTTGTTCATTGAGCAATCTCCCAGTGGTCTCTGCATTTGGTGCTCTTAAATAAAGTCTTGGCCGATCTTTGTGTTGTGTTTTAAAGTTTTCTTTAACACCACCAAACCCCACATGAGAGAAATTATGTAAATTGTAACAAGGGCCAACGTTATTCCAACTCTCAATTTTATTGAATGCACTGTTTTGATTGTAATCGCCTTAATATAATAGGCAACGATTTGGGTTGAGACCCTTCTTCAGTCTGAAGAAGGGTCTCAACCTGAAACGTTGCCTATTTCCTTCGCTCCGTAGATGCTGCCTCACCCGCTGAGTTTCTCCAGCATTTTTGTCTACCTTCGATTTTCCAGCAACTGCAGTTCCTTCTTAAACCTTTAATATAATAAACTATTTCAATGCCCCATGTCAGCGCCATAAAGGAAATGTTCTAAATGTTAAGAATTACTTTGTGCTGAGTCTTTGGCAATGATGTCCATCTTCATCACACACCTTTGGCATTGAATCCATGACAGACTCATTGTGTTTGGACTTGACACCAATGGTGTGAGGCACATGCTTTTTTTTTTATATGGTTAGGCTTTATTTGAACCCATTCATGAGGTGAAGTGTTGAGTGAACGGCGATCAAACCGGGGTCCCTGGCGCTGTAAGGCAGCAACTCTACCGCTGTGCTGCCCGTGAGCAGCCATGATTGATTGTCGGTGTAGGCTCGATGGGCCGAATGGCCTGATTCTGCTCCTCTGCCCTTATGAACACATAGTTTCTTTACCACTCTGTCTACTTGACACAAACACCAACTCACAATTGGATACCGGGTAATTTCAACGCCTTGTGTTGCTAGGCAACGAGGTCATGATCCGAAAAAAATGCTGTGAATTTTATGTTCATATCCCAAAGACTGAGCAGGATAATATTTCACACCACACTCTCTATAAAATGTAAATCCCAAATGCGTTCCTTCATCAATTAGTTTGGCATCGTTTTGCTTGGACCATGTGCAGTAAAAATGTCCTTCAATCTGACTTCAAAATGATCTCTGTATCTGTTAGGCTTTATTCCAGTTGCTGCATTAATCATTTGGCTAATATCACCATTTCCAAATAATTTACCTCGTTTTGTATTAATTTTAGATAGTGGGCTCTGGCCTTTTGGGGGCATGATAACACTGATATGAAGCAGCTTTATTGGAAAGTAGTGTTGTAATTATTGTGAGGCCGTCGTTCCCACGCAGCAGTGAGATATCGCCGTCAAAGGATAGCTTAGCTTTGCAGTTGATAATTAATATTCTAAAGCAGGGGATCATTTATCACAGAAGAACACAGGCATAGAAGTGTTGGAAGCAGGATTCCCATCCCATCCCATGCCAGGGGACTTAAGCTGCTGTTATTCTTCCTCCGCACAGTTCGTAATAACCAACCTGATCTCCCAGCACTTCAACTCCCCCTCCCATTCCGAATCCGACCTTTCTGTCCTGGGCCTCCTCCACGGCCAGAGTGAGTCCCACCGCAAATTGGAGGAGCAGCACCTCATATTCCGCTTGGGCAGTTTACGGTATGAACATTGACTTCTCCAATTTCAGGTAGTCCTCGCTTTCTCCCTCCTTCCCCTCCCCTTCCCAGCTCCCCCACAGCCCACTGGATCCGCCTCTTCCTTTCTTCGTCCCGCCCCCCCCCCCCCCTCCTATACATCAGTCTGAAGAAGGGTCTCAACCCGAAACGTCACCTATTCCTTCGCTCCATAGATGCTGCTTCACCCGCTGAGTTTCTCCAGCATTTCTGCCATTATTCTTAGTGTTTATTAAAGCACGTAATTAGAATGTGGGTTCTGATTATTACGTCTTCCTGCGGTGGTGGTGACCCAGGAAGTCCCTTGTTAATTTTAGTTTTTAGTTTTAGAGATACAGCGCGGACACAGGCCCTTCGGCCCGCCGAGTCGGGGCCGAACAGCGATCCTCGCTCACTAACACTATCCTACACACACTAGGAACAATTTATATTCATACCAAGCCAATTAACCTACAAACCCGTACGTCTTTGGAGTGTGGGAGGAAACCGAAGATCTTGGACAAAACCCACGCAGGTCACGGGGAGAACGGACAAACTCCGTACAGACAGTGCCTGTAGTCGGGAACCATCCCAGGTCTCTGGCGTTGTAAGTCAGCAACTCTACCACTGCGTGCGAAACCATGCCGCCCTTTATTATTCTAGATCCGATCAAGGATAGTCCGAGGGTCACCCAAGAGGTAGATAGTAGTTGAGGTAGATAGTAGTTTAGCACTGATCTCTGGTTGTGGTAGGATGAGTTATGCCCTCTACTCTTTGACATTTTCACCCTCTGTCCTGACTGTCTACGCTATCTGTGCCTCTCAGCATTGTATATGGGGTTGGGAGATTGCAACCTTCACGTGGTCCACCCTGTTTCAACGAATACAATCAACCTGGCGTGCACAATGAAATAACATCAAATAGAACAAGTAGTCCGACAACTTTAGGCTGTGCACGCCATACGCAAGAGGAAGAAGCAGTGTATATGCTGGCCACACCAATGAGTGTGTGGATGGCAGGAGGAAGTATTTGGGTTCTTCATACCATCCCATGGCTTTAGTTCACATTTCTGCAGCCAACCAACAAATCTCTTGAGTTCAGTTTCACGAACTTGGTGTTTGAATTGGTCATCCAGTGTTTATATATCAATGTTGTGTTGCATCAATGTGTGTGGTAGGTTACAGCAAGTACATACAACATGGCACATGGATATGGAGGGACAGCACAGCAACAGGCCCTTCGGCCCACAATGTCCATGCCCAACATGGTGACGTTAAACTGTGCCAAGTTAAGGGTGGCTCAGTGGCTCTGCGGTAGAGTTGCTGCTTTACAGCGTCAGAGACCCGGGTTCGATCCTGACAACAGGTGCTTTCTGTACGGAGATTGTACGTTCTCCCCGTGACCACGTGGGTTTTCTCCAGGTGCTCCAGTTTCCTTCCACACTTGAAAGATGTACAGGTGTGTAGGTTAATTGACTTCTGAAAATTGTAAATTGTCCCTCGTGTGTAGGATAATGCTGGTTACAGTACGATCACAGGTCGGCACGGACTCAGTGGGCCGAAGGGCCTGTTTCCTACGCTGTTTCCCTGCAGTCGAAATTCCAAAATAGAGTCTAAACCAAACTTGATCCATATTCCTCCATTCCCTAAAATAAGAATGTTTAGGAAAGAACTGCAGGTGCTGGTTTAAATCAAAGGTAGACACAAAATGCTGGAGTAACTCAGCAGGACAGGCAGCATCTCTGGAGAGAAGGAATGGGTGACGTTTCGGGTCGAGACCCTTCTTCAGACTGATGAGTAAGGATGTCGTGGTGTTCTTGGCACATATAACAATTACACTCTCTTGACTTGAAATGGGGATGGAAGACCAGCTGCCCAGCTGCCCTGAGGTCATGTAGCTCATTTTGTAAATAAGATTACAGGGTCTGAATGCAAACTAAATTAATTATGCTAAAAATAATGAATTGCCTGCAGACACCAAGTTGAATGGTAGTCTATTAGCTAATCAAATCCAATTATTCTGATGCTAGAGGAAATGTGTAGGAAGAAACTGCAGATGCTGGTTTAACCATATAACCATATAACAATTACAGCACGGAAACAGGCCATCTCGGCCCTTCTAGTCCGTGCCGAACACTTACTCTCACCTAGTCCCATTTACCTGCACTCAGACCCTCCATTCCTTTCCCGTCCATATACCTATCCAATTTATTTTTAAATGATAAAATTGAACCTGCCTCCACCACTTCGACTGGAAGCTCATTCCACGCAGCTACAACTCTCTTGAGTAAAGAAGTTCCACATGGAAGTTTAAAGCGAAGATATCTGTGGACACAAAATGCCGGACAGGCTAGTTCCTCCAGCATTTCACAATCACAATAATACTTTATTAGCCAAGTATGTTTTGCAACATATGAGGAATTTCATTTGCCAAGTCATTTTGTGTCTATTTTCATGGTAGAACGTGATTTACCTTCGGGTAGGAAGGGTTTAGAGGACTATAGGACAATTGCAAGCAATTAAGTCCAGCCCAGTATGTTGGCATAGACAAAATGGGCCGAAGGGCCTGTTTCCATGCTGTCCTGATCAATGGCTCTATAGAAAACAAAAACAAAACATCTGAGATGAATCCTACGTGAATTATAGAAGGCATAAGCATTCTTAGTTGATGGAGTTGTGATTATATCAAGTTCTGAAGTGAGTTGATGAAGGTGGTATTGTTCCTAGTCGCCATAGATCACAGTCTTGTGAAATACTGGTGCTGACATCTTGCTCAGTGACCCCACTTTGACCCAGCTATAGAAAGAAGGTGATTTAGTTTAGTTTTAGAGATACAGCAGGGAAACATTCCCGTCAGCTCACCGAGTCCATGCCGACCATCGATCACCTGTCCACACTACTTCTATGTTAAGTAAGTCATAACCATAAGTCATAGGAGCAGAATTAGGCCATTCGGCCCGTCGAGTCTACTCTGCCATTCAATCATGGCTGATCTATCTTTCCCTCTCGTCCCCATTCTCCTGCCTGTTATGCCACTTTCACATCCACTCCCTACACACTGGGGGCAATTTTACAGAGGGCCAACTAGCCTACAGACCCAAATGTCTATGGGATGTGGGAGGAAACCGGAGAACCCAGAGGAAACCCACCTGGTCATGGGGAGAACGTGCAAACTCCACACAGACAGCACCTGAGGGCAGGATCGAACCAGTGGTGCTGTTCCACTGTGCCGCCCAATCCTTGAGGACTGAGCATGCTGATCTGTGCAAATGCTGCTGGTCCCTCAACGACCCAATTCACTCGCCTTGAAGAAGGTGGCAACACAGAGGGAGCGCGTGGGTGAGGAACCAACTTCAATGCCTCATTGACTTGGACGGATGGGCCAACTTGTCACTTGGTTTTTGGCCTGGTAACTTCCATTGCAGCAACTTCCAGAACTGCCAGCATCTGAACCAAGAGATACTGTAGTTCCTCCAAAAGTCAAAGCATTCCTAGTTGGAAGACCAGTTCACCGTAGGTTCACAAGGCTAATTCCTGGGACGGCGGGACTGTTATATGTTGAGAGAATGCAACGGCTGGGCTTGTATACGCTGGCGTTTAGAAGGTTGAGATATTGAAACATATAAGATTATTGAGGGTTTGGACACGCTAGAGGCAGGGAACATGTTCCCAATGTTGGGGGAGTCCAGAACCAGGGGCCACAGTTTAAGAATAAGGGGTAAGCCATTTCGAACGGAGACGAGGAAACACTTTTTCACACAGAGTTGTGAGTCTGTGGAATTCTCTGCCTCAGAGGGCGGTGGAGGTTGGTTCTCTGGATACTTTCAAGAGAGAGCTAGATAGGGCTCTTAAAGATAGCGGAGTCAGGGGATATGGGGAGAAGGCAGGAACGGGGTACTGATTGGGGATGATCAGCCATGATCACATTGAATGGTCTACTCCTGCACCTATTGTCTATTGACCACTTTGGTTGACCACAAAGGGTTATCTTCAACTGTGTGTCCTAGGCAGCTTGTATGAAATGGAGTATTCAATACAGTATTTAACACATCACTGTAGAAGAACAAGGAAGAAAGATACAGTTATAGCGTCTTACAGCATGGAAACAGGCCCTTCAGCCCAACCTGCCCAAACTCGCCAACAGGTCCCAACTACACTAGTCTCACATGAATGTGTTTGGCCCGTATCCCTCCAAACCTGTCCTATCCGTGTACCTGTCTAAATGTTTCTTAAACGTTGCGATGGTACCAGCCTCAACTACCACCTCCGGCAGCTCGTTCCATACCCCCGCCACCCTCTGTGGGAAAAAGTTATGAGCCACAGTGTATTCAATCATTTTGTTCAAGTGTACTCTGGCCCAGGCTGGAGCTGTCGTTGCAGAACTAACAGCCGTTTGTTGTGACAGTAACCACGGGAAGCCTAGTTTTGCTGGGCATGAAGTAAGAGTCTGGGTGGGAGGGAGGGGCAGTCATTCCCATGACAAATAGATTTGTGTTTAAACTCCGTAGTCCTCACAATCCAAATATTGGATTGGAAATGGATTCGACAGCAATCAGCCAGATATCAGTTTCAGTTTAATTCATTGTCACGTGTACCGAGGTACAGTGAAAAGCTTTTGTTTGGTTTAGTTTAGTTTAGAGATACGGCGTGGAAACAGGCCCTTCGGCCCACCGTGTCCAAACTGACCAGCGATCCCCGCATATTATCATTATCCTGCACATACTAGGGACAATGTTTACGCTTACACCAAGCCAATTCACCTACAAACCTGTACGTCTTTGGAGTGGAGTTGTGTGCTGTCCAGTCAGCAATAGACAATAGATGCAGGAGTAGGCCATTCGGCAATTCAAGCCAACACCATCCTTCAATATGATCACGGCTGATCATCCACAATCAGTACCCTGTTCCTGCCTTCTCCCCTTATCCCCTGACTCCGCTGTCTTTAAGAGCTCTCTCTAATTCTCTCTTGAAAGCATCCAGAGAATTAGCCTCCACTGCCTTCTGAGGCAGAGAATTCCATGGATTCACAACCCTCTGTGCGAAAAAGTTTTTCCTCATCTCCGTTCTAAATGGCTTACCCCTTATTCTTAAACTGTGGCCCCTGGTTCTGGACCAGCAGGAAGACAATACATGATTACAATCAGGTACTGATTTTGGATGATCAGCCAATGATCACATTGAATGGCCGGTGCAGGCTCGAAAGGCCGAATGGCCTACTCCTGCACCTGTTGTCTATGTATCTATGCAATCGAGCCATTTACAGTGTATAGATACATGATAAGGGAATAACATTTAGTGCAAGGTAACTTAGCATGATAGAGTCATACAGCACGGAAAAGGGCCATTCGGCCCAACTCGTTCAACCAACCAAGATGCCCCACCCTATAAATTCCCCTCATGATTTTATGTACTGACAGTTTAGTTTAGTTTATTGTCTCGTGTACTGAGGTACAGTGAAAAGCTTTTGTTCTGTGCTAACCAGTCAGCAAAAAGACAATACATGATTACAATCGAACCATCCACAGTGATAAAGAGAATAATGTTTAGTTTAGTATTACAGCGTGGAAACAGACCCTTCGGCCCACCAAGTCCCCGCCGACCAACGATCACTCGTACACTAGTTCTACATTCGGGGCAATTTACAGACCACGCACTAGGGACAACTGACAGAAGCCAATTAACCTACAAACCGGCACCTCTTTGGAATGTGTGAAGGAACTGGAGCACCCGGAGAAAACCCACGTAGTCACAGGGAGAACGTGCAAACTCCGCACAGACAGCACCCGTAATCAGGATCAAACCCAGGTCTCTGGCGCTGTAAGGCAGCAATTCTACCGCTGCACCACCATGCCGCCCTGTTTTTAGATATTGAGGGATTTAAAGATGTTGGTGTTTGGTGAGTTCTGAAGAAGGGTGTTTGACCTGAAATATTAATTTCCTCAGTATACAGATGCTGCCTGGCCTGCTGAATTCTTCCAGCAGGACTAGAGGTCACAGCCTCAGAATTAAAGGACGTTCCTTTAGGAAGGAGATGAGGAGGAATTTCTTTAGTCAGAGGGTGGTGAATCTGTGGAATTCATTGCCACAGAAGGCTGTGGAGGCCGAGTCAGTGGCATTGTAAGGCAGAGATGGATTCTTGATTAGTACGGATGTCATTACTACTAGTACGGAGAAACGGAGAAAATATGAGCAGGAGTAGGCTTTCAGCCTCTCGAGCCAGCATCGCCGTTCAATATGATCATGGTTGATCATCCAAAATCAGTACCCCCTTCCTGCTTTTTCCCCATATCCCTTGATTCCGTTAGCCCTAAGAGCTACATCTAACTCTCTCTTGAAAACATCCAGTGAATTGGTCCCTGTGGCAGAGAATTCCACAGATTCACAACTCTCTGAATGAAAAAGTTTTTCCTCATCTCAGTCCTAAATGGCCTACCCCTTATTCTTAAGGGAGAAGGCAGGAGAATGGGGTTAGCAGGGAGAGATAGATCAGCCATGATTGAATGGCGGAGTAGACTTGATGGGCCGAATGACCTAATTCTGCTCCTATCATGGTGGCCGATTAGGAAAAGGGGAGATGCAGCGAGACCTGGGTGTCATGGTACACCAGTCATTGAAAGTAGGCATGCAGGTGCAGCAGGCAGTGAAAAAAGCGAATGGTATGTTGGCTTTCATAGCAAAAGGATTTGAGTATAGGAGCAGGGAGGTTCTACTGCAGTTGTACAGGGTCTTGGTGAGACCACACCTGGAGTATTGCGTACAGTTTTGGTCTCCAAATCTGAGGAAGGACATTATTGCCATAGAGGGAGTGCAGAGAAGGTTCACCAGACTGATTCCTGGGATGTCAGGACTGTCTTATGAAGAAAGACTGGATAGACTTGGTTTATACTCTCTAGAATTTAGGAGATTGAGAGGGGATCTTATAGAAACTTACAAAATTCTTAAGGGGTTGGACAGGCTAGATGCAGGAAGATTGCTCCCGATGTTGGGGAAGTCCAGGACAAGGGGTCACAGCTTAAGGATAAGGGGGAAATCCTTTAGGACCGAGATGAGAAGAAACTTTTTCACACAGAGTGGTGAATCTCTGGAACTCTCTGCCACAGAGGGTAGTTGAGGCCAGTTCATTGGCTATATTTAAGAGGGAGTTAGATGTGGCCCTTGTGGCTAAAGGGATCAGGGGGTATGGAGAGAAGGCAGGTACGGGATACTGAGTTGGATGATCAGCCATGATCATATTGAATGGCGGTGCAGGCTCGAAGGGCCGAATGGCCTACTCCTGCACCTATTTTCTATGTATCTATGTATCACTTATGACCTTATTGCCTGTTTTTATCCCGGATTTCTGGCATCTGCAGTTGACATTATTTTGGTGTTTGTTTTTCACCCCACAGTACAGGCCACCCAGTTTCCAGCAGTCTTACAATAGCGTTTCTTAGCTGCCAGCCCAAGTCACAAACACAATACCTCGGAGGCACAAGAGACTGCAGAAACAGAGTATCTTCACTTGAATGCAGTATTGTACTTTAATTTGATAATATAGTTGAAATCACAATGTATGCTACTCACAGCGAACAAAGAAATCACATCCAGATACAATGAACATCAAACAATAATACTGCTGCTTGACACCAAGATTAAGCATTAGCCAAGTAAACAGTTCAGCTTTTTGTTAAAAAAAACTGAATCTAAAGGTTTTGATGAGAGCAACACAAAACTTGTCATTTTTAGTTTAAAAATTTGTATGAAATTATTTCATAAAAATCCCATTTTAGCCAAATACTTTCTTTTTTTTCTCTCTTGGATTATTAAAATGTTAATCGGACACAAACTCAACAATGTCACTGGTTTAAACTCTTGTTTAGTTGAGGCAACTTTGGTTCTGGGCAGTGTGTAATAGTGTTAGAAGAAGCTTTAACATTCTGCTAATTGTTAAACAATTTGTTCTGGTGCAGAGGAAAATAGTGATGTTACACTTGTTGAAATGTATTACCACACAAGAGGCCATTTTAAGCTATTGAGCCTGAGGCAGATGGAAGAAGCAATAATAGTCTACTCCCACCGTCGATCACAACCTATCACAGTTCATAAGTCAAAGGAGTAGAATCAGGCCCATTCGGCCCATCGCGTCTACTCCGCCATTCAATCATGGCCCATCTATCTTTCCCTCTCAACCACATTCTCCTCTCTTCTCTCCACAACCCTTGACTCCCGTACTAATCAGGAATCTGTCCGTCTCTGCTGTGAAAACACCCACTGATATTCTGTGGTTCGTCATTCAAGCATTGTTCAAATACGGTGAAGGCATCTGCCTCAACCATCCTCTCAGATGAAGTAGGGTCTGAATTTTCGGTCTGAAGAAGGGTTTCGGCCCGAAACGTTGCCTATTTCCTTCGCTCCATAGATGCTGCCGCACCCGCTGAGTTTCTCCAGCAATTTTGTCTACCACCTTTTCAGATGGTGTATTCCAAACCCCTTCCTTTTGTCCTCAATATTCCTCTGTTCCCTCCATTCACTACCTTAAGCCTCCTGATTTATAACCCCTCTATGCAGCGATATAGGCCTCTCCAGTTCAATCATTGTGGACCTTACATTGCTGTCGAGAGTATACTGAACTCTCCGAGTCCATTTATGTCCCAAGTGGCAGATCGCCTGTACGGGCTGATGTGATTCCAACCAGTGATGTGGTGTATCTAGGCCCAGCGTGAACATGGTCAGCAAGGTGGGTCTCCAGAACCAAACAGATTTAAGGATTGTACAGTTAACAACACATTGACTGAGAATGAAAAGTCAATTAAAGAGACTGAATTTAACTAAAATCAGGTACAAAAAAAACAGAATACAAGATTAGCCTAATAAAAAATTAAAACAAAATCTATATCCTCTCACTTTTAGAATCTGACTGAGTTATGCTCCATCCCTGGAAAAAAAGATCATTCTAGGGTTAGGGGTGGAGACAGCATAGTGATACTGAGATTAATTAATGCTTTATTGTTACAGGGGAACCCACTGACGTCATAGTGTGGAAACAGGCCCAACTTTCCCACATATGTCCCAGCTACACTAGTCCCACCTACCCCGCGTTTGGTCCATATCCCTCCAAACCTGTCCTATCCATGTAGATGTGATGTGAATCCTGACAGCAAGTTTAGCTTGTGTAAAATACAGCATGGCTACAATGTGTAACACAGTGTAAATGTGTGCTGTTTGTGCCGGGCGAAACTCAAAGTGCTACATTTCAGTTTGAAACAGTTTGTTCCCCATTGTAACGTTGCCCCTCATCTATAGCTGCTGTGTCGTTCTTGTGTAGATAATTTTGAGCACCATTGCGAACTCCACGGATGATAGACACAACATGCCGGACGGGGTAACTGAATGGGTCAGGCAGCATCTCCGGAGAAAGGAATAGGTTGAGATTCTTCATCGACCTGAAACGTCACCTATTCCTTTTCTCCAGAGATACTGCCTGGCCCGCTGAGTCACTCCAGCATTTTGTGTCTAGCTTCGGAGTAAACCAGCATCTGCAGTTCCGTCTTACACACGAGGAACTTCACGATTGTTTTGACTGTAAATATGGTCCATTAGGATCTGGTACGACACGACACATATCGCTAGGACGTGCGGATCATTAAGATTGTCCTGTGTAAATCATGCAACTGATTATAGAGGTTTGCCAACTGATTTACATTGTTTGATCAATGGTTTGGTCACATACACTAGAGATTACGTTGAATACATTCACACACCTACTTTCAACATAAGCACGATACCTCAGAAACTAAACGTTGGAAAGACAGTAAGGAACAATAGTCGCGTTGTGCTTTAATATCTGTAGCTAGTGCCAAAAGATCTATGTAATATATTAACACTTCTACACACATATATAAATCCAGTACTTCTATAACCACTGCTTCATTAATGTGGTAACACAGACACTACATTGCTAGCAGTTACATAACTGACTGCACCAAGGATTCACCAGATGGTCTAACTGTGGCAAGCTGCAGAAGTCGGCTGTATCTTTCATTCATAAAAATTAAGCCATTTCCATCGTAAAGTTCTCAATAGTTTAGGATTGTCAGATGCAGTCATTTTAACCACTGCAGTGAATTAGAAGATAGTACAAATACACGCTTGCATGCTGGATAAAACCACATTTACAAATTCCTTACTCATAAATAAACAAAAATATATTTTCAATTCAAACATGTAAAGACTTACTTTTTTTAACAAAATGCATTCATTAAAAGTGAACATACAAAGATAAGTCTTATTCTACTGTAAACATATTTGTTCTACTGACATCACATAAGGTGCCTTTAAGTATCACCACATCAAAGTAGGCCACGGAGTGGAAAAGGTACAATAATTTTCATGCATAAGCTATTTTTAAGTACAATGCAATGTATTTTTAACAGTCAGCAAGGGGAACATGAACTTCTCACCCAAATGCAACTAGATTCATTCAACTTGACCTCGGTTTGCTTTGGGATAGTCTACCACAGACGGCAGGAATGAACAGCGAACAAGCAAAGCACAGCTTGTGCGTGTTAACAGGTTTCACCATTTCAGTACAACATTTAAAAAAAGTGACGATCACCACAGAGGTATTTGGTAAAGCGGAGTTTACCCATTGTAACAATCAATACTCAAATCACCATATTAATATTTGAACACCTGGACACCATTATTCACAGATATTTGAAACCACCATCACTTTCTACTGATATTTCTCAATACCGATATGAATGCCATTTTTTGTGAATGGACTCTAACTGAAGACTTGGCACATGGAGGTCTGGGATTATAAGCACACCAACATGGCACTGGGGGGAGGGGGGGTTACATTTGATTTGTGAAAGAGGTTGGAGGAGGCTGTTGGTTGTAGCCACCCTGGCTGTAACCTCCAATTTGACCGTAAGATGCTTGTTGGCCAAAGCCTGGTTGCTGTCCGTAGCCAGGCTGTTGGTTGTATCCGGCAGTTTGACCAAAGCTCTCTTGATCGCTTGAACCCTGGCTGTAAGGTTGGTTGAATCCAGTCGGGGCGGGCTGCTTCTCCATGGTGCTTTGGGAGTGTCGTGGGCCTGATGCGTGCCAACCCGTCTCCTTAAAGACAAACCAAATGTTGCCAGCCCACAGGATGAAGTTAAGAAATCCAAACACCTGGGGAAGCAAGAGGACATCAGTTTAGTTTAGTCCGATTTTTAGTTTAGTTCAGTTTAGAGGCACAGGTGCGGTATCAGGCCCTTCGGCCCACCATGTCCGCACCAACCAGCGATCCCAGCACATTAACACTATCCTAGAGACAATTAACCTACAGACCTGTACATCTTTGGAGTGTGGGAGGAAACCGAAGATCTCAGAGAAAACCCTCGCGGTCACAGGGAGAACGTACAAACTCCGTACAGACAGCACCCATAATCGGGATTGAACCCAGGTCTCTTACAACTCTACCACCGAGCTACAGTGACATCCTATATGTTCTAAGATGTTTCATTTCCCATCAGGAATGATATTTCTTGCATCAAAACATGGCGCCTCTTGTATGTAGGCTCAGTGGGCTACTCCTCTACAGTTTGCTATTCGGGCTATGCTGTTGTCAGGTAACAGTGGTGCAGCAGTAGAGGTGCTGCCTCATAGCACCAGAGACCTGTCTGTATGGAGTGCTGTCTGTACGTAGTTTGCACGTTCTCCCTGTGACCACGTGGGCTTTCCCCGGGTGCTCCGGTTTCCTCCCACATTCCAAAGACGTGCAGGTTTGTAGGTCAATTGGCCTCTGTAAATTTTCCCTCGAGCGTTGGATAGAACCAGTGTCGGGGGTGATTGTTGGGGCAGCGCGGACTCGGTGGGCCGAAGGGCCAGTTTCCACGCTGTGTCTCTTACACAAAACTAAACTAAACGAGAGCGCAGTCCTGAGCTACTGCCTACCTTGGTGACCCTCGGATTATTGTTGATCAGACTTTACTGGACTTAAGGGCCTGTCCCACGAGCATGCGACTCCATGCGGCAAGCGGTCCCGACATCGCGCGGGGCTCCGAAAAACTGACCGTGTTCAAAAATTCCGCACGGCAACGGCCTGCCGGCCCGCAGCCGCCTCGACACCATACGCACCGCCTCCACGGGAGTGCGCAGCATCTTGACGCCGTACGCAGCGTCTTGACGCCGTACGTCACTCGCGAACTTCCCGCGGACTTCGCTCGAACTTCACGTCACTCACTCGACCTCCGCGCGGCCCCCGTTTCCGGTTTGGTTGCGCTTGCCGCATGCAGGTCGCATGCTCCTGGGACAGGCCCTTTAATCTTGCACTAATCAATATTCACATTATTCCCTTTATCATGCATCTGTACACTGTGAATGGCTCCATTCTCATCATGTACAATCTTCACGCCGACTGGTTAGCACGCAACAAAAGCTTTTCACTGTACCTCGGTACACGTGGCAATATAAGCTAAACTGAACTAAACAAAGCTTAGTTATGGCAACACTCTACAGGACAGTTTGTAAAATAATAATTTTGCAGTGCATTTGCACGTGACAATAAAGCACCTTTCAACCATTTGGGCAGGAACCGTCCACACCAACCGTCGATCACCCGCTCACACTAGTTCTACGCGAAGGTACACAAAATTGCTGGGGAAACTCAGCGGGTGCAGCAGCATCTATGGAGCGAAGGAAGTCTTCTTCAGTCTGAAGAAGGGTTTCGGCCCGAAACGTCGCCCATTTCCTTCGCTCCATAGATGCTGCTGCACCCGCTGAGTTTCCCCAGCAATTTTGTGTACCTTCGATATTCCAGCATCTGCAGTTCCCTTTTGAACACTAGTTCTACGCGATCCCACTTTCGCATCCACTCCCGACACTCTAGGGGGCGAAATAACGAGGCCAATTAACCTGCAAACCCGCACGTCTTTGGGATGTGGGAAGAAACTGGAGCATCCGGAGGAAACCCACGCGGTCACAGGGAGAACGTGCAAACTCCACACAAACAGCAGCCGAGGTCGGGATCGAACCCGGGTCTCACGCGCTGTGAGGCAGCAGCTCTACCAGCTGCCCCACCGCGCCACCCACCAACCTGTAATTGCTATTATTAAGTCATCAACAAAATCAGACCTTCGAAGACAACCAAAAAAACCCAGAGATCAGCAGGAAAACAGTCGTGTCTTTAGAAATTACTCCCGCTATGTACATACCGTAGGTGTATGTGACCTTTAGAACCATTTATCATCATACTACTTAGCAAGTTGAAATGACAAACATAATGTTATGTGCCCCAGCATAATTATCTTTAGTAATTGAACCAATATAATTGCTTATTATCATTCCCACCACATCCCTACATTGCATTCTTGTTGCCTTGTTATTCAGTCAAAAGTGTAAGCTTAATCTTTGGGTAAAAGTATGTGAATTATTGAAATTATTGAATGCTTTGGAGAGGAAGATTGCCATTCTATTGCGTTATTGGTGATCTGTATTCTGCCGCAAAAGAAGCATGATTTATCAATCCCGTTCTGTCTCTTGCCCGTGTTCATTTATCACCGGCCATGTTCTGTCCTGCCCTTCCTCTCTTCCAGCTTTCAGTCCCACCCTCCCTGCATTCAGTCTGAAGAAGGGTCCCGACCCGAAACCAAAACATCACCTGTCCATGTTCTCCAGGGGTGTTGCCTGACCCGCTGAGTTGCTCCAGCTTTTTGTGTCTCACCCAGAGGCACGAATCTAGCTTTGTCATGTCAAATAAACGCAGAAATTAACGCTGTTATTCGTAAGGATTAATTTTACGTGCTTTAATAGAAGGACTTAATAAACAAAAATATGTAGTATTGAGAATACTGCGGCTTGGGGTAATGAACCTGGGTTGTGCAGTGGCACAGCAGTAGAGCTGCTGCCTCACAGCGCCAGAAACATGGGTTCGATCCAGTCTACGGAGTTTGCACGTTCTCCCCGTGACCTGCGTGGGTTTCCTCTGGGTGCTCCGGTTTCCTCCCACATACCAAAGACGTGCGGGTTTGTATGTCAATTGGCTTCCCCAGTGTGTGTAGGATGGAGCTAGTGTACAGGGTGATCGCTGGTCGGTGAGGACTCGATGGGCCGAAGGGCCTGTTTCCATTCTGTATCTCCATTTATTATTGTGCAAATTAGTGTTGGCTTTTTCTTCTCACCTGCCTCACCTTCATATTTTTCTCATCGATTTTTCGCTGAGTTGTGTTCATTTGCCAGCTTGATATTTAATATTACCTATCACCACAAACCAGTAATGCTATTTGATTCAGGACAAATAAATCTCAAGCACATCGCAGCAGTGGGAAATAATTGCTTTTGATTAATGGAGCTTATTATAAAGCTTACTAATCTTTTGCACATTAAAGGAATTGTGTTGGACTGTTGTACTGCGAGTTGAACTGTATATTTCTTTGTCTGGAGAATAATACCAGCTTTGACAGCAATTAAAAAGTTATTTTACCTGTAATTTGCAACTGTGTACCTTCGAAACTGAGTGGATTTGAAATAATGCATTTTGAAACGAAGGCCCTTTAATCGTCCCCGTAAATTAGTCTTGCAAACAAACAATGATATCAAAGGCACCTAAACACTGCGTGCATGTACTGCACACGTAACATGAATTCGATATTCTGATCTGTTCTGAATGCTTAGTTTCATTTTAGGTCATTGTCACGTGTACCGAGGTACAGCGAAAAGCTTTTTGTCGCGTGCTAACCAGTCAGCAGAAAGCCTGTACATGATTACAATCGTGCCGTCCACAGTGTACAAGGTGTGTAGGAAGAAGGGTCACGACCCAAAACGTCACCCATTCCTTCTATCCACACATGCTGCATGTCCCGCTGAGTTACTCCAGCATTTTGTGTCTATCTTCAGTGTCCACAGTGTACAGGTACATGGCAAAGGGAATAATGTTTAGTGCAAGATAAAGTCCAGTAAAGTCCAATTTAAGAAAGTCCGAGAGTCTCCAATGAGGTCGATGGGAGGGTAGGTTCGCTCTCTGGTTGTGGTAGGATGGTTCAGTTGCCTGAAAACAGCTGGGAAGAAACTGTCCCTGAATCTGGAGGTGTGCGTTTTCACACTTCTGTACCTCTTGCCTGATGGGAGAGGGGGGAAGAGGGAGTGGCCAGGGTGCGACTCGTCCTTGGTTATGCTGCTGGCCTTGCTGAGCCAGCGTGAGGTATAAATGAAGTCAATGGAAGGGAAGTTGGCTTGTGTGATGGTCTGGGCTGCGACCACAATTGTCTGCAATTAGATATCTGACAAATGTGTGTGGTGTTAGAATTCAAGTTGACTTAGTAAACAGTGGGGTCTAATAATTTTTGTGACTGCACCATTCTGTGATGTTGTCTAAGATCATAGATAGTTTCTTTAAACTGCATCCGAGATTGTCCCCAATAGGACAATTATTTCTTTCAAGAAAGCATTGGATCGATCAAATTGAACTAGCAAGGTACAACTTTTTGCTGTTTAAGAAGGAACTGCAGATGCTGGAAAATCGTAGGCACACAAAAATGCTGGAGAAACTCAGCGGGTGCAGCAGCATCTATGGAGCGAAGGAAATAGGCAACGTTTCGGGCCGAAACCCTTGGGTTTCGGCCCGAAACGTTGCCTATTTCCCAAGGGATTCGGCCTGAAAGGTTGCCTATTTCCCCAAGGGATTCGGCCTGAAATGTTGCCTATTTCCCCAAGGGATTCGGCCTGAAACGTTGCCTATTTCCCCAAGGGATTCGGCCTGAAACGTTGCCTATTCCCTTCGCTCCATAGATGCTGCTGCACCCGCTGAGTTTCTCCAGCATTTTTGTGTACCTACAACTTTTTGCTTCTCAGTTCTTAGTTTCGCTTAGTTTAGTTCAGAGGTACAACGGGGAAACAGGCCCATCGGCACACCGAGTCCACACCGCACATTAACACTAAAATGGTGTACAGGTGCACCGGTGGACAATTTTACATTGACACCAAGCCAATTAACCTACAAACCCGCACGTCTTTGGAGTGTGGGAGGAAGCAGAAGATCTCGGAGAAAACCCACGCAGGTCTTGGGGAGAACGTACAAACTCCGTACAGACAAGTACCCGTAGTCAGGATGGAACCCGGGCCTCAGGCGCTGTAAGGCAGCAGCATAACCGCTGTGCCCCGTGCTGCCCGTAGCTCTCCGGCTATTATACGGGCTGCATTGTCACTGTCTGAGAGGGGCAGATGGTTGGGGTTGGAAGTGGATTTTGAAGAACCAGCAAGTTATTTTTAGATGATCCATATAACCATATAACAATTACAGCACGGAAACAGGCCATCTCGGCCCTAAGAGTCTGTGCCGAACAATTATTTTCCCCTAGTCCCATCTACCTGCACTCAGACCATAACCCTCCATTCCCTCCAGATCCCACTGCTCTGAGCTAGCTATGTTTAGTTCCGCATTTTCTGCCCCGAAGGACTCTGGGATTTGGGACGCTACTTCACGGAGGATGCAGGCATGGGCAATCCCTTTACCTCCTGTCGGCCCAAGAAATGGCGGCACAGTGGCGCAACGGAAGAGTTGCTGCCTTACTGCACCAGGGACCTGGGTTCAATCCTCACTACAGGTGCTGTCTGTACGGAGTGTGTATATTCTCCCCGTGACCGCGTGGGTTTTCTCTGAGATCTTTCCTCCCACACTCCAAAATTGGCTTGGTATAATTGTAAATTGTCCCCAGTGTACATAGGATTGTGTTAGTTTGCGGGGATCGCTGGTCGGTGCGGACTCGGTGGGCCAAAGGGGCCTGTTTCCGCGCTGTATCTCTAAACTAAACATTAGCAGATCACTATGTCCCTCAGCCAAATCAGCATTCCTTTAAAATCAACAAAAATGCTTCCACCAGCATTTTTGTCTACCTTTGACTTTCCAGCATCTGCAGTTCCTTCTTAAACATATCCCTTTAAGATAAGTTCAGTGTAGCTTATTGTCACATGTACCGAGGTATAGTGAAAAGCTTTTGTTGCGTGCTATCCAGTCAGCAGAAACAGTACATTATTACAATCGAGCCATTGACAGTGTATAGATACATGATAAGGGAATAATTTGTTTAAGAAAGAACTGCAGATGCTGGAAAAATTGAAGGTAGACAAAAATGCTGGAGAATCTCAGCATAAGGGAATAACGTTCAGTGCAAGGTAACATAGAAACCTAGAAAATAGGTGCAGGAGTAGGCCATTCGGCCCTTCGAGCCTGCACCGCCATTCAATATGATCATGGCTGATCATCCAACTCAGTATCCTGTACCTGCCTTCTCTCCATACCCCCTGATCCCTTTAGCCAAGCCAGCAAAATCCGATCAAGGATTGCCCGAGGTTACCAAAGAGGTAGATAGTAGTTGAGGGCTGCTCTCTGGTTGTGGTAGAAGAGATAGATATTAGTACCAGTAGTCTACTCACAACAGAGGTGTTTAATCCTGACATTGCTGGGTCTCGGACAGGTAAGCATTTGTTGCCTTGCAGTTTGCAAGCCGACATTAGTAAAAGCACTTCATCAGGGTCCGTGGCAAACTTGACGTCCGAGAGACCCTTTGCCCAAGCCGACGATCCTACAAGCCACAGGAACGAGAAGACCACAGTCACAATGAAATCCTGAAAAAGATTTTTAAAACAATCACTCATACAGTTGCATCATTTTGCTGTGAAGGCACACAATAATTGCACATTGTCAGAGAGACATACAACGTGGAAACATAGAAACATAGAAAATAGGTGCAGGAGTAGGCCATTCGGCCCTTCGAGCCTGCACCGCCATTCAATATGATCATGGCTGATCATCCAACTCAGTATCCTGTGCCTGCCTTCTCTCCATATCCCCTGATCCCTTTAGCCACAACATGCCCCATCTATTTTCCGGGGTTACGTCCGTGGGGTTAGAAAGGGAATACGCCCTGTCCACGGACACCCTGGGAGAGTTCCGGGACCGCTGGGCTCCGCAGGGTGTTGAATGCATCCTTGACAATGAGTGTAAAGATAGCTGTATAGTAGTTTATTAAGGATATTTGTTTTGTATTGGATTATGGTGGTGGTGTTCTGGTTTGTTTTATTGTGTGTAATATTATTTTTTAATAATTTATACATTTTTTGAATAATTAAAAAAACGAAACAAAAAAAACCATGCCCCATCTAAGATAGACACAAGAAGCTGGAGGGACTAATCGGGTCAGGCAGCATCTCTGGAAAATGGAATGGGTGATGTTTCGGGTTGAGATCCTCCTTCAGACTGTGAGTCTGGGGAGGGGGAAATGACAGATATGAAAAGGGAACATATGAATGAAAGATATGTTAAAGAACACAAAACCAGCAACAAATATTGAGGATCGGCGGACGCCACAATGATCCATGTTTGGCTGTGGAAAGGTGACAATGAGTGATCCCAAGCATGTCCCATCTATACTAGTCCCACCTGCCTGCACTTGTCAATTGGGGAAGCTCCTATGCCAAAATATCTATTCATTATAACCATATAACCATATAACAATTACAGCACGGAAACAGGCCATCTCGGCCCTTCTAGTCCGTGCCGAACACTTACTCTCCCCTAGTTCCATAACAACTATGACAGAATTTAATATACATTTGGACAGGTTAATGAACAGGAAAGGTTTAGAGGGATATGGGCCAAACATGGGCTGGTGGGACTAGTGTAGATGGGGCAAGTTGGGCAAGTTGGGCTGAAGGGCCTGTTTCCATGCTGTCTGACTCCTGTGACTCTATGACATTAGGTTAAACATTTAACTAACTCTGAATATATTGAATTCTTTAGAATTGATGTAATCTCATACAAATAAAACAATTAATAACTTTGGAATAATATGCAAAACCGACATTGGATAGAATTCACTACGTTCTACCAAATTAGATGATTAATAACAACAGTTCCCAGTTTACAACAGTCATAGTCGATAGAAAATTACAGAGAAATGGAGAGAGATTATATTATACAAATTACTCGAATCAAGAGAGTTGGCAAGTATAAGATCAATTAGGAAAATTGATCCAGCAAGTACATGATCAATTGAGAAAAAGACATAAATGCGCAAATACCAGATGAAATATGGGAGGAAAGCCTCAAACTTATACATAGGTGCTCAAACAATGTTGGACACTGCCTTATATAGTTCAATATTATACATAGACTTCACTACTCCAAGGCAAAAATACACAGTATATATCCAAATGTTTCTCCTACTTGTCACTCCTCAGATGCTACTCTTTTTCATAACTTTGTATCCTGCCCCAAACTCACCTCTTTCTGGTCTGATATATTTAAGAATATCTCAGACATTGTTAACATCCCATTAAACCCAGAGCCCTTATTAATCATATTTGGGGTATCAAGACAACTCACAACTGCTCAACGACAATTCCTCTCCTACTGTCTCATTACGGCAAAGAAACTACTGCTCATGTCATGGAAAAAAACAACAGCTCCCAATTCCCGAATGTGGCTTCATGACTTGACCAGTACGTTACATTTAGAAAGAATTAGATATGTTCTAAAGGATAGAGTCAACCAATTTAATAAAATCTGGCAGGTACACAAAATTGCTGGGGAAACTCAGCGGGCAACCATTTCTGGCAACCATTTATGTCATTTCTTGCATAGAAGAATATTGACACATAACACAAACCTATCTACACTCTAAACCATCCATTTTAATGAAATTCTGTGTAAGGGATAGAAGACACGAGAGTTAGAAGCTTTAAGGGCCTGTCCCGCATGGGCGTCATTTGCACGTCACGCAGATGGCACGCGAACATTTTGTACATTCCAAAATCCTGGGGCGCCGCGCGCGACTGTGTTTCACTGCCTACGTCACCATGCACATGCGCGCGTAATGCGCACCATGCACGCATCACGTGCGCGGCGACGCGTAAATGATGTCGCATAAATGACACGCAAATGATGCCCAAGTGGGACAGGCCCTTCAGAAACAAGAATCCTCACAAAACATTATTCCACCGAACTGCTCCTTATGTACTGTAGTCACATTCCGCATTTATGTATTTATTTATTTTAATTTGTATTATTCACCTTTTTTCTTTTCACCCAATATTTATTTATTTATTTATTTATATTTGTAATGGTGTTTTTATAAACATGCCCGTCCATATTGTTTGTATAATACTCAAATGTTCTGTTTTGATATGTACATTTGGAAGAAATGAGCTTGGATATGGCAACGTAATCTGTACCCAGTTTTTGATGGCTCAATAAAATGTATTTTAAAAAAAAGAAAAAAGAGTGTTTTATTGTCATATGTCCCAATAAAATTCTTATTTGCAGCAGCACAACAGAATATGTAAACATAGTACACTGTAAACAATATTATAAAGGAGAAAACAAGTTGAGTGTGTGTATGTGCATATATATATATACACACACACATACTCAACATATATATACATATATATTGGGGAGTCCTGAACCAGGAGTCACAGTTTAAGAATAAAGGGTAGGCCATTTAGGACTGAGATGAGGAAAAATGTTTTCACCCAGAGAGTTGTGAATCTGTGGAATTCTCTGCCACAGAAGGCAGTGGAGGCCAATTCACTGGATGTATTCAAGAGAGTTAGATTTAGCTCTTAGGGCTAACGGAATCAAGGGATATGGGGAGAAAGCAGGAACTGATTTTGGATGATCAGCCATGAACATATTGAATGGCGGTGCTGGCTCGAAGGGCAGAATAGCCTACTGCACATATTTTCTGCATATATACATATATATATATGCACACACAGATATATATACACATATAAAACAAACAATAATAGTGCAAAAGGATAAAATCAATTCCCCCAAGTCCATGTAGTTCAGAGCTTATTGGTTTTAGTTATTGATAGCCTGACAGCTGTTGGGAAGAAGCTGTTCCTGAACCTGGACGTTACAGTTTTCAGGCTCCTGTACCTTCCTCCTGATTTGTATTACAGTCTTGAATACGCATTTAAAACAAACCAACAGAAAGTGGCCAGCCTGGATTCTGTCAGTCAGTTTTCCCCAGGATAATGAGTGTAATTGGCACTCTGGTGATTGTGTGCTAATCCTTTCCAGCTGGGCTTAATCGATGCAAACATGCAGATGTGTGGTAATTACAGTCCGTGATGTATTTGCCATCAGTGGGACAAAACAACGTATGTGGTGCTCAGTCCTCTGACAATCACCTTCATTATTAGGTTGTCAGTAACTGTTAAGTCTCAGCCAAATTCTCAATGTCCTGTATATTATTGCTCATGAAACAGACTGGCACTGTAGAAGTGTGCGATGAAGGAACAAGAGGCGAATGCACAAACCTATTCTTGGATGCAAACTGATCCTTCATAAGGGCAACATGTCAATAGACAATAGACAATAGGTGCAGGAGTCGGCCGTTCGGCCCTTCGAGCCAGCACCGCCATTCAATGTGATCATGGCTGATCATCCCCAATCAGTACCCCGTTCCTGCCTTCTCCCCATATCCCCTGACTCTGCAATTTTTAAGAGCCATATCTAGCTCTCTCTTGAAAGCATCCAGAGAACCTGCCACCACCGCCCTCTGAGGCAGAGAATTCCACAGACTCACCACTCTCTGTGAGAAAAAGTGTTTCCTCGTCTCTGTTCTTAATGGCTTATTCCTTATTCTTAAACTGTGGCCCCTGGTTCTGGACTCCCCCAACATCGGGAACATGTTTCCTGCCTCTAGCATGTCCAAGCCCTTAACAATCTTATATGTTTCAATCCAAGCCCTTAACAATCTTATATGTCTCTTTTCATGTCATGCCATGTACACACGGGAACCGTTCTATATCTACCGTCTGCAGAACCGACTCATAAAATCCTCAGATAAACACAAAAAGCAGTGGGACCGGCAGCATTGGGTCACCTATCTCCTTTTCTCCAGAAACACAGTGTTATATTTTTTGCTGCAGAGCCTTAAATGATCCAGAGTTGGAAGCACAGTTTAAAATATTTTTCAGCCTCCATACCAAATCCTCAAACCTGGCATTAAATTGCCCGCCCCTACAAATGTTAACGACTTTCCTAGTCCTCGTAGTTAAAGCCCTGTCCCACGGTACGAGTTCATTCCAAGAGCTCTCCCGAGTTTGCCCTGATTCGAACTCGGAGATTTACGGTAATGGCCACTCGTCGGTACTCGGGGCTCTCGTGGACATTTTTCATCATGTTGAAACATCTTCACGAGTCTTCCCTTCCTTACCTGCCGTTAGCGAGTCTTCCCGAATACCTGCCGTTAGCGTTAAGAGACGTCCCCGAGCTCCGACGTACCCGCTACGTTCATTCTCCGTGCTTACCACGAGTTTGATTTTTTTTAAACTCGGGAGAGCTCTCGGAATGAACTCGCACCGTGGGACAGGGCTTTTAACTGTTTTTTTTGCAAAAAGATGATCCTTTGGAGCATTGAGAGCAATTAGGTAAATTTGCTATTGAAGGAAAACTATTTGCAGTCAGCTCACTACATTGCTGGTAATGTTTGTGCCAACTGTATCTCTCAAGGACAAGGATATTTACCAGCTTGGTCCATTATTAATAGGAATAATGAAAGGATTTCACTCTTGTTGTGGCCATCATCTGGGAAATCAGTGACATCTCCAAGATAGACACAAAATGTTGGAGTAACTCAGGCAGCATCTCTGGATAGAAGGAATGGGTGATATTTCGGGTCGACACCCATCTTAAGACACATAGTGCTGGGGTAACTCAGCGGGACAGGCAGCATCTCTGGATAGAAGGAATGGGTGGTATTTCGGGTCCAGACCCTTCTTAAGATACGTAGTGCTGGAGCAACTCAGCGGGTCAAAAAAAAAGAAGCAGGTCAGGCAGCATCTTTGGAGAACATGGATAGGTGACGTTTTGGGTCGAGAACCTTCTTCAGATATCTCAAATATTCTTGGAATAAGAAAGAACTGCAGATGATGGTTTATACCAAAGGTAGGTATAAAATGCAGGAGTAACTCAGTGGATCGGGCAGCATCTCTGGAGAACATGGATAGGTGATGCTCGAAGTATGAAGAATGGTCCCGACTTGTAATCTCACCTATCCATGTGCTCCAGAGATGCTGCCTGACCCGTTGAATCATTCCAGCACTTTGTGTCTATCCAAAATATTCTTACTCCCTCTGCAGAAAATGAAGCCAATGTTTTTTTATAAATCTTTAGCTCGTAGAGTAGTAGAAAGCCAGGTTTAGTTTTCTAGTTTAATATCCACAAGTACATCTAAGTAAACTCTGACATAAAATTGTTTAAGAAGGAACTGCAGATGCTGGAAAATCGAAGGTACACTAAAATGCTGGAGGAACTCAGCGGGTGCAGCAGCATCTATGGAGCGAAGGAAATAGGCAACGTTTCGGGACGAAACGTTGCCTATTTCCTTCGCTCCATAGATGCTGCTGCACCCGCTGAGTTTCTCCAGCATTTTTGTGTACCTCTGACATAAAATTCATGTCTTGAGCTGAAAGGCAGGGAGATTCATTTCCTCGCTATATTCTCATTAAACTAGCTTTCTTTGCAAATTTAAAGGAATATATATTTATCGTTGTTAAAATATATTATATTTTGCTTCCAATCCCCTGTTGACAAATCTTGATTTTTGTTTGTAATATACTGCAAAGAGCACATTAGTGGTGTTCTCATTATAAGCCAAGCACCTTGGGATATAGCCTTGGATGTAAATGATAATGTGAAGCAGAAGGTCACAAGAGCAAGCCAGCAATGTAAAGTCTGGCTGGCCAATCATTTGCAACAGTGATATTCCCTACACGTGGCTAAATATCTGGTCGTCTCCGATGTCTAACCTCTGCACACTCAAAACCCCAGGAGAAATCTACATCCCTCCAACTACAGTACAGCCCGGTGGCGCAGCGGTAGAGTCGCTGCCTTACAGCGCCAGAGACCCGGGTTTGATCACAACTACGGGTGCTGTCTGTGCGGAGATTGAATGTTCTCCTTATCACCCCCATGGGTTTCCTCCGGGTGCTCCGGTTTCCTCCCACATTCTAAATTTGTGCAGGTTTGTAAGTTAATTATCTTCTGCACTATAAAACCCCAGATGCCTGGACGTGACTCTGGAAGATCGCGAGGGAGAGGCCACAACTGTGATTCTAAGCTGTGAATCAACTGAACTGTGAGTCTGCAATGTACGTGCAATAAATGATTTGTTAGCCCTTAATGACAATGCAATTAGTTGTTTGGCCTGCCCTGCCTGTGCTTGAAACTGCAATGCAAAATTGGAAATGAAATTACAATGCCATGAGTTGTTTGACCTGCCCTGCCCGTGCTTGAAACTGCAATGCAAAATTGAAACTGAAATAACAATGCAATGAGCTGTTTGGCCTGCCCTGTGCTTGAAATGGATTGACTTGACTTGAAATGAATTGACTTCACGACTTGACATGACTTGAAATGGATTGTTGGCCCTGCACTCACTGTGCTTGACTTGACTCACAACACAACACCCATGCTAGCACTCCAGAAGCGCACCCCCCCCCCCTCCCCAGCAATATTGGAATTGGTGCAGAGGTGGAATATTGTGTTGGGGGACCAGCCCTCCCATTTGAAGCTGGGACCCAACGGGTCCCACTTAGTCTAGTACTAACTAAACTTTTACTGATATTTATATATTTATATATTTAAGCAATATTATGTCTACTGAACATAGCAGTTGGTTTGAAACACTGGTATTGAAACTACCCTCACCCCTCTCTGCCTATCTATTCGCAGTCTTGTTCTAGGATTCTAGATGACAGAAGTCCCAGATGAAGTGGCGATGACGGAAAAATATACGGTGGAAGTCTAGATGACGGGAAAAAAATACGCCTGCGGGCCGGATGATTTCGGGTTACGGGCCGGATTCGGCCCGTGGGCCGTAGGTTGCCGACCTCTGCTTTAGACAGCACGGAAATAGGCTCTTCAACCCACCAAGACTGTGCTGACCAGCGATCCCCATGTACACTAACACTATCCTGCACACTGGGGTTAATTTACAATTTTTCTACTGAAGCCAATTAACCTACAAACCTGCATGTCTTGGGATGTGGGAGGAAACCGGCGCAGGTGGAGAAAACCCACGCGGTCACAGCGAGAACGTGCAAACTCTGCACAGACAGCAGGTCAAACCCAGGTCTCTGGCACTGTGAGGCAGCTCTGCCGATGTGCCACTGTGCCGCCCTGCTATATTATAGGATAATATTATGTGGAATTATATATTATAGGATAGTATTTTGTGGAATTATATCGAACGCAGTATTGTGTGGAATGATATAGACTATCGTGGAGTTGTATAGAATATTGTGTTATGAGGAATTCTAAATTATATAGTAGTATTAATTGGCATAACATTTTATAATAATTTTCATTCCATTTATTAAAAAGTGAAATTATATAACATAGGAAGCAGTATAAGGACCTTTTGCAGGCTGGAAATGTCAAAGACTAGATGGCATAACTTTAAGATGAGAGTAGCAGTGTTTAAAGGAGATGTGGGAGTCAAGTTCTTTACACAGGAGCCTGGAACGCGCTGCCAGGGTTGGTAGTGGAGGCAGATACGATAGTGGCGTTTAAGCGGCTTTTGGATATGCTTATATCCATGTAAGATAACCTAACCAGTTAGGTCGGGGGGAGTTCCCCCCGCCACGGGTACCGTGTAATCCCGTGCTACCTGCTCCATGGTCGGATAGTCGGCGACTAAACCGTCTCCCCCACCTGGTTTGCCAGGTGAGGAGGGGGCTGTGGACCCCCAGCAGGACCAAAAACAAGACCTGTCAAAGGGCGGATGAGCTTCTAGTGAGCCAGTGGCCATCAGTAGAAGTTGCGATCACTGTCGTACATAGCATTGTAAAGAACGATGATAAAGCACACACACACACCACCAAAATCCTGTACTTCCAGCGGCGGAAGTCCGCAGGAACTGGAGGACAGAGATGTGTGGTGCGTCCGTCGCCGTTCCTGTCGGAAACCGGCACCACTGCGTCGCTAATGTTTTCAACGCTGATGATGATGACATGGATACGCAGGGAGCGGGGGGACATGGATCACGTACAGGCAGAGGAGATTAGTTTATCTTGGCATCATGTTCGGCACAGATATTGTGGCCGTCCCGATCTTCAATCTTGCTCCACTTGAGTCTGAACGTTGACATCCACAGCTTCAGGGCTCAACTGAAATGAATCTCGAGTGGGCAATAAATACAGTGTGTGTCTCTTAAATCTCATCTTTCAAACACATTTCATAATCCCCAATTCCCTGTGTTCCCTTTGTTCTGTTGCTTTCTAACTGTGTAACTCAATATCTACAGCCACCGTATTTCTCTATTTCTCGCACCCTGCCTCTCCTCCATTTTCATTCTCTTTGTTGACTGCACCTTCTCGCTTCTACACATTTCTCGCTCCGGCCAGGCCAGCAGCATAATCAAGGACCAGTCACACCCACCGCTCACTCCCTCCTCTCCCCTCTCCCCTCTCCCATCAGGCAAGAGGTACAAAACTGTGGCAACGCACACCTCCAGATTCAGAGACACTTTCTTCCCAGCTGTTGTCAGGCAACTGAACCATCCTATCACCACCTAGACAGTGGCCCTGATCTACCACCTACCTCATTGGAGACTCTCAGACTATCTTTAATCAAACCTTCTTGCATTAAACATTATTCCCTTTATCCTGTGGACAACTTGATTATAATCACGTATAGTCTTTCCGCTGACTGGATAGCATGCAACAAAAAAGCTTTTTACTTTACCTTGTTGCATGTGACAACTAACTAAACTTAACTAAACTAACCAGGGTGGGACAGTGGCGCAGCGGTAGAATTGTTGCCTTACAGCGCCAGATACCCGGGTTCGATCCTGACTACGGGTGCTGTCTGTACGAAGTTTGTACGTTCTCCCTGTGACCTGCGTGGGTTTTCTCCGCGTGCTCCAGCTTCCTCCCACACTCCAAAGAGGTACAGGTTTATAGGTTAATTGGTTCCTGTAAATCGTACATTGTCCCTAGTGTGGAGGATAGCGCTAGTGCTGGTCGGCACGGACTCGGTGGGCCGAAGGGCCTGTTCCCATGCTGTATCTCTAAAGTCTAAATCTAAAATCTAAATCTAAAACTAAAAGATGGTAAATCTTTCCAGAAAAATAATGGCTGTTGTTTCAATAATATTCTCCAGTGACTAATGTTGGATGATATACTTGGGCAGCTAGACTGCAACGCTACATAACATGCCTACCAGTAGAAATACAACCCAGCCGACTACTTCAATGCAGCGAGTACAGAAATGAAACCAGACAAGAAAGAAATGCCCGAGGTTTATGGAGCTCAACGCTACAAGACAACATGTCTACTTCAGTTACAATTGGATTTTCAGTGCAAAATAATAAGAAGCGAGTTTGTTTATACACAATATATCAATGCATGTATAATTTATGCTGTGGGATAAGATGAAGCTTTCTTTAACCGGAGAGTCTTTGATGAAATTTAAAGCAGGAGACTATAATATTCACACCACCTCCAGTGAAAGGGATTAAACGCAATCACGGATGAACATCAGAAGAGTTCACACAACAGGAACAAGGGATTTGATGAAACACCACCATTAACTCAAGCTCACAACATCTATAATGAAATGCACTTACCTACTGCTTGGTCTGATTTATCATATCCACCTCATCAGCCTTCTGTGGTGCATTATTATGAAACTCTTACTTTCTTAGCAAAAAAACTCTTTTAGATTCCTCGTTTCATTTCGACCCATTACATGTAAAGTTTCCTTGAAATTGGATGTCTTCCTACTGCACAATATTGTGTCGTTAATCTCTGCTTTAATCTCGATTAGACCAACGTGAGGATGTTTTGTTGTAGAGGACAAATGTTTTTTCTTATAGTTTTAAGTTTCCTTTATGATTTAGAGTGGAATTTGCATCACTGAGTTTGATGGAGTCTACAAGTTGTATATTTAGTGGCTATTTACCTTGTTGTTGGGTACCAAACCATTCTACAATCCTCACATACCCTTCCTCATCTGTGGAAGCTAATTCCAACTATCGATAGTACTGAGTACTATGTTGTATACTGTATCTGTGGTGCTGCTGTTAGTAAGAATTCCATTGTTCCGTTTCGGGACATACGACGATAAAACATGCTTGGTTCTTCACTCATGAAATTCCCATTGCTAGCACAATCTTTCTGTCTATGGATAATAGTGGCTTTGTTTTCCCCATGTGATTATTTTGCTCTGTTCACTCTTCTTTCAGACTAGCCCCATTATCCCCTCGCCTCTATCCTTCACCTCCAAGCTCGAAAGGGCACAGAGGATGTCGCCAGGACTTGAGGGACTGAGCTATAGGGAGAGATTGAGCAGGCTAGTAGTACTCCTGCCTGCATTTGGACCCTATCCCTCTAAACCTGTCCTATCCATGTACCTGTTTAAATGTTAATTAAACGTTGTGATAGTACCTGCCTCAACTAACTCCTCCGGCATACACCCACCACCCTTTGTATGCATAAGTTGTTCCTCAGGTTCCCATTACATCTTTCTCCCCCTCCCCCCCCCCCCCCCCCCCCCCCCCCGCTCACCTCGGTACTCCTACACTGGGCAAAAGACTATCTTATTCCTTTCATGATTTTGTACACCTCTATAAGATCACCCCTCATCCTCCTGCATTCCAAGGAATATAATCTGCTCAACATCTCCCTACAGCCCAGGCCCTCGAGCCCATGAACAAAAATCACGATGCTTTCGATAAAATACGTAGAAACTGTAAATTGTTCGTAATGTGTAGGATAGTGTTCGCTGGTTGGCACCGACTCGGCGGGCCGAAGGGCCTGTTTCCGCGCTGTATCTCTAAAACTAAAAACTAAAATTACAAGGGACTTCCTGGGTCACCAACACCACAGAAAGATGTAATAATCAGAAGAAATACAACCCACATTCTAATTACGTGCTTTAAAAAACACTAGGAATAATGGCAGGTAGACAGAAATGCTGGAGAAACTCAGCGGGGTGAGGCAGCATCTATGGAGCGAAGGAATAGGTGACGTTTCGGGTCGAGACCCTTCTTCAGACTGATGTGGGGGTGGGGGGTGGGAAGAAGAAAGGAAGAGGCGGGAACAGTGGGCTGTGGGAGAGCTGGGTAGGGGAGGGGAAGGAGGGAGAAAGCAAGGACTACCTGAAATTGGAGAAGTCAATGTTCATACTGCTGGGGTGTAAACTGCCCAAGCAAAATATGAGGTGCTGCTCCTCCAATTTGCGGTGGGACTCACTCTGGCCATGGAAGAGGCCCAGGACAGAAAGGTCGGATTCGGAAAGGGAGGGGGAGTTCAAGTGCTGGGCCACCGGGTGATAAGGTTGGTTAATGCGAAACGAGCGGAGGTCAGATAAAAGGTAACTGCCAAAAGAATATGAGTTGATTTGTGTTTTTTATACATACGATTATTGTGGTTTGCAATTCACTGTCAGAAATGTAGGAGCATCCAGATTCATAATTAATATAGTTGAATACATAAACGGAGTGGAGAAAATAGAAAGCTTGAAGTAAAAAGCCCGGGATTGACATTTATTACAGTTCTACAAAGAAAAATGTAAACAATGCCGTCTGAATGGATTCCCACTGGGCCGTGTAATTTTGAAGCACCATTCTTCATTACAGGCCGGCGAATGCACCTGTCTAGAAGATTTAAGGGCCTGTCCCACTTGGGCAGCATCTTCAGCGACAGCCTGAGAAACGGTTGTCGCGTCGTGGTCGGGACGTGACGCGGGGTGACGCATGTGGTGGCGCGCGGTGTCTCCCTGTCGCCCCTGGATTTTGGAATGTTCAAAATCTCCAGGCGACATCTGGGTGTCTTATCTTGTCGTGCGCCCTGTCACACGCTGACGTGCGCTGTCCTGCGGGTGGCGCCCGGTGACGCTGACGTTAAATAAACAATTATTAAGTTATTAGATCTTAGATTTATTGTAGATAAGTTCATTTCCAATTATACTTCAATGTAACCTTCTTGTGTTGTGAAGGCGGGTGACGCAGAGTGTCGTAGCGTGACGTGAAGGTGACACGGCGTGTCGTACAACTTGACGGTTTTTAAGCCGTCAGTCGCTGACGTTCGCAGTCGCCGAAAAAAATCGCAAAGTGGGACAGGCCCTTTAAAGTTGGCGGAGATCTGATAGAAGTCTATAAAATTCTTCGAGGCTTGGATAGAGTTGATGTGGAGAGGATGGTTCCACCAGTGGGTGAGTCTAGGACTAGAGGTCCGATCTTCAGAATTAAAGGACGTTCTTTTAGGAAGGAATTTCTTTGTCAGAGGGTGGTGGATCTGTGGAGTTCTTTGCCAGAGAGGCCAAGTCTCTGGATATAATTAAGGCAAAGATAGATAGATTCTTGATTAGTTCGGGTGTCAAGGGTTACGGGGAGAAGGCAGGAGAATGGGGTTAAGAGCGAGAGATAGATAAGTCATGATTGAATGGCAGAATAGACATGATGGGCTGAATGGCCTAATTCTGCCCCAATCACATAATCTTATGATCTTATGAAAGCTATGAGAGGGGTAGACAGTCACAGCCTTTCCCTCTGGGTGAAAATGTCAAAGACTAGAAGGCGGAGTTATTCCAGCATTTTGTGTCTATCTTCAGTGTAAACCAGCATCTGCTAGGCACAGGCTAGAAGGCATGGCTTTGAGATGAGAGGAACAGAGCTTAATGGTGATGCGCGAGACAATTTTTTTGTCACTGGGGGTGGTGAGTGCCTGGAACATGCTGCTGGGGTGTAGGAAGAGGCGGACGCAACAGGGGCATTTAGGAGGCTTTTGGAAAGGCACAAGGACATGCAGGGAATGGATGGATATGGATCATGTGCAGGCGGAGGAGATTGGCTTAACTTGACATCATATTTGGCATGGACATTACTCCTGTGCTGTACTGTCCTATGAAGATAGACACAAAAAGCTGGAGTAACTCAGCGGGACAGCCAACATCCCTGGAGAAAAGGAATAGGCGACGTTTCGGGTCGAGGCTCTTCTTCAGACTGAGAGTCAGGGGAGATGGATCCATGGGATATGAAAAGGTACACGGAGCACATTAATGCAAGATATGCCAAAGTACAGATCGCGAACCAAGCTGTTCCATGAATATTCTTATAAACAACATTTATTTTCTAAACTCTCATGATTCTTTAATTGTCAATTATTGCTGACTAATCCTTGTAGGTTGTTAAGATTCATAAGCTTTACAAAGCAAGTTAATGTCTTTAATGCGGGGGGGGGAAAAATCATAAATTCACTGAATTTTGCAGAAAAGGATGGATAATTACAGGACACGAGATGACATGTGATTGAAATAAACACTGCGTCCACTTACATTCCGCAACGTAACCTTTTTTTCATAATTACAACATTGACTGTAGTTTAAAGCAACTGATAGGAGAGAGAATACTACTCAGGATTCACGCTGACAGCAAATGCAGGCTTTCTCTGTATAATTATTTTTAATGCCTGTCATATAATCAAATTATATGTTAATTCCGTGCTATTTGTGTGACACGGATTTGAAGAGAACTGTGCCGCACTCTGTGCAGAGTCAGTGCGCCTTTCTTTCACGTTTAGTTTAGTATAGTTTAGAGATACAGCGCGGAAACAGGCCCTTCAGCCCACCGAGTCTGCCCCGACCCCGCACACTAACATCATCCTACACACAGTAGGGACAAATTAGATTTTTTTTTTTTTTACCAAAGCCAATTATCCTGCAAACCTGCACGTCTTTGGAGTGTGGGAGAAAACCCACGCAGGTCACGTGGAGAACGTGCAAACTCCGTACAGACAGCATTCGTGGTCAGCATCGAACCCACGGAAAATCCCATGTCCACGCTCGCAAAGGGAGAAAGGGATAATTCCAGAGTCTGCCAATTTAAAATGGAGATGGAGATCCATGGATTTGGATTGGAGGAACAGCAACTCCTATTTCACTTGGGCAGCTTACAACCCAGCGGTATGAACATTGACTTTTCTAACTTCAAGTAACCCTTGCTTTCCCACTCTCTCCATCTCTCCGACCAGGTTGACCGTCCTTCTGATTACATTTTGCCTTTGTATGCTTTGTTGTCACCTTCCCCGAACTAACAATGATCTATTCTACATTTTCCTTGAGCTTCGTCCCCTTTGATGTCTCCTTTACACACCATACCCTTCCATATCTCTGTGCCTCCCTCTCCCCTGACTCTCATTCTGAAGGGAATTCTCTGTCTTCGGTGGAGGCAGGTTCTCTGGATACTTTCAAGAGAGAGCTAAATAGTGCTCTTAAAAATAGTGGAGTCAGAGGATATGGGGAGAAGGCAGGAATAGGGTACTGATTGGGGATGATCAGCCATGATCACATTGAATGGCGGTGCTGGCTCGAAGGGCCGAATGGCCTACTCCTGCACCTATTGTCTATTGTATCAACCTGAAATGTCACTAATTCCTTCTCTCCAGAGATGCTGCCTGTCCCGCTGAGTTACTCCAGCATTTTGTGTCTATCTCTAGTTGTTGGTAGGATGGTTCTGTTGCCTGATAACAACTGGGAAGAAACTGTCCCTGAATCTGGAGGTGTGCGTTTTCACACTTCTGTACCTTTTGCCTGATGGGAGAGGGGTGAAGAGGGAGTGGCCAGGGTGCGACTCGTCCTTGATGATGCTGCTGGCCTTGCCGAGGCAGCGTGCAGAGTAAAATAAGGTATCCACAATGGAAATCAGGATTCATCAGATGCACCTAGGTCAAGGAACTGCAGATGCTGGTTAATACAGAAAAGGATATAAAGTGCTGGAGTAACTCAGCAGGTCAGGCAGCACCTCTGGAAAAATATGGATGAGTGACGTTTCGGGTCGAGACCCTTGTTCAGAATCTATGTTCTCCAGAGATGCTGCCTGACTTGCTGTTGGGTCCTTTTGTCCATCAGATCCATTTGCATGTTTGCACGTTCTCCCTGAGACCGCATGGGGTCCATCCTGGTCCTCTGGTTTCCTCCCTTGTGCTAAAGATGTGTTGGTTTGCAGGTTAATTGGCCCCTGTAAATTGTCCCCGGTGTGTAGGGAGTGGATGCGAAAGTGGGATAGCACAGAACTAGTGTGAACGTGTGGTCGATGGATGGCGGGGACTGGATGGGCAGAAGGACCTGTTTCTTGCTGTCTCTTTCAATTCATCTAATTTAATTAATGTCACGTGTACTGAGGTACAGCGAAAAGCTTTGTTGTTGCGTGATACCCAGTCAGCGGAAAGACTGTACATGACAGTGTCTGAAGAAGGGTTCCCACCCGAAACATCACCCATCCTTTTTCTCTGGCGATGGTGCCTGACCCGCTGATTCTGAAGAAGGGTCTCGACCCGAAACGTCACCTTTTCCTTCGCTCCATAGATGCTGCCTCACCCGCTGAGTTTCTCCTGCATTTTTATCTACCTTCGATTTATCCAGCATCTGCAGTTCCTTCTTATGCCCCTGTCCCACTTAGGAAACCTGAACCGAAACCTCGGGAGACTTTGCGCCCCGCCCAAGGTTTCCGTGCGGTTCCCGGAGGTTGCAGGTGGTTGCTGGAGGTTGCAGGTAGTGGAAGCAGGTAGGGAGACTGACAAAAACCTCCGGGAACCGCATGGAAACCTTGGGTGGGGCACAAAGTCTCCAGAGGTTTACGTTCAGGTTTCCTAAGTGGGACAGGGGCATTAGACGCTGAGGTGTAAACCTTCGGTGTAAACCAGCATCTGCACTTCCTTCCTACACATGATTGCGTTCAAGATATGAAGACACACAATAAAGGGAACGAGATTTCCTGGAACGTTAAGTCCAGTGAAGTCCGATTAAAGATAGTCAAGGCCATTCAATCACGGTACTGAAGAATAAAAGAGAAATACTACTTACAACCAGGGGCCCTCTGTTGTTTTCACGGTACTTATTCTGAAAGAAGATGTAGACCACGGTGGCAGCCAGTGAGTAGAGGAAAGCAAAGACAGCAATGGTCACAAAGAACTCCGCGGATGAGGAATAGTCTCCTGCCAGAAAAAGCCTCTCCTGCTTCTTCTCCTCACAAGTAGGGGCATCGAAGTACACTTGGTGCAACCTGTAAGTAGATGTGACGACATTAGCAGAACCAGACTTCGCATTTCTGAGCATGGTTTTCTTTATAATGATGGTTTTTTTCCTGTAGAAAACAAGTTTTTCTTATCCGGAGATGTGTTATTGTCACATGGTGAAAGGAAGTACCCTTGGAAAGGAGTTGAGGAGGAACTTCTTTAGTCAGAGGGTGGTGAATCTGTGGAATTCACTGCCACAGATGGCCATGGAGGCCAAGGCATTGGGTATTTTTAAAGTGGAGATTAACAGGTTCTTAGTTTAGTTTAGTTTAGTTACAGATACAGCATGGAAGCAGGACATTTGGCCCACTGAGTCCGCGCCGCCCAGCGATCCCCGCACACTAACACTATCCTACACACACTAGGGACAATTTACAATTTTACCAAGCCAGTTAACCTACAAACCTGTTTAAGAAGGAACTGCAAATGCTGGAAAATCGAAGGTAGACAAAAAAGCTGGAGAAACTCAGCGGGTGAGGCAGCATCTATGGAGCAAAGGAAATAGGCAACGTTTCGGGCTGAAAAAGAGTTTCGGCCTGAAACGTTGCCTATTTCCTTCGCTCCATAGACGCTGCCTCACCCGCTGAGTTTCTCCAGTATTTTTGTCAACCTACAAACCTGTACGTCTTTGGAGTGTGGGAGGAAACTGGAGCAGCCGGAGAAAACCCACGCAAGTCATGCGGAGAACGTACAAACTCTGGACAGACAGCGCCCGTAGTCAGGATCAAACCCGGGTCTCTGGCGCAATTGATTGACAGATGGGTGGACAGAGGCCAGAGATGAAGAGCAGACAAAAGGGCTGGAGATGAAAAGCCAATCTGGGGAGCAGCTAGAACAACAGCGCCGTGCAGGAAAATAGTCTCTAAACTTTGATAGTCCTCACCTCCCAACAGCAACGTTTTCGGGTTAATTGGCTTGGTAAAATAGCCTCATCCTTCTAAACTCCAGAGTATACAAATACTTAGTTGGGAAAAATACTTTTCAGGAGAATTTTGTGCTCATTAGGCTTGGAGTGGTGATGACACTGACTGGATGGTTTTATAACAGAAAATTCGACCAAGTTCGGGCTTACGTAGGAAGACTACAAAATAACATTTCTTCTGAAGGCACAAGATTATGAAATCATAATTCTAGCCCAAAGACTTGCCTTCTTGCAAACCTGCCCTTTGTAGTTTTTATCTCCAGAAATCTCTGCCTAAAATCAAAACAGAAAAGATAGTGAATGACAAAAATGCTGGAGAAACTCAGCGGGTGAGCCAGCATCTATGGAGCGAAGGAAATAGGCAACGTTTCGGGCCGAAACACTTCTTCAGACAAAATATGTATTTACTTATTTATCTTCCACTGCTGAGCTAGTTCCCTCTCATATATACCTGCAAAGACTGGCACATAATCGTCTCGTGCCAAAGAATAATTCATTCTCAGTTGCTGCCAGATTTCTATCTCAAATTGCCATATTTTGTTTCCAATTATTAAGTAGCACTTTCTTGTATACTCATTTATATACTCATTTTACTTCCACTATTCATCATGATTTGTATTAAGATAAAGTGGCAACATAAATAGTAGGCTTTTGTCTTCTTTTAGATAAAAGCTCGGCACTGACAAAAATTTATTCGAGGTTAATATTTTATATTCCAGGTGAGTGCTAACCATTCAAAACTGTAAATCATTGTTAGTTCAGATCACTGCTGCAAGATTGGCCTAGCTAGGAAGAGGATACAATAGTAGAATATTGTTTGAATTATTAAGACACAGGTCATACTCTGAAGATAGAATGTGGAGGAAGGAACCGCAGATGCTGGTTTACACTGAAGATAGACATAAAATGCAACATCTCCAGAGAGAAGGAATGGGTGACGTTTAGGGTCGAGAGCCTTCTTCAGTCTGAAACGTCACCCATTCCTTCTCGCCAGAGATGCTGCCTGACCCGCTGAGTTACTCCAGGTTTTTGTGTCTATCTTCGGTTTAAACCAGCATTAGTAGTTCCCTCCTACATAACAGCTTCTTTCCATCATTTGAACATACCACTCATATGCAAGGGATGAATTCTAGATCTTCCAACCTACCTCAACGTGGTCCTTGTTTTTTTTTTAAATTACCTGCACTTTCTTTGTAGCTGTAATACTATAATCTGCATCCTATTTCTTTCCCCTCTCTTCCACTATCTTGATGTACTGATGTGTAGTATGATTAGCCTGGACAGCAGCAAACAAAGTGTTTCACTGTATGTCAGTGTACTTGACAATAATACTCATAATAGACCAAACTAGTAAACAAGTGACGAGATAGACTAGTGCTGAGGTAGGTTAGTCAGCTGCCTCCCTGCCTGCTCTCGACCCAAACCATCACCCATTCCTCCCCAGAGATGCTGTCTGTCTCGCTGAGTTACTCCAGCATTTTGTGTCTATCTTCCGTTTAAACCAACATCTGCATTTACTTCCCACAAGAAAGGTTAGTCAGCATCTCTGGATAAAAAGGATTGGTGCCATTTTGGGTCTGGACCCTCCTTCAGACTGCTTGTGGGGGTTTTGTGAAGGGGGGGGCATTCTTGACATTCAGACTGATGAAGGTTCTCGACCCGAGACGTCGCCTATTCCTTCGCTCCATGCATGCTGCCTCACCCGCTGAGTTTTTCCAGCATTTTTGTCTACCTTCGATTTAAAGCAATGGATCGTTTCTAGGGCAGTAGTAGGAAAATCATTTTATGAAAGGGAAACGAGTGGCCCAAGTGAATTGCGAGATGTTTGATGTGAATCGCATTCAGAAATCTGTCATGTGTTGTGTACCATTAGCTGGTAATTAACTTGTTGCTTCTATTTTTACTGCGGTTCATTGTCATGTCTCCAGGCTGTGACATCTCACAAACAGCAACAGAATGGAATAAAGGTTGATTTCAGAGCATATAGGTAGTGCCAGACAGACACCAGTGGCACTGACACAACACAGCCTGACAGCATCTTCAGTCTGGGGACCATCATGGTACGGAAACAGAGAAACATAGAAAAATAGGTGCAGGAATAGGCCATTCGGCCCTACGAGCCAGCACCGCCATTCACTGTGATCATGGCTGATCATCTAAAATCAGTACCCAGTTCCTGCTTTTCCCCCCCATATCCCTTGATTCCTCCTAAGAGGAAATGTGGAAAGATTATGTAAATCCCCAAACTGAAATGTAAATAACCTTCATGAAACTATCATCAAATGGCGCAGCTGGTGGAGCTGCTGCCTCACGGTGCTGGAGTTCCGGGTTCGATCTTGACCTCGGCTGCTGTCTGTGTGGAGTTTGCACGTTTTCCCTGTGACTGCGTGGGTTTCCTCCGAGTGCTCTGGTTTAGTTTGGTTCAGTTTAGTTTGGAGACACAGCGCGTGAACAGGCCCTTCGGCCCACCCAGTCTGCCTCGAGTACCTGGGGGAGGGGGTGGTTTGGGGTGGGAAGGGACGGGTTGATCAGGGAGTTACGGAGGGAACGGTCTCTGCGGAAAGCAGAAAGGGGTGGAGATGGGAAGATGTAGAGGGCCGGTAGAGGGATCGCGATGGAGGTGGGAAAAATATCGGAGGATTATGTGTTGTATGCGACGGCTGATGGGGTGGAAGGTGGGGACAAGGGGGACTCTGTCCCTGTTATGAATGGGAGGGGGAGGGGGAGCAAGAGCGGAGCTGCGGGATATCGAGGAGACTCTGGTGAGAGCCTCATCTACAATGGAAGCGGGATACTCCCGTTCCCTAAAGAATGAGAACATCTCCGATGACCTGGTATGGAACACCTCACCTTGGGCGCAGATGCGGCATAGACAGAGGAATTGGGAGTAGGGGATGGAGTCTCTACAGGAAGCAGGGTGGGAAGAAGTGTGGTTGAGATAGCTGTGGAAGTCAGTGGGTTTATTGTGAAGTGAAGAAGGGTTTTGGCCTGAAACGTTGCCTATTTCCTTCGCTCCATAGATGCTGCTGCACCTGCTGAGTTTCTCCAGCTTTTTTGTGTACCAACGGGTTTATAATAGCTGTCAGTTCCATCGAGGGCACAGCTCCAAGCTGTATATTAGCTGGTTGGCCACCCAATATGTCTACAGTCTCCATCCCTGGTCTCTTGTGCAGGAAGGAACTGCAGATGCCGATTTAAACTGTAGACAGACACAAAATGTCCGCAAATTCTCCCTGTGGCCACGCGGGTTTCCTCCGGGGTGCTCCGGTTTCCTCCCACACAATAAAAACGTGCGGGTTTGTAGGCCAATTGGCCTCTGTAAAAAAAAAATAATAATTGCCCCTAGTGTGTAGGGCGGGGATGAGAAAGTGGGATAAAATGGAACTAGTGTGAGCAGGTGATCCATGGTCAGTGTGGATTTGATGGGTCGAAGGACCTGTTTCCATGCTGTATCTCTAAACTAAACATCTGACATGCCTGAACTCAATTTGTCAATAGCGGAACTCACTAAATATACAGATCCATCTAGATATCAATTTCTCTTTGCACCAAACGGATTGAATTCTTTAGCTGTTGACACTGACAGTGTGAGTAGTGTGTTCTGAACCTTATCTGGATTACAGCCAGCATATAAATGCCATGTAAAGATGATATAACTTAGATAATTACAAGCATTCTTAATCACCACGTACTATGTTGAACATCACTCACAGCAAGGCTAGGGACAAAGGCCTGGTAGTTGCCATGGTTACAGCCACCAGAAGACAAACCCATCGTAAAACCAACATAGAGCAAAGGAATGTAAACTGATTTAATAACTGATTTATATACACACATTTACATGATGCATTTCTCATTAGCATGAAAGGCAAACAGCAACTATTTGTCGCAGTACTTCCAGCGTGTGGATCGGACTTGGGACTTGTTCAGGGCGGGGGTCAGGGGTTACGGGGAGAAGGCAGGAGAATGGGGCTGGGAGGGAAAGATAGATCAGCCATGATTGAATGGCCGGGTAGACCTCATGGGTTGAAAGGCTCAATTCTGCACCTATAGAAACATAGAAAATAGGTGCAGGAGTGGGCCATTCAGCCCTTCAAGCCAGCACCGCCGTTCAATATGATCATGGCGGGTCCCCGGTGGGAGACCGCTTTTCGGAGTCATTTAAACCCCGCAACGGCAACTTCTCCCGCCGGAATCGCGGGGTTTAAATGACTCAGAGCGGGGCCTAACATCGCCCCGTGCAGCTTAAACAGCCACGGGACTTACCATCGCCCACCGGGGGCTTTAACATCGGGAGCCCCAGTCGTCTCGATGCTGCAGTTGGACTGCTGGAAGAACAAAGGAGAAGGACAAAGGGAAGAGATAAGACTTTTGCCTTCCGTCACAGTGAGGAGGTGTTGGAGACTCACTGTGATGGAAGGCAAAATTGTGTCAATTGTGTTAAGTGTGGGTCTTGGTTTTTTGTTGTTGTAATGTCATGACTGCAGGAATGAAAATTCGTTCAAACCTTGTCTGTTTGAATGACCATAAAAGGCATTCTATTCTAATTTGTGGCCGACTTACTGTTACTGATTCATCAATTCCAATTTTCACAAGGGTGGATCATTCTGTCGCTGCCAAGTTCAACTTTGAAGGGTTTTAAAAAAATATAAGACTAGGATCCTACGATTCACAGGGGACTCTGTTAGATCTTTTAGAGTGCAGCTGCATAATATTCCACTATTTCCGCCATATCCGAACATTTTTACTGATGGTAGAGCTGAGGAGTCGTGAAAAGTTTATAAAGAGGAGATCAAAGGAGAGTTTGGAGTTTAGAGATTCCGTGTGGAAATAGGCCCTTCGGCCCATCAACTACGAGCTTGACCATCGATCACCTTTACGCTCTGTCAATCCCTGCACACTAGGGGCAATTAACCCACAAACCTGCAGGTTTTTGGAGTGTGGGGTGAAACCGGAGCACCTGGAGACAACTCACACGGTCACAGGGAGAAGGCACAAACTCCGTACAGACAGCACCCATAGTCGGGATCGAACCCGGGCCTCAGGCAGCAACTCTACCGCTGCGCCAGCGTGCATGAAACATTTTATGGAAATACTCCACTGGACGCTAGTAATCGCACAATTTACAAGATTAGGTTTAAGAATAACCAATGTGCCTATCCAAAATCCTCACGAATACCACTGTCATATCTACCTCCACCACCACCCCTGGCAGCACGTTCCAGGTACCCACCACCCTCTGTCTTAAAAAAAAACATGCTCCGCACATCTCCTTAAAACTTTTCCCCTCTCACCCTGAAGCGATGCCCTCTAGTCATTGACACTTCCAACCAGGGGAAAATGTTTCTGACTGAACGTGACCTGAATATTGTGAGAACATGACCTGAATATTGACCTTCCAATACGCAGGAGCAGGAGGCTTGCCCGTGACAGGAGATCTTATTTATTTGGCAGTCCAGTCCTTGGAGCAGAGCTAACTTCGTCATTCCATAAACACACTGGGCAGAATCCAGGCACCGGTCCTCAAGTCCTACGTCTGAGATGAGGTGAGTCAAATGTGAGTCAACGTGACTTCCCACAGTGCCATTGGGCCCTTCATTGGAGCCAGCATCTACAAGCTGATGTGGACCCAGTCTGGTCCCCATTGTCTGAGTGGGATTGTCAGTTTCGAATGGAAAAGGTGAAGGTGAGTAAGTGTTTGAAATAGACAATGGGTGCAGGAGTAGAGGCCATTCAGCCCTTCGAGCCAGCACCGCCATTCAATGTGATCATGGCTGGTCATCCCCAATCAGTACCTCGTTCCTGCCTTCTCCCCATATCCCATGACTCCGCTATCTTTAAGAGCCCTATCTAGCTCTCTCTTGAAAGCATCCAGAGAACCGGCCTCCACTGCCCTCTGAGGCAGAGAATTCCACAGACTCACAACTCTCTGTGAGAAAAAGTGTTTCCTCGTCTCCGTTCTAAATGGCTTACTCCTTATTCTTAAACTGTGGCCCCTGGTTCTGGACTCCCCCAACATCGGGAACATGTTTTCTGCCTCTAGCGTGTCCAAACCCTTAATAATCTCATATGTTTCAATGAGATGCCCTCTCATCCTTCTAAACTCCAGAGTAAACAAGCCCAGCCGCTCCATTCTCTCAGCATATGACAGTCCCGCCATCCCGGGCGCTGTCTGTACGGAGTTTGGACGTTCTCCCCATGACCTGCGTGGGTTTTCTCAAAGATCTTCAGTTTCCACCCACACACCAAAGACGTATAGGTTTGGAGGCTAATTGGCTTGTTATAAGTGTAAATTGTCCCTAGTGTGTTAGTGTGCGGGGATCGCTGGTCAGTGCGGACTCGGTGGGCCGAAGGGCCTGTTTCCACGCTGTATCTCTAAACTGCAATGTGCAAACTCCACACAGACAGTGCCCAGGGTCAGGATCGAACCAGTTGGTCTGGCGCTGTGAGGCAGCAGCTCTACCAGCTGTATCATTGTGCCCCCCATATGTCTGACCGATGCAAGATTAAATAATTTCTACAATGCATCATGAGACTCAACATAGTAAGAATGGTGGGAAAAAAACATACCTGAAAGGATATGAAAATCCTATCTCGATGTTGAGGTTACTATCCGATTTGTTGGCACAGTCCACACTGACTTTCAGTGCCCCCGAGTATCCGCCACATGTTGCAAATGCAAAGATTGCAAAAATCTGCCGGGAGAAAGGAAAAGACATTTCACCTATTGTGGCAAGTTGTTGTGATCTTTCAACCATTAGAGCAGAATGAAATGCTCTTAGTCAAGAGCTGCCAGCCCTGATTTGTTCTCGCCCTTTACAGGTATATTTCTCCCCCACCTCTGCGTTCAGTCTGAAGAAGGGTTCCGACCCGAAACGCCCCCTATTCATTTTCTCCAGAGATGCTGCCTGACTCGTTGAGTTCTTCCAGCACTTTGTGTCTATCTTTGGTATAGTTCCTTCCTACATATCGTAGTCCAGAATGTTTTATTATCATATATACCAACAAAGATTTAAAATACTCTTTGTGACAAACGCATTCTTGGACAGTAAATCATTCTTTACCATCTCTGCTCTTCAACGTATCAAGGATTTAAAATATTTTTAAAGGCAACTAGAGAAAAAACGTATTTAAATTGCAGCTTGATTTCGCGAGTTCATGACAGATTTTGATTATATTCATTTGATTTTCGTCATCATTGACAGGCACTTTGGAAGTGGGTGCAATCTTGCAGCAGAGTGAACAATGATGCCACTGTAGAATCGCCTGCGGTAGCAATGACCCCCGAGAAAATGGCTAACATTCCACTTGTCTTTTTCATTTTGATATGGTGGCGCAGCGGTAGAGCTGCTGTCTTACAGCGCCAGAGACCCGGGTTCGATCCCGGCTACGGGTGCTGTCTGTACGGAGTTTGTACGCTTTCCCCGTGACCTGCGTGGGTTTTCTCCGAGATCTTCGGTTTCCTCCCACACTCCAAAGACGTACAGGTTTGTAGGTTAATTGGCTTTGTGTAAATGTAGACAATAGACGATAGGCAGTAGGTGCAGGAGTAAGCCATTCAGCCCCTCGAGCCAGCACTGCCATTCAATGAGATCATGGCTGATCATCCACAATCAGTATCCCGTTCCTGCCTTCTCCCCATATCCCCCGACTCAGCTATCTTTAAGAGCCCCATCTAATTGTTCCTAGTGTAAAATTGTCCCTAGTGTGTGTAGGATAGTGTTAATGTGCGGGGATCGCTGGTCAGTGTGGGCCCGATGGGCCGAAGGGCCTGTTTCCTCGCTGTATCTCAAAACGAAACTAAATTAGGGAAGTCATCAAGGCATCTAGGGTGCATGTTTGCATGCTTCCCCCAGTGCCTCAAATGAAGAAGGCTTTCAGAGCTTTGATCTTTGGCAAATTCCTAATTCCTCAAGAAAGCGATGTGATACGATTTGAACTTTATTTATCCCAGGAGGGATATCATTCTGCCAGGAGTCATGAAACACAACAAGGTACATGAAACATGAAATCAAAGCGATGAGTGGAAAGGATTGGGGATGCGCAAAGGTTGGGGGGTGTGGGGGTGGGGGGGGGGGGGAGTCAGTCTACCCCACGACAGAAGGGGGAGGAGTTGTCCAGTTTGATAGCCACAGGGAAGAAGGATCTCCTGTGGCGTTCTGTGCTGCATCTTGGTGGAACCAGTCTGTTGCTGAAGGTGCTCCTCAGGTTGACCAGTGTGTCATGGAGGGGGTGAGCTGTATTGTCCAGGATGCTCCGCAGTTTGAGGAACATCTTCCCCTCCAAGACCAACCTCCCGTGAATCCAACTCCACCCCCAGGATGGAGCCAGCCTTCCTGATGAGCTTGTTAATCCTGTTTGTGCAATGTTCACACCAATTTTAGTCAGGAATGGTCCCCGCTTGTCTACTTATCAATAGAAGATTACTCTCAAAAGTTAGCGTGCTTATTAACACAGTTCATCACATTCTACACATGAGAAGCAATCCTCTCTAATGTACCATCTTTACAGCTAATGTGGTATAAAAAAACCCACAAGATATATATATATGTAAAAATACCAAATTATCTTATGGGGATATAATATTATGTATTCCCAAGCAAACTGTGATAGAAGATGTTCTTCCATAAAATGGTTACTGTTAAGAGATTTCAAATAAGAAATAACTCAAAAATATCTCCAGAAATTGCACTACAAAGTGAATAACGTTATCATTGTTGACATAATTTACTGTAACATAACATCTTTATGATGGCAGTTGGTGGCTGATCTAAGAGGCATTTAAAAGACATCCCATGGCCTGCTAGAATAGAAAGAGATAGGCTCAAAATGCTGGAGTAACTTAGAGGGTAAGGCAGCATCTCTGGAGAAAATGGATTGGTGACGTTTCGGGTTGGGTCTGAACTGGTGTCCCGACCTGAAACGTCACTTATCCATTTTCACCAGAGATGGTGCCTGACGCGCAGAGTTACTCCAGCATTTTGTGGCTGTCCTTGGTATAAACCAGCATCTGCAGTTCCTTGTCAAAGAGGACTCTCTCGAACATCTACAGGTGCACAGTAGAGAGCATGCTGACCGGTTGCATCGTGGCTTGGTTCGGCAACCTGAGCGTCCAGGAGCGGAAAAGGATGCAGAAAGTTGTGACCACTGCCCAGTCCATCATCGGCTCCGACCTCCCCACCATTGAAGGGATCTATCGCAGTCGCTGCTGCAAAAAGGGCAACCAACATCATCAAGAGCCCACACCATCCTGGCCACGCACTCGTCTCTCCGCTACCATCGGGCAGAAGGTACTGGAGCCTGAAATCTGTTACATCCAGGTTCAGGAACAGCTTGTTCCCCACAGCCATCAGGCCATTAAACTTGCCAACAAACAGACTCTGAACTGTCACAGATTTTTGCGCTGTATCTGCTTGTTTATGTGTATATTGAACTGAACTGTTCTATATTTTTGCTTACAATATTCTGTCGTGCTGCAGCAAGCAAGAATTTCATTGTCCTATCTGGAACACATGACAATAAACTCTCTTGACCTGACTTGACTTATCATTACACTCGAGGACAGAGAGCGGATTGGCAAGCACAGGATTATACATCCATGAACTGGCAGGAAACGAGGAGAATATCAAGACCCATCTCAATACACACCAGGGTACACAAAAATGCTGGAGAAACTCAGCGGGTGCAGCAGCATCTATGGAGCGAAGGAAATAGACAACGTTTCGGGCCGAAACCCTAGAAGGAAATAGACAACGTTTCGGGCCGAAACCCTAGAAGGGTTTCGGCCCGAAACGTTGCCTATTTCCTTCGCTCCATAGATGCTGCTGCACCCGCTGAGTTTCTCCAGCTTTTTTGTGTACCTTCGATTTTCCAGCATCTGCAGTTCCTTCTTAAACTCAATACACACCAGGTTCACTGAGTGAAGGGAAGGTTTTCTAACCAACACATACTCCAGTTGCTTGCTTGCAAACGTTGTAGGCCAATCTATGGTGCCCCCTTTATTTGAGGAAGCCCTACCCTTCCGACAAACCCCACAGAACACTTATTTCTTGCCTCCTCTCCCCGAGAAAACAAATGAACATTGTTATTTGGGATGACAACATTCATTACTTGTCTCATGCAGCAGTGAGCTGCTAATTGACTGATCGACTGCCATCTGTTGCAACCTGGAATGACTAGGAGGCAGCGAAATTCAAGGCCACCGTCACCTCCAAAGCCACCAGCAATGAAGTATATGTACACTCCAACAGTGAAGTATATTTCATAATCATAATCATACTTTATTAGCCAAGTATGTTTTGCAACATAGATACATAGAAAATAGGTGCAGGAGTAGGCCATTCGGCCCTTCGAGCCTGCACCGCCATTCAATATGATCATGGCTGATCATCCAACTCAGTATCCTGTACCTGCCTTCTCTCCATACCCCCTGATCCCTTTAGCCACAAGGGCCACATCTAACTCCCTCTTAAATATAGTCAATGGACTGGCCTCAACTACCTTCTGTGGCAGAGAGTTCCAGAGATTCACCACTCTCTGTGTGAAAAATGTTTTTCTCATCTCGGTCTTAAAGGATTTCCCCCTTATCCTTAAGCTGTGACCCCTTGTCCTGGACTTCCCCAACATCGGGAACAATCTTCCTGCATCTAGCCTGTCCAACCCCTTAAGAATTTTGTAAGTTTCTATAAGATCCCCCCTCAATCTCCTAAATTCTAGCGAGCAACATACGAGGAATTTCATTTGCCATACAGTCATACCAATAAAAAGCAACAAACACACAAAATACATTTTTAACATGAACATCCACCACAGTGACTCCTCCACATTCATCACTGTGATTGATGGAAGGCAAAAAAAAGTTCAATCTCTCCCTTCTTTGTCCTCCAGCAGTCGGGGACCTCTAACCTTTCGTTGACGGGACGATCTTACTTCCGTAGCCGGAGGCGGGCCTCCTCGTTGGGGTGATCAAGCTCCTGCATTGGGAGGGGGGGGGGGGAATCTCAGCTCCCCTCTGCCGGTCGATCTACCGCGGGTCGGGGCTGGTCAAACATCGTGCGACTTTTGGAACCTCCCAACGTCGGTCTCAACCCGAGACTGCGAGCTCCTTGATGTTAAAGTCCGCAGGCCACGGTTGGAGTGTCGATCCCGAGCAAGGAATCGGCTCCGATGGTAAGTCCACGCCCCCGCGATGGGGCTCAAAGTCAGTCTCGAGCAAGGCCGCCAGCTCCACGATGTTAGGCCGCAGAGCGACCGGAGATACGATCCGGAAAACAATCACATCTCCGGCAAGGTAAGGGATTGAAATAAGGCTTCCCCCGACCCCCCACTCACCCCCCTCATAAAACAAACCAGAGAACATTAATCACATACTGTTAAAACACACTAAAAATAGCAAAAAAGAGACAAAAAGAACAGAGAGACTGTGGACGAGGTTGCCATCGAAGTACCACCTGGTATGTACACTCCACACTCCAACAGTGAAGTATATGTACACTCCAAAAATGAAGTATACATGCATATTCCAACAGTGAAGTGTATATGTACGCTCCAACAATGATGTGTACATTCACGTCCTTGCTGGAGAGTACATATACTCTAATAATGAAGTATCCATGTCTACTCTAACCTTGAAGTGTATAAGTATTAAAAAAGAATTAAAAACTGACAAAAAATATTGGATCAGGCACCATCTCTGGAGAACATGAATAGTTGACGTTTCGGGTCGGGACACTTCTTCAGCCAATAGGGTGATTTCACGAAAGGTCACTGGATCATAGATCCTCACCCACGTGACCGCAAAATCCAACTGGGGTACAAGCGTCACTTCCGGTACATGTTATTGATGCTGAAAACGCGCACTTTCACACCCGTTAAAAACCGCGAAAACGGCCCGTTTTTGAGCTGTAAATAACTGTGCCAGTCGGGGTGACCGTGAGACACAATTATCTTACTTTACAGTCCAGAAGATAAAGAAAAACGAAGGTAAATACAAGAGGGATCTGAAGGGGCAACAACAGCAGAAGTGGTTAGCGGGCATTCGCCGTGGAGATATAAAGATCGGAAATATCGGGAATTATCACGTTTGCGCGCTGCATTTTATCAAAAGTGGCATTATTGACGTTTTATCTTTATTCATTTGTTATATGAAAAGTTTTAAAAGTGAAAAATCCATCAGTAAAATTGCAAAATCGCCCATGGTTCTCAGGTGGGTTTTAACATGCAAAATGAAAACGCTTCTGAAGCTACATTTACCATTTAAATAACCGTAAACTATCAATGCGTTTTGAAATAAATTTTACTCAGATGCAACCTAAGGAATGGGATAATTGTCAGCTGTTAATTGGACAATAATAATAATAAAATGTCCTGATTTTGTCCAATTAACAGCTGACAATTATCCCATTCCTTAGCTTGCATCTGAGTAAAATTTATTTCAAAACGCATTGATAGTTTACGATTATTTAAATGGTAAATGGAGCTTCAGAAGCGTTTTCATTTTGCATGTTAAAACCCACCTGAGAACCATGGGCGATTTTGCAATTTTACTGATGGATTTTTCACTTTTAAAACTTTTCATATAACAAATGAATAAAGATAAAACGTCAATAATGCCACTTTTGATAAAATGCAGCGAGCAAACGTGATAATTCCCGATATTTTTTATCTTTATATCTCCACGGCGAATGTCCGCTAACCACTTCCGCTGTTGTTGCCCCTTCAGCTCCCTCTTGTATTTACCTTTATACCGTTTTTCTTTATCTTCTGGACTGTAAAGTTAGATAACTGTGTCTCACAGTCACCCCGACTGGCACAGTTATTTACAGCTCAAAAACGGGCCGTTTTCACGTTTTTTAACGGGTGTGAAAGTATGCGTTTTCAGCATCAATAACATGTACCGGAAGTGACGCTTGTACCCCAGTTGGATTTTGCGGTCACGTGGGTGAGGATCTATGATCCAGTGACCTTTCGTGAAATCACCCTATTCACCAGAGATCCATGTCCTTGAGAGAGGTTGACTGCGTCATTGAGTTACTACAGCACTTGGCACTCTACACATTTTTCAGTCAGACACCGACATCCCATATCCACACGCTGGAGATATCTTCCTGGTTTTTACCCACAGCCCCAATACTCTCCAGCTTTTAAGACCCTTCCTTGCAGCAAGTGTTTGATCACTATTGCTCACCTCTTTGCCCAAGCACCTCATTTCCCCTGTGCTTCCGCAAAAGCACCCTTCCCAGTTTCAGTTTAGTTTATTGTCACGTGTACCGAGGTACAGTGAAAAGCTTTTGTTGCTTGCTAACCAGTCGGCGGGAAGGACTATTCACGATTACCATCGAGCCATTCACAGTGTACAGATACATGATCAGAGAATAATATATAGTGCAAAGTAATGCCAGCAAAGTCCGATCAAAAATGACAAATCCAATGCCCCCAGGTCTAGGTAGTTCAGAGCCTATTTGGAGGTTGTAGTGTTTAATAGCCTGATGGCTGTGGGGAAGTAGCTGTTCCTGAACCTGGACGTTACAGTTTTCAGGCTCCTGTACTGTACCTTTGTCCCGATGGCAGGGGTGAGATGAGTGTGTGGCCAGGGTGGAGTGGGTCTCTGATGATGCCGGCTGCCTTTTTGAGGCATCGACTCCTGTAGATCCCTTCGAAGGTGGGGAGGTCAGTAACCGTGGAGGTAATCAGCCTGAAGAACGGTCCCGACCCGAACCGTCGTCCATCCATTCCCTCCACATCCATGCCCTTCTGCTCTTTGTGTTTTGCTCAATGTCCCATGTTAAGTATATTAAGCACCAAGCAAAAAAGTATGTAAAAGGAATTGCAGATGCTGGTTTACACCGAAGATAGGCGCAAAATGCTGGAGTAAGTGGGTCAGGCAGCGTCTGTGGAGAACTTGGATAGATAATGTTTCTGGTCGGGACCCTGAGACTGATTGTTGGGGGGGGGGGGGGAGAAATTTTGGAAGACATTTAAGCATGTTAAGAAAGTAACGGTTTATATTATGCAATATTTAAGAGCCACATTGAAAAAAAAAGCTCTGAATATCCCAACCATGCTGTTGTAAATTGGAATTTATGTAACTCAGCAGCCAATTCTGAGCGTTTAAGAAGGAACTGCAGATGCTGGAAAATCGAAGGTACACAAAAAAGCTGGAGAAACTCAGCGGGTGCAGCAGCATCTATGGAGCGAAGGAAATAGGCAACGTTTCGGGCCGAAACGTTGTCTATTTCCTTCTAGGGTTTCGGCCCGAAACGTTGTCTATTTCCTTCGCTCCATAGATGCTGCTGCACCCGCTGAGTTTCTCCAGCTTTTTTGTGTACCAGCTAATTCTGAGCGTTTTTTCTTGTGAATCGGTGGAGGGAGGAAGATGACCACACCACAGGGACCAGTCAGAAGTGACAGCTCAATTAAGGGCCATCTCGCAGGTTAAATTGAACGCAATCAATCAGAGAAAGATTGAAAAATATAAACCCAGGAAAAGGCACAAGTCAATCAAATGACAAAGGAAAGGAAAGATGTATTAAAATAGTGTGCGTGAGACCTCAGTGTAAGCAGTTCTGGATTTCTACCATCAGATGTTATCAAATCAGCTGCGCGTCTAATATTTAATGCTTTCATTACGGGAACAGTTTCTGGTTTTTTTAAAATCAAGAGTGCAGCTCCTCTGCATAATATATAGGAAATAATGTTGTGAAAATGACTAGCTTGCTAAAAAAAATCATTTATACAGGGCAAAGAAACTGTTACATTTTATCAAATTAAATCGTGTAATGAATGTTGTACAGAAACACGCAGTGTTCCTATTCCCCGGCAGAGCTGTAATTGTGTTGAAAAATGTATCGCAACTACCCCATCCATCAATCTCAATCCCAATAAATAAGTAATAATTTGTGGTTCTGCAGAGTTTATGATAGGCTGAATCAAAATTCAAGTGATTCTCACCAAGAGGTTCTCTGCCCAAGATTCACAAGAAATTGCAGAGTTGTGGGTGTAGCCCAGTCCGTCACACGCGTTAAACTTCCCACCATTGACTCCGTCTGCACCTCACGCTGCCTCGGGAGAAGCAGCCAACATAATCGAGGACCTTTTTCACTCCGTCATTCCCCTGCTGCCCTCAGCCAGAAGGTACAGAAGCATGAAAGTGTACACCAGACCCTGGAACATCTAATAATAATAATAATGGATGGGATTTATATAGCGCCTTTCTAATACTCAAGGCGCTTTACATCACATTATTCATTCACTCCTCAGTCACACTCGGTGGTGGTAAGCTACTTCTGTAGCCACAGCTGCCCTGGGGCAGACTGACGGAAGCGTGGCTGCCAATCTGCGCCTACGGCCCCTCCGACCACCACCAATCACTCACACACATTCACACACATTCACACACATTCACACACAGGCAAAGGTGGGTGAAGTGTCTTGCCCAAGGACACAACGACAGTATGCACTCCAAGCAGGATTCGAACCGGCTACCTTCCGGTTGCCAGCCGAACACTTAGCCCATTGTGCCATCTGTCGTCCAAATCTCTCTCTCTCTCGCTCCCTCTGTCTCTCTCCGTTATCAGGCTTCTGAATGGTCCTTCCATAAACTAGGATTTAGTCCCAATCTTCCATTTTAACTTAATCCAGACATTGAACTTTTTCTCTGGAACAGTTACGCTCCCAATGCTGGAAAATGTATAATCTGCACTCTGGTATGTTTTATCTTTGCTCTACCTGTTGTACTTGAGTATCGGGGGAAAAAAACAAAAAATGCTGGAGTAATTCAGTCGGCTGGCATCATTTCTGTAGGACATGGATTGGTGACGTTTCAGGTCGGCACCCTTCTTCACATACAATATTTGTATTGCCTTCTTATTAATATCGATTATATATATAATATCCGATTTGTTTGGTTAGCACCTGAACAAAAATATTTTTCCCTGTATCTTCATCCACGTGATGTTAATTAAGCAATACCTGGCGGTTTGAATTACTCCTGTAGTATCTTTAAGGATTTTCTAAAAAGGAAAGGTCGGATAAATCAATAATTGTGAGGGGCTGAGAAGGTCAAAGTGAATCATAAGATTCACCATCGGGATAGTAGAGAGTGAAATGGAAATGATACCGTGCTTGGAGACGTGTGGGGAGGGTGAGAACAAGAAGGTGAGATGAGTTGTACAGTTGTAGAGTTGTACAGAGCCCTAGTGAGACCACACCTGGAGTATTGTGTACAGTTTTGGTCCCCTAATTTGAGGAAGGACATTCTTGCTATTGAGGGAGTGCAGCGCAGGTTTACAAGGTTAATTCCCGGGATGGCGGGACTGTCATATGCTGAGAGAATGGAGCGGCTGGGCTTGTATACTCTGGAGTTTAGAAGGATGAGAGGAGATCTAATTGAAATGTATAAGATTGTTAAGGGCTTGGACACGCTAGAGGCAGGAAACATGTTCCCGATGTTAGGGGAGTCCAGAACCAGGGGGTCACAGTTGAAGAATAAGGAGTAAGCCATTTAGAACGGAGACGAGGAAACACTTTTTCTCACAGAGAGTGGTGAGTCTGTGGAATTCTCTGCCTCAGAGGGCGGTGGAGGCAGGTTCTCTGGATGCTTTCAAGAGGGAGCTAGATAGGGCTCTTAAAAATAGCGGGGATATGTCAGGGGATATGGGGAGAATGCAGGAACGGGGTACTGATTGGGGATGATCAGCCATGATCACATTGGATGGCGGTGCTGGCTCGAACGGCCAAATGGCCTACTCTTGCACCTATTGTCTATTGAGTGGTGTTCGGAGCTTGGGATGGGATAGATGAGGGATGATATAGAATGAAAGGGGCAAAGGAGATGTGCAGGGCTATTTTTCTTTACACAAAGGGTGGTGGGTGCCTGGAAGGGGTGGTGGTGGAGGCAGATAGGAGCGTGGTGTTTGGTTCGGATACAGCTCCATCCAAGACCACAGGAAATTGCAGAGAATTATGGACGCAGCCCAGACCATCACACCAACCAACCTCCCTTCCGTTGACTCCATTTATACCTCGGCAAGGCCAGCAGCATCATCAAGGACAAGTCGCACCCCGGCCACTCCCTCTTCTTCCCTCTCCCATCAGGCAAAAGGTACAGAAGTGTGAAAACGCACACCTCCTGATTCAGGGACAGTTTCTTACCGGCTGTTATCAGGCAACTAAATCAACTTACCACAACCAGAGAGCAGTCCTGATCCATCATCTACCTACCTCATTGGTGACCTTCGGACTATCCTTTAAGAAAGAACTGCAGATGCTGGAACAATCAAAGGTAGACAAGAATGCTGGAGAAACTCAGCGGGTGAGGCTGCATCTAAGTAGTCTTTCCAGGTGCAGCAGAGGTTCACCTGCACCTCCTCCAACCTCATCTATTGCATCCGCTGCTCTAGGTGTCAGCTGCTCTACATTGGTGAGACCAAGCGTAGGCTTGGCGATCACTTCGCCCAACACCGCTCAGTTCGCAATAACCAACCTGATCTCTCGTTGGCTCAGCACTTCAACTCCCCCTCCCATTCCGAATCCAATCTTTCTGTCCAGGGCCTCCTCCATTGCCAGAGTGAGTCCCACTGTAAATTGGAGGAGCAGCACCTCATATTTCGCTTGGGTAGTTTACACCCCAGCGGTATGAACATTGACCTCCAATTTCAGGTAGTCCTTGCTTTCTCCCTCTTTCCCCTCCCCTTCCCAGCTATCCCTCAGCCCACTGTCTCCGCCTCTTCCTTTCTTCTTCCTGCCCCCTCCATCCTCATCAGTCTGAAGAAGGGTCCCAACCCGAAACGTCACCCATTCCTTCGCTCCATAGATGCTGCCTCACCTGCTGAGTTTCTCCAGCATTTTTGTCTACCCTCGGACTATCCTTGATTGGACTTTGCTGGCTTTACCTTGCACTCAACGTTATTCCCTTATCATGTATCTATACACTGTGAATGGCTCGATTGTAATCATGTATTGTCTTTCCACTGAGTGGACAGCACGCAACAAAAACTTTTCACTGTACCTCGGTACACGTGACAATAACTAAATTAGATAGGCAGGTGGATATGCAGGAAATGGAGGCATATTGATCATGCAGGCGGAGGAGGTTAGTTTAACCTGGCATCATGTACAGCATAGACATTGTGGGCTGAAGGGCCTGTTCCTGTGCTGTACTCTTCTGTGTTCCACATGTTCTAAGAACAGTTTGACATCGCTAGGAAGGGTAAAGATTGGCAGTTTCCTTGTGGGTTGTTTTGATGAAATCAAGCTCAGTGCGTGCGGCAAAGGCAACCATTGCAACAATGACAAGAAAAACGGTGTATCATAGTCTGCTCTCAGTCTCTGCCCCTCTCTCTCTGCCCTCACCCTCTACCCCCCCCCCCCCCCCCTCCCTCTCTAGACACACCTGCGAGTTGAGGGCTATGCATCAGTGTATAGGGCGGGGATGTGGTAAAAGGAGCTAATTAATGATATTAATATAATATCAAGGGGGGTGGTTAGTGTGTGTGTGACACCGCAGGCTGCCCCCCCCCCCCCCCCCCCCCCCCCCCCGCTGCAACCACGTGTTGAGGGGACGGGACCCGACGGGTCCCACTTGGTCTAGTTTTGCAATAAAACTACACGTGTGGCACGGTGGCGCAGTGGTAGACTTGCTGCTTTACAGTGTTTACAGCGCCAGAGAGCTGGGTTCAATCCTGACTAAGGGTGCTGTCTGTGCGGAGTTTGTACGTTCTCCCTGTGACCTGCGTGGGTTTTCTCTGAGATCTCCGGTTTCCTCCCACACTCCAAAAAAAAAAGACGTCAAGTCAAGTTTTATTCGTCACTTGCACATAAAGTGCAGTGAATTGAGTTTGTACAGGTTTGTAGGCTAATTGGTTTGGTATAAATGTAAACATTGTCCCTTGTGTAGGATAGTGTTGATGTGCGGGGATCGCTGGTCGGCGCGGACGTGGTGGGCCGAAGGGCCTGTTTCCGTGCTGTATCTCTAAACTAAACACACAGTGTACTATCACAATGTTTAAGAAACATTTAGACAGGTTGTGTTTAAGAAAGAAACTGCAGATGCTGGAAAAATCAAAGGTCGACAAAAAATCTGGATAAACTCAGCGGGTGAAGGTATAGGCAACGTGTTGGGTCGAGACCCTTCTTCAGACTGATTTAGACAGGTCGGGTAGGTTTATTGGAACATGGGCCAAATGCAGGCTGGTGGAACTAATGTTGGTCAGCTTGTGCAAGTTAGGCCGAAGGGCCTGTTTCCATGCTGTATAACTCTATAACAAAGCCAAATTATGCTCAGTGTTCACTATGACGTAGCAACAAATAGGCAAAACAGCTCCAGGTCATTTCTATAAATGAAATTGGAATTAAACACTAATCATTTTCCCAATCTGCTATTCAAGATTTTAATAAATAAAATTTATTACATCATTTATGTTGTCTAAAGACTAAATTTGATTATTTTACTTCGGATCATCGATCTTCATCTCTAGTATAATGCATGGGTTGCACAAGTTATGATCCTAGTGATAAAAATCATTGTGGTTAATGATTGTGTCTTCAAAGTACAGTCATTACTCAAATGATTTCAAATAAAGTTTGAACGCAGCACATTAATGCATAGTTTTATTTCCATTTCCATATTGTCACGCCCAGCACACCAAAACATCTATATTGATTTAGAGATACAGAGTGGAAACAGGCCCTTCGGCCCACCGAGACAGTCCGCACCAATCATTGATCACCCGTTCATTAGTTCTGTTATTCCAGTTTAGCATCATAAACACTAGGGGCAATTTACAGAAGCCAATTAACCTACAAACCTGCACCTCTCTGGAATGTGGGAGGAAACTGGAGCACCCGGAGAAAACCCATGTGGTCACAGGGAGAACAAATAGCTGACAATGCCTATAGTCAGGAACGAAACCGGGACTCTGGCGCTTTAAGGCAGCAACACTCCTGCCAATAGACAATAGACAATAGGTGCAGGAGTAGGCCATTCGGCCCTTCGAGCCAGCACCGCCATTCACTGTGATCATGGCTGATCATCCCCAATCAGTACCCCGTTACTGCCTTCTCCCCATATCCCCTGACTCCGCTATCTTTAAGAGCCCTATCTAGCTCTTGGCACATCCCTCTGTCCATGTGCCACTGTGATGCCAATTGCACCCTTTACCTATCTTCATAAGTAATGAATGTGTTGGCAACATCTTATAAAAAATGGGCATCGTTGCAAAAAGAGCATTTTGATAATATTATGTTTCTGAAGTCTGCAGCTGCTTGTGCTTTTATTAAAAGGAGAATTACGCTAACTATGAATATCCCGTTCTACTCACAACCTTTATAGATGCTTGAATGGTATTTCTTTCGGTCAAACATGTTGACTCAACAGTCTGAAGAAGGGTTTCGACCTGAAACATTGCCTATTTCCTTCGCTCCATAGTTGCTGCCTCACCCGCTGAGTTTCTCCAGCATTTTTGTCTACCTTCGATTTTCCAGCATCTGCAGTTCCTTCTTAAACGACCCAACATCTTTCATAGTTTTTGAAAAATAGACATTATTCATTCTTGATACATAAGTGGAATCGTAAAAATATTTATCTGAAGTGGTTGGTAGTTGGTAGATTCTTAAGGTGGAAAAGTACAACAAAGCCTTAAAAGTACTGAATTTATATTCATTGCAAGTGGCAATAGAATAAATAACTGAGATAAATTAAATACATCTTCATTCAGCAAAAGATCAATTAATAGACATCCATATATATTTTTTTGTCTGGTACAATGTACAGACTTTAACGTTTGTTTGAATGCATTAAATAAGCTAGGAAAAAATAAACACTTGAATTTTTTATGAAACAATAAATCACCGGTGGAACTCAGCGGGTCAGGCAGAACTTGTCTATCCATTTCCCTCCAAAGATGGTGCCTGACCCGTTGAGTTCCTCCAGCACTTTGTGTTTCGCTCAACGTTCCAGCATCTGCAGTCTCTTGTGTATCCTTGAATTTTTTAAATGGTTTTCATCTCCTGAATAGGAGATTCTCTGAAGACAATAAAGCCGTTCTGATGTCCAGCATAACAGATAATTTGGACACAGCAAGATGTTACAAAGAGTAATGTGGTTATACTGTCATAGAGTCATACAGCATGGAACCAGCCCGTTTGGACTAACTTGCCCACGCTGACCAACATGGTCCATCTACACTAGTCCCACATGCCTGGCCCATATCCCTCTAAACCTTTCCCATCCGTGTACATGTCCAAATGTATTTTACATGTTGTTATAGTACCTGCCTCAACTACCTCGTCTGACAGCTTGTTCCATATGTCCACCACCCTCTGTATGTTATCCATTTGGTACAAAGCTTTGCAGACATTGCAACAAAGTTGGATGACTAACAGGGACCACCACTGCTAGTCCTCCACCCCACCTCCCTCTCCCCCCCCCCCCCCCCCCCCCCCCCACACCTATATCTTTTAGTCTTGCATTTACCTTCCTTACTATCAAAATTCTTGATATGTTATAATGGTTATTCAGTAAATAGACACAAAATGATGGAGTAACCCAACAAAATGATGGATCAGGCAGCATCTCTGGAAAAAGAATAGGTCCTTGTAGACCTATATAGATGGGAGATGGTCGGTGTGGGCAGGTTGGGCTGAAGGGAAACCTATTCCTTTTCTCCAGAGATGCTGCCTGACCTGTTACTCCACCATTTTGTGTCCATCTTCGGTATAAACTAACATCAGAAGATCCTTCCTACCTACAGGGGCTCCTTCCTACAGGGGCTCATGGATGTATTCCCGTGGGCAGATTTGCAATGAATAATGGAACTACTTCACTATGTTCGATGTGGTAGAGGACTTCTCGGTAGCCTGATGTGCCTAATCATCCTTGGACAATTACTGATCACTGATCTAACGTTTCCACTGGTGTGGCATCTCAGACGCTGTTATATGCTCCACAGGATGTCATTATTTCCATTGATTCCATTCTCTCAAAGCCATTACTGGCCACATAATCGTGTAGCTAAAATACAAAGAAACATATCTCAATAATTCATGATAGCTATCTAAGTATCTGAACCAGTTTACATTCTGTCCAGGAAAATCCTTTTAAGCCACAAATCTTGAACATTCATTTTGTGCCCGCTATCAGTTCCAATTAAGAAGTCAGTTTTCACGCTTAATTCACATTTTTCTCACAATTTTAAACACATTATTTAATATCTTATAAAGGCGCAAGGAACTGCAGGTGCCGGGATTCTGAGTTGCAGATGGGGAAAGATATCCTGAGAGGGAGAGATAGAGCAGCCAGGATTGAATGGCAGAGTAGACTTGATGGGCCGAATGGTCTAATTCTGCTCGTATAATTATGGATCTATGAAAAACATAAAGTGCTGGAGTAACTCAGCGGGTCAGGCAGCATCTGCGGAAGGAATGGTTCAGCGACGTTTCGGGTCGAGACCCTTCTTCAGTGCAAAGAATGGTCCCCACCTGAAACGTTGCCTGTCCTTTCCTTCCACAGATGCCGCCTGACTCGTTGAGATCCTCCACAACTTTGTTAATAATATGTTCACGTCTTGACTTATTTTTCCATATTTTAAAAAATAATACACCTAGAACTGACAATCATTTTCTCTTAAAAGCATTATGTAACCAAGCTTGATGGCAGTTGCTATGTTTTCGTGGAATAATCTGCATAATACTTGGTGCACGGTGTTCTGCATGGTGCCTCAACCAATCATTTTCTGAACTAAATGTAACAGTTGCAAATCTTGACAAATGTATTCTGCACCGTGCCAGATATGATGATTAACATGGTCGAGATGCACATTTGTGAACGGCCTCTGCCCATAATTTCTTCCTCTTATGTGCTAAAAGCAGGCATTAGACTCTGATGTCATTGAAATTGATAAGTGGTAGGCGGCCATTTGCAAAGATATCAGAGTTGAAGAATTACAGATTTATGCACTTTGACTATTTTCTATAATTTATGTACCATTACAAGTAGTATTCATGTTAACAGATCGTCAGAATGTTTGCATACCACGCGTTACAAGCAGTTTTAGATGCAGATTAAAGTCGGTATTTTAATTGTAAAAGTGGAAGACATTTTTTATTGTTGAATTCTGTTCAATAAACTGTGTTGGGAATTTCAATGCACCTACATCTGAAAATAACATGGAAAATTGCGGAATTCTGCATTTAAGAGTGGAGAGACATTTAGGGGTGGCACAGTGGCGCAGCGGTGGAGTTTCTGCCTTTGGGGCTGTCCCACTTGGGCGACCTAATCCGCGAGTTAAGAAGGGGGGGGGGGGGGGGGGAGAAGGAGTGGAGACTTTTAAGAAGTTTATTAAAGTTTGACGGGCATTTAACCTACCGGTCGGTTTTCCTTGGTCCTGAAAACTCCAATGTGCCAATCAAAATGCCCAGTCAGCGAAGGAGATTGCCTACGGCTGCCCTCGACTGCCTGTAACTAAATAGCGACCCTACTCCACTGCACTACGAGTCAAAAAGAACCATGCCAACCAAATATTACTCCCGGAAAAATTTTCATCATGCTGAAAAAAGTTCCGTGACCTAGCTGAGGGTACGAGTATTCGGGAACTTCCCTCGAGTATGAAGGAGAGTTCCAGCGACCTCATAGGACCACGTGTCGACCATGCTGCGAGTTTGAAGGTCGAAGACACTCTTCTAACCTCGCAGATTAGGTCGCCCAAGTGGGACAGCCCCTTTACATCGTCAGAGACCTGGGTTCGATCCTGACCTCGGGTGCTGCCGATACGGAGTTTGTATGTTCTCCCCGTGACTGTGTGGGTTTTCTCCGGGTGCTCTGATTTCAGCCCACGCTCCAAAGACCTGAAAGTTTGTAGGTTAATTTGCTTCTGGTAAATTGCCCCTAGTGTGTAGGATAGAACCAGTGAATGGGTGAACGCTGGTCGGCACGGACTCGGTGGGCCAAAGGGCCTGTTTCCACTCTGCATCGATAAACTAAACTAAATCAAACATTTAGCATTGTGATCAAAAGGGAAATGCAGATGCTGGAATATCGAAGGTACACAAAAGTGCTGGGGAAACTCAGCGGGTGCAGCAGCATCTATGGGGTGAAGGAAATAGGCGACGTTTCGGGCCGAAACCCTTCTTCAGACTGAAGCGTAGATGGGGCATGGTTGGTGTGGACATGTTGGGATGAAGGGCCTATTTCTACACTGTATGACTATGTCTCTATTGCTAGTTGTGGGAATTATTTTATTTTATCAGTTCATTGTGATGCTGTTTTTGACAAATTCCACTGGAATTGTAAATGCAAAATATGACCAGTCAAGAGGAGATACCACTTAAGCTGGAGAGAGTGCAGACAAGATTTATGAGGATGTTGCCAGGACTTTGGGGGGGGGTCTGAGCTATAGGGAGAGGTTAAACAAGCTAGGACTCTATTCCTTGGAACGCAGGAGGATGAGGGGTGATCTTATTACAAAATTATGAGAGGAACAAATCGGGAAGACACACTAAGACTATTTCCCAGTGTAGGGGATTCAAGAACCAGAGGACATAAGTTTAAGGTGAGGGGGGAAATATTTCATAGGAACCTGAGTGGTAACCTTTTCCACACAGAGCGTGGAGCGTGTATGGAACGAGCTGCCAGAGGAGTTACTTGTGGCAGGCACTATATCAGCGTTTAAGAAAGATTTAGACAGGTGCGTGGATAGGACAAATTTGGAGGGATATGGGTCAAACGCAGGCAGGTGGGACTAGCGTAGATGGGGCATGGTTGGCGTGGGCATGTTGGGATGAAGGGCCTGTTTCTACACTGTATGACTATGTCTCTATTGCTAGTTGTGGGAATTATTTTATTTTACCAGTTCAATTGCAGTTCAATTTGTCAAGGAAAGAGCGTTGACATCGCGGCCCTGTTTCCACCGATCTTTCCACCACCACGCACAAGAAGCGACAAGACAGACACCATTGAATACAGATGCCGGGAAGTGTGGTCAACTCTGGCTGAGCAACTTCTAACCTTGTGTGTGGACTCGATAAGAAGAATTACTGTCCCAATTGTTAAATGGCTGGGAGGTATTTATGGACAGATTTAGTGAGATTTATAGGACTGATATTAGTTGCCTTCGCTTTGTGGCTTCTTCCCAAATTAATTATTTGACACTGCAGTTGCAGTTAGCATGGAAGAGGCGATGAGACTGCTGTGCCTGGCTGTCTCAGCCTGAGGAGTGAAGTCAGCACTTACTTTATTGATGAATGTGCATGAGGAAAAGTAGCTAACAAGCTGAGAAGTGCGTCGGAAGGAACTGCAGATAGACACAAGATGCTGGAGTAACTCAGCGGGACAGGCTGCATCTCTGGAAAGAAGCAATGGGTGACGTTTCGGGTCGAGACTCTGCTTCAGACTGACAATGTTTCGGGTCGTGACCCTTCATCAGTCTGAGGAAGGGTCTCGACCCGAAACATCACCCATTCCTTCTCTCCAGAGATGCTGCCTGTCCTGCTGAGATACTCCAGCATTTTGTGTCCAATTTTGTGAGAGAATACAGAAACTGTTCAAAAAAGAAACCAGTTTTTCAAACCTTACTTCATTGTGTTCTGCACCAATCCAGCATCTACTTTCATTGGTGATCAATCCTCACCTTGATCTAAAGGTCTATTTTTGAGATGTAGTGGGCAAGATGTGCGGGGCAAGTTTTTTTACACAGAGGGTGGTGGATGTCTGGAACGTGCGATCAGGGGTGGGTGGTGGAGGTTGAGACAATGGTGGCATTTAACAGACTTTTAGATCGGCACATGGATATGCAGGGAATAGAGGGGTATGCTTCATGTGTGGACACATCAGAATTGGTCTAGGCATCATGTTTAGCACTGACATTGTGGGCTGAAGGGCAGGTTCCTGTCTTGTACTGTTCTATGTTCTATAAGCCGAGTTGATATGTATGAAATGTAACAAAGAAATATATAAACGTCAATGATGGTCCTTTGAGAGAATGGAGCAGCTGGGCTTGTACACTCTGGAGTTTAGAAGGATGAGAGGGTATCTCATTGAAACATATAAGATTGTTAAGGGTTTGGACACGCTAGAGGCAGGAAACATGTTCCCGATGTTGGGGAAGACCAGAACCAGGGGCCACAGTTTAAGAATAAGGAGTAAGCCATTTAGAACGGAGACGAGGAAACACTTTTTCTCACAGAGAGTTGTGAGTCTGTGGAATTCTCTGCCTCAGAGGGCGGTGGAGGCAGGTTCTCTGGCTGATCAATAGACTGGTTGAGAGGGATATGGGCAAAACTCAAACAGGTGGGACTAGTGTAGGTGGGGCATGTTGGCCGGCATGGGCAAGTTGGGCTGAAGGGTCTGTTTTCACACTGTATCTATGGATCTATAAGTGTCAAGTACCAAGTAGAGGGATGCAGTGGCAGATGTGGTTTAATGATATCATGAGTAGTCAAAGTCAGTGAATGCATCTCCAGATGCCTGTGTCAGGCGTCATTAGCCTGAGACATCACATCCCCAGCCCCTGCCACACCCACACACAATCTTAAGGGCCAGTCCCACTTACGCGATTTTCTCGGCGACTGCCGGCATCCGTCATAGTCGCAGCAGGTTTCCAAAAATGTTCAACATGTTGAAAATCCAGCGGCGACCAGAATAAGGTACGACTCTTTGGGCGACTACTCACGACTATACAGGCGTCACGTGTCGACATGTCGCGGGGTGGTGAGTAGTAAGAACCAAGTGGTAAGAAACACCAGAGTACATAGGGTTGTGGTGAGGGAGGGGAAGATTTACAAGGAACATGAGGGGCAATTATTATTTTTCACAAAGGGTTATTCGGAACGAGCCGCTGGAGGCAGTTGTTGAAGCAGGTACTGACTGTCACAACATTTAAGAAACATTTAGACAGGTACATGGAGAGAGTAAGTTTAGAGGGAAAATAGACACAAAATGCTGGAATAACTCAGCGAGTAAGGCAGGATCTATGGAGAAAAGGAACGGGTGACGTTTCAGGTCGAGACCCATCACCAGACCCAAAGCATCACCTATTCCTTTTCTCCAGAGATGCTGTCTGGCCCGCTGAGTTACTCCGGCATTTTGTGTCTGTCTTCGGTGTAAACCAGTTCCTTCTTGCACATAAGCTTTGAGGGATATGGGTGAAACGCAGGCGGATGGGACTAGTGTAGATGGGACATGTTGGTTGGCATGGGCAAGTTGTGGCGATGGGCCTGTGTCTGTGCTGTTTGAGTCTATGTCTCTGCAACATACATGCCACGTAAATTACAGATGATGACCCAGTTCCAAAGAGAGCACCTATCCACCTCGGCACCTATCCACCCACCTCAACACCCAATGGCATCGCCAATGCCAACTCTCCCACCATTATAAACTTAATTAGGTCAACTGCACAAATAGCCACAACAGTAGACAGAGGCCAAGTATTCTGCTGAAGATAATTCACCCCTTGACATTCCAAAACCTCTCCACCAACAGACATAAGCCAGGAATGTCAAGAAATATTCAAAGTGCTGGAGTAACTCAGCGGCTCGGGCAGCATTTTGGGAGAACATGAATAGGTGACATTTCAGGTTGGGACCTTTCTTCAGCCTGAAGAAGAGTCACAAGAGTCACGACACGTCATCTATCCAAGTTCTCCAGAGCTGCTACCTGACCCACTGAGTTACTCCAGTAAACCAGCATCTGCTGTTCCTTGTGTCTCTAAGTCATGAAATACTGTTCAGGAGCATAAATGAGCATTGTGCTGATGGCATTCAAGAAGCACAAATCCACCTGAGGACGAAACAGTCCATAGATCTCCTTCAGTTTCCCCACACCACAGTTATATTTTGACTGCAATCTATACAGTATATCTTCGGTTTAAACCGGTGCCTGCAGTTCCTTCTTCCACTGTGAAATCTCAGCAAGGTATGTCTACTTTGAAGAAGTTCTCCTCCTCTCTCTGACTTAACCAGTCTGAAGAAGGGTCTCGACCCGATACATCACAATACTTTCAAGAGAGAGCTAGATAAGGCTCTTAAATACAGCGGAGTCGGGGGATATGGGGAGAAGGCAGGAACGGGGTACTGATTGGGGATGATCAGCCATGATCACATTGGCTCGAAGGGCCGAATGGCCTACTCCTGTACCTATTGTCTATTGTCTAATATCACCCATTCCTTCTCTTCAGAGATGCTGCCTGTCCCGCTGAGTTACTCCACCTTTTTGTGTCTATCCTCGGTTTAAACCAGCATCTGCAGTTCCTTCCTACGTATACTGTATATAAGATGCCCTGCAGTATCGCATCAACATTTCTTTGATAGCACCCCCTTCCCCTTTGCCTCGCCCCCACCCTCCCTCTTTCATCCAGACTCACATCTCCCCTATTGTCTTTCCACCTCCAACCAACACTGTTGTGACACAAGCTTCCTTCTAGTTCTTCTCTTCCACCCACCTTGCAGTCTCTCTCTCTCTCATCTCATGATTGTACCCAAGGCTTTCTCAGTGACTGTAACATCCCCTCCTGCATTGGTCACCTTCAACCGCCAACTGGAGACCCAACAGCAAGAAGAACTCGTCAGTCCCGGCTCAAAAAGCTTCCTCAATTGCAACTTCTCAAGGGAATTAAGAACATGTTTCAAATACTGTCCTTGTTAACGAAACCCATGTCTCACGACTGAAAGACATAGTCAACGTGCAATATAAATACATATAAATTATGTTTTCCTGTGGTTTAATAATTTAATATAATACATTTTTGCCAACCACAACTCAAAACCCATAGAAGAGTCATTTGATTTTTTTCTATTCGGTTGGAGGGCATGTATATTTCTCAGTATACAATTAATCTGGCCCAATGTTATGGCTTCGAATGGTTTACTAAGTGCAGTTTGAACTATCAGGAGATTTATTGATTTACATTGAAAGATTTACCATATTCAAAAATTATTTTTATTCCTCTTCTCAGTTATAATCCCTATGACAAAATAGCTATGAACTGTCACTTTTTTTGCAAATCTCATCAAATGATTGTCAAAAATAGACTGCTGCATGCAATAGTTTCTTGTACTTATAACATGCTTGCAATTTGCATTTCACTGCAAATCCATGTCAATAGCTACGGAAAGAAATTCAGTAAATATAATTGTCCTGCCTACTAATTGCACAAATGCCTCACACTCCAGACGCCCGACGCCATCTAGATACATTTGTAAGTAATGTCAGTGTTTCATCAGAAAAAATTAAAATTCGCTTACATAAAAATCTTGGGTGGCCTAACATCGTTAACCCTTGGTAAATCTAGTGAAAACACCGACCCTGATGTATCTCTTTCTGATATTGTTTTAAAAAACTCAGCATCAAGGGATTCTATAATTCCTTCTGTGTCAGTGATATTTATGGAGCAACATTCAATAAGAATCAAACAAAGATGCACAGTAGCAAAATACAGGTTGATACAAAAAGTAACAAGCTTCAATATATTATACCCTATTTATAAATAGGAAGGAAAATGTCAAAAACATTTACCAAAGTCAAAAGGAAACAATTTTAACTTATTCAAATATCCAATCGTGCTAAATACTTTCTCCAAATTGTTACATATTAAAAACCTGTTTTTCTAATTTAGATAACAAAATGTTTAATTAAAGTTACATTGCTCACTTAATTTGTCAAAAACAAACAAAAGAAATCCTTTACTTACCGGAGCAAATATCACCATACACATTTACAGAAAAATATATAATCCAATATCACTCCACAAACAAACAGGTTCTGGCTCATGCTAAAATGAATGGTTTGGATATCCTTCAACCAGATCGTAGCTCACGCACTCACTTAATGGATAAAGGGAGGGGAAAAGAGAAAAGCAACTCGTGAGACAGAGACAGAGGGAGATTCTGGCAGAGCAGGTGCTGCCTCAGTTGTATTTGTTCAGGGCAGTACAGTCACATTAGACAAAATGCTGCATTCTGACTGGTGGGATCTGAGTCTGCAAAATAAAATGGGCTGACTTTCCGGAAAAACCCCCACAAAAGCTCTTGACAGCTGATAAAGTTGATAAAAAAAAAAAAAAAAAACAGGACGGTGGTGGATTCTCATAGTTTAGTCCACATCAGCTATTTCCCTCGGAGAACTTTCCTTGCTTCAAAGCAAAAGTAACTCGAATGTTTCCAGCGCATCTAAAATTATCCTTGCGACAGGGTCGATTTCATTTTATTTTTTCGGAAAATGTCTGATGGCTGGTTGGCAAGTAATTTATTCAGCATGAAATATTCACATTAATCTCTGAGTGCCTGCTGCACTTATAATACACAATTATCAAAGGGGCCGGTGCTATTAAAAGAATGTTGGACAGGAAAGGGAAGGGAAAACAGAATATATCAAGAAAGACGGTAGAATGCACCCCTTGGTGTCAGAACTACCAGACAAATACCAATTATTTCTACAGATACCCTATCATAAGTCTTTAGTGGCAGGATATCAAACTTTTAAGTGAACGATTCTGGAGTGTATATTTATTTTCAACATATGTAAGAAGTAACTGCAGATGCTGGTTTATATCGAATATAGATACAAAACGCTGGAGTAACTCAGCGGGACAGGCAGCATCTCTGGATAGAAGGAATGGGTGACTTCTTCATCAGTCTGAAGAAGGGTCTCAACCCTAAACGTAACCCATTCCTTCTATCCAGAGATGCTGCCTGTCCAGCTGAGTCACTCCAGCATTTTGTATCTAGTTTCAACATTATTACACATTTTAATTTCTCATCTGTACCAACTCCATCTTCAGTTGCTGTTTTTTGAATTTCATTTCAAATTTTGGACCTCAGGATTGATCTCGAAAATCTGTGCATTGTATCCTGTCATTGACACCACTAATTCCTGTCACTGGGGAAGAAGAAACAGTTCCCACAGAAGAATGCGGGGAACGTTAGCATTATATTGTAGTTACTGCAGGAAAGTGGCCAACCAGTTCCAAATTAGTCTGAAGTCGGCCCTCACAGTAAAAAAGACACAAAAAGAGCTGGAGTAACTCAGCGGGTCAGGCAGCATCTCTGGTGAGGTTTCGGGTTGGGACCCTTCTTCAGACTGATTGTGTGGAGGGGAAGAAAACTGGAGGGGTAGCTCTTATACATTTGCAGTTCCTAGGAAGCATCAACATGTTGCATCCTCATTCATTCACCAAGCCAACTTAATGTCTCTTCGGCAAAACAAGTGGAGACGAGCAACACAGAAGCATAGAAACTAGGTTCTGGAGTAGGCCATTCGGCCCTTTGTGCCAGCACCGCCATTCAATATGATCATCCAAAATCAGCACCCCGTTCCTGCCTTCTCCCCATATCCCTTGATTCCGCTAGCCCGAAGAGCTAACTCTAATTCTCTCTTGAATACATCCAGTGAATTGGCCTCCACTGCCTTCTGTGGCAGAGAATTCCACACATTCACACAACTCTCTGGGTGAAAAAGTTTTTCCTCATCTCAGTCCTAAATGGCCTACCCTTTATTCTTAACTAGGCGACCGTTTGTGCTTGGCCGGTCAAGGTCTGCTGGAACTCCTGGTTGCCGACCATTTTAGCTCCCCCTCCCATTCCCAAACCGACTTTTCAGTCCTGGGCCTCCTCCATTGCCAGAGTGAGGCCACACGCAAACTGGAGGAACCGCGCCTCATATTCCGCTTGGGGTAGCTTACAACCCAGCGGTATCAACATTGAATTCTCCAATTCAAGGCATCCAAACACTTTCCCGCCCTCTCTTCCCCCACCCCCTTTTTATTCCACCTCCCTGTGCCTCACCTGGACTCACACCTATTCCTCTCCCCCCCCCCCCCCCCCTCGCCTACCACCCACATTCCATCCTCCAGCTTCACAATTTGCAACTCTTCAATACTTTTGTCTCACACCTTCTGTCTTTTCATCTGTGGCATTTGTTCAACCATCTGCCTATCCACCCCCCCCCCCCCCCATCTGTATCCACCTATCACTTGCCAGCCTTTGTCCTGCCCTTCCTCTCTTCCAGCTTTCTAACCTTTTAATGCTTTTTAAAGCTTTTTAATGATTGCTGACCATTTTAACTTTCCCTCCCATTTCCATACCGAACTTTCAGTCCTGGGACTTCTCGGCCACACGCAAACTGGGGAACAGCACCCTATATTCCTCTTGGGAAACTTACTACCCAACGGTAGGGACATTGAATTCCCCAATTTTAGGTACCGCCCACACCCCACCTCCTTGCCCAACCCCCCCCCCCCGCCCCACCCGGGTGTCTAACCCACTTCTCCCACTATCCCTCCACCCCATCTAGACTAGGAAGACATTTTGGGCCATTATTACAAGCCATTGTGAGCTTCGCCGTTCCTGAGGTCATCTGTTTCTGGTCTTGATTTGTTCTGGCCTTTTCACGCCTCTAGTTTATACCCCCCCCCACACAACAACCACCTCATCTTTCAGTGTGAGGAAGGGTTCTGACCTGCAACCCCACCTATTATTTTTCTCCAGAGATGCTGCCAGACCCACTGGGTCACTCCAGCTCTTTGCATCTATCTTCGGTGTAAACCAGCGTCTGCAGTTCCTTCCTAGTATTTGCATAATTTATTCGACCATGGGGCCCTGACATAATTTTATGCCTCTCTTGATCTCAGCCTTCACCATAATATTACTGAAGCCACTCGTATTTCTATATTTAAAAATAAATAAACTAATTTCAATATCGAACCCATTTACTTTGCATTGCAGACATTTTCTGGCATATGTAAGTATGTTTTTATTTTGTTATTTCTGGTTTACTGTCTGTCGGGTGAATAATTTATTTGCTAATTCCAGCAGGAGTTAACTTCCTGCTTAAAGTTTGGTTTTCTGGAGCGGTCCCAAACCTGTCAATTATAATCCTGAATCACCAAGTTTTAAACGCCTTGCCGGCACTAACGAGCTAACTCTGTCATTAACGGCAACCTCAAGTGCAAGACTTCCGACGTGAACCGAGAGGCTGTTGAAGAATAGCCTCGTCTACCATCAAGGCATTAAAACCACTGACATTTTATCACTTGGCTTCCAACTCACTTCAACATTCCCAACAAGCAGTTCTCTTGATGTACCAGCCGCTTGCAGTGTGAAAAGAGTGCACACAAGTACAGGTTGGGTTCAATTGTGCCATTTTGGTCCGAACTTTAGCATTCAAAGTATGTTACAAATATGCAGAGTTGAAAGATGTTCCCTTCTCTCCCATTTGCTCTATTTATTGTACTTGAGTTTGACTTCATTGTATTTACGTACAGTGTTTTTTTTAGAGATACAGCGCGGAAAACAGGCCCTTCGGCCCACCGAGTCCGTGCCGACCAGCGATCCTCGCACACATTAACACTGTCCTACACACACTTGGGACAATTTACACATCCACCAAGCCAATTAACCTACAAATCTGTACGTCTCTGGAGTGCGGGAGGAAACCGAAGATCTCGTAGAACATCCACGCGGTCACGGGGAGAACGTACAAACTCCGTTCAGGCAGCACCCGTGGTCGGAATCAAACCTGGGTCCCCCGCGCTGCAAGCGCTGTAAGTCAGCAACTCTACCGCTGCGCCACCGTGCCGTCCGTATATTTGATCTGTTTGGACAGCAGATCAAAGCTTCTCACTGTACCTCAGTACACGTGGCAATAACAAGCACAAACATAAACTCAGCTTAACATGCAGTACCAATTATCTACAGAAGAGTCCCGACCCAAAACGTCACCTATCCATGTTCTCCAGAGATTCTGCCAGACCCGCTGAGTTACTCCAGCATTTTGTGTCCTTCTTTGCTTCAAACTATGCTGCCCCCCGCAGCCAACAATGGACCATTGTGCACTCCACCTTTCCTTGATCATCATTGCTTTTTGCATATCTTTCATTCATTTGTTATATTTACCGTCTATATTTTGTGTCTATCTTCGGTGTAAACCGGCATCTGCAGTTCCTTCCTACACAAAAACGTCACCTATCCATGTTCTCCAGAGATGCTGCCTGACCCGCTGAGTAACTCCTGAGTAACTATGTCTCTTTCATCACTTACTTGAGGATTACCTGTGGATTATTTGTGGATTATTTCCTTTTGCCGTTTTTTTGTGTGACCATTCTACAATGGGTTATGGCATTCTGTAGCGGGTTTAGGTTTCAAGAGGCTGCAGAGAGCGCTGTGCCAATAGATGAGGATTCTTTGATGCCTTCAAGGCTTCAGCGCTGCTGGCTTTACTGAGATACAGGTTGCTTGCACGCGCTTCCATGAAGTACAGTGTGACTAGACACAGAGGCCACACACGGCAGAGCAAGCTGTTGGCAGTGTCATTGAGATGATTAGGACAAGGGTTCACAGCATGGTGCCATGTCATTCTAGATGGTTGACAGAGGAAAGATATCAGTTAAATGAGGATAGCTTCGTTGAAATGTACCTTCAGCTCCCGATTTGATCTCAGAAGTAGGGGATGCCCTGGTTCAATTATACAGAGTCCCGGTGAGGCCAAATCAGGAATATCATGTAAAGGGCCTGTCCCACTTGCCGATTTTATCGGCGACTGCCGGCATCATTGACTGACGTATCAGGTCACCAGAAAATTCGCGGCGTGATGACATATGACGCGCGGTGTTTTTTCCAAGTATCGCAACATTTTTTTTTGTCGCCACTGAAAAATTTGAAATGTTCAAAATCTTTTGGCGGCATTGACAAGACGCCGGCAGTTGCCGAAAAAAATCGCCAAGTAGGACAGGCCCTTAACATGTCAGATCACCCTGCCGTAGAAGATATTTCCAAGAACATGGAAAAGTTCTATGGGATTTGGAGAGGATGCTCCACTAGTCTCGGAGCAGAAACCATAGCCTCAGAATAAAAGGATGTACCTTTAGATAGATGAGGAGGAATTTCTTTAGCCATAAGGTGGTGAATCTGTGGAACGCGTCGCCACGGATGGCAGTGGAGGCCAGGTCATTGGGTATTTTTAAGGTGCAGTATGAGAGATTCTTGATTAGAGAAGGCAGGAGAATATGGTTGAGGGTGAAATATTGATCAGCCATGATTGAATGGCGGAGTAGAATGGGCCGAATGGCCTAATTCTGTACCTATAACTTATGTGGGGTGCCCTATGGCCAACAATGTCTTTGCAGAATATGATATCTAGATAAATTAAAATAGACACAAAAAGCTGGAGTAACTCAGCGAGACAGGCACCATCTCTGGAGAGAAGGAATGGGTGACGTTTCAGGTCGAGACCCTCGACCCGAAACGTCACCCATTCCTTCTCTCCAGAGATGCTGCCTGTCCCGCTGAGTAACTCCAGCTTTTTGTGCCTATCCAAAAGCCTCTTAAACACCACTATCGTATCTGCCTCCACCACCACCCCTGGCAGCACGTTCCAGGCACCCACCAACCCTCTGGGTAAAGAACTTGCCCCGCACATCTCCTTTAAATTTTGCCCCTCTCATCTTAAAGCTATGCCCTCTCGTCTTTGACATTTCCACTTCGGGGAAAAAGTTCTGTCTGTCAGCTCTCATCTTTATATCTTCGGTACAGGGGGTGTGGTTTATTAGGGTTAGGAGGGAGAGATAGATCAGCCATGATTGAATGGTGGGAGTAGACTTGATGGGCCGAATGCCTTAATTCTGCTCCTATCACTTATGAATTTGATGAATGAATGAATGAATAAGTTTATCGGCCAAGTATATACACATACAAGGAATTTGCCTTGGTGCTCCACTCGTAAGTAACAACACGACATACTGTAACAATTAAGAATGACACAATTAATTATAAAATATTATAGTTTAAACATGCAAATGAAATAAAATATCAGAGCAAAAGGAGGCTACAGATTTTTGGTTATTGAATAGAGCCACTACTTGTGGAGAAAAAGCTTTTTTTATGTCCGGCTGTGGCAGCTTTGACAGTCCGGAGTCGCCTTCCAGAGGGAAGTGATTCAAAGTGTTTGTGGCCAGGGTGAGAGGGGTCAGAGATGATCTTGCCCGCTCGCTTCCTGGCCCTTGCAGTGTACAGTTCGTCAATGGAGGGAAGGTTGCAGCCTACAACCTTCTCAGCTGATCGGACGATTCGCTGCAGCCTCCAGATGTCGTGCTTGGTGGCTGAGCCAAACCAGACCATGATGGAGAAGGTGAGGACAGATTCTACGATGGCCGTATAGAATTGGACCATCATTGCCTGCGGCAGATTGGCTTCACGGGGAACTCAAAGTATTAATTGTACTCAAAGCATTAATTATATTCCAGTAGAGATACAACCTGCCTGCAATATTTTAATATCTTTTTATTAATATTCTGTGTATAACTTCCTTCTTCCCGTTTAACATAATCTTCTCATGATCCACATTCCCCATGATGACAGATACAAAGTACTGATTTAAAATAACAGTCATATCCCACTGCCACTGTCTGAACTTTTCCCATTGAGTCTTTAATGGAACTTAGGTTTGTCTTTTATGAACCAACATTTTACAATTTATATATTCCTAAATTGTTTTAGGTTTCAACGCAGGGTTGCAGGTCTACCTCTCTTCAGAACCTCTCCATGCTTCCTTCTACATTCATCTCCCGCCTTGGTTTTTAATGACACCATACTTTGACAATTGGCTGGGTCGACCACGGTGGTGCAGCGGTAGAGTCGCTGCCTGACAGCGCTCGCAGCGCCGGAGACCCGGGTTCGATCCCGACCGCGGGCGCTGTCTGTACAGAGGTTGTACATTCTTCCCGTGACCAGCGTGGGTTTTCTCCGAGATCTTCAGTTTCCTCCCACACTCCAAGGGCGGGCAGGTTTGTAGGCTAATTGGCTTGGGTTTGTGTACTTGGTATAAGTGTAAATAGTCGCTAGTTGTGTAGGCTTGTGTTAATGTGCGGGGATCACTGGTCGGTGCGGACTTGGTGGGCCGAAGGGCCTGTTTCCGTGCTGTATCTCTAAACAAAAAAACTCATCATATAAATCTTTTTCTATTTGTCAAGTTTTTTTATGTAGTGCACCAGACAGGTTACATTAGTTATTACGTACCACGTTTGCCCCTGAAATGAATCTAGTTTTACCTTTAAATCCCTTTTCCATGTGTTCAATGGTACTTTGTTTGTCACAGATACTAAGGGAGAGTAAAATAATTTTTTGTAAGGCAGCAGAGTTGCAGCCTAAAAGCCCTGTCCCACTGTACGAGGTCATTCAAGAGTTCTCCCCGAGTTTGCCCTGATTCGAACTCGGAGATTTACGGTAATGGCCACTCGTCGGTACTCGGGGCTGTCGTGGACATTTTTCAACATGTTGAAAAATCTTCCCGAGTCTTCCCGAGCTTACCTGCCGTTAGCGAGTCCTCCCGAGTACCTGCCGTTAGCGTTACAAGCCGCTGAGAGACGTCCCCGAGCTCCGACGTACCCGCTACGTTCATTCTACGTGCTTACCACGAGTTTGATTTTATTTTTAAACTCGGGAGAGCTCTTGGAATGAACTCGTACGGTGGGACAGGGCCATTACAGCGTATTCAGTGCCAGACATCATGGTTCGATCCCGACTACGGGTGCTGTCTGTGCCACGAAGGATGCAACCTAGTGCCACGAAGGAAAGAACTGGCACGTGCACAGTGACTGCTATCACTGAACTGACACAAAGTTCTTTCTCTCAGTTGAGTTCCTTTGTGTCATTTTGTTGTTCCTGCCTGACGCACAGCGTTTTCTTTTGTTTAATGAGCTGGATGCACCGATAGCTCCAAATCAAAACGTGAATTGTGTGTAATGAGGTGTAAACCCTCGCTGTTAGTGAAATGTTAGTTATTTCCTGCATTCTTTTTTTTAATTTCCGATTTGACACGTTACGCCCTGTTGCCAGTCCTGGTGAAGGATCATCAATCAACCTGTAACACTAGCTCCACGTCCACTCCTCCTCCCTCCATATCTCCCCCCCCCTCTTGTCTCCTTTTCATCTCAAGCCTTTGTCCACCCATCATACAACCAACCACCCTCACCTGTATCCACCTATCACTTGCCAGGCCTTTTCCTGCACCTACCTCTCTCTCCCAGCTCCACCCCCCCCCCCCCCCTCCCCCGCTCCCTCCCCCAACTCTAATCAGTCTGAAGAAGGGTCCAGACCTGAAATGTCATCTATCCATGTCCTCCGGCGGCGACTGTGGAGGCCTCAATAGGCCCGACTATGGGTGGACAAGAGGATGGGGACTGGACTTTGTGCCTTCCCCCACAGTGGGAATCACTGTGGGGGGATGTTTTGGTGTTGAATTTCTTTATTTCTTTATGAATACTGTGTTGTATTTTTATTAGTGTGCTGCAAGGACATCAGAATTTCCCCTGAATAAGGGGATTAATAAAGTATTTATCTATCTTATCTCCAGAGATAGAAACATAGAAACATAGAAATATAGGTGCAGGAGTAGGCCATTCGGCCCTTCAAGCCTGCACCGCCATTCAATATGATCATGGCTGATCATCCAACTCAGTATCCCATACCTGCCTTCTCTCCATACCCCCTGATCCCTTTAGCCACAAGGGCCACATCTAACTCCCTCTTAAATATAGCCAATGAACTGGCCTCAACTACCTTCTGTGGCAGAGAGTTCCACAGATTCACCACTCTCTGTGTAACCTGATGAAACCTGATCCGCTGAGTTACTCCAGCACGCGGGCAGCACGGTGTCACGACTGCCTCACAGCGCCAGAGACCCGTGTTCGATCTGACTACGGGTGCTGTCTGTGCAGAGTTTGTACGTTCTCCCCGTGACCTGCGTGGGTTTTCTCCGGAGAGCTCCGGTTTCCTCCCACACTCCAAAGACATACAGGTGTTGTAGGTTAATTGGCTTTGGTAAATTGTAAATTGTCCCTGGTGTGTGTGGTATAGTGTTAGTGTGCGAGGATCGCTGGGCGCCGCACACTCGGTGGGCCAAAGCGCCTGTTTCCACGCTGTATCTCTAAACTAAACTAAACTCAACTAAGCACTTTGTGTTTTTCCCAGTGAACCAGCATCTGCAGTTCCTCGTCTCTCTGTCAGGATTATATTTCCAAGTTAAGTATGGAATGTTGACTTGAGGGGAAAGTTGGAGCTGATGACATCTTGTTTAGTGGCAGAAGAAGCTACAGACTTAAGAAACATAGAAACATAGAATAATAGGTGCAGGGGTAGGCCATTCGGCCCTTCGAGCCACATGATATGATCACTCATGATCGTGTCATGTCATGATATGACCATTCAATCTGATCACGGCTGATCATCCAAAATCAGTACCCCGTTCCTGCTTTCTCCTCGTATCCCTTGATTCCTTTAGCCCTAAGAGCAATATCTAACTCTCTAATCCAAATCTAACTCTAAAAAGAGATGCTGTCAAAGAAAGTCGTGACCAGAGTGCTGGGCGACCCGGAGCTATCACTCAGCTGACAAGAACATGATTTGTTTTGTAGATGACACACATTGCAATCAAGATACACGGGCGGGGAAGAAATAATATTTAAAGGTGATAGACTGGGTGTCAATCACATAGGCCGCTTTATCCTAAGTTTTTAAACGTTGTCAGAGGCTCTCACGTGAATGCTCCAATATACTCCTGATGTACCTTTAGACTCTCGACTTTAGAGATACAATCGGGAACAGGCCCTTCAGCGCACCGCGTCCGCGCCGACCAACGATCCCCGCACACTAACACTGTCCTACACACCGGGGACAATTTACAATTTAACCGAAGCCTAATTAAACGCACAAACCTGCACGTCTTTGGAGGTGTGGGAGGAAACCGGAGCAGCCGGAGCAAACCTACGCGGTCACAGAAAGAACGTGCAAACTCCACACAGGCAGCACCCGGGGTCAGGATCGAACTTGGGCCTCTGGCGTTGTGCGGCAGCAGCTCTACCCGCTGCACCGCCGTACCACCCTTGTTGTGTATTGGAGTGGATGCATCATAACATAAGGAGCCACAAATGGAATGATTGCAATCGCCAATGAACATCTTCTGACCCTATTAAGGAGCAGTTGAAGGTGGTTGGGATTTAGAATTGGCCAACGTTGTTGAAGCAGAGATATTTGGCTTCCAAGGAACAAAACCAATTTGCTTTGTGCTGGACAATCACTCAATGTTATTCGCTTTATCATGTATCTGTACACTGTGGACGGCTCGATTGTAAACATGTATTGTCCTTCCGCTGACTGGTTAGCAAGCGACAAAAAGCTTTTCACTGTACCTCAGTACACGTGACAATAATCTAAAATAAACTAAACTTAGTCATCGAAGAACCTTCCTATGAACTGAATTCAAATTGACCACAGCTTCTGGGCACCACATTTAGTTAAATCTGATCTTGATGTCAAGTGCGTTCCTTTCACCACCCTATTACTGTTTAATGGAAAGTAATATAAAGGATTCATTTTAAGTTCATTTTCATAAGTGATAGGGGCAGAGTTAAGTCCATCAAGTCTACTCTGTCATTGAATCGTGGCTGATCCATCTCCCCCTCCCAACCCCATTCTCCTGCCTTCTCCCCATAACCCCTGACACCCGCACTAATCAAGAATCTATCTATCTCTGCCTTATAAATGTCCATTGACTTGGCCTTCATAGCCGTCCATAGATTCGCCACCCAGATGCAAGGATACATGATTCTGGCATAACTTACACTAGCCCCTCTCAGTGGATGGAAAGTGAAACAGACCAAAGTTCTAATGAAGGTAGACAAAAATGCTGGAGAAACTCAGCAGGTGAGGCAGCAACTATGGAGCGACGGAATAGGTGACGTTTCGGGTCAAGACCCTTCATCAGACTGATGTGGGGTGGGGGGGGGGAGGGAAGAAGAAAGGAAGATGCGGAGACAGTGGGCTGTTGGAGAGCTGAGAAGGGGAGGAGAAAGAGGGAGAAAGCAAGGACTACCCGAAATTGGAGAAGTCAATGTTCATACCGCTGGGGTGTAGACTACCCAGGCGAAATACGAGCTGTCAGCTGCTCTACATCGGAGAGACCAAGCGTAAGCTTGGTGATCGCTTCGCCCAACAAAAACATTGACAAAGTTGTTATGAAGCAACTTTGAACTGAAACCTTGACTCTGTTTCTCTTCAACAGACGCAGCTAAGTGCTTCCAGCTTCTCGTTTGATTTCAAATCTTCAGCATCGGCAGATTATTAATTTTCTTTGATAAATGTAGTTATTAGTGGGTCTGGGCTGGTTGATAAGATCACCAATGGCATTGTCCATCACTTGGCATCGTATGAGGACAGGTCGTGGTGGTGATGATTCAGAATTAGTCAGGTTGGATATCCTCATTTTATTCACAGAATCTAAGGATCATTATCCATTTTGCACATGGTGGGTTGATTGAGGATAGATGTTGGGTACATAATGGTTACATTTTGCACACACTGGGGTATACTCAGCATAGATGTTGGGTGTGTAAGAATATGGGAACATTATCCATTTTGCACAAAGTTGAGTAGATTCCAGCATCGTTGGGAGATAAACCGGAGCAGACTTGATGGGCCGAATGGCCTAATTCTGCTCCTATGTATTAAAAGGGGTCCTTCTGCAGATAGGAGCAAAGAGGTCCTTCTGCAGTTGTACAGAGCCCTAGTGAAACCACGCCTGGAGTATTGTGTGCAGTTTTGGTCTCCAAATTTGAGGAAGGACATTCTTGCTATTGAAGGAGTGCAGTGTAGGTTAACAAGGTTAATTCCCGGGATGGCGGGACTGTCATATGTTGATAGAATGGAGCGGCTGGGCTTGTATACTCTGGAATTTAGGAAGAGAGGGGATCTTATTGAAACATGTAAGATTATTAAGGGTTTGGACACGCTAGAGGCAGGAAACATGTTCCCAATGTTGGGGGAGTCCAGAAACAGGGGCCACAGTTTAAGAATAAGGGGTAAGCCATTTAGAACGAAGATGAGGAAAAGCTTTTTCACACAGAGGGTAGTGAACCTGTGGAATTCTGTGCCTCAGAAGGCAGTGGAGGCCAATTCTCTGGATGCTTTCAAGAGAGAGTTAGATAGAACTCTTAAAGATAGTGGAGTCAAGGGATATGAGGAGAAGGCAGGAACGGTATATTGAGTGTGGATTATCAGCCATGATCACAGTGAATGGCGGTGCTGGCTCGAAGGGCCGAATGGCCTACTCCTGCACCTATTGTCTATTGTCTTGTGGTTCAGGATCCCGTGTCTCCACCTCGATAACTGATAGGCCGTTGGGAACCATAGTGTTTGCAGCTATCAGTGCATTAAACTGTTCCTCGTGTGACTGCAACAGTGTGACTTGGCTCAAATGGCAGAGGTGAATTCAGATTCAGATTCAGATTCAGATTCAGATTCAGATTCAGATTCAGATTCAGATTCAGATTCAGATTCAGATTCAATTTTAATTGTCATTGTCAGTGTACAGTACAGAGACAACGAAATGCATTTAGCATCTCCCTGGAAGAGCGACATAGCAAATGATTTGAATAAATAATAATAAGTGTCCGGGGGAGGGGGGGGGAGGGTGATTGGCAGTCACCGAGGTACGTTGTTGAGTAGAGTGACAGCCGCCGGGAAGAAGCTGTTCCTGGACCTGCTGGTTCGGCAACGGAGAGACTTGTAGCGCCTCCCGGATGGTAGGAGGGTAAACAGTCCATGGTTGGGGTGAGAGCAGTCCTTGGCGATGCTGAGCGCCCTCCGCAGACAACGCTTGCTTTGGACAGACTCAATGGAGGGGAGCGAGGAACCGGTGATGCGTTGGGCAATTTTCACCACCCTCTGCAGTGCTTTCCAGCCGGAGACAGAGCAGTTGCCATACCATACTGTGATGCAGTTGGTAAGGATGCTCTCGATGGTGCAGCGGTAGAAGTTCACCAGGATCTGAGGAGACAGATGGACCTTCTTCAGTCTCCTCAGGAAGAAGAGACGCTGGTGAGCCTTCTTGATCAGAGTTGAGGTATTGTGGGTCCAAGAGAGGTCATCGGAGATGTTGACTCCCAGGAACCTGAAGCTAGAAACACGTTCCACCTCCGTCCCGTTAATGTGGATGGGGGTGTGCGTGCCGCCCCTGGACTTCCTGAAGTCTACAATGAGCTCCTTGGTCTTCTTGGAGTTAAGGGCCAGGTTGTTGTCAGTGCACCATGCTGCTAAGTGCTGGACCTGGAGATCTTGGAATCTTGTGCAAAACTCAAGCAAACCACTGCGGGTCGGGCAGCCACTATGGAGGGAATGGATACGCAACGTTTCGAGTGGGGTCTCTTCTTCTTCTGGTTTCTCCAGCTGTGCGAACATCGTGGGATAAATTATCTTCTTGACAATTCTGCCTAACGATGGCTGCAAATGTTTCAATCAGTGGAACAAATTGCTGTTATATATCATATTCATAGCTCGTTTTTTTTGTGTGGTAACTTAAGCCTGCAATTTAACAAGTACATTGTTTTAGTTTCTTGACTTCAGGTCCTCCAGGGCAAACATTACAACCTAGATGAGGTGAATCAAATCAAATTAAGCAGCTCCATTCAGTCAAAAAGCAGCGGAAAGAATGTAATTGACAAGATGGTAGTCTGAGAAGCGATTGCTCAGAAGATATGAAGTGTTCATAAGTGATAGGAGCAGAATTAGGCCATTCGTCCCATTGTCTACTCCGCCATTCAATCATGTCTAATCTATCTCTCCCTCCTAACCCCCATTCTCCTGCCTTCTCCCCATAACCTTTGACACCCGTACTAATTTCATGATTCATTCTTCCTGTATTTTATGTTTTTGTGGCAGATCAATTTCCCTCCTGGGATAAATAAAGTTCTATCGTGTCATAATCAAGAATCTATCTATCTCTGCTTTAAAAATATCCATTGACAGCCTCCACTGCCTTTGGGTGGCAAAGAATTCCACAGATTCACCAGGCTGTGACTGAAGTGGCAGATTAATAAGTGGCTTATGACAGATACGAGATAAAGTGAATCACGCGGTGAAAGTCATGGAAACAGCGTGAGTTTGCTGTCAAAAAGGCTGCAGAGAGCCTTTAGTTTTAAGATAGCAAGATTTGGATCTTATACTCTCATTATTAAAACATTTGGAATGCAAGACACAAAGAGTGTCTAGGAGTGCTGGAGTAACTCAGCAGGTGAGGCAGCATCTATGGAGAAGAAGGGTCTTGACCCAAAATTTCACCTATTGCTTTTCGCCGGAGATGCTGCCTGACCCGCTGAGTTACTCCAGCATTTTGGGTCCATCTCTGGAGAACATGGATAGGTGACGTCTCGGGTCCAAAGAAGGGTCCTGACCCAAAAACGTCGCCTATCCATGTTCTCCAGAGATGGTGCCTGATCTGCTGAGTTACTCCAGCGCTTTGCCCCTTTTTCTTGTAAACCAGCATCTGCATTATGTCTACATTTACAATGCAAGATTTGAACACAATTGAATTGAATTGAATTGAATTGAATTGAATACCTTTATTGTCATTCATACCTTACGGTCTGAACAAAATTTCGTGCCTACAGTCATACATACAATAATACAATAATAAACAACAATAAACACAAATTAACATCCACCACAGTGTGTCCTCCAAGCACCTCCTCACTGTGGTGGAGGCAAAAATCTTAGGGCTTACTGTCTCTTCCCTCCTCTTCTCCCTCTGCGCTGAGGCGATTCCCCACCGGGCGATGGTACAAACAGTCCCGCGGCTCACCGAACCCCGCAAATGGGCCGGCTCAAACACCGCGGCCCGGGGTGGTCGAAGCTGCCGCCCTCCAGTCCAGCACACGCAGCCGCTGGCCCGCGGCTGAACCCCGGACACAGGTCACCGCCGCCAGAACGCCGTTCCAGCCACCGGAGCACCGTTCCAGCCCCTAGCCGGATCGCCCTCACGTGAGTGCCGTTCCACCTCGGGCTGGGCCGCTCCGACGGGAGCGCCGTTCCACCTCGGGCTGGGCCGCTCCGACGGGAGCGCCGTTCCACCCTCGGGCTGGGCTGCTCCGACGGGAGCGTCACAGCCCCTCACGAGAGAGTCTCAGCCCCTCGTCAGGCCACCCTCACGGGAGCGAGCCCAGGGCGAGTCCTGACAGGCTCTGCCTCCGGAGCCTCGAGGTCGCCAGCTCCGCCATTAGGCCACAGCGCAGACGGAGGCAGAGAAGGGGGATACGACAAAAAGTCGTATTCCCCCGAAGGGAGAGACAGCAAGCCCCGTTTCAACCCCCCCCCCCCACATAAACACAACACAGCTTAAAAACCAAAAACGTAACTACACAAAACGAAAAAAAAACAACACAAAAAAGTAAAGACAAACGGACTGCAGGCGAGCCGCAGCCGTTCCCAGCGCCGCCACTTCCGGTTCGCATGATATTATATATTAGATTAGATTAGATTAGATTATTTAATGACCACACAGTCAAGCTGGTGGAATTCAGGTTCAGTACAGGATGTTACAAGGTAGGCTGATTCCCGTCAAACATAACATAAATCACAACATCATACAATATACAGTACATGCATGGGGAGGATATGTGCTGTTGTCATAGTGTGTTCAGAATTCGGATTGCGTGTGGGTAAGAACTGTTTTTAAATCGAGATGTCTTGGCGGGCAGTGAGCTGTAGCGCCTTCCTGATGGCAGCAGGTGGAAGATGTGGTGAGCTGGGTGGGAGGGATCAGAGATGATTTTCTTCACCCTTGACACGGACCGTTTGTGATGGAGTGATTCTATTGATGCAAGATATTAAACACAACATCAAACAAGCTCCAAACAATAACAGTCTATTATTACAAATGCACATTATCTGTTTATTTATTGTGTGTATATATGGTCTATGGTATATAGACACACTGAACTTTTATCTCCTGTTCTGTATTATCTTTACATATTCTGTTGTGCTGCAGCAAGCAAGAATTTCATTGTCCTATCTGGGACACTTGACAATAAAACTCTCTTGACTCTTGACGTGACTGAATCTCAGCTTAAAATATTGACTCTTCATCGTGGTATGATGAAGATCCTACTGGCATGAAAATCCCACTCACATTTAGATGCTTCCATCCAAAAGTCAGAAAATTCCAGTCACATTTAGACCCTGTAAATAAGTGGCGCATCTCTGAAGTAGTCTGGCAGAAGAAATATACTAATTGAAGTTAGCATGGTCTGGCTACTTAATCATGGAAAGCTCGCTGTAACAAAACCGATAGATACAGGGTTGGCAAGATGATCATTTTATGGGCCAAGATAAATGGGGAGTTATACACACATGCCCAGGAGATAAGTCGTCTATCCTGCAAGCACAAAATCCCAGGAATACCGGTTCATTACCATTGATTAAAAAAGGGGAAATAATATTGTTCTGGCTGCAAAATCAGTCTCATCTAATCTCATTTGTGGATTAAATTGAAACATAGCCCATAAAATTTCAAACATGCTTCATCAATAAGTTGTTATTATTATTTATTGACTCAACTGACTATATAGTCTCTTTTCTTTCACCCCTAAATTCTGAATTGTAAGATTTTGTTAGTTTCGTTTTGTGTTGAGTTGAGTTTAGAGATACAGTGTAAAAGCAGGCCCTTCAGCCCATCGAGTCTACGCCGACCAATGGTCACCCGTTTACACTAGTTCTATGTTATCCCAGTTTCACATCCTACACACTGGTGGCAATATACACAAGCCGATCTACCTGCAAAATCTGCTTGTTTTTGGAATGTGGGAGGAAACCAGCGCACCCAGAGAAAACCCACGCGGTCACGGGGAGAACGTCCAAACTCGGTGCAGACTGTGCCCACAGTCAGGATCGAACCCGGGTCTCTGCTGTTGTAAGGCAGCACCTCTACGACTGCACCACTGTGCTGGCCCACCTCTTTCTCTCAGCATGCCAGAAAAGCCAGCTGTAACAAAACCGGTAGATACAAGTTCACAAGATTTTCATTTGATGGGACTAGATAAATGGGGAGTTATGCACACATGCCCAGGGGCAGTGTCGTGCATCCCGCAAACACACTTCCCCAGTTCTCCCTGTGACTGCATGGGTTTCCTCCCGGTGCTCCGGTTTCCTCCCACATCCCAGAGACATTTGAGTTTGTTGGTTAATTGGCCTTTGCAAAATTGCCCCTAGTGTGCAGGGAGTGGATGTGAAAGTGGGATAACATAAACTAGTGTGAACTCAGTGGGGCGAAGGGCCTCTTTCCATGCTGTACCTTGGTACACATGACAATAAACTAAACTGAAACTCAACTTCTGCATTATATTTCAGAAAGCGGGAATTTTCACAAAGTGGCAATAGTGGAGTATTTCATCTCTCACACTTGTAATTTCCATTTTTGTCCAATGGTTCTTGTAAATAAAATGTTTAAATCTATAGATTGAGTTCATTTGTGGTTTTATTGGCTCATAGTTGGAGACCCATTCTTCCATTGTTGGACGTTGGAACGGAGACGAGGAAACACATTTTCACACAGAGAGTGGTGAGTCTGTGGAATTCTCTGCCTCAGAGGGCTGTGGAGGCCAGTTCTCTGGATACTTTCAAGAGAGAGCTAGATAGGGCTCTTAAAAATAGCGGAGTCAGGGGATATGGGGAGAAGGCAGGAACGGGGTACTGATTGGGGATGATCAGCCATGATCACATTGAATGGCAGTGCTGGCTCGAAGGGCCGAATGGCCTACTCCTGCACCTATTGTCTATTGGTTTTAATTTAGTTTAATTAGTTTAGTTCAATGTAGTTTATTGTCACATGTACCGAGATACAATGAAAAGTTGTTTTGCTCGATGCTAACCAGTCAGCGGAAAGACGACACATGATTGCAATCGATCCATTCACAGTGGACAGAAGCATGAATACGGAATAACGTTTAGTGCAAGTTAAAGCCAGCAAAGTCTGATCAAGGATAGTCCAAGGGTAGATAGTAGTTCATGACTGTTCTCTGATGGTGGTAGATGATTCAGTTGCCTGGTAACAGCCGGGAAGAAACTGTCCCTGAATCTGGAGGTGTGCGTTTTCACACTTCTGTACCTTTTGCCTGATGGGAGAGGGGAGAAGAGGGAGTGGCCGGGGTGTGACTCGTTCTTCATTACGCTGCTGGCCTTGCCGAGGCAGCGCGAGGTGTAAATGGAGTCGATGGAAGGGAGGTTGGTTTGTGCATTGGTCAGAGGCTGCATTTTTCTTCTCTTGGTAAAAGATAAGCTTTCTTGCGTACACATTAAGGGTTGCCGACCAATACCACAGCCGAGCTTAACTTCTCTGTAGATCGTTTTATGATTCTGCTTATCGAAAGAGCAAAGAGCTCCAACCAATTACAACTCAAAAGTCACGACATTTTCAATCTGTTATTAGAAAGCCTCGGATGGATTTAATATTTTAAGCATTTGATAATAAAACTATGGAGTACTAAGGAGTTTCGCAGAAAATTCAAAAGTTCTTACAAGGCTCAGTGTTCAATGTTCTGATGGCTCATTGAATTATGTATTAACTTGATGCGATTTAAAATTCCAGAACACATTATACTCTGTTTGCAGATTAAAAACAAACTCTCGTGGCGCAGAGTAATGTGGCAATTAATTCTGTGGATTTGCTTTGTTGACCAAATATTAAAGTGCAACCAAAATAAAAAATTCAAAATGGGGGCTTAATGGTTTAAACTGTGAAAATGGGCTACCCTTGTTCAATATGCACAATGACACTGTTCATTAAGGTAGCTATAACTGATGCATTTTTCTGGATCAAGGGCATTACCAGGCATAACATTCCTTCACATACCAGGCGCAGCGGTAGAGTTGCTGCCTTACATCGAATGCAGCGCCGGAGACCCTGGTTCAATCCCGACTATGGGTGCTGTCTGTATGGAGTTTGTTCGTTCTCCCCGTGACCTGCGTGGGTTTTCTCCGAGATCTCCGGTTTCCTCCCCCACTCCAAAGACGTACAGGTATGTAGTTTAATTGGCTTGGTAAATGTAAAAATTGTCCCGAGTGTGTGTCGGATGGTGTTAATATGTGGGGATCGCTGGTCGGAGCGGACCCGGTGGGCCGAAGGGCCTGTTTCCGTGCTGTATTTCTAAACTAAACAAATACTGCTTCAGAGGGGCCTTTTTAAGCCGAGCAAGAAAGGTTTCAAGAAAGGTTTCCCTCTCCCCTGACTAGTCTGAAGAAGGCTCTCGACCCGAAACATCACCCATTCCATCTCTCCAGAGATGCTGCCTGTCCCGCTGAGTTACTCCAGCTTTTGTGTCTATCTTTGGTTTAAACCAACATCTGCAGTTCCCTCCTACACATACTCAAACATCCTCAATATCGAGTCATACAACACAGAAACTGTCCATGGGGGAAAGGAATTCTCCAGAGATGCTGCCTGACCTGCAATTTGTGTCTATCTTTAGTGTAATATGGGATTCACGCGAGGTGGGTCTTGGAGGGGAGGATGTTCCTCAAACTGTGGAGCCTCCTGGACAATACAGCTCACCCCCTCCGTGACACACTGATCAACCTGAGGAGCACCTTCAGCAACAGACTGGTTCCACCAAGATGCAGCACAGAACGCCACAGGAGATCCTTCTTCCCTGTGGCTATCGAACTGTACAACTCCTCCCCCTTCTGTCGTGGGGTAGACTGAGACTGACTCCCCTCCCCTCCCCCCCACCCACCCCCTCCCCCCACCCTCCCCCCCCACCCACCCCCTCCCCCCCACCCACCCCCTCCCCCCTCTCCAATCTTTGCACATCCCCAAACCTTTAATTTCACGTATCTTGTGTTTTTATGACTGCTGGCAGATCAATTTCCCTCCTGGGATAAATAAAGTTCTATCATATCGTATGATAAAGAATAAAAATGCTTATTCACTTATTTGCACAGCTTTTACATTTTAATTGGCAGTTTAATGAAACTAGAACCCTGAGGTTTTGTGCGATCAACAAGAAAGTAAATCTGCAAAACTATCTAATTATCACCAGCCTTCAACAATATTGGGGAGCCTCCAACAATAATGACATTAGTTCAGCGTGCAAAGGTATCTATTTGGATATCTTCTTCTCACTAAGTCAATTATGTTATTGTGAAACATTTCAGATTTATGATAAAATTATTCAAAAAGGTTCATGGAAAAACTTAATAATTAAGTTATCCAGTGTCTGTTTTAAGAAGCTTTGCTTCCAAAGGATAATTGCTTTCAAATGGCAAAATGCACAGGAAAGGGGCTCTCCCACTTGGGCGTTAGTTGCGCGTCATTTACGCGAAATCATTAACCGTCACGACGCATGCATGGCGCGTGGTGAGACGTGGTGGCATACGCAGTGACCCGCGGTCTCGTGCGGCGCCCCAAGATCTTGGGATTCTCAGAATCCTCGCGTGCCACCTGCGTGACACGCAAATGACACCCAAGTGGGACAGACCCTTTACTGAGGTGCTGGCTTCCCATTCCTGAGTGTCCACTGCTACAATGAGACAGGTTCACATTATACGTGTGTTCAGACAGATCGTACTATACATCAACCCAGTGAGTTGTGGGCGGCACGGTGGCGCAGCGGTGGAGCTGCTACCTTACACCGCCAGAGACCCGGGTTCAATCCTGACCACTGGTGTTGTCTGTCGAAGGTTTGTACGTTCTCCCTGTGACTGCGTGGGTTTTCTCCGGGTGCTCCGGTTTCCGCCTGCACTCCAAGGACATACAGTTTTGCAGGGTAATTGGTGTGTGGGATATCCCTAGTGTGTGGGGTAGTGTAAGTGCGGGGGGATCGCTGGTCGGCGTGGACTCGATGGGCCGAAGGGCCCGTTTCTGCGCTTCTTCTTATTATCGAGTCCACACACACGCTCAGAAGTTGTTCCGCCAGAGCTGAACACGCTCTTCTGGGTGAGATGCTGACTGCATTTCGTTGTCTCTGTACTGTACACTGCACAATGACAATAAAGATTGAATCTGAATCTGCATACAATGGTGTCTGTCTTGTCGCTTCTTGTGCGTATTGTGCGTGGTGGTGGAAACAGGGCCGCGAGGTGAACCCTCTTTCCTTGACCCCTCTGCGCTGTATCTCTTAACTAAACTAAACTGGTGGAGATCGATGGAAATGTCTTGGATTGCTACCTGATCTTCTCAACGTGCATCAAGCTGGACATCTCATGGTGGACATGTCTGATGGGGCCACCATCGTTGCCTCCCTCAGTCTGTCCAACTTGGTTCAATGTATCTCACCAGAACGCTTGCATCTCTCAATGCTTCCTCCCACATGGGACCGGACTGATGTTGCCATCGAGTTTGCCTGGATACTCATCTGTGCGTAGCATGCCTGGAGTGATTGCCTCGGTCGAAGCAATCTTCATGATCCTGTCACAGCTGAAGCAGTCTCATCTTTTGCACTGTACGACACCCAATTATGTGCGTGACATTTAGTTTTATGTCCGCCCAGATGAAATCCACATATTCCTTCTCCCTCTCGATTCCTTTCACAGAGCATGTCCCCAGTCTCCCAGCTGCCTTTGATTCAACAGAACTCAACTCTGGAATTCAATTACTGGAGATTGATGGATTATTTCTCAAGCACGTTTTGTATTAACTCTCAAGTTAAGCTGAAATGTTTCTGCTTGCATTTGGTGTCGATACATCTACTGAGTAGATCTCACCCAACATCCATGTCGCTTGGCACCAGGTAGATTGTCTTCACCTGCACCTATCTTCCACTCTGCCTCTGCACAGCTCCCCAACTCCATGGAGTTTAGTCTACATGCAGAGTAGACTCGATGGGCCGAATAGCCTACTTCTGCTCCCATGACTTAGGAGTTCAGTTTATTGTCAGGTCATTGAGTTATAGAGTGATACAGCGTTTAAACAGGCCCTTCGGCCCAACTTGCCCACATCGACCAACATGCCCCAGATGCACAGGTCCCACCTGCCCGCGTTTGGTCCATATCCCTCCAAACCTGTCCTATCCATGTACCTGTCTAACTGTTTCTCAAATGTTGGGATAGTCCCAGCCTCAACTACCTCCTCTGACAGCTTGTTCCATACACCCACCACCCTTTGAGTGAAAAAGTTACCCCTCAGATTTTGATTAAATCTTTTCCCCTTCACCTTAAACCTATGACATCTGGTCCTTGATTCCCCTACTCTGGGCAGGAGACTCTGTGCATCTACCCGATCTATTCCTCTCATGATTTTAATCATTATTCTCATGATACACCTCAATAAGATTTTATACACCTCAATAATGTGTCCTGAGGTACAGTGACATTTTTTGTTGTTGCGTGCTAACCAGTCAGCGGAAAGACTATAAATGATTACAATTGAGCCGTCCAGAGTATACAGATACATGATTGAGGGAATAATGTTTAGTGCGAAGTAAAGTCCAGTAAGGTTCGATTAAAGCATGTCCGAGGGTCGCCAATGAGGTAGATAGTAGCTCAGGCCCACTCTCTAGTTGTTGGTAGGATGGGTCCCTACCGGTAAAGATCGCCAACAAGTTCCTGCCACATCAGGGGTGGCATGGAGGCGCAGCGGTAGAGTTGCTGCCTTACAGCGCCAGAGGCCCAGGTTCGATCCTGACTACAGGCAGTGCCTGTACGGAGTTTGCATGTTCTCTCTGTGACTGTGTGGGTTTCCTCTGGGTGCTCCATTCCCTCCCACACTCCAAGGACGTACGGTCTAGGTTAATTGGCTTTGGTTAAAATTGTACATTTTTCCCAGTGTGTGGAATAGAGTTAGTGTATGGTGCGATCGTTGGTTGGCGCAGACTCGATGGGCCGAAGGGCCAGTTTCCTCGCTGTATCTCTAAAGTCTAAAGTGTAAATCTATGGTTCAGACCACGAGGCTATTAAAAAGCCATAATTGTGGTGATTAGTTTTGATATCTAATTATCATTCAGCTGTTCCTTTTGCTCTCTCTGAACTCCACGTCCACAGCTGGACAACCTACTTCATGGAAGAAAACTTTATATCATGACATATTAATGACTAATCTGGCTCAGTGACAAATAGCTGACAGTTACTCCATTTTGAGCGACACTTGAATACATCCCACTACTGCTAACACAACAACTATATTCTTCTGTTAAAAATAAACAGGAGTGTCTGGAATCATTCGCTGGTCCGCACCAATTTGATTAGTCCGGGTGTCAGGGGTTATGGGGAGAAGGCAGGAGAATGGGGTTGAGAGGGAAAGATTGATCAGCCATGCTTGAATGGCAGAGTAGACTCGATGGGCCGAATGGCCCAATTCTGCTGCTAGAACTTAGTTTAGTTTAGTTTAGAGATACAGCACGGAAAAAGGCTTTTAGGCCCAACGAGTCTGCACCGACCAGCGATCCCCGCACATTAACAATATCCTACACACACACATACACACTAGGGACAATTTTACATTGACACCAAGCCAATTAACCTACAAACCTGCACGTCCTTGGAGTGTGGGAGGAAACCAACGATCTCGGAGAAAACCCACGCAGGACAGGGGGAGAACGTACAAACTCCGTACAGACAGCACCCGTAGTCAGGATCAAACCCGGGTCTCCGGCGCTGTAAGGGCAGCAACTCTAGCGCTGCGCCACCGTGCCGCCCAAATTATGAATTTACGAACTTTGGGAGGAAACTGAGTAAAGATTTCAAGTCAATGACATTTCGTCCGAATTGATGACCAATGGAGGATTTTGTGGCACTGTAGCAGCGGGTTGACGTAGAACGAGTGTGAATGGGTGATCGATGATCGGTGTGGACCCGGTGGGCTGACTGGCCTGTATCCACCTTGTATCACCACACGAAAATGGACACAAAGGGAGTGGAGAGACACGGACGCTACTGAAGACCAGCGATAAATCCCACTACTACCACAGTTTGTGTTAGCGGCACGATGGCGCAGCTGGTAGAGCTGCTGTCTCAACGCACCAGAGACTCAGGTTCGACGCTGACACCTCAGGTGCTGTCTGTGTGGAGTTTGCACATTCTCCCCATGACCATGTGGATCTCCTCCCACATCCCAAAGTTGTGCGGGTTTTGGAGGGTTCATTGGTTCCGCATCCACACCCTGATGTGTAAAGAGTGGATGAGAACGTGGGATAGCATTGAACTGGTGTGAATGTGGGATCGATCGATCGATGGTCGGCGTGGACTCGGTGGGCCGAATGGCCTGATTCCATGATGTATCTTCAAATCAATCAAAAAGTGGAGTGGCTCCAAGACTGTACTGAGTAAAGCAACAGCCAGAGCTAAATATGAAAGCAACCACAATCCATTTGTACTTGATAAATGTGGACATTGATGTATCAATGTTTAAGTTGCAGCTTCAATCACTGATGCCACAGATTTTGCACCATATAAGTAATGATTTTATTTTCTCTCCTCAGAAAGCCGTCTGATGGGAAGACCAAATAATTTGTCCTCTCACAGTGGTTCAGATATGAAAGTGATATTCAAACTTGAAATGACTGAAACTAGGCATCTGGGGAAATAGATACAATGCCTATTAATAGGTCAATTATTCTGCACTTGCTGAATGGCAGTTCTATTGAACATATCTTTTCTCCATTACACTCGTTGAAATTCCAAGGCATTTTATTTTTCATCAACAAATTGCATTGTCATATAGAATTTTCACCTCAGATTTCAATAAGATTTTAATTTTGCATTTCATGAGTGTTACAGAATCTAGAGCTCACAAATGTTAATAAACACAAAGTATTAAATAATGCAATCTGACTCGTCACATATAGCCATATAACCATATAACAATTACAGCACGGAAACAGGCCATCTCGACCCTTCTAGTCCGTGCTGAACACGTATTCTCCCCTAATCCCATATACCTGCGCTCAGACCATAACCCTCCATTCCTTTCCCGTCACATATAGAAAATGATGGAGACACTAGGAACTGCAGATGAAAGAATAGTCATGAAGTCACACAGTGTGGAAACAGGCCCTTCGGCCCAACTTGCCCATACTGACCAACATGTCCCATCTATACCAGTGCCACCTGCCGTCGTATTGGTCCATATCCCTCCACACCTGTCCTATCCATGTACCTGTCTATAAGTTTCTGAAGCGTTGCGATAGTCCCCGCCTCAACTACCTCCTCCAGCAGCTTGTTCCATACACCCACCACCCTCGAGAACACAAGTGCTGGAGGAACTCAGCAGGTCGGGCGGCATCCGTGGTGACGTCAATGAATAGGTGACGTTTTGGGTCGGGGTGGTTGAGTTTCAGGTGTGTCACTCTGAGGAAGGGCCGTGACCCTGAAGGACACCGATCCATTCCCTCCACAGATGCTGCCTGGCCCCGCTGGGTCCCTGCAACACCTTGCGTTATGTAGAAAATGATTGATCATTGTGGCCCTAACATTAACCTCGGAACACCAGGTGAATACCATGAGCAGATGCTCAAATCTAAAATAAGACAGAAAGTAATGGAACTTCTCAGTGGGCCAGTTAGCAACATAGCAAAGTTAACATTTCAGATTCACGATCTTTAATCAAAATATTTCAAGCTTAGATTAGTTTAGAGATAGTTTAGCGTGGAAACAGGCCCTTCAGCCAACCGACCACCCCGTACAATAGACAATAGACAATAGGAACAGATGCAGGCCATTCGTCCCTTCGAGCCGGCACTGCCTATCCTTTTTGTTAATATATATATCTTATTGGAAACACCTGTACAAACAAACTTGACAGTTCTACACCTCTAGCACAGCTTTTGACATTTTACAAACAGAACATTATGTTGAAAAGAGAAGAAAGATAAGAGAAAGGAAAGAGAAAAATGAAAAGAAGAAGAAAAAAGAGGAGATGTGTCCGTCGATCCACCCATGTGCCCGCTCACCCAGCCCTGCGATCAATTTCGAATTTGATTTCTGCCATTGTATTGCTCAAGAAATTCAATAAAAGGAGACTATATTTTAAAAACATTGTTCCGGTTTGGCATTGCCACCGCCATTCAATGTGATCATGGCTGATCATCCCCAATCAGTACCCCGTTCCTGCCTTCTCCCCATATCCCCTGACTCCGCTATCTTTAAGAGCCCTATCTAGCTCTCTCTTGTAAGTATCCAGAGAATCGGCCTCCACTTCCACTGAGGGAGAGAATTCCACAGACTCACAAATCTCGGTGTGAAAAAGTGTTTCCTCGTCTCCCTTCTAAATAACCATATAACCATATAACAATTACAGCACGGAAACAGGCCATCTCGGCCCTACAAGTCCGTGCCGAACAACTTTTTTCCCTTTAGTCCCACCTGCCTGCACTCATACCATAACCCTCCATTCCCTTCTCATCCATATGCCTATCCAATTTATTTTTAAATGATACCAACGAACCTGCCGCTACCACTTCCACTGGAAGCTCATTCCACACCGCTACCACTCTCTGAGTAAAGAAGTTCCCCCTCATGTTACCCCTAAACTTCTGTCCCTTAATTCTGAAGTCATGCCTTACCCCTTATTCTTAAACAGTGGCCCCTGGTTCTGGACTCCCCCAACATCGGGAACATGTTTCCTGCCTCTAGCGTGTCCAAACCCTTAATAATCTCATATGTTTCAATAAGATCCAACTCTCTGTGTGAACTCACTAGCTTTAACCTACACACTAGGGACAATTTACAGAAGCCAATTAACCTACAAACCTGCACGTCTTTGGAGTGTGTGTGGAAAGCGGAGCACCCGAAGAAAACACACCAAGGGCATGGTGAGAACATGCAAACTCCATGTAGACAGCAGCCGTGGTTAGGATATCTGGCGTTGTAAGGCAGCAACTCTACTGCTGCGCCACCGTGCCACCCTGCGATTTGTAGAAAATGATTGATCAGTGTGGCCCTAATATTAACTTCAGAGCAATAACCGAAAATCAAGAGCGGATGCTATCATTTAAAATAAGATAGAAAGTGCTGGGGATTTTCAGTGGGTCTGGAAGTAACATGCACCCATGAGCAAAGTTAACATTTCAGATTGATGAACTTTAATCAAAATATTTCACGTTCTGAACATTAGTACTCGTAACCAGAAATGGCATAAACATTCTTTTTTTTTCATGACCTTAACTAATGAAACTTTAGTTCTACTTGTTAGTTATGGTGCTAGTAACTAGTGTCATGGCCAGGTCATTTCTACAACACTTGGATAAGTAAGTAAGTAAGTTTATTGGCCAAGTATTCACATACAAGGAATTTGCCTTGGTGCTCCGCCCACAAGTAACAACATGACATACAGTGACAGTTACGAATGACTCAGAAAACACTAAACATTAATAATAATAAAACATTAATGATAAAATACCATTGATCAAGCATGTGAACCAACAAAATACCTGATCAAAGGGAGGCTACAGATTTTTGGCTGTTGAGTAGAGCAACTACTCGTGGATAAAAACGGTTTTTATGTCTGGCTGTGGCAGCTTTGATAGTCCGGAGTTGATTTCCAGAGGGAAGTGATTCAAAGAGTTTGTGGCCAAGGTGAGAGGGGTCAGAGATGATCTTGCCCGCTCGCTTCCTGGCCCTTGCAGTGTACAGTAGATTGTTACCACCATCTCATCAGAGACTCACATCATCATTTCAAATCCACCAGGAAAATGGTCCGTTAAAAAATCAGGAGATTGATTAAAGATTGTAAGACAGAGCATGGAGACAGGCCCTTCGGCCCACTGAAGATAGACACAACGTGCTGGAGTAACTCAGCGGGTCAGGCAGAATCTCTGGGGCAAAAGGATGGGTGAGGTTTCGGGTCGGGACCCATCTTCAGTCTGAAAGTAGAGGGGAGGGAACTGGAGGTAAGAAAAGGCCAGAACAAAGCAGGTCTGGCAACAGATGCACAGAGGGGGAGCAGTGAGAGAGGGGCTCGTCAGACAGAGAGAGGAGGAGGACTTCTTCAAAGTAGGCACAGCTTGAGGAGATTTCGCAGTGGAGCAGATGAAAAATGTAGAAAGGGACAATTTTACAGAGGGCCAATTAACCTACAAACCCCACACATCCTTAGAATGTGGGAGGAAACCAGAGCACCCGGAGAAAACTCACAGGGAGAAAAGGAATGTGCAAACTCCATGCAGGCAGCATCCGAGGTCAGGATGGAACCTATGTCACTGGCTCTGTGAGGTAGCAGCTCTACCAGCAGCTACCACATTATCGCCCTTAAGTAAGTTGATCTCTTCAGAACGTTGAACTTCACAAATATAGCCTTATTAAAAATGCAGACTGGTCTCAAATTTTCTCTATTTCTGTCGAGTCTCGGCCAAATTAACCTACTTGCACTGCTGTTGAGGGTTCTATTTAGGGCTAATTTGCAAGCCACACTGTGTCCAGAGCGGGGTGGAGAGATTTTGTCAATGCCATCCTCATTTTAATGACATGGCTTTGACATGGAATTGAAAATATTTCCGTCACAAAGCCATAATAATATTAACCAGTAAATACTTTGTCCCCATTTCCACCAAATCGTATTTGATATCATTTCATTGAAAGCAGATGGTAGGCATTACTATTCAAGTGGAAAATAAGTAATTAAGTCCGTAATTAAAGGGTGGAGCTGGGGCAAACAATGTAATTATCTTCCACTGAGCTCAACAGCTCTGCGGTAGGTCAGAATTACGCATATACTGTCGGCAAGTGTCATTTGTAGTCCCCCTTCCATGTCGGCGAAGATGAGGCATTAAATTGCCGATCCTCTCAAGATTCAAGATTCAAGATTCAAGAGAGTTTATTGTCATGTGTCCCTGATAGGACAACAAAATTCTTGCTTTGCTTCAGCACAACAGAACATAGTAGGCATTGACTACAAAACAGATCAGTGTGTCCATATACCATTATATAAATATATACGCACATCAATAAATAAACTGATAAAGTGCAAATAACAAATAATGGGCTATTAATGTTCAGAGTTTTGTCCGAGCCAAGTTTAATAGCCTGATGGCTGTGGGGAAGTAACTATTCCTGAACCTGGTCGTTGCAGATTTCAGGCTCCTGTACCTTCTACCTGAAGGTAGCAGGGAGATGAGTGTGTGGCCAGGATGGTGTGGGTCCTTGATGATACTGCCAGCCTTTTTGAGGCAGCGACTGCGATAGATCCCCTCGATTGAAGGGAGGTCAGAGCCGATGATGGACTGGGCAGTGTTTATTACTTTTTGTAGTCTTTTCCTCTCCAGGGCGTTCAAGTTGCCGAACCGAGCCACGGAGCAACCGGTCAGCATGCTCTCTACTGTGCACCTGTAGAAGTTAGAGAGAGTCCTCCTTGACAAACCGACTCTCCGTAATCTTCTCAGGAAGTAGAGGCGCTGATGTGCTTTCTTAATAATTGCATCAGGTGAATAGAAAAGTTCCCACAGCTCCGGTTTAAAAGAGGGGAGTGAAACTTGCTTTGATTTGCTGGTTAATTGTTTCTTCTCAAACACAACACTGAAGAAAATGATCAGAGTGATGGGCCTGTCCCACTTAGGTGACTCTTTAGGCGACTGCCAGGGACTAGTATTAATGGAATTCACCTATGGCACCTGGCGACAACCTACGACAACCGACACATCAAAATTGTTGCCAATGTCGGCGAAAAAATGTCAACATGTTGAAAATGTTGTGGCATTCGCCCAAAATATCACCTAAGTTGGACAGGCCCATTATAGAGTCATGAAGTCTTACAACATGGGAACAGGCCCTTCGGCCCAGCTTGCCTACACCGGTTAACATGTCCCATCTACCCTCGTCCCACCTGCCTGCATTTGGCCCATATCCTTCCAAACCTTTCCTATCCATGTTTCCTAAATGTTGTGATAGTACCTGCCTCACCTATCTCCTCCGGCAGCTCGTTCCATACACCCACCACCCTTTGTGTGTACCAGTTACCCCTCAGATTCCGATAAAATCTTTCCCCCCTCAGCTTGAACCTGTGACCTCTGGTTCTCGATTTCCCCTACTCTGGGCCAGAGCCTTTGTATGTTTACCCGATCTATTCCTCTCATGATTTTGTACACCTCTATAAGATCCCCCCTCATCCTCCTACGCTCCAAGGAATAGAGTCCCAGCCTGGTCAACCTGCCCAACCTCTCCCTGTACCTCAGGCCCTCGAGTCCTGGCAATCTTCTCAGCTCCCTTTCCAGCTTGATTATTTGGTCATTAACCTAATGTCTATGGTGGACAAAAATGCTGGAGAAACTCAGCGGGTGAGGCAGCATCTATGGAGCGAAGGAATAGGTGACGTTTCGGGTCGAGACCTCATTGTCTATGGCCATTCTGTCCTCACACGCACTACACTGTTCCTACACTATAATATTAGCTACACTTCAAGGCTAATGACACTGTGGGGGCTATTCGTTACTTTAGTTTATTGTCACGTGTACCGAGGTACAGTAAAAAGCTTTTTGTTGCGTGCTAACGAGTCAGCAGAAAGACTATACATGATCACAATCGAGCCGTCCACAGTGCACAGATACAGGATAAAGGGAATAGCGTTTAGTGCAGGATAAAGTCCAGTAAAGTTCGAGAGAAGTTAGTGTGAGGGTCTCCAATGAGGTAGATAGTAGCTCAGGACTCTTCTCTCATTGGTAGACAAAAATGCTGGAGAAACTCAGCGCCTGAGGCAGCATCTATGGAGCGAAGGAAATAGGCAACGTTTCGGGTCGAAAACCCTTCTTCAGTTCTCTCGTTGTTGGTAGGATAGTTCAGTTGCCCGATAACAGCTGGGAAGAAACTGTCCCTGACTTTGGAAGTGTGCGTATTCGCACTTCTGTACCTTTTGCCTGAGAAGAGAGGGGAGAAGAGGGAGTGAGACTAGTCATTGATTATGCTGGTGGCCTTGCCGAGGCAGTGTGAAGTGTAGATTAAGTTAAGGGAGGTTGCTTTGCATAATGGTCTGGGCTTGAAAGGAGATGAGGAGGAATTTCTTTAGCCAGAAGGCGGTGAATCTTTGGAATTTATTGCCACAGACAACAGTGGAGGTCAAGTCAATGGGTATTTTTAAAGTGGAGATTGATGGGTTCTTGATTAGTAATGCCCCTGTCCCACTTAGGAAACCTGAATGGAAATCTATGGAGTTTTTGTGTCCCACCAAGGTTTCCGTGCGGTTCCTGGAGGTTTTTGTCAGTCTCCCTACCTGCTTCCACTACCTGCAACCTCCGGCAACCACCTGCAACCTCCGGGAACCGCACGGAAACCTTGGGTGGGGCGCAAAGTCTCCAGAGATTTCCGTTCAGGTTTCCTAAGTGGGACAGGGGGCATTAGGGTGTCAAAGGTTAGGGGGTGAAGGCAGAAGAATGGGGTCGACAGAGGAAAAATAGATCAGCCATGATTGGATGGTGGAGTAGACTCGATGGGTCGAATGGCCTAATTCTGCTCCTTTGATGAATGAACTTATAAACCAAATCTCTGCCCGCCATCTAAGATTCCGACAGCGTATACGACTGTTAGTGTCCATGTCAGCCACAGATTTTGTAGATAAACGCTGCTTCCAAAGTCACAGAGTGGGTCTGAACCTCTTTGCCAAGTTACGGTCCATTAAGCCACACCATTCTGTGATGCATAAAAAATGTATTGCATTTTAATTGGGACTAGTATAAATGAACACAGCACTCTAAATGCATCTCTAATTACAATCCTCAGGGTGAATCATGTCGTGTAAAACGGAGTCTAATTATGCACCGCACCCTGCAGATTAAGTATATGAGTTTTGTCATTAGTCTAAACTATTTTGAACAATTTATTTCAGGCCTTCAGGTAAGGCGATATCTCTTTATGCATCACAAGCATGCATGTTACAGAGCTATGGTTTCACCAGATCGCACAGTATGTATTTGTTCCCCTTTGTTATGTAGCTATACGCTGTGAATGGCTCGATTCGAACTATTCTATACTAACCATGTATAGTCTTTCCGCTGACCGGATAGTACGCAACAAAATATATTTTCACTGTCCCTAGGTACATGTGACAATGTACCTTATAATATGTCACATGTGATGTGACAATAAACGTGACAATAGACCCGGGTTCGATCTCGACCCTGGGTGCTGTCTATGTGGAGTTTGCACGTTCTCTCCGTGGGTTTCCTCCTGGTGCTCGGGTTTCCACCCAGGCGGGTTTGTAGGTCAATTATAGGTTAATTGGCCCCCTGTGGATTACCCCTGAAATGGGATCACATAGAACTAGTGTGAGCGGGTGAGCAATGGACAGCATGGACTTGATGGGCCGAGGGGCCTGTTTCCAAGCGGTGCCTCTAAAAATGAACTAAACTAAACTGAACTATCTGTAAACATCACCGAATAAAGTTAAAAATAGGTGCTTTGTCCTTTACATGAAAATAATCATTTTAGTTTTGTATGTTCATCAAGTCAAATTTCACACAAGCTTCTGAAAGGCTGTAACCATGATTCCTGGATTGTAAGCGGCCTTTATGGGCGACTATTTGCATATCTTGGCCCGGTACACAAGCGAAGAATTTAACTGTGACATCACATGTGACAATAAAATGTTTAATTCAATTTATTTCTCATGTTCTCCCTCCTTTCGGTCATCTATAACATAGAAACATAGACAATAGGTGCCTTTCGGCCCTTCAAGCCAGCACCGCCATTCAATATGATCACGGCTGATCATCCAAAATCAGTACCCCGTTCCTGCTTTCTCCCCACATCCCTTGATTCTGTTAGCCCCAAGAGCTAAATCTAACTCTCTTGAAAACATCCAGTGAATAGGCCTCCACTGCCTTCTGTGGCAGAGATTTCCACAGATTCACAACTCTCTGGGTGAAAAAGTTTTTCCTCATCTCAGACCTAAATGGCGTACCCCTTATTCTTAAACTGTGACCCCTGGTTCTGGACTTTAACTCTGTGTCGCCCGCTGCCTCGGAAAAAGCAGCCAACATAATCAAAAACCTTTTCTACCCTGATGTCATTCCTTCTTCTACGCCCCGCTCCTGGGGCAGATGATACTGAGGCTTGAAAGCTTGTAGCACCAGGCTCAGGAACTGCTCCTTATTGATGAAGAAGCTGGTGAAAAGTCTCAACGCAAAACGTCATCTATTCCTTTTCTCCAGAGGAGCTGCTTGGCCCGATGAGTTGCTCCAGCATTTCGCCCAAGGTTTCCGTGCGGTTCCCGGAGGTTCCCGGAGGTTTTTGTCAGTCTCCCTACCTGCTTCCACTACCTGCAACCTCCGGCAACCACCTGCAACCTCCGGGAACCTCACGGAAACCTTGGGTGGGGCGCAAAGTCTCCAGGAGTTTCCGTTCAGGTTTCCTAAGTGGGACAGGGGCTTTACAGTGCCTGAGACTCTGGTTCGACCCTGACTACGGGTGCTGACTGTACTGAGTTTCTCCCTGTGATCACGTGGGTTTTCTCCGGATGCTCCTGTTTCTTGCGGCACTTCTACGAGTTACAGTCTTGTAGGTTAATTGGCCTCTGTAAATTGTCCCTAGAGTGTAGGATAGAATTAGTGCACGGGGTGACTATTTGTTGGTGTGCTGAAGTGCTTGTTTCCGTGCTGTATCTCTAAACTAAATTATAATGCTGAGAACTATCAGGCCATGAGAACATGCTCTGGTTTTCTCCCGCAAATGGTGGTGAGTGCATGGAACGAGCTGCCGGAGGAGGTAGTTGGGGCAGGTAGACACAGAATGCTGGAGTAACTCAGCGGGACAGGCAGCATCTCTGGAGAGAAGGAATGGGTGACGTTTCGGGTCGAGACCCTTCGTCAGACTGATCTGATTGCAGGGACTATCTTAAGTTTAAGAAGCAATTAGACAGGTACATGGATAGGACAGGTTTGGAGGGATATGGACCAAATGCAGACAGGTGGATCTAGCGAATCTGGGACATGTTGGGCAGTGTGGGCAAGTTGGGCCAAAGGGCCTGTTTCCACACATAACTCCATGACTATGACTCTATTAGGCAATTAGCAACAGGGGCTGATACAGCTATACTGTATTTCAAAAAATCATACAACTCTATACCCATAGGTATTAAAATGGTATATAAACAGAAACATTATTATGCCCTCAAAATTACACTCCATTCAAACTTGTAAAGGTCTCTTTGTTCCTTTATTGCTGTTGAGTCTAAATCCATGGAACCACATTCCTAATAGTATAATTTAACCTAATACATATATTTTTTTTTAAAGCCTTAGAAGATCTGCAGTGGAAAAAGATCCACAGCTCAACAGCTGATAACTCTCATCATTACGGTTCCCTTCTTCACAGCGGGATCATTAGTCTGTCACTCTGATTTCATGAAATTCATGAAGCACAAGACTGCTTAGTAGTTCCTTGATGAGGTGTCAATCTAGGTTCTTGCACCGTAATCTGGAGGACAGAATGCATGCCGTCTGTTTGAAATAGAGAAACACAGAGAGTGGGTGCAGGAGTAGGCCATTCGGCCCTTCGAGCCAGCGTCGCCATTCTATATGATCACGGCTGATCATCCAGAATCAGTACCCCGTTCCTGCTTTCTCCCCATATCCCTCGATTCCGTTAGGCCTAAGAGCTCTATCTAAAGGGGCTGTCCCACTTGGGTGACCTAATTGGCGAGTTTAGAAGAGTTTAGGAATCAAGCTGAAGATAGACGCAAAATAGACACAAAATGCTGGAGTAATGGCCCTGTCCCACGGTACGAGTTCATTCCAAGAGCTCTCCCGAGTTTTCCCTGATTCAAACTCGGAGATTTACGGTAATGGCCGCTCATCGGTACTCGGGGCTCTCGTGGACATTTTTCAACACGTTGAAAAATCTTCACGAGTCTTCCCGTGCTTACCTGCCGTTAGCGAGTCTTCCCGAGTACCTGCCGTTAGCGTTACGAGCCGCTAAGAGACGTCCCCGAGGGCCATAACTCAGCGAGACAGGCATCATCTCTGCAGTTGCTGTTATCAGGCAATCTTTGATCAGACTTTACTGGCTTTACCTTGCACTGAACATTATACCCTTATCATGCATCTGTACACTGTGAATGTGTTGATTGTAATCATGTCAAGAGTGTTTAATTGTCATGTGTCCCAGATAGAACAATGAGATTCTTACGTGCTGCAGCACAACAGAATATGTAAACATAATAAATAATATAACAAAAACTCAGAAAAAAGAACAAACAATAACAGTGCAATAATAATAATAGTCTACAGTAGTTCAGAGCTTATGAGGTTGTAGTGTTTAATAGCCCGATGGCTGTGGGGAAGTAGCTGTTCCTGAACCTGGACGTTACAGTGTCTCAGGCTCCTGTACCTTCTTCCCGATGGCAACGGTGAGATGAGTGTGTGGCCAGGATGGTGTGGGTCTCTGATGATGTTGGCAGCATTTTTGAGGCAGCGACTGCGATAGATCCCTTCGACGGTGGGGAGGTCAGAGCCGATGATGGACTGGGCAGTGTTTACAACTTTTTGCAGTCTTTTCCGCTCCTAGATGTTCAAGTTGCCGAACCAAGCCACAATACAACCAGTCAGTATGCTCTCTACTGTGCACCTGTAGAAATTCAAGAGAATCCTCTTTGACATACCGAATCTCCGTATGTAGACTTCTCAGGATGTAGAGGCGCTGATGTGCTTTCTTTATAATTGCATCAGTGTGCTGGGCCCAGGAAAGATCTTCGGAAATATGCACGCCCAGGAATTTGAAGCTCTTGACCATCTCCACCATCGTCCCATTGATATAAACAGGATTGTGGGTCCTCATCCTTCCTCTTCCAAAGTCCACACTCAGTTCCTTAGTTTTACTGATGTTGAGAGCCAGGTTGTTGTGCTGGCACCATTTGGTCAGTCGGTCAATCTCACTTCTATACTCTGACTCATCAGTATCTTCAGTATAAACCAGCACTTGCAGTTCCTTCCTGCACATTACATCAGCCTGCCTCCCTCATCTTCTCCATTAAAGAGCTAATATCTTTGCATTTTAATCTATTCCTTATTCTGACTTCATCTCTTTATGTCCCGTTGTGTAATGGTGAAGCAGCACAGTTTGCTTTGTGCAGGGAACCCGACTGTTTTATTAAATAGGGAATTTCAAGTTTTTGACTCAGGTCATCTTAATAATATTAATTTCCCCAAGTGGTTTTAAATACCTCATTCTTTCCTGACCCACTTGCTTCCAGCAAAATATAATAATTCGGTATCATTTACAGTTCATTCTAATTTATTTCCACCATTACTGACTTTCTGGAACTTGCAAGTACAAATTATAAGTTTATTCTTAGCCGAGGCATTGTGGGTTAAATCCTAAATTTATTATTATCCAGGCTAATTTGCAAAAACGTTTCACAGCTCAAATCACTGCCAAAAATGATAAAGCACGCTGCTCTTATTAGAGGTTTGCTTCTATTTAATATCTTTATGCTAGGTCCAAACTGAATTAGTATGAAGGAAGGAACTGCAGATGCTGGATTAAACCAAAGATGGACACAAATAGCTGGAGTAACTCAGCGGGTCAGGCAGCATCTCTGAAAAAATAGGAATGCTTGGGTGTGTGGCGCCATCTGGTGGTTAGGCCAGTGATAGAACGAGCCCTCGTTAGTAGAACGGGAAACGGGCACGCGACTGCGTTTGGCGGGAAGATGACGTCATGAGTCACGGGGGTGCCCAACTGCAACTGCAGGGACTCATTAAGTGCTGACTCTCAGCGCGCGCGTCTGACTGTATCTGCCAATAAAGATCACTTTGTTCTCAAACGTGCGTCTCGCCATATTGGTGACCCCGACGATCCAAAACTGTTCTTTTGGATTCTCACGATGCACGCAGCCGACAAGCTACCTCAGCAACCCGAAGCAGCCGACATCCCGGCTCAACAGAATGCCGTTTCTCTCAAGCTGCCCGTGTTCTGGGCATCGCAGCCCCAGGTGCGGTTCCAAGGAAGCTGAGGCCCAGTTCCATGTTCGACGCATTACGGCCGACGACACAAAGTATTATCTCGCTATAGGTGCCGTTTTGGGTCGAGACCCTTCTTCAGACCGAGTCAGGGGAATAGGAAACGAGAGATATAGACGGTGATATAGAGAGATAGAGAGCAAATGAATGAAAGATATGCAAAAATGTAATGATGATAAAGGAACCAGGGCATTGTTAGCTGTGGGCTAGGTGAAAATGAGTTGCAGACAATGTGACTCAACGATCTGGATTTGATCTGGATTTCGCAGTGATAATCTATGGATGTCTCTGATTGCTTCAAGGACTTTGGGCCTTTTTGCACTAATATTGGGTTTTTACAACATAGATTGTAGAACTACAGCCCACAATGTTTGTGCCGAACATGTTGCCATCGGATCTCATCTGCTTGTACATGATCCATTTCCCTCTAATCCCTGCACTTCCATGTGCCTATCCAAAAGCCTCTTAAATGCCACTATCGTATCTGCCTCCACCACCACCCCTGGCAATGTGTTCCAGGCCCCCACCACTCTCTACGTAAAAAACCTGCCCCGCACATGTCCATTAAACTTTCCCCCTCTCACATTATAGCTACGCCCTCTAGTGGACATTGCCATTCTGGGGGAAAAGGTTCTGACTGTCTACCCTATCTATGCCTCTCGTGATTTTATATACTTCTATTAATTAGTATATTTTTATTTTATGTTATTCATAAGTATTGTGTTTACAGACTGCTGCAGGTAAGGATTTCTTGGTCTCGTTGTCAGTATACATGACAATTAAACACTCTCGACTCTTGATGTGAGTTCCATGCAAACCCTGTTCAACGTATATTTTGTTTGCACTTTTCTGCACAATGCCTATGGACTTCTTTACAGTGATTAACAATATACAGTCTAAAGCTACCTTGCACCACCACCAATGCAACTGGGATTGATGTGATCTTAGCTAAGATCACGTTGCCTCTTAAACTGAAGGACATTCAGGCTGAAATATCCCAACTAACACAAACAGCAATGAAATAAAGAAGTGCGTTTGAATATTTATGGTCATAGTCAAAGACTCGTTCAGCACGGAAGCAGGCCCTCAGCCCAACTTGCCCCATCTATACTAGTCCCACCTGTTAGGCCCATTCCTCTCTAAACATTTCCTATCCTTGTACCTGACCAAATGTCTTTTAAATGTTGTTAATGTATCATAGAAACATAGAAAATAGGTGCAGGAGTTGGCCATTCGGCCCTACGAGCCAGCACCATCATTCAATATGATCATGGCTGATCATCTAAAATCAGTACCCCGTTCCTGCTTTCTCCCCATATCCCTTGATTCCGTTAGCCCCAAGAACTATATCTAACTCTCTCTTGAAAACATCCAGTGAATTGGCCTCCACTGCCTTCTGTGGCAGAGATTTCCACAGATTCACAACTCTCTGGGTGAATAAGTTTTTCCTCAACTCAGTCCTAAATGGCTTGTCCCTTATTCTTAAACCGTGACCCCTGGTTCTGGACTCCTCCAACATCAGGAACATTTTTACTGCATCTAGCCTGTCCAATCCCTTAAGAATTTTATATGTTTCTATGAGATCCCCTCTCATTCTTCTAAATTCCAGCGAATTTCAGCCCAGTCGATCCATTCTTGCCTCTACTACCTCTTGTGGCAGCTCGTTCCATATACTCACTACCCTCTGTGTAAAAACATTACTTCTCAGGTTCCCATTAAGTCTTTCACCCCACCCCCCCTCCCCCTCACCCATCTTAATAATATCAATACATACAAGAAGCTGGAGTAACGCAATGGGACAGGCAGCATCTCTGGAGAGATGGAATGGGTGATCTTTCAGGTCGAGACCCTTCTTCAGAATAGTCAGGGGAAAGGGAAACAATGTTTACAAATACACAGGACTAGATGTTAAAAGTCCAAAGTGCCAAATATCAATTTACTCCGTCGCGGTGGTGATGAGAGCCTTCTGCACTCACCTATGCTCCTCCGATGTTGAGAAAGGCTAGGCAGACACGTCATTGGGGTTATCAAGTGGGTACCTACTTTCATCGACGTTTCGCTGATTGAACCCACGACGTCTCCAGTAGGCTCAGCGGTGCATTCTGGCGTCCCAGAACCACCCCCCTCTGCATCTGTCTAGTCGGTTATTTGGGAGAGCCACTTTGCCACCCATGATGTTTCTTTGATGGCCTGGCGTAGGGTCTTGTCCGCTGATCCCCAGCTCCTTCATCAGTCTTAAGGTAGACGTTGCCACGAATCCTCGACATCCGACTTCTACCAGGCAGATCTTAGCTCTCCAGCCCCGCTGTTCTGCCTCCGCTGCAAGTTCTGTATATCGCAGTTTCTTTCTTTCGAAGGCTTTCTGCACACCATCCTCCCAAGGGACTGTGAGCTCCACAAAATACACCATGCGCTGAGAGTTCGACCAGAGCACAAGATCAGGCCTCAAGTTGGTGATATACACACGATGATGTAGTGAGATGAAGAACAAAGAATGAAAGATAAGCAAAAAGACATTTGCTATTGTTAGCTGTTTTGTTGGGTGTAAACGAGAAGCTGGTGCGACTTGGGTGGGGGAGGGATGGAGAGAGAGGGATTGCCAGTGTTACTTGAAGTTAGAGAAATCAATATTCATACCACTGGGCGGTACCCTGCCCAAGCGAAATATGAGATGCTGTCCCTCCAATTACTAAAATATCTGAGCACGATAAGATCGCTGATGGTTAACCATCCTTGCTCTAGACATGTGCATGAATGCCCAGTTTCCTTGCAAGTCACCAATCTAGTGAAGATTGTAAATTTGCAGGAATCTGATGAAGCCGTTCCATAATTTTCATGCTCAGTTACATCTGTGTTGACGTCAGAATTTGCCGATTTATTCAGTGAGTTCTGTTCGCCTCGCCTTAACAATTTCAACAAAACCCAGCCCATCGTCTTTTCTTCCATTTTGAGGCCATTTAGTTTAGTTTAGTTTAGAGATACAGCGCAGAAACAGGCCCTTCGGCCCACTGAGTCCGCGCTGGTCAGCGATCGCCCGTACACCAGTTCTATCCCACACACTAGGGACAATTTACAGAAATTAACGAATCCCACGGGTCTGCAAATAGGCGAGATTGAAACCGGAGCGCCTGGAGAAAACCTGGAGATCACAGAGAGAACATACAAACTCCGTACGGACAGCACCCGTTGTCAGGATCGCATCTGGAGCTCTGGCGCTGTGAGGCAGCAACTCTACCACTGTGCCGGTGTGTGGCCCATTAGTACAGATGACCCAAGGTATAACAGTCCATGGGTGAGGGGGGGGGGAATGGGGTCTATTGTTGCCGATTGTGCGTAATAACCGAATAAAAGGGTTACATTTGTACAGTATTGTGAAAACAGCCAACAAGCATACATTAAATAAGACACACAATAAACTGGAAAGGATGCAAAATACATAATTCTTTAAACATTGTATATGATTTTTAAAGAGTTAACGTATTATAATTTAATTTACCTCTGTTGCTGATATAAACAAACATATCAATTACAACAGATTTTGTCTGCTATAACCGCTATATATACATCTGTAATAACAAGGGTAAACTGTCCTATAATATATATTTTTAATAGTTGCAAAATAATGAGTGCATCTTCATGCCCCTGAACCTGAAAGTTGGGTTGAGGGTTGACACGGAATGCTGGAGTAACACAGAGGGATAGGCAGCATCTCTGGAGAGAGGGAATGGGAGTGAGAAGGAAGAAATGTTGCTGCTTGACCCGCTGAGTTACTCCAGCATTTTGTGTCTATCTTCGGTGTAAACCAGCATAGGCAGTTGCTTACTAGACAGTTGGGCCGAGGGGCCTGTTTCCACACTCTATGACTCTATTTCCCTGTATTGATTGCCACAGCTAACTCTTGTTCTGCAGTGTGTACCTGGAGCAGTGTGTTGGAAAAGGTTGCCCCTCGAGTTCCTGTTAAATGCTGCTCCTTTCACCTTACACCTGTGACCTTGTTGCAGCGCAGTTGTAAACACAACACCCGTCACACACTGCCTGAGGAGAATCATTCATCTGCCGAGACTGGAGCCTTTACTGGGTATCTCCCACACATGAAAGTTGAAATCACAAAACAACTTCACTCAAAGACTTGTGCGGAGTTTGTACGTTCTCTCTGTGAAGGTGTGTGTTTTCTCCGGGTGGTCTGGTTTCCTGTCACATTCCGTGCAGGTTTGTAGGTTAATTGGCTTTGGTAAAATGGCAAATTGCCCCTCGTGTGTAGGCTAGTGTTAGTGTGCGGGGTGATCGCTAGTCAGCCCGGACTCGGTGGGCCAAAGGTCTGTTAACGCGCTGTATTCATAAGCTAAAAAATAAACATTCTTGCATAGGCAGGCAGCATGAATAAGACAGCGAGAAAAGGCAGATGAAATATCTCGAACAGCCTAGAAATGGCTAAATCTGCTAAAACTGTCATAGCAAAGACTGATTATCAATCACATCTAAACAACATAAATATTAATTCATGGATCCTAATATTAGATGGTATCTATATCTGTCACAGAGTAATTATAAATATTATATTGGATGAGGAAATATGTTAGTGAGAAGTGTGTCCTAAGTTGACAGGGATGATCATCGGGACACCAACCTTTCCAAAGAAATTATAGAATATGAATGTTTCTTCAGCTGTACTATAACAGGTACATTACACCATTTATCACAGTACCAAATGCATTAGACACAACACTACGTTTAAACTATGGCAAATACAAGGTTAATTCCCGGGATGGCGGGACTGTCATATGCTGAGAGAATGGAGCGGCTGGGCTTGTACACTCTGGAGTTTAGAAGGATGAGAGGATATCTTATTGAAACATATAAGATTTTAAAGTGTTTGGACACGTTCGAGGCAGGAAACATGTTCCCGATGTTGGGGGAGTCCAGAACCAGGGGCCACAGTTTAAGAGTAAGGGGTAAGCCATTTAGAACGGAGTCGAGGAAACACTTTTTCTCACAGAGAGTTGTGAGTCTGTGGAATTCTCTGCCTCAGAGGGCGGTGGATGCCGGTTCTCTGGATACTTTCAAGAGAGAGCTAGATAGGGCTCTTAAAGATAGCGGTCAGGGGATATGGGGAGAAGGCAGGAACGGGGTACTGATTGGGGATGATCAGCCATGATCACATTGAATGGCGGTGCTGGCTCGAAGGGCCGAATGGCCTACTCCTGCACCTATTGTCTATTGCCAAATATACTCTAGCTATCTCCAAGGAAGGATTAGATACCTCCATGTCTGAAGAAGGGTCTCGACCCGAAACGTCACCCATTCCTTCTCCCCCGAGACGCTGCCTGTCCCGCTGAGTTACTCCAGCTTTTTGTGTCTATCTTCGGTTTAAAACCAGCATCTGCAGTTCCTTCCAACACATACCTCCATGCAATCTTCTTTCTCAGCCTTCAATGGCAAAGCAGTGCAGCACAAAACACGAGTTAGTTTTGCCATGTTGCCTAGTATTAAACACAACAACAAATACGCTCTGAACTGCAAAAGACTATATTATTATTGCACTATGTTTGTTATTTATTGAACTTATTTTTCTCTTCCCCCGTTATGTTCTATGTTTACATATTCACATATTCTGTTGTGCTGCAACAAGTAAAAATGTCCTTGTCCCATCCGGGACATATGACAATAAAACACTCTTGACTCTTGATTTGACTAATGTTATCTTTTATCAGATTATACCAGCTTTACCTTGCACTAAACATTATTCTCTTATCATGTATCTGTACACTGTGAATGGCTGGATTGTAATCATGTATTGTCTTTCCGCTGACTGGTTAGCACGCAACTAAAGCTTTTCACTGTACCTCGGTACACGTGACAATAAACTAAACAGCGCTGAAGAATAATAAAAGGGCCATCGTGAATTATAAAAGATTTAGGACTATTTCCCACATATCCTGCCACCAACACATACTAGCAACAAAGGTTCTTTAAGAGTTCCCCTCAGGATGAAGAAGGGTTTCGATCCGAAACGTCACCTATTCCTTTTCTCCTGAGAGTTTTTGCCTGTTCCGCTGAGTTGCTCCAGCATTTTGTGTCTATCTTTGGTTTAAACCAGCATCTGCAGTTCCTTCCTACACAAAACATCACCTATTGAGTTGCTGCCTGTTCCGCTGAGTTGCTCCAGCATTTTGTGTCTATCTTCTCAAAGAGATCTGCTGGTTTCCCCCATGAAGCATCAGTTATTTTATTTGTTTAGTTTAGAGATACAGCGTCTTCGGCCTACTGAGTCCGCACCGGCCAGCGATCCCCGAACACTAACATTATCCTCCACACACTAGGGACAATTTACAGTTATACCACAGACCTGAACATCTTTGGAATGTGGGAGGAAACCGAAGAGCTCGGAGTAAAGGCACGCAGGTCACGGGGAGAACGTACAAATACCGTGCAGACAGCGCCCGTAGTAAGGATCGAACCGGAGATCCTGGCGCTGTGAGGCAGCAACTCTACCGCTGCGCCACAGTAGGCATTATATTGCCAAAGACAACACAAGCTTCTTCCCCTCTGTTATCAGGCTTCTAGATAACTGTCATTCATAACTGTCACTGTATGTCATGTTGTTACTTGTGGGCGGAGCACCAAGGCAAATCCATGTATGTGAATACTTGGCCAATAAACTTACTTAATTATAAACTTACTTAGAAAGGTCCTTCCATTAAACTGTCCAATCCACGTCTGCACCATTGTGGACATTGGACTTTGTCTCTGGAACTGATGCACTACAATGATGAGAACGGTATCCCGCACCCTGTTTCTTCTCCTTTGCCCTATCCATTGAACTTGAGTTTGACTTGATTGTATTTATATGTAGTATATCTGATGTGCTTGGGTAGCATGAAAAACAAAGCTTTTCACTGTACCTCGTGACAATAATATACCTTATCCTTAACACTCTACTAGACATTAAATATTCTGGCACAATATTTGGACACAATATAGACATCCGTCTGTACATTGTCAACTTTTTCCTATTCAACTGGCTTCAATCCTTCTTCTTATTTCCACTGATGTCAATCACAAGACTGGTGAAAGTGTTTTATGTTTCTGCTTTTCCCATTGAGCGGACAACAAAATGTCACAGCTTTCTCTAAACGAACGTGATCGATCTTCTGGGGAATCTGAAGTAGCTTAGTTGCAGCCGGATAAACAGGAGACTTGCACAGCTTTTGAAAACGGATTCATCTCAAATATTCCTCTGGGGAATCCTACCATAGTCATATGAAAGCCCTGTTCTTTCACACTTTGGTGGCACAGCGGTAGAGTTGCTGCCTCACAGCGCCAGGGACCCGGGTTCAATCCCGACTATGGGTGCAGTCTGTACGGAGTTTGTACGTTCTCCCCGTGACCTGCGTGGCTTTTCTCCGGGTGCTCCGGTTTCCCGCCCACACTCCAAAGATGTACAGCTTTGCAGGTTAGTGGGCTGGGTATAAATGTAAATTGACGCTAGTGTGTGCAGGATAGTGCTAGTGTGCGGGGATCGCTGGTCGGTGCAGACCCGGTGGGCCGAAGGGCCTGTTTCCGCGCTGTATCTCTAAACTAAACTAAACTCAACTTGTCATGCCTGTGACAGGAAAATTGACAGCATTAGGATTCAGCAAAATAATATTCTGAGCTCTTCAGAGTGTTGTTGCTAATGATTCAGGAGATTTCATTCCTTCACGAGATATAAATGAATGAATGAATGAATAAGTTTATTGGCCAAGTATGTTCACATACAAGGAATTTGTCTCGGTGCTCCGCTCGCCAGCGACAACATGACATACATGGCATAAGCAGCCTTCCCTCTGATTAATGTGCATGGAGGCTCATGGTACAATTTCAGTGGGGTGACAGAAGACAGCACGAGGAAGCTGTCAGTCACATTAACACTGGTAAAGCTGCTGCCTCACAGCGCCAGAGACCCGGGTTCAATCCTGACCTCGGGTCCTGTCTGTGTGGAGTTTGCACGTTCTGCCCGTGATCATGTGGGTTTTCCGCGGGTGCTCGAGTTTCCTCCCACATCCTGGTGACTTTGTTGGTTCGTAGGTTAATTGGCCTCTGTAAATATGTAGGGAGTGGATGAGAAAGTGGGATAACATAGAGCTAGTGTGGACTGGCGACCGATGGTCGGTGTGGACTCAGTGGGACAAAATGGCCTGGTTCCATGCTGTATCTCTAAACTAAACCATGAAAAGGATTCTCCATTGACTATGATATCTTATAGAAACTTACAAAATTCTTAAGGGGTTGGACAGGCTAGATGCAGGAAGATTATTCCCGATGTTGGGGAAGTCCAGAACTAGGAGTCACAGTTTACGGATAAGAGGGAAGTCTTTTAGGACCGAGATGAGAAAATCATTTTTTACACAGAGAGTGGTGAATCTGTGGAATTCTCTGACACAGAAGGTAGTTGAGGCCACAGTTCATTGGCTATATTTAAGAGGGAGTTAGATGTGGCCCTTGTGGCTAAAGGGATCAGGGGGTATGGAGAGAAGGCAGGGATGGGATACTGAGTTGGATGATCAGCCAAGATCATATTGAATGGCGGTGCAGGCTCGAAGGGCCGAATGGCCTACTCCTGCACCTATTTTCTATGTTTCTATGATATCAGTTGCATAAAATATTTAGTTTGACATACAGACTTAGAGATGCAACATGGAAACTGACCCTTCAGCCCATCGAGTTCACAGACTATCGATCACCCGTTCACATTAGTTCTATGTTATACTGCTTTCTTATCCAATACTTTACATTGAAGGCAATTATTTTTTCACCACAGCCAGTTTCCATGCTGTATCTTTCAATCAATCTCGCTAGAATTTAGGAGATTGAGAGGGGATCTTATAGAAACTTACAAAATTCTTATGGGGTTGGACACGCTAGATGCAGGAAGATTGTTCCCGATGTTGGGGAAGTCCAGGACAAGGGGTCACAGCTTAAGGATAAGGGGGAAATCCTTTAGGACCGAGATGAGAAGAAACTTTTTCACACAGAGAGTGGTGAATCTCTGGAACTCTCTGCCACAGAGGGTAGTTGAGGCCAGTTCATTGGCTATATTTAAGAGGGAGTTAGATGTGGCCCTTGTGGCTAAAGGGATCAGGGGGTACGGAGAGAAGGCAGGGATGGGATACTGAGTTGGATGATCAGCCATGATCATATTGAATGGCGGTGCAGGCTCGAAGGGCCGAATGGCCTACTCCTGCACCTATTTTCTATGTATCTATGTATCAACTAATGACATTAACACAATAGACCAAAACACAAAGTGCTGGAGGAACTCAGCGGGTCAGGCAGCATCCAGGGAGGATATTTCCACACAGCCGTTGCATGACTTGCTGAGTTCCTCCAGCACTTTGCGTTTTGCTCACGATCCCGGCTTCTGCAGTTCCTTATGTCAACATAATAAACTAGCTTCTTTCACAGGAGATGTGCTGTTGTGTAAAAAGTTAACAAGTGCAAAGGCACCCTCTACTGAGGAGAGTTGGAACTGCAACACAGATTGCTTCATCATTATACTGAACATAATGTGTAGGAAGGAACCTCCCCATCGTAGTTCTCCAACTGTCCTCCTGATTAAATTTTACTTTGTATACCTCGTTGTCAACTTTCCCGAGCTAACGATGATCTATTCTACATTTTCCTTGATCTCTCATTTTCACGCCTTACCCTTCCATATCTCTCGATTTCCTCTCCCCTGACCCTCAGTCTGAAGAAGGGTCTCAACCCGAAACGTCACCTATTTCTCCCATCCAGAGTTACTCCAGCATTTTGTGTCTATCTTTACTGAACACAATCACTGTGTTAATGTGTAGGAAGATGCCGGTTTACACCGAAGATAGACACAAAATGCTGGAGTAACTCAGCGGGACAGGCAGCATCTTTGGAGAAAAGGAATAGGTGACGTTTCGGGTCGAGACCCTTCTTCAGACTGAGAGTCAGGGGAAAGGAAAACGAGAGATATAGACAGTGATATAGAGAGAGATAGAGAACAAATGAATGAAAGATGTACTCTGTTACGAAAATCTGGGTGCGTTTGATAAAAAAATAATTTTAATTCACTAATTTTCTCACAAAAGCCATGAAGAATTCTGTCAGGTTACAGTAAGGGCAGCTGAACATTAGAGTTTTGTAGAGATATTGGCAACATTCATTTCACCTTCCCAGCAAGGAGGCACATGTGGGTGAAGTCCATTTAGATCAAGGGTTCACAACCTGGGGTAAATTTATTGATTCTGGATTTGTACAGATTTTATTTTCCCCGATTATAATTTTAAAAAAATCTGAAGTTGAGAAGAAAATTTGAAGTAGGCCTATTTTGTGAAATAAATACTAATCTTTTTCCTTTCTACCGCTTTGGACTTAGCGATCTGTATTTTATATTTCTTAAGGGCCTGTTCCACTTAGGCGCCATTTGCGCGTCACGCAGTTGGCGCGCAAAGATTTTGTACGTCACAAAATCCTGGGGCGTGCGCGCGGCTGCCCAAGTCACCAAGCACCATGCTCGCGTAACGCACACCGTGCGCGCATAGTGCGTCGTGACGTTAAATGATGACGTGTAAATTACGCGCAAATGACGTCCAAGTTGGACAATTACCGTGTTGCCAATGTAGTCGTCGAATTCAGAGGAGAATAACCAGGAACAACTGGTCTGGTTGGTTCTGGTATCTGGTCATCATGAGTTATTCATAAATAAGTGAAATAATATTGCTATGTGCGATCATTATTGTTATTTGAACTTGAAATAATAATGTTAAAAACAGTATTTAAAAATTTACCCATTGTCGGCTGCTTTATTGTGGCGGAAGTGTAAACTATAATTACAGAACATAACAGGGTGGGGGTAAATTTACTTACGAATAGTTGCCGGGGTAAATTGGACGAAAACGTTTGGGAACCCTTGATTTAGATAGAGTCATAATTATAGAGTGTTACAGCGTGGAAACAAGCCCTTCATCCCAACTTGCCCACACCGGCCAACATGTCCCAGCTACACTAGTCCCACCTGCCCGCGTTTGGCCCATATCTCTCCAAACTGGTCCTATCCATAGAAACATAGAAAATAGGTGCAGGAGTAGGCCATTTGGCCCTTCGAGCCTGCACCGCCATTCAATATGATCATGGCTGATCCATGTACCTGTCTAACTGTTTTTCTTAAACGTTAGGATAGTCCCAACCTCAACTACCTCCTCTGGCAGCTTGTTCCTTACACCCACCACTCTTTGTGTGAAAAAGTTACCTATTAAATCTCCTATTAAATCTTTTCCCCTGCCTCAACTACCTCAACTAGATAATTTGGACATAAGGCCACGTGCCTTTAAAGAATATTATTTAACTGGTCAGAAAAGATAGTGCGGCAGTGGGGCTGTGGTAGAGTTGCTGCCTCACAGCGCCAGAGACCCGAGATCGATCCTGACTACGGGTGCTGTCTGTACGGAGTTTGTACGTTCTCCCCGTGACCACGTGGGTTTTCTCCAGGTGCTCCGATTTGCACCCACATTCCAAAGACGTGCAGGATTGTAGTTAATTGGCTTTAGTAATAATTGCAAATTGTCTCTAGTGTGCAGGGTCAGGTGCTGTTTGTATGGGGTCTGCATCTGCATGGATTATCTCCGGGTGCTCTGGTTTCCTCCCACCTCCCAAAGACGTGTGGATTTGTAGGTTAATTGGCCTAAGTTAATTGTCCCCTAGTGTGTAGAGCGTGGGTGAGAAAGCGGGATAACATAGAACTCAGTGGGCCGAAGGGTCAGTTTCCATGTCTCAATCAATCAGACACATACAGTAAACACACGTGGCATCATTTTTATTTCAATAACTGTACTGTCAAAGTAATCTCACACATTAAGAATCATATGTGTGGGAAGGAACTGCAGATGCTGGCTTAAATCGAAGATAGACACAGAATGCTGGAGTAACTCAGTGGGACAGGCAGCATCTCTGGAGAGAAGGAATGGGTGATGTTTCAGGTCGAGACCCTTCTTCAGACTTCGGCCCGAAATGTCACCCATTCCTTCTCTTCAGAAATGCTGCCTGTCCCGTTGAGTTACTCCAGCGTTTTGTGTTATTAAGAATCCTATTCTCAGTATTACAGTAAATACCAATACTGTTTTAAGTCACCAGAGGGTGCTGCCCTCTTTGCTTTTAATAAAAAATCAACTTTTAAAACATAGTGTAGAAACAAAGAACTGCAGATGCTGGTTTATTCCAAAGATAGACACACAGTGCTGGCGTAACACAGCGGGTCAGGCAGTATCTCTGGAGAAAATGGATGGGTCTGAAGAAGGGACTGTTGTAGCTGGGACATTGTTGGCCGGTGAGGGACTGTTTCCACACTGTATCGCTCTGTACTTCTATGCCTCTAAGGGTGCCGACCCGAAATGCCACCCGCCTTTTTCTCTAGCTGCTCACTGTACCTATGAGGTTGAGCAGCCAAGGCCTTAGGCAGCAGGTCCCTGTAACACCTTTAGTCAGAGGGTGGTGCATCTATGGAATTATTTGGCACAGATGGCTGTGGAGGCCAAGCCTGTGGATATTTTTAAGGCAGAGATAGATAGATTCTTGATTAGTACGGGTGTCAGGGGTTATGGGGAGAAGGCAGGAGAATGGGGTTAGGAGGGAGAGATAGATCAGCCATGATTGAATGGCAGAGTAGACTTGATGGGCCGAATGGCCTAATTCTGCTCCTATTCCTTATGACCTTATGGCCCTGAAGACCTTTTGCTGCTAATTGTTGCCAATGACCTTAGAAGAATGTTTAAATATCTCAGCCCATCAGAGATGTTAAATGGCTCAAAAATAATTAAATTGTAAATTACAATTGATTAGAATTCACTGTGTATACCACTGTGTTGTAAGCCACACAAGCAGAATATGAAGTGCTGTTCCTCCAGTCTGCGTACGGCATCACTCTGGCAATGGAGGAGGCTCAGGACGGGAAGGTCGGTAGGGGAATGGGAAGGGGAACTAAAGTGGCCTGAAGTTCCCTCTGGGTGGAGTGATGTGGACAGCTCGAGCACCTTTTATGTTACAGGTATACTATACAAGCAGGTATAATGTTCCCGATGTTGGGGGAGTCCAGAACCAGGGGTCATAGTTTAAGAATAAGGGGTAGGCCATTTAGGACTGAGATGAGGAAAAACTTTCACCCAGAGAGTTGTGAATCTGTGGAAGTCTCTGCCACAGAAGGCAGTGGAGGCCAATTCACTGGATGTTTTCAAGAGAGAATTAGATATAGCTCTTGGGGCTAATGGAATCAATGGATATGGGGAGAAAGCATGAGAGGGGGGGGGTATTGAGTTTGGTTGATCAGCCATGATCGTAATGAATGGCGGTGCTGGCTCGAAGGGCCGAATGACCTCCTCCTGCATCTATTTTCTATGTTACTTTGTTTATATTCTGTCACAAGTACACTTGACCATCAAACCATGAAAACACTCCAGTCTACCAGCTGTCAGGTACCATACAACCAGTAAGAACTGAACGGGAGGATTGCTGAAAGAGTACAGAGGGCGGCACAGTGGCGCAGCGGTAGAGTTGCTGCCTTACAGCGCCGGAGACCCTGGTTCGATCCTGACCACAGGTGCTGCCTGTACGGAGTTTGTACGTTCTCCCCGTGACCTTCGTGTGTTTCCTCCGCTTGCCTCCCACATTCCAAAGGCGGGCAGGTTTGTAGGTTAATTGGCCTCTGTAAATTGTCCCTAGTGTGTAGACTCCGACTAGTGTACGGGTGACCACTGGATGGCGTGGACTCGATGGGCCGAAGGGCCTGTTTCCAACCTGTATCTCTAAAAACTAAAACTGAAAAAATTGAAAAGCCAGAGAAATATATCATAGGTGCAGAAGTGGCTCAAGGTGCTTCAATTCAATTTCCCATTGTAAATAATATCCCCAGCATTACAGCATAGTGCTCCAGAATTAATTATGTAATTCTCCACCATACCACAACTTTGACCAAAAAATCAGTTTAAAAGGCTATCTATCTATCTATATGTAGAAAATGTAGATTTAACAATTTTTAAATGTAGCTTTAAGTAACATTGCATAATAAGTTAAGCAAAAACAGTCAATATTAATAAATGCCGTAGCATATTTTATTTCTGGTAGGTTGGAGATGACTGTTTGCTAGTAAATGGTTTAAATTGTCAAGATTTCTGGTCCAAAATGTCATATTATGTCAGCTAGGTATTGGACACTTGCTTATTGTATCAAGATGTGGTTAGATTGTAACTTATGGCCTGGCTTCTGCATGGACAAATTCTAAAGACGCTCAATTGACCTTGAAAGCTACGACAGAGATGTTTCGTTAATTTTGTGAGTGTTTTTACTAATTATCTAATTTTGTACATTTGCCAGCAATTAGCCAGTTTCATTGAGATTTTCTGGAATATATGGATTGCAGTAATATACAAATGCTAATCAATGCTGACACAAAGTCCTTGAACACTTAATACTAGCAATATCTATAACAATTTAGTTTAGAGATACAGCGCGGAATCGGGCCCTGCGGCCCACCGTGTTCCCACTGACTAATGATTTCCCAAACACTATCACCATCCTACACACACTAGGGATAATTTACACCAACACCAAGCCATTTGACCTACAAACCTGTGCCTCTTTGGAGTGTGGGAGGAAACCGAAGATCTCTGAGAAAACCCACGCAGGTCACTGGGAGAACGCACAGAGTCCGTACAGACAGCACCCGTAGTCAGGATCGAACCCGGGTCTCTGGCGCTGTAAGGCAGCTACTCTACCGCTGCACCACCGATATATTTTTGAGAACATATGTAATAATAGGATGTTATTAATTTTAATTATTTTGATTGGTTGAATAAGATTTTGGAGGACAAAATAATGCAAAAAAAAAAAGGGAATAATGTTGGGTGTGTTTGAGTAGGTTCCATTAAAAAAATGCTTGTCCCATATTAACCCTCAATACTCAAAACAGGGGGATCTTGTTGTAAAAATGAGAAAATACTGGAAACATTCAGTAGGTCAGGCTGTATCTGTCAGTAGAAGGATCTTGGCTCTGAAACATTGATTCACTTGTGAGTTGATGAAGCATCTTATGCACTGAAGCATTGATTCAGTCTGTAGAAGGGTCTCGACCCGAAACGCCACCCATTCCTTCTCTCCAGAGATGCTGCCTGTCCCGCTGAGTTACTCCAGCATTGTGTGTCCACCTTCAGTGTTCCCACCATTATCTGTGTCCACTTCAGATTTCCAGCATCTACAGATTTTTTTTTACATTGCCATTTGCAGCTAGACCTTGTTTTTGATGTTCGTGAGCTATAAATGAAAGGAAACAAATGCCAGGACTCATCATCAAGTAACAAGCAAGGCCCCTGGGTGGTAGGGCCAGGACTGGTCAAGCAAACATCCAGCACAGCCTATTCCCGATTTTCTAAAATATCACCAGGGTTTCAAGTGTCAGGAAAGTCCAGAGAGGAGGAAAATAATAATTTTACAGCACAATAATAAATAGTTCACTTCATAAATCTGTGCCAGCTCCTAAAATGAGTTATTCGGTCAGCATTTAAAAAAAAGACACAAAATACTGGAGTAACTCAGTGGGTCAGGCAGCATCTCTGGAGAACATGGATAGATGACGATTTGGGTCAGGACCCTTGTTTAGACTGATTGTGGTGGGGGTTGAGTGAGGGGGGGGGGGGGGGGGTAGAAATCTGGAGGAGGGGCCAGGACCCAAAGACTGGCAAACGATAGCTCCAGCACTTTGTGACTTTTTTTTGTCAACCAGCATCTGAAGTTCCTTGTTTCTACATTCAATTAGCACAGTTCCTCCGCTCTTTCGCTAATCCCTAAGATTTTCCAGATGGGCTGGATCGTATTTGCTCTTTGTTCATCGGCAGACCGAATTAGATTTATTCCGAAATGAAATGAATGGCTACATTTGGCTGAATGCCTGCTGGTGGTGCCAGCTGTCGAATGAGGAGGATTTCAGTGGATTTCACCTGCCCGCCGTTGTTGTGCTCTGTGGCACAGGAGGGTAGATGTTGAAAGCACCGACACACAGTCACAGGCAGGAGCTCTTCCCACCCACCAAACACACCTTTGTCAGGGTGGAGGTAGACAAAAATGCTGGAGAAACTCAGCGGGTGAGGCGGCATCTACGGAGCGAAGGAATAGGTGACGTTTAGGGTCGAGACCCTTTGTCAGGGTTGAGAGCACAGTGGGAGGGACCCTGTGGAAAAGCTTCAACCTAAACGGAAAAAAACATTCAGCTACAATTTGTTAAGACCCAAAAAAATGCCGGAGTAACTCTGAGGGATAGGCAGCATCTCTGGAGAGAGGGTAGACAAAAGTGCTGGAGAAACTCAGCGGGTGAGGCAGCATCTATGGGGCAAAGGAAATAGGCGACGTTTTGGGCTGAAACCCTTCTTCAGAGAGGGAATGGGGTCAAGACCCTTCTTCAGACTGAGCCTGAATGTTCAGTCTGAAGTACAGTAGAAGGGTCTCGGCCCAAAACATCACCCATTCCTTCTACCCAGAGATGCTGCCTTTCCCGCTGAGTTACTCCAGCATTTTGTGTCTAACTTCGGTCAAAGCCAGCATCTGCAGTTCCTTCCTACACATTTCGAGCTACAGTTCGTGATCTATATTTAAACACCACCTGAAGTCAGCCGGCAAAAATAAAACAAGTCGGCTTCAATGGGACGTTTTTTTCCCCTATTTATGTTTAATTTTGTTCCAAGCATTTCAACACAATTAGAACCAGGAGGTTGTTCTCTGCTGTAAGGCAAGACAGCAGAGCAGAATGAAAGACAGAGCATATAATCATGAATCAACAACTTACAAAGCACGCACAAAACGCTGCTTTTCTGTTCTGTGCAAACAATAATGAAGAGTGTCACAGCTTTCCACATTATAGACAATAGGTGCAGGAGTAGGCCATTCGGCCCTTCGAGCCAGCACCGCCATTCAATGTGATCATGGCTGATCATCCCCAATCAGTACCCCGTTCCTGCCTTCTCCCCATATCCCCCGACTCCGCTATCTTTAAGAGCCCTCTCTCCTGAAAGTATCCAGCGAACCGGCCTCCACCGCCCTCTGAAGCAGAGAATTCCACAGACTCACAACTCCCTGTGTGAAAAAGTGTTTCCCCATCTCCGTTCTGAATGGCTTACCCCTTATTCTTAAACTGTGGCCCCTGGTTCTGGATTCCCCCAACATCAGGAACATGTTTCCTGCCTCTAGCGTGTCCAAACCTTTCATAATCTTATATATTTCAATAAGAATCCCTCTCATCCTTCTTAATTCCAGAGTATACAAGCCCAGCCGCTCCATTCTCTCAGCATATGACAGTCCAGCCATTATATTCCATCCTCCACAATACTATCCATTCACTCAACTTGCCTATATCTCTGTGCAGCTTCTTTATGTTCTGTTTAGTTTAGTTTAGAGATACAGTGCTGAAATGGGCCCTTTGTCCCCACCAAGTCCACACCAACCAACGATCACCCCACACGCTAACACTATCCTACACACACTGGGGAATATTTACAATTCTTACCGAAGCCAATTAACCTACAAACCTGCACGTCTTCGGAGTGTGGTGGGAAACCTGAGCACCCAGAGAAAACCCACGTGGTCACAGGGAAATTGTACAAACTCTGTGGAGACAGCACCCGTAGTCAGGATCGATCCTGGGCCTCTGGCGCTGAAAGACTCTACCGCTGCGCCACCGTGCCCACGCTATTCACATTTCCACCATTCAGTGCTTGGAAACATGGCATTTGGTCCCCTCACCATACCTAGTCACCTGACCTTTCTGTCCTCGGGGTCTCCCCTATTGCCTAACCGAGGCCACACACAAACTGGAGGGACAGGTTCCGGTCGGCACGGTGGCGCAGCGCTAGAGTTGCTGCCTTACAGCTGCGGAGACCCAGGTTCGATCCTGACCTCGGGTGCTGTTTGTATGGAGTTTGTACGTTCTCCCTGTGACCCACGTGGGTTTCCTCCGGGGGCTCCAGTTTCCTCCCACACTCCAAAGATGTACACGTTTGTAGGTTAATTAATTGGCTTCAGTAAAATTGTAAATAGTCTCCAGTGTGTGTAGGATAGTGTATTGTGCAGATGCATTGTTTTCTCTGGAACACGGGAGTTTGCGGGGAGACTTAATGGAAGTTTATAAGATTATGAGAAGCATAGCGAGGATAGACAGGCAGACTTTTTTTCTGCGATGGAAATACTAGAGAGGGGAAAATTTTAAAGATGTGTGGGGTAACTTGTTTGTCGTTTTTAAATCGCTATTTATCTATTATTTATTTACTGCACAGTGGGTGGTGAGTGCCTGGAACATGGTGTTGGTAGTGGAGGCAGTCACGATTGTGGCATTTAAGAGACTTTTGGATAGGCACATGGATGTGCAGGGAATGGATGGATAAGGCAGATAAGAGTGGGTCTTGGCATCAAGTTCGGTACAGACATTGTGGGCCGAAGGGCCTGTTCCTGTTCCATGTTCCAAATCATGAGAGAAACAGATCAGGCAAGTGCACAGAGTCTGTTGCCCAGAGCAGGGGAATCAAGGACTAGAGAACATAGGTTTAAGGTGAAGGGGAAAAGATTGAATAGGAATCTGAGGGGTAACTTTTTCACACAAAGGGTGGTGGGGGGTATGGAACAAGCTGCCAGAGGAGGTAGTTGAGGCAGGGACTATCCCAACGTTTAAGAAACAGTTAGACAGATACATGGATAGGATAGGTTTGGAGGGATATGGGCCAAACGCAGGCAGGTGAGACTAGTGTAGCTGGGACATATTGACCAGTGTGTGCAAGTTGGGCCGAAGGGCCTGTCTCCACACTTTACACTCTATAAAGTCTCTCTACAGTTCTAACTCTGCTCAGTCCTATTCATATCTCTGCCACATGACTTTTCATGATAATTGGAACAATCCAAAGGCAGACTTGAAATAAGCACATCACACCAACAAAAAAAATCAATGAACATGCTTTGATTATACAACGCCAATAAGAATGGAATTGAAACATATTGTGTCTAAAGAGATTAGACTCCAGCCATTTCCTGCCTTTGGATCATAAACAGATAATTGCAGAATCTAATTGGAGCAGAAAAACCAGGGATCGAGGAGACACAGACACAAAAATAACAAAATCAATGTCATAGATTAAGGAACCTGTGCAGGAAGGAACTGTAGAAGATAGACACAAAATGCTGGAGTAACTCAGCGGGACAGGCAGCATCTCTGGATAGAAGTAAGGGGTGGCTTTTCGGGTCGAGACCCTTCTTCAGCCCCGAAACGTCACCTATTCCTTTTTCTCCAGAGATGCTGCCTGACCAGCTGAGTAACTCCAGCATTTTGTATCTATCTTCATCATAGATTAAGGAGACTAGACTAAAGGTAGAAAAAATCTTTTAATTTAATTTCTGGAGAACACGGATCCAACATCCCATACAGGATGCACAGTATTATATTGTTTCTTTATTGTCACATCTACCATGTACAGTTAATACATTTTTTGTGTGTGTCAAAATATTGGAGGGGGGAAAAAAAACCAATTACTGGTTGATTCATGGTCAACTCTCTGCTACCAAACCCAACCCTCCCTGGCTATACAGTGTATTGGCTCTAAACCGGCCAACTCACCATTAAATCAGTACATCAGCAAAAGAGGTGGCAAGGTGGCACATCGGTAGAGTTGCTGCCTTACAGCGCCAGAGACCCGGGTTCGATCCTGGCTACGGGTGCTGTCTGTATGGCGTTTTCTCTGGGTGCTCTAGTTTCCAAGGACGCCCAGGTCTGTAGGTTAATTGTTCAAATTGGCTTAGCTTAAATTGTAAATTGCCCCTGGTGTGTGTAGGATAGTGTAGGTCTGTGGGGATCGCTGGTCGGCATAGACTCGGTGGGCCGAAGGACCTGATTCTGTATCTCTGAAATAAATCTAAATATTGGGGGTGGTTTTGGTCTCCAAATTTATTCATGTGTGTATATATTTATATCATGGTTTTTTGGACACATTTATCTGTACTGTAGTAAATGCCTTACTATTTTTCTGTGTGCTTAAGCAAAGCAAGAATGTCATTGTCCTATACAGGGACACATGACAATAAACTCACTTGAACTTGAACTTGAACTCAATTCCCTGTCACCAAACCCAACACGTCCTGGCTATGGCCTTACTCTAAACCCTCCAGCTCACCACTGAATCAGTAAAACCAGCTTCATAACACAACCTCACAAATGCAGGTATACCAGCACCAGGGTTCAATACAATTCTTGTTCCTCTGATCTGCTCCCTCAACTCCTATCTCTTATCGTGTCTTATATGTACAACAGCACCAAAAAGGAGGTTATTCAGCCCAACGGGTCCATGCATAGAGTTAATTGGATGGGCAGTGGGCAGGTGCTATAGACCTGCACAGGAAGGTAGACGCTCCCGCCCTCACGAGTCTTGGGCAGATGGGGCTCGTCAGCCTGGGAAGACAGTCCATCTAGGAGAGGGAAAACTCTGATTTAAAACCTCCACTGCCTTGTGGCCGTATCCAGTCATGGAAAAGGCTCCAGGAGTAAACCTCAAGAAAATCCGGAGTCGGAGCCCCTAAGGCAGTTCGTCGTTGTCTACAACCTCGCTCTGGCAGCTCCTGCGACGGCGCTGGTGCCAAACTGTAACGGCCCTGCTGTTCCTATGGATCGATCAGCGACGTGGAGAGGGGGGACGTGCTGCATGGGCAACAGCCTGTCCTCCATATGACATCGCCCAGACTTGCATCCGACCAGGATACATCACCCATGGTCCGTCCTGACCGAGGGAGGTCTACTACTACTAACTGGATCAATGCAAACCAAGTATATATATTGTAACTAATGTTGCGAGACAGTTACCTTGTAGCCGTCTGAAGAAGGGTTTTGGCCCGAAACGTTGCCTATTTCCTGCGCTCCATAGATGCTGCTGCACCTGCTGAGTATCTCCAGCTTTTTTGTGTACCTTCGATTTTCCAGCATCTGCAGTTCCTTCTTAAACACCCTGTAGTTGTTGATTGGTTTAAATGTCTGGGTTGTTTGAATCCCCAAGGCCATGTTGCATTATTCATCTATGTTAGCTTCCTTCTCGAAGCCTTGCCAGATACAATGTATTTGGGATTAAGTTATTGGGTTGGGGAACTGTCAGTCATGTACTGTTGTAATCGACATGTGTTATTGGACTGTACAGAGACCACCTCCATGTGGTTCGGCCCCTCAAGGTTCGGGGACCTATAAAAGGTCCGTGGTCGATCTCCTGGAAGAGGATATGACCTTTTGGAGTGTCTCTGCTTGCACAAGGCTAGAAGGCTTGGCCAAGCAGATACAAGGATCGAACCCGCGGTGGTTTAGGTATCGTATTGGGGAATTTGTGTTGTGTTATCCAAAATGTAGTTGCTGCTCAAGTGCTTGATTCAATATTTTATTGGCTGAAACTAGACTGGGGGGGAGCTTAGAACGAGCTATTTACAATAACACCCATTTAACCCTCAGCTTAAATTTAACACTTACATTTATATCTTTGCCCCATACATTCCTAAACAACCCGATGCATTTTAATCATCTCTAAGAATATAGAAATGTAGGTTACTACAGAGCTTCTCTCATTTGTATGCTGCTTTCTTAAACAATCTGAATAATACACACATTTTTTAAATCATCAATTGTTTGGATTTTTAAATCCTGCTGTTGTTTTTGATTGATCACGGATTTCATGGATTCTACTTATAATGTAAAAGGATTAGCATGGCTTTCTGAAGATTAATTTGACTTCACTCAGATGCTAAACAGACCAACATCTTTGGTCGTCCAAGGTTCTCTTACTTTGCCATCCATATCCCTCCACCTAACTGGAAGTTGCCAGTTCTGAACTTTGATCAACTGGACTTTAAACAACTCCCACATGTTAGAAGGTAGACAAAAAGGCTGGAGAAACTCAGCGGGTGAGGCAGCATCTATGGAGCGAAGGAATGGGTGATGTTTCGGATTGAGACCCTTCTTCAGACTGATAGAAACATAGAAAATAGGTGCAGGAGTAGGCCATTTGGCCCTTCGAGCCTGCACCGCCATTCAATATGATCATGGCTGATCATCCAACTCAGTATCCTGTACCTGCCTTCTCTCCATACCCCCTGATCCCTTTAGCCACAAGGGCCACATCTAACTCCCTCTTAAATATAGCCAATGAACTGGCCTCAACTACCTTCTGTGGCAGAGAATTGAGACACATCAGTCTCAACCCGAAATGTCACCCATTCCTTCTCTCCAGAGATGTTGCCTGTCCCGCTGAGTTACTCCAGCATTTTGTGTCATCTTCAGTTTAAACCAACATCTGCAGTTCCTTCATACTCCGTACATTTGAAGTTTGTGTGGGAAATGTCGGCCTCATAATCCAGTCTGAGGCCGGGACCCCTCAAGAGAACCAATCGCGGTCCTGGTTATAAACTAGATGACCCATGGACCCATTGGGGTCCCCGTTGTGATGCCAGTCAAAATAGTGATCTGAAAACGGCGGTGGGCCCAGCACCCTCCCCCAACTGCTCAGGCGCGGCTGACGAGCCCAGCAAGTGGGAGTGCAGTGCCGTTCAGTGGCCTGCACTCTGATTGAAATGGTATGAAATTGCATTTGAATTTGGTGGCCTGCACTCTGCATGAAATGGCATTTCAAGGAATAGCTGTGAGTGAACTGCCAGCCCACCAGCCGCGAGTCAATCAACTGCCATCCCAACAGCCACGAGTCAATCAACTGCCAGCCCACCAACTGTGAGTGACTGAACTGCCAGCGCACCAGCCCTGAGTGAGTGAGCTGCCAGCCCACCAGCCCTGAGTGACTGAGCTGCCAGCCCACCAGCCCTGAGTGACTGAGCAGCCAGCCCACCAGGCCTGAGTGACTGAGCTGCCAGTCCAAGAATCCATTCGGCCTACAATGTCCATACTAGCCCTCTAGAAACAAGTCCCTTCAGCCCACAACACCGATACTAGCGCTCCAGAAAGCGCCCCCCCCCACTGGCCACCAATATTGGAATTGGTGCAGAGGTGGAATATTGCGTTGGGGACCAGCCCTCCCGTGTGAACATGGGACCCAACGGGTCCCACTTAGTCTAGTATATAGATACAGATGGCCACCCTTTTAGAGGCCAAACTTTTCTGATCCTAGGAATATAGACTCTACAGGTTTGGCATATTGATGAGTATATCAAACATGTTCTCCTATTGTAAACAATTTGAAACAATTAAAATTGGTTCTAGAAACTTCTTGGATGTCAGTGCTTGGCTCAATTTCAGAGTAGTTATCATGATGACAATAAATGTAGTCTCAAAACCATGATGGTTCATCAAATTACAGGATAAAACACAATACATAACACAGCTGTGTCGTTTTTGTCGTCCTCTTGACTTGGCATTGTTATCAATGATCGGTTTCCAATACTTGAAAGCAACTTGTGAATGAAATACAACACAAAGTGCTGGAGGAACTCAGTGGGTAACTCCCACACTTTGTGTCATTTTGGGTAAAGCAGCATCTGCAGTTCCTGCAATGAATAAAAAGCTATTCCGTGCCAAAATGACACCAAAACTGTAAGCCATGATTATAAAAAGAACTGTTCCTGTAGGAACTTAAGCACTGACTCGTATAGATAACAATGATAGGATTACAGTTTCAATTAATTTTTTTTCTTGGAAATTATTTGGAAATTAAGTGCTTCAAGGTTACCAGGATCATAGAGTCAATATTTTTCAAGCAGGTAATTCCATTCAAACTAAATTTCATTTCATTTGCAGCCCGGTGGTGCAGCTGGTCGAGCCACTGCCTCACAACGCCAGAGACCCGGGTTCGATCATGAACTCAAGCCCTGTCTGTGTGGAGTTTGCATGTTCTCCCTGCGACCGCTTGTGTTTCCCCTGGGTGTTCTGGTTTCCTCCCACATCCCAAAGATGTGCAGTTTGTGGGTTAATTGGCCATCTGTAAATTGCCCCTTGTGTGTAGGGAGTGGATGAGAATGTGGGATAACATAGAACTAGTGTGAACGGGTGATCGATGGTCAGTGTGGTCTCGGTGGGCCGAAGGGCCTGATTCCATGCTGTATCTCTCAAATAAAATTAAATTAATTGCCAACAATCTATCTTATATACAATCATGCATCATTCATGTTAAATACTTGGTTAAATGATCATCATGAGTCTCTCTAAATAGTCATTTTACCAGTCTTTCTGACTAGATTTATTGTAAGAAGATTAGCAGTTTATTGGGGTCAAGGGAAGAGTGTTCACGTCGTGGCCCTGTTTTCACCAATCTTTCCACCACCGCACACAAGACAGACACCATTGTGTGCAGATGCCGAGAAATGTGTTCAGCTCTGGCTGAGCAACTTCTAATCTTGTGTGGGGACTCGATAAGAAGAAGCAGTTTATTCAAACAGTTTCACCAAATTGTCCCTGTGTTTCCATGGCAATTTATTTATTTGTCATTAGTAAGGGTTTGTTGTACATCAATTGGTTGTTCTGCATTGGCTGTACATGGCTTTAACTACAGCCCATTACACAGCCCGTGTTGACTCAGCCTCGACAACTCTCTCTTTTTTTCAAAACCCAAGGACATTACCACGTGGTTTACTAACAGCTCCAATAAATAACAATTCTGATGTTTGCTTGTATCATTAAACATTATGATCTTTCAAAGACATGCCAAAAATTTAGTCCCCATGTGAATATTGAAGAACTCTGTGCCTGCCCCTGAAACCTGTTTCTGCTCTAGGCAACACTTTCTCGTGTATAAGAAGGAACTGCAGATGCTGGAAAATCGAAGGCACACAAAAATGCTGGAGAAACTCAGCGGGTGCAGCAGCATCTATGGAGAGAAGGAAATAGGCAACGTTTTGGGCCGAAACCCTTCTTCAGACTATTTTTACTGTGGCTGCCATATGATAGTGTACTTGTGGAAGAGGTCATTATTTGTGGAAGTAGTGAAGATAGACACAGAAAGCTGGAGTAACTCAGCAGATCAAAGGTTTTAAGGGTCTTTTATTGTCACGTGTACCAATTAAGGTACAGTGATACGCGAATTACCATGCAGCCATACGGAAAAAGCAACGACACACAGCTACATAAACGTTAACATAAACATCCACCACAGTGGATTCCCCACATTCCTCACTGTGATGGTAGGCAAAATAGTCCAATCTTCTTTCTCTTTTATTCTCCCGCGTCAGGGGCGGTCGAAATTCCCGTGATTGGAGTTCCCAAAGTCGGATTCTGACCAGAGACAGCGAGCTCCGTGTGTAAAGTCCGCAGGCTCCCACGGCTGGAGCTGCGGGTCGATCCCTGGCAAAGGGATTGCGAGCTCAACGAAGTTGAAGTCCCCTAGGCTCCCTGAGGTGGTGCTCTCAAAAGTTGGTCTCCAGCAAGGTCGGCAACTCCTCGATGTTAGTCCACAGTGTGGACAGAGATAAGATACAGAAGAAAAATAAGAAAAAAAAGAAGAAAAAAAGAAAAGAAAAAAAGAAAAAAAGAAATCGCATCTCCATCAAGGTAAGAAATTAGAAAAAGTTTCCCCCAACCCCCCCCACCACATAAAACAAGCTAAAGAACACTAAAAACCTAATTTAACACATACTATTAAAAAACTGAGAAGGAAGGGACAGACTGTTGGCGAGGCAGCATCTCTGAAGAAGGTCTCGACCCGAAATGTCACCTATTCCTTCTCTCCAGAGACACTGCCTGACCCACTGAGTTACTCCAGCTTTTTGTGCCTTTCTTCATTTTAAACCAGCATCTGCAGTTCCTTCCCACACAATTATTTCCCATTCTCAGTTATGGGTAATCATTTGTGGAGGAATTATTTCTTAGTGTCAGACAGAGGTGTTGGGTTTGAAAGAGCAGGAAGGAATTCGAAACATATTTTTTATTTTTTAAATTTTGCAAATATTATAAAGTGAAGTGAAAATTGCAAGAACAGATTTGATTTCAACAGAAGGTCTTTGTTTTGCTTTTTATTTTTTCTTATAATTTAAATAGTGTTGTGTCTTTTGCAGCTGTTTTAAATCGCTTGTGGCTTCTCGTTACCGCAGCAGATAGAACAAAATGCATTGCTGGTGTTTGACACAATCTAATCCCATTTTGATGCCTGGGCTGAAGAGCCATCGTGACAATGACTACAGGACAAGGAAGCTGCATGATGCGTCAGCTGACTCAGTAACCATAGCAACCCCTCGGGCTGCAACCTCAGATATCGCAATAAATTGATGCTTTAGCCCTCTGATCATTTGGCTGCTGCCGTATCCGAGGATGAGACAAATCATTTTATCCTTTTAAAAAAAAATCTAATTCACAACCGAAGCAGCAACACACAAAAGAAAGAGACATTTTTAAATTTGCACCTATTGTCTATTGTCTAAATATTCATATACTAAGCATTCGTTATCCAAGACTGTCTGATCAATAAACACAAGATATCTGGAGCAAACAATTGCTTGTATTGATTTATTCTTGAACCAATAATCATCAGAAATTCAGTTATAAAATATGTCTACACATGCAAAATGTTGAACCAATAATCATCAGAAATTCGGTTATAAAATATGTCTACACATTAAAATGGTCTCATCTAGACCAGCTATTATTAAGATGGACACAAAAAGCTGGATTAACTCAGCGGGACAGGCAGCATCTCTGGAGAAGAGGAATGGGTGACGTTTCGGGTCGAGACCCTTCTTACAGACTGATGTCAGGGTAGTGGGTGGGACAGAGATAAAATGTAGTCTGAGAGTACATCCCCTGACATCGCCCAGTCCCCTGACATCGCCCAGTCCCTTGACATCAGTCTGAAGAAGGGTCTCGACCCGAAACGTCACCCATTCCTTTTCTCACGAGATGCTGCCTGTCCCGCTGAGTTACTCCAGCTTTTTCTGCCCATCTTCGGTTCAAACCAGCATCTGCAGTTCCTTCTTACACATTATATTATTCAGACCCATAATTTCACTTTATGCTCTTCGACAAAAGATAGTCTCTGCCACTGACAGCTGTTATGTCAACATCCTGCTCCCTTCCAAAAATAATATCGATGACATGGATAAAAATGTAGGTTTCTGTAAAGAACATCAGACACGCCTGCAACGCTGCCTGTCAACACTCAGCTTTTGCTGGTTAAAAAAAAAGCAGACAGCAAAACAAGGCTATTCAGAGATGATTATTCATTCTCTTCCCCCTAATTCCCTTTCTATAGCAGTATTGGATATACATGTGCACCATCCAATCAGCAGATAAGATCATACAGCAAAAATATCGGAACATTTGAAACAAAATGAGAACATGCTGGAAATACTCCTCGGGGCAGATGTCATTTGCAATGAGAGGGATATGGCTAACATTTTAGATTGATGATCAGAATACCGATAAGATGCTGGGTTGTGGCAGCTGATCTTCTGGAGCCTTGCCAAAGCTTCATTGCCTCGATCAGTTTGCATTTAACGAATTGTATCTAGTTTATGGTCACAATAATGCACCATCTAGATCAAGGGTTCCCAACCTGGGGTAAATTTACCCTCATTTGTTGATTCTGGATTTGTACATATTTTTTTCTCATTGACAGACTGTGTTTGGTTCTGGTATCTGTTCATCATTAGTTGTTCATAAATAAGTGAAATAACATTGTACCAAAGAGGATAAATGCCTAAAATATCCTGATTTTAAATTGTCTGACAACAATCTTAGTGTCTGTAATAAGATAAAATATCTAGGGCATATTATTACAGAACAAATGACAGATGATGAGGATATTTATAGGCAACGACGCATGCTGTATGTACAGGCGAATATCCTCTTGCGTAAATTTGGTGCGTGTGCAGATGTGGTGAAGATGTCGCTATTTAGAGCATACTGCACACCACTCTACACTGCACACCTGTGGTCGAACTATTTAAAGACAAGTTTGCAGAGACTAAAGGTGGCATATAACGATGCCATGAGAACACTGCTAAGGCAACCTAGATGGTGTAGTGCCAGTAATATGTTTGTGGCTGCAGGAGTCAGTACTTTAGAAGCGATCCTAAGACACCACATGTATAAATTCATTTGCAGGATAAATGACTCTAAAAATGTGCTTATTGTGGCCTTGACAAACATAAGGGTTAGCACTACACGCTACGAATCCCAGTTGTGGAGACACTGGTATCGTTGTCTCGTTGTAGGGCATTGATCATCTTTTAATCTGGATTTTTAAATTAAGTATTGTGTTTAAAAAATATATAAATTATGATGTTTTTATAAGTGATATACCAAGATAAATACATATATTTATGATATTTGATATGCAATGCATTTTTAATGTAATGTTGCCCCTTGTCTGGACCTTGAATCCGTAATAAAGTATATTATTATTATGTGCTATTGAAATTGCCAGGGGTAAACGGGACGAAAAAGGTTGGGAACCCCTGGTCTAGATCCTACAAGTAGTATGTAGGAAGGAACTACATGTGCTGGTTTACCCCAAAGATAAACAAAAAATGCTGGAGTAACTCAGCGGGATAGGCAGCTTCTCTGGAGAAGGGTCTCGACCCAAAACGTCACCCACTCCTTCTCTCAAGAGATGCTGCCTCTCCCGCTGAGTAACTCCAGCATTTCTTGTCTGTCTCCTACAAGAGGAGAACCTGCAATGATTGGTGCCGGAGGGAAATGCCATGAAGGATGACTTGAAATGCTACGATTTTTCATTGAGAACAAGTGGGATGAAATAATAGGCAATGCCATAAAGGCCAAAACTGACGTAGCAAATCTCTTTATGAAGACGAATTAGGCATGATGATTCACACAGAGAGTCGTGAATCTGTGGAATTCTCTGCCACAGAAAGTAGTTGAGGCCAGTTCATTGGCTATATTTAAGAGGGAGTTAGATGCGGCCCTTGTGGCTAAAGGGATCAGGGGGTATGGAGAGACGGCAGGTACAGGATACTGTATTGGATGATCAGCCATGATCATATTGAATGGCGGTGCAGGCTCGAAGGGCCAAATGGCCTACTCCTGCACCTATTTTCTATGTTTCTATGATAATAAAGGCCATAGGATTGGGCAAATTTAAGAATCAGCTTCAGTTGTATAGAAAAATGCCACCATTGTCTTTTTAAGGGATGAGATAAAAATGCCACCTTCATTCCAAGTATGTTGTGATGAGATGAGGCCAAAAATATGATAGTGCTCACAAAATCATACTTGCTCTAGGTTTAGGTTTATTGTTGTGTTTGCTGAGGTACGGTGAAAAGCTTTGTCATGCATATTATTCAATCAAATCAGAAAATATTGTACATAACAACCAAACCAAACTCAAGCACAATAGGTGGAGCAAAGAAAAACATAGTGCACAATATAGTTTAGTTTAGAGATACAGCACGAATACAGGCCCTTCGGCCCACTGAGTCCATGCCAACCAGCGTACCCCGCACACTGACACTATCCTACACAGGCTAGGGATAATTTACATTTATACCAAGCCAATTAACCTACAAATTTGGAGTGTTTGGAGTGTAGGAGGAAATCGAAGATCTCAGAGAAAACCCATGTGATTATGGGGAGAACATGCAAACTCCGTACAGACAGCACCCGGGTCTCTGGCGCTGTAAATGCTGCAAGGCAGCAACTCTACCACTGCACCACCGTGGCACCCTTGTTCTCAGCATTGTCATATAATAGATCCAGAGACAAAGCCCAGTGTCCACTATAAGGTAGAGGAGAATCAGACATTACCCTAGCTTGTTCAGAAGCCTGATATTAAAGAAGAAGCTGTTCCTGAGTCTGGTGGTGCATGCTTTCAAGCTTCTGTACCTTCTGCCGGATGGAAGCTTGGGAGACGAATGAATGGCCGGGGTGGGCAAGTGTAGAAATGAAGAACTGCAGATGCTGGTTTACACTAAAGACATATACAAAGTGCTGGAGTAACTCAGCGGGTCAAACAGCATCTCTGGAGAAATTGGATGAGTGACGTTTCAGGTCGGGACCCTTCTTCAGACTTGATTATGTCGGCAGCTTTTCTGGGCAGCATGACGTGTAAATGGTGTGGAGTGTGCTTTTTGTGATGGACTGGGCTGCATCTACAATTCTGCAATGTCTTTCAGCCTAACGGGCCTGTCCCACTTACGCAACTTTTTCGGCGACTTGCCGGCACCCGTATTAGGTCGTTGCAGGTGGCAGAAAATTTTCAACACGTTTAAAATCCAGCGGCGATCAGAAAGATGCTACAACTCTTTGGGTGACTACTCACGGCCATACAGGCTTCTCCCTACGACATGTCACCTGTATGGTCGTGAGTCGTCTCCTCAGTCACCCAAAGAGTCGTAGCGTCTTTCTGGTCACCGCTGAATTTTCAACGTGTTGAAAATTTTCGACGACCTATGACGGACACCGGCCAGTCGCCGAAAAAGTCGCGCAAGTGTGACAGGCCAATTAGACAGAGTTGTTCCCAAACGATGCGGTGATTCAACCCCACAGAATGCCTTCTATGATGCCTCTGTATCCGTACTCTTGACATGAAAAGGAGGATCAATGGTCCGGTGAGCAGAAGATGTCATTACCAATAGACACTGATTTCAGCGATGTGCAATGTATGTCTTATTTCTAAATAAATCAGCCTGTTACAGGTTTGTTTCATTAAGATTCAACCAAAGGAATGCAGGTGATTGTGCATGCGTGGGTTTTAAAGATAACATCGATGATCAACATCGACTGCAGCAACAGAATTTTCCCATGTCACCTACTCAGGGATGTGATCAGCATATCAATTTACCAGCAGTCTGCAGATGCTGGTTTACATCAAAGATAGACACAAATTCATTGCCACAGAAGGCTGTGGAGGCCAAGGCAATGGGTATTTTTAAGGCAGATATGGATAGATTCTTGATTAGTATGGGCGTCAGGGGTTATGGGGAGAAGGCAGGGGAATGGGGTTGAGAGGGAAAGGTAGATCAGCCACGATTGAATGGCAGAGCAGACTTGATGGGCCAAATGGCCTAATTGTGCTCCTATCACATATGAATTTATGAAAGTGCTGGAATAATTCAGCAGGTAAGGCAGCATCTCTGGAGAAAAAGGATGGGTGATGTTTCAGGTCAGGACCCTTCTTCAGATCTTAAAGATTGTCTGAAGAAGGGTCCCGACTCGAAACGTCATCCATCCTTTTTCTCCAGAGATGCTGCCCGATCTGCTGAATTAGTAAAGCATTTTGTATCTAACTTGGCTTCATGTTCGGCACAGACATTGTGGATCGAAGGGGTCCCATTCCTCCACGGTTCTACGTTCTAAGAGCAGACCTCCGCTGTGGATGACACTGCTGTTGCCACGAATACCGTGCAAATAATTATTTGTCCAGGTCAGCCCACAAGTTAAGTACCTCAGTCCTCTACAAAACCCACAGCCCCTCATACTGAAAGGCTAACGTCTTTCAAAACAACCTCTCTGCCCCATCTTCAGGCTGTAGAGCATCGCTGTCCACAAAATTAATTTAATCATAGTTAAAAAGTTAATAGAGGAGCAGAGTCGCTGCGATCCCAGTTTCTCACTTTAAAAAAATGTATTATATTGTTTAGTGTACAATGTTTACATATTCCGTTGTGCTGCAGCAAGTAAGAATTTCATTGTTCTATCTGGGACAGATGTCAATAAAACACTCTTGATATATGAATATTCTTTGCCACAGATGGCTGTGGAGGCCAAGTCAATGGATATTTTTAAGGCAGAGATAGATAGATTCTTGATTAGTACAGTTGTGAGGAGTTATGGGGAGAAGGCAAGAGAATGGGGTTAGGAGGGAAGGATAGATCAGCCATGATTGAATGGCGGAGTAGACTTGATGGGCCGAATGACCTAATTCTACTCTGATCATAAGATCATAAGAGATAGCTTATGATCTTATGATCTTTTAGACAATAGGTGCAGGAGTTGGCCATTCGGCCCTTCGAGCCAGCACCGCCATTCTACATGATCATGGCTGATCATCCCCAATCAGTACCCTGTTCCTGCCTTCTCCCCTTATCCCCTGACTCTGCTATTTTTAAGAGCCCCATCAAGCTCTCTCTTGAAAGCATCCAGAGAACCTGCCTCCACTGCCCTGAGGCAGAGATCATGATCTCATGATCTTATGATCTTATGACTCTTAAAGAGTGCATTGTTAACACCAGGACATACACGGCACTCAGCGAGAATGAACGGCCCTTCTGTTCATTTTAAGTGCATGTTTCACTGGCCTGTTTTTCCAGCAGTGTCGGGGCGGTGACAAGTCCAAACACAAACTCCCATCACTGGCGCTTTTCTGCAGACTCACCCGCTGCCATTCTCAAGCATGCGATCACTTTGGGACTTTGGAGTATTGCGTTCAGTTTTGGTCACCCTGTTACTAGAAAGATGATGCCATTAAGCTGGAAAGAGGGGCAGAGAAGGTTTATGAAGCGGTTGCCAGAACTTGAATAATTGTGACATTGAAGGCTTATGAACACCAAGACTAATGGAGGGGAAGAGATGAATGAGAGGAATAGATAGGATGCATACACAAAGTCTTTTGTCCTAGAGCAGGGGAGTCAAAAACCAGAGGACATAAGTTTAAGGTGAGAGGGGAAAGATATAATAGGAACATGAGGGGCAACTTTTCCACACAGAGGAAGGTGGGTATGTGGCCAGAGCAGGTAGTTGAGGCAGGTATTGAAACAACATTTAAAAGACACTTGGCCAGGTGCATTAATAGGAAAGGTTTAGAGGGATATTTAGAGGGGTTTATTCCTTGGAGCGCAGGAGGCTGATCTTATAGAGGTGGATAAGATCATGAGGGCAATGCACAGGGTGAATGCACAGTCTTTTACCCAGAGTAAGGGAATCAACAACCAGCGAACATACTGAGGGTTTAAGGTGAGAGGAGAAAGATTTAATTGGAAACTGGAGGGCAGCTTGTTCACACAGAGAGTGGTAGGTAGAGGTGGTAGATGAGGCAGATACGACAAGGCCATTTAAAAGACACTTGGGCAGGTACAAGGATATGAAATGTTTAGAGTAATATGGGACAATCTCAAGGACACAAAATGCTGGAGTAACTCAGCGGGTCAGGCAGCATCTCTGGAGAAAAGGAATAGGTGACGTTTCGGGTCGGAACCCTTCTTCAGACTGACCTGCTGATTTACTCCAGCATTTTGTGTCTATCTTCGGTATGAAGCAACATCTGCAGTTCCTCCCTACACGTTGGGCAACCTCAGGCAGCTGGGACTAGCGTAGATGATGCATCTTGGTCAGCGTGGACAAGTTGGGCCGTAGAGCCCGTTTCCATGACTGTAGTTAAGTTTAGTTTAGAGTTTAAGAAGGAACTGCAGATGCTGGAAAATCAAAGGTACACAAAAATGCTGGAGAAACTCAGCGGGTGCAGCAGCATCTATGGAGCGAAGGAAATAGGCAACCTTTCGGTCCGAAACCCTTCTTTAGAGATACAGTGCAGAAACAGGCTCTTCGGCCCACCGAGTCCGTGCCGACCAGCGATCCCCGCACATTAACACTATCCTACACGTATGAGGGACAATTTACACACACACCCCAAGCCAATTAACCTACAAACCTGTACGTCTTCGGAGTGTGAGAGGAAACCGAAGGTCTGTGGGAAAACCCACACAGTCGCGGGGAGAACGTACAAACTCCGTACAGACAGCACCCGCAGTCGGGATCGAACCTGGTTCTCCGCGGCTGCAAGGCAGCAACTCTACCGGTGTGCCACTGTGCCGCCCACTCTACCAACTCTCCAGATCCAACTAATTCCAGTTTTAACAAATTTAACCTTCACACAAACGAGTGCAGGGAATTATTCTGATTAAGACCATGCGTTTCCTTGGAGACAAATCTTTCACTTGCTAGGCAACACTTGAAATGGGACGTGCAAGACTGATCTTCTTCCCTGGGTGGAGTGGTGCACTTTCTAAACCTTGTCTTTTGGTTCAGTAATTAATTTTATTTGTACTTTAGTATTTTCATTATCAGTCAAGAGACACCATTCTATGTTTCTATGTTTCTATTCTTTGTCAATGGTGCAACATTTGATTTCAAAACACAATAAAAGTTACGAGATTCTTCTGTACAAAATTCACTTAAAAACACTTTGTCTTTACATTATTCCTGCCATGGACACCATGGTCTGTGCTGCACTGTTCCATGTTCTATAAGACGTCAAATAAAATACAGAAAATGCTAGAGGCATTCAAAATGGCTGACGGCACGTATGGAAGGAGAAACAGATTTAATCTTTCAGTCCACAGACACTTCATTAGAATTAGCGAAGGCAGCAGACGAGTTAGTTTTGGTGGCAGCGAGATTACGGATGTGTAGGATTAAAAAAAAAAAAATATCTGTAATTGGACGAGATCACAATTGCCATGGTGATAAACTGTTGATGAAGAGAGTGTAGTTCTGGTAGCTGCATTGCAGGAAGGACGTGGAGACTGGAGGGGGTGCAGAGGAGATTTACCAGAATGCCGCATGGATTAAAGGCTATTAGCTATAAGGAGAGATTGGGCAAACTGGGATTGTTTTCTATGGAGCATCAGAGGCTGAGGGGTAACCCAAAATTATAGATAGTGTAGATAGTAGATAGACTGTAAGAACCTTCTTCACCCATAGTGGAAATGTCAAGAGCTGGAAGGCACAGCTTTAAGGTGAGGGGCAACGTTTGAAGGAGATGTGTGGGGCACGTGAGAAGGGAAAGTTACAGCTTGTATGAGAATAAGGAACACCTGGTATGAATCATCTTTGTTTGTACAACTACTTCAATAAAGAATCAATTAAACTGGAAATACCGACCGGAGGATCCGTTTTTTTATCGTCTGCGTAAGCTCACTCCTACCTGCCTATGTAGTAATGACAGTGGAAAGCTGGACATTGGAAAAGTTAGAAATTGCCATTACAAGTGGCCTTTTCAAAGGTTTTTTATATATGCACAGATATGCAATAGAGATATGACAATAGACAATAGGTGCAGGAGTAGGCCATTCGGCCCTTCGAGCCAGCACCACCATTCAATGTGATCATGGCTGATCATCCCCAATCGGTACCCCGTTCCTGCCTTCTCCCCATATCCCCTGACTCCGCTATTTTTAAGAGCCCTATCTAGCTCTCTTGAAAGTATCCAGAGAACCGGCCTCCACCGCCCTCCGAGGCAGAGAATTCCACAGACTCACCACTCTCTGTGAGAGAAAGTGTTTCCTCGTCTCCGTTCTAAATGGCTTACCCCTTATTCTTAAACTGTGGCCCCTGGTTCTGGACTCCCTCAACATCGGGAACATGGACCACGTGCAGGCAGAGGAGATTAGATTAATTTACCCTTGCATCATATTCGGCGTGGACATTGTGGACCGAAGGGCCTGTTCATTTACTGTACTTCCACATTCTTAAAGATAAATACATAATATTGAAAAAAATGTTTAGTATTTTTATTTCAAATTGAGCCAATACCCAGAAAGATGAATTTTGATGTGACGGCACGGTGGGGCAGCAGTAGAGTTGCCGCCTTCCAGCGCCAGAGACCCGGTTTCGATCCGGACTAGAGTTTCTATCTGTACATAGTTTGTATGTTCTCCCTGTGACCGCGTGGGCTTTCTCCGGGTGCTCCGGTTTCCTCCCACGTCCCAGAGATATACAGGTTTGTAGGTTCATTTGGCTTTGGTAAAAATTGTAAATTGCCCCTGGTTTGTAGTATAGTATTAGTGAACGGGGATCGCTGGTCGCCCCGGACTCAGTGGGCCGAAGGGCCCGTTTCCTCACTGCATTTTTCAACTAAGCTAAAAAAAATAAACGACATTCTTTAATGCTCACTCTATGATTTACATAATATTGATATTTAAGGCAAATGCTCCAAAATCCTGCTGAAATTGAGCAGAATCGCGGCTGCATTCTAAGACAACGAGACACTCGAATTTAAAATTCTGTTCTGTGTTTAAATCCCTGCAAGTCCTTGCATCTCCTTGTCTCAATAGCCTCCTCACAGAGGATTATCTTTCTATTCTATTCCTTCTCTATGGTATATCAATATTGTCTGTTCCAACTGATATAATCCTCCCCCCCCCCCCTCCCCACTGCCTGCCTGCCCTCCCTCCCCTCACCATTTGACCTGTTTTTACAAAATGTTAAATGGTCAGCTCGACATAGATTACAAGACCTACACCAAACCCAAACCAGTTAGGCGCAGACGAGGGCAATTGATCCAATTTGTGATTCCAGCTACCAAGACAGATGTGTACAGCAATTCGTTCTTCCCCCGCACAATTAAAGCATGGAACAATCTCCACCCTACTATAGTTACCCAACCAGATGCAACTAAATTTAAGATGGGTCTTTCTTCCCAAAACCCCTTTCTGGCTTAAGTCCTCCCTCCACCACCTCCAGTTTAAATTCCATTTGGAATATTTTGGAGAACCAAGAAAGCAAGAAACCCCTCCCAAAACTGAACACAATACTTCAGGTGTGGTCTCACTAGGGCCCTGTACAACTGCAGAAGAATATTTGTTATAGTTGAGGAGAGTTGTTGAACAGCTAAAGTCACTTACTGAAATCATTTAAATTCCTTCCCTCCAGAGATGCTGCCTGTCCGGCCGAGTTACTCCAGCATTTTGTGTCTATCTTCGGTTTACACCAGCATCTGCAGTTCCTTCCTACTCATTTAATCAAACTAACAGGTTGATCTGGGATGTGGAAATAGCGTAGGCATTTGTTGCACCTCAAACCAAAATTAAGCTGATTTAAAGTAAAAACAAGAAGTATTTTCACTCTATAATCTCCAGCAGCTACTTGGACATCATCTATTATTTTAAAGCAATCACAAGCGTAAATTATTAGTATGAAAATTGCCTGCTGTAGCTATCCATTAAACAGTAATTGTACAACAGTTGCCCAGGCAGTAGGCAGTAGGTTAAGTACCACATTAGGTATTAGTTTAAGCACCACATTGTATATCATCGCAGCTTCATGCTGTTATTCAGTAATCTTTCTCAATTATAGTAGAGTGGGGGATAGCATTATTGCAAGGCAGTGTAAACCCAATTTAGGATTTATCCCAAGTTAAACTAAACCATGAATATTTTAATTTTAAGGGAATTCATCTGACACTACTCTGAAGTAATGTTCTTTAGTTTAGTGATACAGCATGGGATCAGGCCATTCGGCCCACTGAGTCTACACCAACCAGCAATCCCCACACATTTACACTATCCGACACACACTAGAGACAATTTATATTTAAAACAAGCCAATTAGCCTACAAACCTGTATATCTTTGGAGTGTGGGAGAAAACCGAAGATCTCGGAGAAAACCCACGCAGGTCACGGGGAGAATATACAAACCGGGTACAGACATCACCTGTAGTCGGGATCGAACCCGGGTGTCTGGCGCTGTGAGGCAGCAACTCTACCACTGCGCCACCATGCACCCTTTAGTTTAGATTAGATTATTGTCACGTGTACAGATGTTCAATTAAAAGCTTTTGTTTTTGTGCTATCCAGTCAATGAAAAGACTACACATGACCAATCACAGATAAAGGGTGAAGAGTACAACACTTAGTACAACATTGAAGCCTATAGTCCGATTGAAGATAGGTCAAAAGTTTTCAATGAGGTGAATGGGAAGTCAGGACCGCTCTCTAGCTGATGAGGGGACGGTTCAGTTGCCAGATAACAGCTGGGAAGAAACTCTGAATCTGGAGATGTGCTTTTTCAGACTTCTGTACCTCTTGCCTAAGGACTGTGGGGAGAAGAGGGTGTGACTCGTCCTAGATTATGCTGGTGGCCTTGCCGAGGCAGTGTGAAATGTAGATGGAGTCATTGGAAGGGAGGTTGGTTTATCTGATGGTTTTCAAAGCCAAGTGTCATCAAGTAACGAAGGGTAGTTCCAGATGCACGGAACAACTGGACGATGTAAATCACAGCCATACTCCAGTCTGACAAATTGTAATTTAAAGGCAACTGCAAGTCTGATAAGGTGCCTCTGCAGGCTCTTGGATCACTTACTTGCTGGCAGCTTATCCATTGATAATGCAGTATGCAGTAACACAATATGCAATGGTCATAATCCATTCTCTCGGGGGCTGCCGAGAACAATGAGGAACCCGGCATGGGGGAGGCCACTGAGAACAAAGAGGGGTGTTCTCTATCTAAAGGGCGTCAAGTTGGGAAAAGGGGAAGTACAACGGGATCTGGGGGGTCCTTGTTCATCAGTCTATGAAAGTAAGCAGGCAGTGGAGAAAGCGAATGGCATGATGGCGTTTATAACAAGAGTCGTCGAGTATCGGAGCAAAGAGGTCCTTCTGCAGTTGTACAGAGCCCTAGTGAGACCACACCTGGAGTATTGTGTGCAGTTTTGGTCCCCTAATTTGAGGAAGGACATTCTTGCTATTGAGGGAGTGCAGCGTAGGTTTACAAGGTTAATTCCTGGGATGGCGGGACTGTCATATTAGAAACATAGAAACATAGAAACATAGAAATTAGGTGCAGGAGTAGGTCATTCGGCCCTTCGAGCCTGCACCGCCATTCAATATGATCATGGCTGATCATCCAACTCAGTATCCCGTACCTGCCTTCTCTCCATACCCTCTGATCCCCTTAGCCACAAGGGCCACATCTAACTCCCTCTTAAATATAGCCAATGAACTGGCCTCGACTACCCTCTGTGGCAGGGAGTTCCAGAGATTCACCACTCTCTGTGTTCTGGGAGAATGGAGCGGCTGGGCTTGTACACTCTGGAGTTTAGAAGGATCTTCTTGAAACATATAAGATTGTTAAGGGTTTGGATACGTTAGAGGCAGGAAACATGTTCCCGATGTTGGGGAGTCCAGAACCAGGGGCCACAGTTTAAAAATATGGGGTAAGCCATTTAGAACGGAGACGAGGAAACACTTTTTCTCACAGAGAGTTGTGAGTCCGTGGAATTCTCTGCCTCAGAGAGCGGTGGAGGCCAGTTCTCTGGATACTTTCAAGAGAGAGCTAGATAGGGCTTTTAAAGATAGCGGAGTCAGGGGATATGGGGAGAAGGCAGGAACGGGGTACTGATTGGGGATGATCAGCCATGATCACATTGAATGGCGGTGCTGGCTCGAAGGGTCGAATGGCCTACTCCTGCACCTATTGGGGACTGTAATTAATACTTTGTAACTGTCGGGGCTCTATACGCGGCGCCTCTTTGCATACGTTGCGTACGGTACGCAAAACAAACAAATCTGACTGTGGCATGTCACGTGAGAATAAAGTATCATTCATTCATAACCCAAGGGAAATATTAGGATGATATGTTTCTCTTACTGTGGTGTAGACAGTAATGTACGAGGCAAGTCTATAGCAAGTCACAATATCTTTAACTTGTGTGTATCACCTCTGCTTCCACTCATTCTCCCCATTAAGAAACAACGGCAAACTCTTTGCTAGTTCGTGGCACCGATACTTATGGGGTCCTTCACAGCCCCAGGATTTCCACAAAGCACTTAACTGGTGCAAAGTAATATAGTATATTACTGAATAAGGGTCCTGACCCGAAATGTCACCCTCCCATTTCTCCAGAGATGCTGCCTGACCCGCTGAGTTATTCCAGCACTCTGTGTCTAAATTTGGTGCAAACCAGCATCTGCAGCTCTTTGTTTCTGCAATATTGTCTATATGGTTGTTTTTATGAGGAACATAATAACCATTAGAGCCAACACAATCCCTCAGGCAATAAAGCAGCTAACTGTAACGGCCCAGTTAGAATTGTAAAGCCTAGAGACACAGCGAATAGCATGTTGTACGGTGCATTGTGGAAATACATGCTGAAATAATTGGATTTTATAGGACGGTGTTTTTGAGCGATAACCAAATCAAGGGAACGTTCTGAAGTTATGGGGCTGTCCTGCTGTACGAGCTAATTCAAGAGTTCTCTCAAGTTTCCCCTAATTCGAACGCTGAGAATTACGGTAATGGCCGCTCGTAGGTACTCGGGGCTCTCGTGGACATTTTCCAACATGTTGAAAAATCTTCACGAGTCTACCGGGTTTCCCGAGTACCTGCCGTTACGAGCCGCTAAGAGACTTCCCCGAACTCCGACGTACCCGCTACGTACATTCTACGTGCTTACCACGAGTTTGATTATTTTTTTTTAACTCGGGAGAGCTCTTGAATTACCTCGTACAGTGGGACAGGCCCTTTACTGTGAACTTCCCATCTGCTTTTCTCAGTCATCCATGTATCTCATTATGAGGCACACACAGTGGCATTCAATGGCATGCAACATGCATGTGGACCTGCGGCACGGTGGCGCAGCGGTAGAGTTGCTGCCTCACAGCACCAGAGACCCGGGTTCGATTCCGATTACCGGTCCCTGTGACCGCGTGGGTTTTCTCCGGGTGCGCTGGTCTCCACCCACATTCCAAAGGCGTCTAGGTTTGTAGGTTAATTGGCTTCGGTAAAATTGAAAATGATCCCAACAACACCGTCTTCTACAATCTCCCAGCCTGGCATTGGCTGCAAACTTCTAATTATCACCCCAGTCCAACCAACAGCAAGCAGCACTTACCTCACCTGACCCTCCTCAGATTGGCGTTACAACTCTCCGCGCCCACCCCACCCCCCCCCAGAATTGCAACCCCCATTCCTCAGACCAAGGCACCCCAACACTCTTTCTCCACTCTGCAGTGGTGTACAACGTGTGCTGTGATGGTCACAAGACGTGTACAATGCTTTGGCTTCTGTATACTGCAGATACATTGGATCCACCACACACTTCACCATCAATGCGTCTGATTAGGGGACAGCCCAGGCCAAGATCTTTTGCAATCTTTCAATTGTTGCTTCCTTGGTTATTTTATCTCAATCAAAGACTGCACTTCCAATAATGCAGCACAAAGCTCGTGTCTTATCAATGCTGTTATAGTATCTAAGGTAGGCACAAAATGCTGGAGAAACTTAGCGGGTGAGGCAGCATCTATGGAGAGAAGGAATGGGCGATGTTTCGTGTCGAGACACTTCCTCAGACCGAGTCTGATGAATGGTCTCAACCTGAAACATTGTCAGTCTGAAGCAGAGTCTCGACCCGAAACGTCACCCATTCGTCAGGGGAGGAGTTACGACAAAGAAAGAATGTAGGTGGAGACAGTGGGACTAGTGGGGAATTGGGAAGGGGGGGGGGGGGGGGGAGGAAGAGTGGGAACAAGGGCTACCTGAAGTTAGAGAAGTCAATGTTCATACTGCTGGGGTGTAAACTACCCAAGTGAAATATGAGGTGCTGTTCCTTCAAAATGCACTTGGAGGAAACCGGAGCACCCGGAGAAAACCCACAGGGAGAATGTGCAACCTATGTACAGAAAGGTCAGATTGGGAATGGGAGGGGGAGTTGAGGTGTTGGGCCACCGAGAGTTCAGCTTGGTTATAGTATCTGCCTCAAATACCTCCTCTGGCACCTCTTTCCATATCGTATCATGCTCCAAGTGAAAACGTTGCCCCTCAAGTTTGTATTAAACCTTGTCCCTATCATCTTAAACCTATGTCCTCTGGTTCGTGATCCCCCAGCTCTGGGTAAAAGACCTTATCTATCCCCTCATGATTATATGCACCCTCTATAAGATCACCCCACTGCCTCCTGAGCTCCAAGGAATATATAGTCTTTTTAATGTCTGCATTCCTGATTTTCCAAATGTCTCCAAATGCGGACTTATTTATGGACGTCAGGACAGGACAGCATGGATACGGGTTCATATCTTGGCAGCAAATCATGGACACAAGGTTAATATCTTAAAAAAGTCTTACCGCTCAGTCCAGCTAATTTCAAAATGGAGGCACAAGGAGAGGCTGATTTACAAAAAAAAACCACAAAGTGCTGGAGTAACTTAGTGGGTCAGGCAGCATCTCGAGAAGACGTGGTTTTGGGTTGGGAACCTTCCATGTTCTCCAGGGATGCTGCCTGATCTGCTCAGTTACTCCAGCACTTTGTGTACCTTTTTTAAAGTTATTTTTAAACTCAGGCTTCTGATCCCTAAAAAAACACAAGCGCAAGTTTCCTTGTTTAATTATCCCAGGGAAATCCATCCCATCATTGAAGGAATTTATTGCCCAGCCTCTCCGAACGTTGGCAGCTTAAAAGGAAACAACAAAATTCACAATGATAGCAATAACCAAATTACTATAACCTGTCATGTTATTCAGCAAGCTGGTAATATGCAGAGAAAAATGCAGAAATACAACAGCCATACCTGACTTCTCTAAGTATGTGCTGTCATTTTCTTCAACAAAGAACCAGTAATTTTTGACATGGAGCTTTTACACATAATTTTCACTGTAAAATCTATCAAACTGATCACTGCGTATCAGTAAACAGTGTATGAGTCTATAGTGCATTCATTTAGAACTCCTGTAGAAACACGTCTCTGGATCAGAATATTTAAGAAGGAACTGGAAAATCGAAGGTAGACAAAAATGCTGGAGAAACTCAGCAGGTGAGGCAGCATCTATGGAGCGAAGGAAATAGGCATAGTTTCGGGTCGAGACCCTTCCTCAGACTGATGTGAGGGTGGAGGGGAGGGGCAGGAAGAAGAAAGGAAGAGGCGGAGACAGTGGGCTGAAGGAGAGCTGGGAAGGGGAGGAGAAAACAGGGACTACCTGAAAATACCGCTGGGGTGTAAACTGCCCAAGCGAAATATGAGGTGCTGCTCCTCCAATTTACAGTGGGCCTCACTCTGGCCATGGAGGAGGCCCAGGACAGAAAGGTCGGATTCGGAATGGGGAGTTGAAGTGCTGAGCCACCGGGAGATCAGGTTGGTTATTTCGAACCGAGCGGAGATGTTGGGTGAAGCGATCGTCAAGCCTGCGCTTGGTCTCACTGATGTAGAACAGCTGACACTGAGAGCAGCGAATGCAAATAACTAATTTTCTATAGAACACAAAATGCTGGAGTAACTCCACATGTCAGGCAGCATCTCTGGAGAAGAAGGATCGCTAATAATTCACACGTCTGTGAGATTCATCACTCTTACTGCTTGTGATACCATTGATGCTGGATTCCAAACAAAAATGAACTAATTGCAACTCACCAGGAACGGGACCATCTAATTCATAGTCTACTCAATCTTTGTGGCAGATTTCATAAGTGACAGGGGTAGAATTAGGCCATTCGGCCCATCAAGTCTACTTCGCCATTCATTGATGGCTGATCTATCTCTCCCTCCTAACCCCATTCTCCTGCCTTCTCCCCATAACCTCCATCACCTGTACTAATCAAGAAATTTGTCTAAGAAAGCACCAAATGATGAGAGATCAAAGCCCCAATCAAATCATTAAAGGACACAAAGTGCTGAGTAACTCAGCGGGTCAGGCCACACCTCCGGAGAACATGGACTGGCGACGTTTTGGATCAGAACCGTTCATCAGACTGATTCAGTTAACTTTGGTATAAGCCAGTTCCTTCCGACACGATTCAATTAATCGTTTAATCTATTGATGCTTCCAGATCACAGGAGTATTTCCGGCATCCCTGATAAAGGCACTTTCCCAAAGGAAACAAAGTGTGAACAGCTATAAACCATGTGCTATCACTAATTTAGTTTGATAGCATGTTGACGTAATTATCCCCAGTATGCTTATATGGATTAAACACAGACCACCAGGGGGCGCCGGGGAGATGGCTGCCCTGCCGGCAGTCTGTTTGTCTCTTCCCTCTTTTGTTATTTTTTAGTTTGTTAAAAGTTTTGTTTTAATGTTCTTCGGTTTGTTTTATGTGGGGAGAGGGGGGAGGGGATTGGGGGGTAAACTTTTTTTCAAATTCTTACCTTGCCAGAGATGTGATTATTTTTCGGATCACATTCTCCGGGCTCTGCGGCCTACCATCGCTGGAGCTGGAGGCCTCCTCGGACTGTCGTGAGCCCCACCGCGGGGCGTGGACTTAACATTGGAGCTGATCCCTTGCCTGGGATCGCTCCCACCGCGACCACCGTGGAACCAACACCAAGGGCTCGCAGTCTCGGGTGAGGCAGAGTCGGGAGCTCCAACATCGCGGAAGGTTCACCAGCCCCGAGGCGAGGTTCGATCGCCCGGCGCGGGGGAGCTGACATCCCCCCCTGATGCGGGAGCTTGATCGCCTCGACGCGGAGGGCCCGGACGCCGCCGGCTACGGGAGTCAAGATCGTCCCGTCAACGGGGGCTCGAGGCCCCCGACCGAGGAAGAACTAAGGGAACTTTATTTCACCTCCATCACAGTGAGGAATGTGTAGGAGTCACTGTAGTGGATGTTCATGTTAAAATGTGTTTTTGAAGTGTTCTGTTACTTTTAATTGTATGACTGACCTGGCCAATGAAATTCCTCATATGTTGCAAAACATACTTGGCTAATAAAGTGTGATTCTGATTCTGATTACAGATTCTGGTCATTTTTACTCGAGCTTTAACAACTCATTTCCATGAATGTGCAATTTATTCTTTCTTATAGAGCGCCTGTTTCAGTGCTGCATCTCTAAACTCAACGAAAAGATCATTTCTAACAAGCAGCATTCAGAGTAATAGCCGACAAGCTAAAGCAGGCTCAGACTGGAGCTGCCAGAATCTGTTCATCTTCTCCACCATATGGAGAAAGATTTACTGTGATCCGTCCAAGGGTGAATTTGTTTGCAGAGAAAATGTAACCTTTCCCACCTGTTGCTTGACATTTCCAAACGCTGCCGAGATTATTCGACAGAAAATCTACCAGTGGGTGGTGAGATGGGCTCGAAACACACCAGCTGCACCAGAAAAACAGGGCAGGATAATGGGTCGCGATGAGTCAGAGGACAGGAGGGAGATTGATAATCTGACTGAACGATGCCAGGGCAACAGTCTTTCTCTCAACATTAGCAAGACCGTGGAGCTGAATGTTGATTATCAGAAGGGAAAAGCCAAAGACGGCACTGGGCCTGTACTCGCTGGAGTTTAGATGGATTGGGGGGGGGGGGGGGGCGGGGGGGAGAGAGACCTCATTGAATCTTACCGAATAGTGAAAGGCCTGGATACAGTTAATATGGAGAGGATGTTTCCACTAGTGGGAGAGTCCAGGACCAGAGGGCATCGCCTCAGAATTAAAGAAGGTTCCTTTAGGAAGGAGATCATAAGATCATGTGATAGGAGTAGAATTAGGCCATTCGGCCCATCAAATCTGCTCCACCATTCAATCATGGCTGATCCATCTCTCCCTCCGAACCCATTCTCCTCCCCATAACCTCTGACATCCATATGAAGAGGAATTTCTTCAGTCAGAGGGCGGTGAATCTGTGGAATTTTTTGCCACAGCAGGCTGTGGGGGCCAAGTCAATGGACATTTTTAAGGCAGAGGTAGATAGATTCTTGTTTAGTACACGTGTCAGGGTTATGGGGAGAAGGCAGGAGAATGGGTTTAAGAGGGAGAGATAGATCAGCAATGATTGAATGGCGGAGTAGACTTGATGGGCTGAAGGGCCTAATTCTGCCGCTTATGAAGTTATGAACGTATGAAGATCCATGAACCTATCTTCATCAACAGGACAGTGACAGAGTGGGTCAATAACTTCATGTTCCTGGGCATTCACACCTCTGAAGATCTGTCTTGGGCCCAGCACAAGGATGCAATCATAACAAACGTTGATCAATGCCTGAAGAAGTGTTCTGACCCGAAATGGCACCTATCCATGTTCTACAGAGATATTGCCTGACCCACTTAGTTACTCCAGCGCTTTGTGTCTTTTTTTTTGTGTAAGCAACATCTGCAGTTCCTTGCGTTGGCATCAATGTCTCGACTACCTCAGAAGATTGAGGATATTCGTCATGTTGGTGAACAATGTCTCAAACCTCTACAGGTGTATGAGAGAGAGGTTGCATCACAGCCTGCAGGGTCTGATAGCTTGAACGGCCAGGAACAAAGGAGGCTGCAGAGACTGGTGGACATTGCCCGATCCATCGCAGGTGTTGACCTCTGTGCCATTGAAGCGAGCTACAGGTAAACTCTACCACAAAAAGGTAGCGGATATCAACCAACCTTGGCCACGCTCGTAATTTGTTGCCACAATCAGGAAGGGGGAACAGGAGCCCGAGAACCGGGTATGCCAACAGGTCCAAGTGCTTTCCAAGGGTTCACCCCCCTGAAGGATCTTCTGACGTCGGAGTACCCCAGCAAAGTTCGATGGATTTTGCATATTGCACTATGTATTTGGTTTTACGAGTATTACTGATTTAATTTATTATATTATCGATCAATCATAGTCATGAAGTGAGACAGTGTGGAAACAGGCCCTTTGGCCCAACATTCTCACACCGGCCAACATGTCCCAGCTACACTAGTCGCACCTGCCTGAGTTTGGCCCATATCCCTCTAAACCTGTCCTATCCATGAACCCGATTAACTGTTTCATAAATGTCGGGATAGTCTGCCGGATCGTTCCATAAACCCACCACCCTTTTAGCAGATTATTGGATATTTATATGTTTTAGTTTAGATTAGAGGTACAGCAAGGAAACAGGCCCTTCTTCCCACAAGTCCATGCTGACCAGTGTGAGCAGTAACTATACCCTATACACACAAGGGACAATTTATAATTTTACCAAGCCAAAACTGTACGTCTTTGGAGTGCGGGAGGAAACCAGAGCACCCGGAGAAAACCCACGCTGGTCATGGGGAGAACGTGCAAACTCCGTATAGACAGCACCCTTATTCAGGATCAAACCTAGGTCTCTGGTGCTGTAAGGCTGTAACTCTACTGCTTCGCCACCGTGCTGTTAATGTGGCTAAAACGCTGTCACAAGTGAGATTGTTTCATTCCCGATGCATATGATAATTGCATATGACCTCGACTCAGATTTATTTTAACCCCAACAAGCCGGGAATATTTAATGTGGAATTGTAAATGTGGATTTCCCACCAATTTCACTCACAACCTGGAACCCCAACCAATTTCTGTCAAACCTCTTTAAAACCACAATATCTTATAGTTGGGATGTGTTGCCCCTTGCATGTGGTCCTTGAGATTTTGGTTAGGTGTCACAGGGAGCTTCCGTATCTTAAGAACTAAGGCTGGAATGGAAGTAACTCACCACCACTTTCTAAAAGTAGAAGGTAGACAAAAATGCTGGAGAAACTCAGCAGGTGCGGCAGCATCTACGGAGCGAAGGAGATAGGCAACGTTTCGGGCCGAAACCCTTCTTCAGACCGAGTTCAGTCTAAAAGTCGAAACAAGGAACTACGGATGCTGGTTCACACAAAGTGCTGGAGTGACTCAGCAAGTCAGGCAGCTCCTCTGGAGAACGTGGATAGGTGACGTTTCTGGACGGGACCCTTCTTCAAACTTTACGAAAAGCAAGAATGACTGGCCTGTCCAATGGCGTCCACACTACACAAAAGAATGATATGAGGGCGGGAGAATGGGGAAGAGAAGGAAAGATAGATCGGCCATGATTGAATGGCGGAGTAGACTCGATGGGTCGAATGGCCCAATTCTGCTCCCATGACTCATGAACCTATGAAATAAAAGCTTGAGTAAAATCCAAAATCATCCCGGAGTTATATTAAAATATTGAATAGCCTCTCAGCTTCTGGAAGATCACAGATTATACAAAATTAATTAGTATCACCGCAGGGCTGGATTTTAACACCAAAAACATAGGCGGCAAGTTGGGCTAAAAGTCAAAGTTTTGCAAACCTCAACAGCCTACTGCTGCAGTTTTAACAGGGCAGGCTTGTTATCATGCCAACTATTTTCATCTCCATCCTATTTATGCAGCAACTGGAATCCATGTAGTTTAATGAGCGACTGGACTGTAACTCATTACTGAATCCACAACATCTGATAACTGCCGGGTTATTTTTCCAACAAAATCTATTGAATGGATAAGAGTTATAGAATGCATATTAGGTGAGATGTGCGCTGACATTTCAGCTACTTGTTGGTGCTTTACACCACTGGTCAAATTCAAAGTTACCTCCAGAGACCTCGACTGAGAATTCATATTATGTAGCTAAAGTCAAGCTCAAGCTAATCACATAGACCAATACAGTACAGGAACAGGCCTTTTGACCCACAATGTTCCTGCTGAACACGATGCCTAGTTGGACTGATCTCATCTGCCTGCGCATGATCCATATCCCTCCATTTTCCATGGGCCTCTTAAACGCCATCATCCTAATTAAGTGAGAAGGGAGATTTCATGGCCTAACTATGGTGGCACAGAGGTGCAGCTGTAGAGTTGCTACCTTACAGCGCCAGAGACAGATCCGGGTTCAATCCTGACTGCGGGTGCTGAAGGAGTTTGTACGTTCTCCACGTGACCACTGGGGTTTCTCAGGGTGCTCCGGTTTCCCCCCCGACACTCCAAAGACGTACAGATTTGTAGGTTAATTTGGCTTCCATAAAAATTGTGAATTGACCCGAGTGTGTAAGACAGTGTTAATGTACGTACGGAGACCGCTGGTCGGCGCGGACTCGCTGGTCCGAAGGGCCCGTTTCCACGCTGTATTTCCAAACTGAATTAAAAATGGCTGGAAAGATTCAGAAATTAGATGACAAGAAGAAAATATATTTTCATATATTTTGACTGAGTCCAAGTCTTATTATTCATTACTCTTGTTAAAACCAGATCGCTGGTAGATTTACAATCTATCTCCAAACTACATTACTAATGTAATAATAATAATAATATATCTTTTATTGTCATTGCACGTCAGTGCAACGAGATTTAGTGTGCAGCTCCACTGATGTACAAGAAAGGTAAATAAATACAATACATAAATAAGCAAGCTGAATTGATTGACGTGACCATCTGAGGGAGACTGTCCAAAGGGGGTGGGTGGGGGGCACTCATTAGGGCCGGTTCAGAGCCGCTATAGCTCTTGGGATAAAACTGTTCCTGAGTCTAGAGGTTCGGGCGTAGAAGGCCTTGTAACGTCTGCTGGAGGGAAGTAGTTGAAACAGACCGTGGCAGGGGTGTGATGAGTCCTTATGGATGCTGAGGGCCTTCCTGAGGCACCGCGTGAGGTAGATATGGTATCAAGAGGAGGTATACCATTCCTAATGTGCATGCTCTGTAAGCTGCTGGTGACAAGGGAGGAGGGAGTGACCGGGGTTAGACTCGTCCTTCGGCTAAAGGTTTAGAGGGATATGGGCAAAATGCAGGCAAATGGACCAGTCCATTTTCACTCATTTAGCCCATATCCCTCTAAACCTTTTCAGAAGGACATAATAGGAGTAGAGTTAGGCCATTCGGCCCACGTCCATTCAATCACGGTTGATCTATCTCTCCCTCCTAACCCCATTCTCCTGCCTTCTCCCCATAACCTCTGACACCCGTACCAATCAAGAATCTACCCATCTCTACCTTAAAACATCCAATGACTTGGCCTCCAATGTCGGTGGATATTGTCGGTGGACTTTCCTATCCACGTCGGTTAATTTATGGTTTCACAAGGCACGGTGAAACATATAGAAACATAGACAATAGGTGCAGGAGTAGGCCATTCAGCCCTTCGAGCCAGCACCGCCATTCAATATGATCATGGCTGATCATCTAAAATCAGTACCCCGTTCCTGCTTTCACCCCATATCCCTTGATTCCATTAGCCCCAAGAGCTATATCTAACTCTCTCGTGAAAACATCCAGTGAATTGGCCTCCATTGCCTTCTGTGGCAGAGACTTCCACAGATTCACAACTCTCTGGGTGGAAAAGTTTTTTCCTCATCTCAGTCCTAAATGACCTAACCCTTATTCTTAAACTGTGACCCTGGTTCCGGACTCCCCCAACATGGGGAATATTTTTCCTGTGTTGCATTGAATTGACTGATGGCTTGTCACTGCCTACTTCCCTCCAAATTGAATCTAAATGAGAAAGGATTCTGAGAAGGATTAGCTGGCAGGAGCAGAGGAAGGTACCTTCAGAAACGAGATGAGGAGGAAAGTATTTTGTCAGAGGGTGGTGAATCTATGGAATACATTGTCACAGAAGGCTGTGGAGGCCAAGTCAATGGATATATTTAAAGTGGAGATTGATAGATTCTTGATTAGTATGGGTGTCAGAGACTATGGGGAGAAGGCAAGAGAATGGGAAAGATAGATCAGCCATGATTGAATGGCGAGGTAGACTTGATGGGCCGAATGGCCTAATTCTGCTCCTACAACATCAGAACTTATGAATTTATGAAAACCGTCAGGTTTGTACACATCCCCTGACATCAGTCTGACGAAGGGTCTCAACCCGAAACGCCACACATTCCTTCCCTCCAGAGATGTCGCCTGTCCCACTGACTTCTCTCTCCACATCACCGTCGATATCTCCCGTTTCCCTTATCCCCAACCAGTCCGAAGGAGGGGTCTCGACCCACAAGATAGACAGAAAAAAGCTGGAGTAACTCAGCGGGTCAGGCAGCATCTCTGGAGAAAAGGAGTAGGTGACGTTTCGGGTCTAAAAGAAGGGTCTCGACCATTCCTTCTCTCCCAGAGATGCTGCCTGTCCCGCTGAGTTACTCCAGCATTTCGTGTCTATCTTAGGTTTGTACACGGGTGGGCTCGAATCAAAATTAGCAGTCAAACTATATATTATTTTTCTCCCCATCATCTGCATCTTTCTTGCCTCAACATGTGTTGCGATGTATCAACAGGAAGAGAAGCTAGGTGCAAACAGTAAGTGTTACCTTGTTCAGCGCCACACCACAGAGAAACTTTTCTAATATGTTGTACGTTACTGAGGTGCCAGGATAACTATATTGGTCTTCCGTTGCTAACTCTGCACTGACGTCATGTTGAGACACAAAGGAGACTCTAGATCTGTAAATTTGGACACTTTTAATTTCTTCAGTTTCCTGATTTTTTTTAAATTATTTCTAAATGTTCATACTTGTATTTCTTCAAGAATCTATCCATTTTCTAAACATCTACAGGGATGGCGATGGAGTTGCTGCCCTTACAGCGACAGAGACCCGGGTTCGAAACTGCGGTCTGTGCAGCATTTGTACATTCTCCCCGTGGTCGCGTGGGTTTTCTCCAGGTGCTCCGGTTTCCACCCACACACCAAAGATGTGAAGGTTTGTGGGTTAATTGGCTTCAGTACAATAGAAAATTGTTCCTATTGCGTTGGACAGTGCTAGGGTACAGGGTGATCGCTGGTCGAACCGGACTCAATGGGCAGATAGGCCGGTTTCTGTGCTGCATCTCCAAGGCGTAAAAGTCTTCGTTAATCTGCAGGTACATTTAGCAACTCTTTGCATGGAGCTAACAACTCAGTTGGTCACACCTCCAAAAACAAAGAGAAGTTCACGAGGAAGACCTTTGTGAGAATGAGTCTCGTGCTAAGGGTCGCAGCCTCAGAATTAAAGGGCGTACTTTTAGGAAGGAGATGAGGAGAAGTCTCTTTCGTCAGAGATTGGTGAATTTATGGAATTCTTTGCCACAGAAGGCTGTGGAGGCCAAGTCAGTGGAAATATTTAAGGCAGAGATAGATAGATTCTTGATTAGTGCGGGTGTCAGGGGTTATGGGGAGAAGGCAGGAGAGTGGGGTTAGGAGAGAGAGATAGATCAGCCATGATTGAATGGCAGAGTAGACATGATGGGCCGAATGGTCCAATGCTACTCTTATCACATGACCTTATGATAGAAATGCTTTCATTGCCTTGAGTTGTTCCGGCATTTTATTTAACATTAAGAAACAGTTCTCAAAGGACACTCATTGTGGAATTAAATAATTCATATGCCCATGAACGACACAATAAAGGATAACAGTTCCCTCACAAAGGTGTTTAAGAAGGAATTTTAAATTGGAGAAGTCAATGTTTATGCCTCTGGGGTGCAAATTGCCCAAGCGGAATATGAGGTGCCGCTCCTCCAATTTCCGGTGGTGCTCACTCTGGCCATGGAGGAGGCCCAGGACAGAAAGGTCGGAATCGGAATGGGAGGGGGAGTTGAAGTGCTGAGCCACCAGGAGATCAGGTTGGTTATTGCGGACCGAGCTGAGGTGAACACCAGCAAAACCAAGGAACTGATTGTGGACTTTGGAAGGAGTAGGAGAGGGACCCACAGCCCCATTTATATCAACGGGTCGATGGTTGAAAGGGTCAAGAGCTTCAAATTCCTGGGCGTGCACATCTCTGAAGATCTTTCCTGGTCCGAGAACACTAATGCAATTATCAAGAAAGCTCATCAGCGCCTCTGAGCATTAATAACCCATTTTCTGTTATTTGCACTTTATCAGTTTATTTATTCACGTGTATATATATTTATATTATGGTATATGGACACACTTATCTGTTCTGTAGTAAATGCCTACTATGTTCTGTGTGCTGAAGCAAAGCAAGAATTTCATTGTCCTATACAGGGACACATGACAATAAATTCACTTGAACTTGAACTATTTCCTTCGCCCCATAGATGCTGCTGCACCCGCTGAGTTTCTCCAGCACTTTTGTCTATCCTCACAAAGGTACTGTGCCGTCATGGACACTAAACCACAAGGACACCTGTTAATAAAATCAGATTGAACAATGCCCACAGCATCCCTCTTATATCTATGCAATCAAGTTAGATATGAACAGCAAAACCGCCATGCATGGGAAGTTAAAATTACAGAATCAAAACTTAAATAAATAATTAACCAAATTCAAAGCAAATTGGAACATTAAATTAGATATAGTTTAAAAGGTCCCTTACAAGGCAAATACCAATGGAAACTCAAGGAATATGTTTATTTGGAAGCCACATTCAGTACAAAACCTCAGCAACATTTGAAGAGGCAAACTGCTGGAGTAACTCAGCCGGTCAGGCAGCATCTCTGGAGGACATGGATAGGTGACATGTCGGATCGAGACCTTTATTCGGGGTGAGGAAAGGTCCCGATCTGAAACGTCACCTATCCATGTCCTCCAGAGATGCTGCCTGACCCACTGAGTTACCCCGTGTCTTTTTAGTGCAAACAAGCATCTGCTGTTCCACACTCAGCAACATTTGACCTATTCTGAGCTTCTCCTTACGGACGGCTAGAGCCTTATTAATAAAATGAGTTGAAAGCTTGCAGGTTATTCTGTGGCCTTTTCAGAAGGTGTCTCTATGATTTAATGTGACATGAGGGTTCATTGTTTAATCCAAGTCACTGCATTACCTGTGGAAGATGACAGGTTGGGCAGGAGGATGCAGTAAAATGGAACACCAGGATTAATATTGTCAAATCAATGACCAAACATCAAGAGAAATCTTCTTGGTAGTTTAGTTTAGTTTAGTTCAGAGATAAAGCGTTGAAACAGGCCCTTCGGCCCACTCCGACCAATGATCACCCCGTACTCTAGTTAATACATGCTTTCAAGAGAGAGCTAGATAGGGCTCTTAAAGATAGCGGAGTCAGGGGATATGGGGAGAAGGCAGGAATGGGGTACTGATTGGGGATGATCAGCCATGATCACATTGAATGGCGGTGCTGGCTCGAAGGGCCAAATGGCCTACTCCTGCACCTATTGTCTATTGTCATTCCCGCACACTCGGGACAATTTACAGAAGTCACTTAACCTGCAAACCCATATAACCATATAACAATTACAGCACGGAAGCAGGCCATCTCGGCCCTTCTAGTCCGTGTCGAACACTTACTAACCCCGCATGTCTTTGGGGGGGGGGGAGGGGGGGGGGGGGGAGATGCGGGAGGAAACCGGGGCACATGGAGAAAATTCATGGGGTCACAGGGAGAACGTGCAAACTCTGTACAGACAGCACCCGTAGTCAGGATCGAACCCGGGTCTCTGGCGCTGCAAGGCAATAACTCTACCGCTGCGCCACCGTGCCACCCAGCCCAGTAAACAGTGTCATTTTCAAAATCCAATGTAGATCAGAGTAGGAACAGAGTCAATTCTGTTCACTAATCTCAAAGCCCACATCTGTGGAATATTTAATCCAACTGTTTGTTACCTTTCGTTTAGCGAGGTGACTCATGGACTGAATTATATAAAAAGCATATTGGCATTTAACCGGAATTAAATTTAATATAATCATCTATAACTCTGGACAGATATGAACTTTTCTGCCTACCCATAGTCAAAATTAACAGGCAAATCTTCCTTCAAAATCAAGTATGGTCTTTGTCAGACATTATCAAATGTTCTGTTGTATAATTTTAACAAGCTTAATTAGGACACAAATACATCGCTCATCAGAGGAAGACATTTAATAACCTTTTGCAACCAATTAAACATTCAAAGATATGATGCTCTCTTGCCATTTTAAATGAATCACTGTTTCCAAGCAAATAAATATTTTCTTTGATAATATTTTCTTAGTAAAGAATGTTTTGCAAAATGTTTAATGATCATAACAATCACAAACTATTTACTTACCCTCATGCACATTGAATTATATTCATTCACAAATTGGATACAGGGTTATTTATCTCAATGCTGTAGCAACTTTTGAGCTCTGCAAATATCATTTAATGCACAAAATACAGAATCTTTAGTTCATAAGTGAGCAGAATTAGGCCATTCGGCCCATCAAGTCTACTCTGCCATTCAATCATGGCTGATCTATCTTTCCCGATGTTGGGGAAGTCCAGAACAAGGGGTCACATTTTAAGGATAAGGGGGAAGTCTTTTAGGACCGAGATGAGAAAATCATTTTTCACACAGAGAGTGGTGAATCTGTGGAATTCTCTGCCACAGAAGGTAGTTGAGGCCAGTTCATTGGCTATATTTAAGAGGGAGTTAGATGTGGCCCTTGTGGCTAAAGGGATCAAGGGGTATGGATTGATTGATTGAATTGAATTCCTTTATTGTCATTCAGACCTTATGGTCTGAACGAAATTTCGTGCCTGCAGTCATACATACAATAATAAACAACACTAAACACAAATTAACATCCACCACAGTGTATCCTCCAAGCACCTCCTTACTGTGGTGGAGGCAAAAATCTTAGGGCTGCAGTCTCTTCCCTCCTCTTCTCCCTCTGCGCTGAGGCGATTCCCCACCGGGCGATGGCACAAACAGTCCCGCGGCTCACCGAGCTCCGCAAACGGGCCGGCTCAAACACCGCGGCCCGGGGTGGTCGAAGCTGCCGCCCTCCAGTCCAGCAGTCGCAGCCGCTGGCCCGCGGCTGAACCCAGGACTCAGGTCATAGCCGCCACAACGCCGTCCCAGCCACCGGAGCACCGTTCCAGCCCCAAATCGCCCTCACGCGAGTGCTGTTCCTCCCTCGAGCTGGGCCGCTCCGACGGGAGTGCCGTTCCTCCCCCGAGCTGGGCTGCTCCGACGGGAGCACCATTCCACCATCGGGCTGGGCCGCTCCGACGGGAGCGCCATTCCACCCTCGAGAGAAGGCAGCTACAGGATACTGAGTTGGATGATCAGCCATGATCATATTGAATGGCGGTGCAGGCTCGAAGGGCCGAATGGCCTACTCCTGCACCTATTTTCTATGTTTCTATGTTTCAACCCCATTCTCCTGCCTTTGCCCCATACTCCCTGACACCCATAACGATCAAGAATCTATCTATCTCTGCCTTAAAAATATCCGCTCACTTGGCCTCCACAGCCTTCTGCTACAAATGATTCTACAGATTCACCACTTTTTATTTAGTATTTATGACGTGTAGATATCAGATGAAACCAAATTAGTTTCAAGTAAATTTACATGATTACATTTAGAACTTTACACTCATGCTGCACTTGGATTTATAGATTCTTGATTGAAGAAGACTGATTGAAACTCATAGAAATCAACAAAAAGATATACGAGACTGTGGAAGTCTTAGAATGCATCAGTACGCGGGTGCATAGGGTGGTGCAGCGGTAGAGGTGCTGCCTTACAACGCCGGAGATCCGGGCTCAATCCTGACTAGGGGTGCTGCCTGTACGGAGTTTGCACTGTTCTCCCCGTGACTTTTCTCCGAGATCTTTGGTTCCTCCCACCCTCCAAAAATGTACAGATTTGTTGATAAATTGGCTTGATAAATGTAAAAACATTGGCGTGTGTAGGATAGCGTTAATATGTGGGGATCGCTGGTCAGTGCGGATCCGGTGGGCCGAAGGGCCTGTTTCCACGCTGTATCTCCAAACTAAACACACTGGAGCACCCCAGAAGAAACCCATGCAGTCACAGGGAGAACATGCAAACTCTGCACACAGACAGCACCGGAGGTCAGGATCGAACCCGGGTCTCTGATGCTGTGAGGCAGCGACAGTTTCCCGGAGGTTTTTGTCAGTCTCCCTACCGGCTTCCACTACCTGCAACCTCCGGCAACCACCTGCAACCTCCGGCAACCACCTACAACCTCCGGGAAACGCACGGAAACCTTGGGTGGGGCGCAAAGTCTCCAGAGATTTCCGTTCAGGTTTCCTAAGTGGGACAGGGGCATTACTGTGCGGGGATCGCTGGGTGGGCCGAAGGACCTGTTTCCGCACTGTATCTCTAAACTAAACTAAAAACTAAATCTCTGTAGGTGACATTTTGGGTCGAGGCCCGAAATGTCACCGATCCATGTACTCCAGACATGCTGTATGACCTGCTGAGTTACTCCAGCACTTTTACACTCGAGCATAACAATGTGAGATATATTCAATTTCATTAAGATATTACAAGGTTGTAATATATCTTGCCAGGAAGGTATTGGATTTAGATATTCTATTTTAAAATACACCCCGTGAATTTATGTTTAATATGTTTAAAATAGAAAAAGTGGAATAGCTCTTTGCAAGCTGTTGTTTCATCCTTATTTAGGAATCATTAATAATTTTCACCCACCCACTCAAACCCATTTGTGATCGCTGGGAACGTTTTCTGATAGGTGACAATAGTTACAGACAATGGTGTCTGAAGAAGGGTCTCAACCCGAAATGTCACCTATTCCTTTTCTCCACAGATGCTGCCTGACCTGCGGTGTTATTCCAGCACTTTGTGTCTATCTTTGCTTTAAACCAGAATCCGCAGTAACTTCCTACATAGACAAGGGCATTCCGGTAACATTCATACCACAAGAATGTTACCACCGTCAAACGCTGTTACCACCCCCCCCCCTCCCCAGGGTGGAATTATCAAATACCAGAAGGCATTGTTTTCAGGTGAGAGTGTCAAAGTTTAAAGGAGACTTGCATTACAAGTTTGATGCAGGTACTAAGGCCCGCAGTCATGGTGGCGCAGCGGTAGAATTACTGCCTTACAGCGAATGCAGCGCCGGAGACCCGGGTTCGATCCCGACTACCGGTGCTGTCTGTACAGAGTTTGTACGTTCTCCCGTGACCTGCGAGGGTTTTCTCCGAGATCTTCGGTTTCCTCCCACACTCCAAAGACCTACAGGCTTGTAGGTTAATTGGCTCGGTAAATGTAAAAATTACCCCCAGTGGGTGTAGGACAGTGTTAGTGTGCGGGGACCGCTGGTCGGCGCGGATCCGGTGGGCCAAAGGGCGTGTTTCCACGCTGTATCTCTAAACTAAACTAAAGATTACATTCGAAAGACATTTGGACAGGTACATGGATAGAAAAGGTTGAGAGGGATATGGGCCAAACACACACAGGTAGAACTAGCGTAGATGGGGCATCGTGGTCAGCATGGGGTAGTTGGGCCGAAGGGCCTGTTTCCAAGCTTTGTGACTATGATTTCTATGCATTAGAACCTCTAGATTCCTATGTGCTTCTGTTAATTTTCCATTGAATCTATATTCCCACCACAATCAGTCTGAAGAAGGATCCCGATCCAAAATGTCACATATCCGTATTCTCCAGAGAAGCTGCCTGGCCCCGCTGAGTTACTTCAGCATTTTGTATCTTTTTTTTAAAATATTCCAATTTATAGTGTTTTCTTTCAATGCCTTTCCAATTTAAATAGCACCAGAAAAATCCCTGCTTTAACAATGCTGACTGGATCTACGGTTACTAATTGGAGGAATTGCAATTTAAAATCCTTCTAAATGGTGTTGGACTATTCCAGATGTCTTTACTTTTCAATTCCATTTTATTCTGAGTCTTCCAGAGGTCAATTGAATTTACTCACCCGTGGACAGACACAAGAAGCTGGAGTAACTCAGCGGGACAGGCAGCATCTCTGGATTTAAGGAATGGGTGACGTTTCGGGTCAAGATCCTTCTTCAGACTGAAGAAGTTTGAAACATAGAAACATAGAAAATAGGTGCAGGAGTAGGCCATTGGGCCCTTCGAGCCTGCACCGCCATTCAATATGATCATGGCTGATCATCCAACTCAGTATCCTGTACCTGCCTTCTCTCCATACCCCCTGATCCCTTTAGCCACAAGGGCCACATCTAACTCCCTCTTAAATATAGCCAATGAACTGGCCTCAACTACCTTCTGTGACAGAGAATTCCAGAGATTCACCACTCTCTGTGTGAAAAATGTTTTTCTCATCTCGGTCCTAAAAGATTTCCCCCTTATCCTTAAACTGTGACCCCTTGCTCTGGACTTCCCCAACATCGGGAACAACCTTCCTGCATCTAGCCTGTCCAACCCCTTAAGAATTTTGTAAGTTTCTATAAGATCCCCCCTCAATCTTGTAAATTCTAGCGAGTACAAGCCGAGTCTATCCAGCCTTTCTTCGTATGAAAGTCCTGACATCCCAGGAATCAGTCTGGTGAACCTTCTCTGTACTCCCTCTATGGCAAGAATGTCTTTCCTCAGATTAGGAGACCAAAACTGTACGCAATACTCCAGGTGTGGTCTCACCAAGACCCTGTACAACTGCAGTAGAACCTCCCGGCTCCTATACTCAAATCCTTTTGCTATGAATGCTAACATACCATTCGCTTGCTTCACTGCCTGCTGCACCTGCATGCCTACTTTCAATGACTGGTGTACCATGACACGCAGGTCTCATTGCATCTCCCCTTTTCCTAATCGGCCACCATTCAGATAATAGTCTGCATTCCTGTTTTTGCCACCAAAGTGGATAACCTCACATTTATCCACATTATACTGAAGAAAGGTTTTGACCCGAAACGTCACCCATTCCACCTCTCCAGAGATGCTGCCTGTCCCGCTGAGTTACTCCAGCTTTTTGCGTCTATCTTCGGTTTAAACCAGTATCTGCAGTTCCTTCCTGCACAATGTGAGCCACAGACCATGCTCTAGGGAGCGCTCTGGGCCCACTGCGGGAGGCACCCCGGGGCACGGAGTTAGGGCAATGTCCATCGGCGGCAAAGGGTGGCGCCTTCATGGGCCATCGTCGAGGAGGTGTTGGAGAGGGTCAAGTCTGCACAATGGCCCACTGGAGGCCTTGCAACAGCCTGGGGCTCGACTAGATCGGTAGCCGTTCCAAGTGGTCAAATGCCTGGATCGGACATTGCCTACAGCAGCGATGGAGGACATCAACACATCTCCTGGCCAGGCCGACCCCTGCAACTCTGGCCCAGAGCCGCTGCCAGGACAACCTTTCTTGATCAGTACGGGTGTCAGAGGCTATGGGGAGAAGGCAGGGGAATGGGGTTTGGATGGAGAGATAGATCAGCCATGATTGGATGGCAGAGTAGATGGGCCGAATGGCCTAATTCTACTCCTGTTCTTTGTGACCTTAAGACAATGGGCCTTTATGGCCAAGATAAGACACTACATTTTTTAAATGTTTCGGACTTGAAGCGTACAAGATGGCACCTAAAACTCTTGTGTACTGGCTCAGTGATGTTTACGATCTTACACTTAGTATGATTGTGCCCAGTGTATAGCAGGATTGTCACTGAACTGTACATAAAGAAAATAATTTCACTGTGCATAGGTACATGTGACTATAAAATACAATTGCCTACAAGCCCAAAAAACAGACCAACGCTATTTAAATCCTTCAAATATAAATGCTTATTTTATAAAATATATATTTTCTTAACATCCAATATACTAATTGGTTTTCACAGCAGCCGACCCAAATGAACAGTGGTAGATAGACACAATAAGCTGCAGTAACTCAGCGGGTCAGGCAGCATCTCTGGAGAAAAGGAATAGGTGACGTTTCGGGTCGAGACCCTTCTTCAGGTCAGCGGTAGCTTCGTGAAATTGTCTGTGTCGTACCCAGAGTTCTGACGAGGAAAATATTGGTGGATGGTAATATCTCTATGCACCATAATAATGTTGAGATGCAAATATACTCATTACAGAACCACAATTAAATAGCATGCAAGCTGAAACCCATTGTTAAATTATGTAGATGTGTGCTGTCAAGTAGAAGTTTTCTGTCCAATATTTTAATGAAAGTGTTAGCTCGTTTAGTTTAAATGAACTAACACCTTTGCTGAAAGGAGCAGTCAGGGATAGGTCACTCTTGCTGGTTAATTCTATGTGTCATGTATGCGGGTTATGAAAAGATGATTCATCCAGATGCCATGGGCTTTAGCTTGCATTGTATTTATAGTTTCATAATGAATATGGTTGGCTTTCAACAACATTTTGAGCATAACATTATTGCCATTCATCAATTTCCCTAGTTTAACACATTATTTATCCACAAATCATGAACTATATACATGACAATGGATATTCCTTTATCTGCTCCACGAGTGCTTTATGGTTCTGGAAACAAAATTTGAATTGTTATTGTGTATATTGATTACTACAGGTGTCAGGGGTTATGGGGAGAAGGCATGAGAATGGGGTTAGGAGGGAGAGATAGAACAGCTACGAGTGTCTGAAGAAGGGTCTCGACCCGAAACGTCACCCATTCCTCCTCTCCAGAGATGCTGCCTGTCCCACTATGTTACACCTGCATTTTGTGTCTATTTTCGGTTTAAATCAGCACCTGCAGTTCCTTCCTACACACAGAACTGGAGGATTAGACTTGATTACTGGAGGAGTAGACTACAAAAAGTAGTAAACACAGCCCAGTCCATCATCGGCTCCGACCTTCCTTCCATCGAGGGGATTTATTTATCGCAGTCGCTGCCTCAAAAAGGCTGGCAGTATCATCAAAGACCCACACCATCCTGGCCTCACACTCATCTCCCCGCTACCTTCAGGTAGAAGGTACAGGAGCCTGAAGACTGCAACAACCAGGTTCAGGAATAGCTCCTTCCCCACAGCCATCAGGCTATTAAACCTGGCTCGGACAAAACTCTGATTATCAATAACCCATTATCTGTTATTTGTACTTTATCAGTTTATTTATTCATGTGTGTATATATTTATATTATGGTATATGGACACACTGATCAGTTTTGTAGTAAATGCCTACTATGTTCTGTGTGCTGAAGCAAAGCAAGAATTTAATTATCCTATCAGGGACACATGACAATAAACTCACTTGAACACTTGATTAGGAATGAGTAGGAATAAACAGGTCCCTGTTAGAATTGTGAGTGGAGTGCCGCAAGGCTTGGTGCTGTGACCACAACTATTTACAATATATATTAATGATTTAGATGATGGGATTAAAAGTAACACTAGCAAATTTGCAGATGACACAAAGCTGGGTGGCAGTGTGAACTGCAAAGAGGATGCTGGGAGGTTGCAGGATGACTTGGACAGGTTGAACGAGTGGGCAGATGCATGGCAGATGTAGTATAATGTAGATAAATGTGAGGTTATCCACTTTGGCAGCAAGAAAAAGGAGGCAGATTATCTCAATGGTGTCACATTAGGAAAAAGGGAAGTGCAATGGGACCTGGGTGCCCTTGTACACCAGTCACTGAAATTAAACATGCAGGTACAGCAGGCAGTGAAGAAAGCTAATGGCATGTTGGCCTTCATAACGAGAGGATTTGAATGTAGGAGTAAAGAAGTCCTTCTGCAGTTGTACAGGTCCCTATTGTGTACAGTTTTGGTCTCCTAATTTGAGGAAGAACATCCTTGCAATGGAGGCAGTGCAGCGTAGGTTCACAAGGTTAATCCCCGGGATGGAGGGACTGTCATATGAGCAAAGATTAGAAAGACTGGGATTGTATTCACTGGAATTTAGAAGGATGAGAGGATATCTTGTAGAAACATATAAAATTATAAAAGGACTGGACAAGCTCGATGCAAGAAAAATGTTCCCAATGTTGGGGGAGTCCAGAACCAGGGGCCGCAGTCCAAGAATAAAAGGGGAGGCCATTTAAAACTGAGATGAGAAAAAAAGTTTTCACCCAAGAGTTGTGAATTTGTGGAATTCTCTGCCACAGAAGGCAGTAGATGCCAATTCACTGGATGAATTTAAAAAAGAGTTAGATAGAGCTCTAGGGGCGAGCGGGATCAAGGGACATTGGGAGAAGGCAGGTTACTGATTGTGGATGATCAGCCATGATCACAATGAATGGCAGTGCTGGCTCAAAGGGATCCCACTTGGGCTATATAAAAAAATTATATATTTTTTTTCTCATCTATATCATTAAAAGTGTCATCTTGACCACTTCCTGTTTGCACTGTGCTTTGATTTTAGAAAAAACACTACCACATATGGCTGTGATTTTTTGGCCATCTTACTCAGAGTCCTCCTCCGCTGCGCAGGCCCTGAGGATTTTTCCCATCGATGAAAAATAAAAGACTTAGTGTTTAAAAAATCTTGAGATTCTCTCTCCTGTCAATCACTGCCATGAATGCCATGCTCCTTCCGGTGGGAGGGGGAAGGGACTATAAAACCTGGAAGGGTGGGTGCGGCTCAGTCTGTCTGCAAGATGGCGAGGGAGAGGTCACAACTCTCTGTCTGAACTGGGAAACTACAGAACACTGAGTATGAAATGTACTTGAATAAATGATTTTTTAGCCCTTAATGAGAATAAAATGAGTTGTTTGGCCTGCCCTGTGATTGAAACTGCAATGGCAATGGAAATGAAGTGAAAATGCAATGAGCTGTTTGGTTTGAGCCTGCCATGTGCTTGAAAGTGCGATGGCAATGGAAATGAAGTGAAAATGCAACGAGCTGTTTGGCTTGAGCTGCCCAGTGCTTGAAAGTGCAATACAATTGGAAATAAAATTAGTTGTTTGGCTTGCCTGAAACCGCTAATTCCGGCCCACAAGGCCCATATTAGCTGAGAAACCAGTCCCTTTTGCCCAAAATGGCCGTATTAGCCCAGGAGGAGCATTTTGGCCCAAAAGGTCCGTGTCAGGCCAGGAAAGGTCCAGAAAAAGTGCTTCACTGAGATTTCACTCCGATTTTTTAAAATAAAAAGAGCCCCTTCGGTCCATCAGGCCTGTACTAACCCAGGAGTCCCTTCGGTCCATCAGTAAGTATTCCCCCTGCAAGTATTAAACCTGACCCCAGTATTTTTCTCCCTCCCTTCATTTGCTCCCTGTGAGATTCAGGCTAGGATAGACTTTCCTCCTTCATTGCTGTGATCTCCAGAAAAAGATGAAAAATGTCTAAAATTGATTCTCCACCCTCTCCCCCTTCTCTCTCACGCACACACACACACAGTCTTTCACCCGTTTTGGGCAGAATTTCTGGAAGTTTCTGAGCTGCCAACCCACCAGGCCCGAGTGACTGAGCTGCCAGCCCAAGAATCCATTTGGCCCACAATATCCATACTAGCCCTCTGGGACCATCTGGAGACCAGTCCCCTCGGCCCACAACACCCATGCCAGCACTCCAGAAAGCCCATTGTTTACATGGTTCTATGGCAGTGTACTATGCCTACATATTCTTTTGTGCTGCTGCAAGTAAGAATCTCATTGTTCTATCTGGGACATATGACAATAAAACCCTCTTGATATACGAATAGAAATTATATAAATCGTTCCATATACCAATTTGATGACAGTGAGTGATTCATAATAAGGAATAAAAGTATAAAAGAGTGTACTGAATATGAACCTTAAAACACAAATCTTTTATTTCCTGTTTTGCAAATCAGAATAGTTTTAAGAGAATGCTGTATCTCCCCTATGGGGAAAAAAACAATAATTTCATACATAAATGGTAATATATATTTTTCCACTTGGTTTACAAAATATTTTATTCTCCATTTTAAAACCAGAAAGGGTTAATAACAGAATTATACAATTACATTTTCATGTGGTAAATAAATTAGATGTAGTTAGGAAGCAAATTAATGTCATTGAGTCATAAATCCGACAAGTCACGGCATACCCCACAAGACCAAAAAGTCCCACCACAAATGATATTATTCACACAACAATGAGAAGCTCTGGTTCCCAAATAACCTCTAGTGTAAAACGACAGAAGAGTAATATTGATAAGAGTTTTCAAAGTAGCAATATTCTTCCAAATTTTGAAATGTATATATATTTTTTATGGCAAATGAATCCAACCTGGGGATTCTCATTACGTCTGTACGTCAACAACAAATCGGTCCAGACCACAGCTCCAGGGCATGTTAACCATACTGCAAATAAATCACTGTTCACTGTCCTCCAAACATGCATCATTCTCTCCTGTAGTCTTCAGAAGGAATTAAAATACCTTCTGAAAACAAATATTATTAATTTACTAATTCCATAAATCATATCCTTTAACGTATCAGGTATGTAGGAAATGATCACATTTTATGGACAAATATATAATTCACAGCGATTCTAACATAATGTAATAAACAAAAACATTCCAAGTTCGTTTCCATACTGTTTGGGAATTTGAGGCTAAGAAAAACTATCAAAAATGCCTGGTTCGAAAGTCAAATCGTTTGATACATACAATTGCTTAACATCAGAGCAAACATGTAATATTAAATCGGTTGACAAATGATAACGTTTAACGTAAGTCTCATGTCTAGGTTCAAGAAATGCTTTTATTCCTATCACCGAAATCTAACGTCAAAAATCATTCTGGTTATCAATTACTGGCGCTTAATAATGTAATCTGGATTTTTGCAATTAAATGTGATTTAAAAATATATTTATATTATTTTGATGTACTAGTTCGATACAGCCATTCGCCACAGACCCCCGCCTGGAGCGACAAACTGGTGAGGGGAATGGGAGGCACCGCTTGCTTTGTATTAAATCGTTTCTCCTGCAAAAATCACAGGCGCGACTTCCAACCCAGCAGAATGAAACAGACATCTGCTTGTGTTTTGTTCTTTCTGGTGGCAAATTTCGCGCTGCATCCGACTTTAATCCAGACAAATAAAAAAATCAGAAAAACAAGTAGAAAGCAGTGCCGCCGCCGTCGTCTCAACCTCCTGAAATGTCACAAACTGTGTCTATTTCTCTGAAACTTACCCATTCCAGGAGGCGCAGAAAACACAGAGGTTCCTTCGCCACGCGAAACGTACCAGATGCTACAAGCTGGAGCAGAATAAAGTGCAAGCAATTAAAACATAAGAAACATTGAGAGAGGTTATAAACACACACATGGGGGAAACCTTCACATTATATATGAAGATATATATATATATTGGGGGTTTTTTGTGGTTGTTTTGTGGTTGTGGCAAATACAACTTGAGTTGAGAGGTGGTGGTGCGAGCCGAGCCGAGCCTTACCTGGTTGATGATGTCCATATTAGTACAGCTGGGGGGCTGAGCTGCTGATGTTGCGAGGTGTGGAGGATACAATGAGTTGCCGCTGTTCACAATGTAGCTTTCTGGCGGCTTCGGGCGCCGGCCGGAGATTGCCGGAGATTGCCGAAGACGGACAGCAGGGGGCAGCTCTCCTTCCCGTTGCTCCCTTCCGCCCTAGTAACAGAGCGGCCAGCGTTTCCTATTGGCCCCCGGCTCCCTCGTCTTTTTTCCCATTGGACGGTGGTAACCGACGCCTTTGTTGCCTAGCAACGCCAGGTGCGCGTCGCAAGGAGACCAGTGATGTGGGAGGAGTCAAAGTTCCTGGGCTAGAATTTGGCAGAAAGGGCCGAATGGCTCATATTAATTTTTTTTCCCCGTCAGGTTTATTTGGTTTAGTTTTAGAGATACAGCGCGGAAACAGGCCCTTCGGCCCACCTAGTCAGTGACGGTCACGGGGAGAACATACAAACTCCGTACAGACAGCACCCGTAGTTGGGATCGAACCTGGGTCTCCGGCGCTGCAAGCATTGTAAGGTGGCGACTCTACCGCTGCGCCACCGTGAATGCGGTGCAACGAAAAGCTTTTGTTGCGTTCTAAACAGTAAAAAGAAAAGACAACCAGATGATTGACACAAAAAAAACTGGAGTAACTCAGCGGGACAGGCAGCATCTCCGGGACAGTAGATGACAGATGGCGCAATGGGCTAACATATGGCGCAATGGGCTAAGTGTTCGGCTGGCGACCGGAAGGTAGCAGGTTCGAATCCCGCTTGGAGTGCATACTGTTGTTGTGTCCTTGGACAAGGCACTTCACCCACCTTTGCCTGTGTGTGAATGTGTGTGAGTGATTGGTGGTGGTCGGAGGGGCCGTAGGCGCAGATTGGCAGCCACGCTTCCGTCAGTCTGCCCCAGGGCAGCTGTGGCTACTGAAGTAGCTTACCACCACCGAGTGTGACTGAGGAGTGAAAGAATAATGCGATGTAAAGCGCCTTGAGTATTAGAAAGGCGCTATATAAATCCCATCCATTATTATTATTATTAGTAGGTCTGGGTCGAGACCCCTTCTTCGGACGGGTTAAGGATAAAGGAAACGAGAGATACAGACGGTGCTGTGGAAGAGATAAAGAACAAATGAACGAAAGATATGCAAAAAAGTAACGATGATAAAGGCAACAGGCCATAGTTGGCTGTTTGTTGGGTGAAAACGAGAAGCTGGTGCGTGTTGGGTGGGGGAAGGATGGTGAGAGAGGGAAAAGACAATACACGATTACAACTATGGGCGGCACGGCAGTAGAATTGCTGCCCTACAGCGCCAGAGACCCAGGTTCGATCCTGACTACAGGTGCTGTCTGCACGGCATTTGGACCTTCTCCCCGCGTGGGTTTTCTCCGAGATCTTTGGTTTCCTCCCACACTCCAAAGATGTACAGGTTTGTAGGCTTGCTATAAATGTAAATTGTCCCTAAGGTCCGAAGGTCGGACAGCTGGCCGGGCTGCCGACTGACCGACCGACGGGGCCACGGGCGAGGCGCTGCTGCTGCACTCCATGGGCTGCACTATGTCGGCGGGACTGGTGAGGCGGGGCCGGATCCGATGCTAAAACCCAACAGTCCCCTCAACCCGAGTAGTAGCAGTCAAATACGGGACAAGGACGGTTCCGTACAGGACAAACCAATTTCGCCCAATATACAGGATGTCCCGGCTAATACGGGACAGTTGGCAAGCCTATATCCAGGTAAGCCCCAGGCTGCAGCAGGGTCTCCTCTGTCACCCTCGACCGTGGCTCAGCCCGCGAACCGACGTCCCTCTCCTTGCCTCGCCCGATTGCCTCTGTGTCCCGGGGACACCTCCTGCAGCCGACCTTGAAGGTGCTGGGGGCATTGTGCCATCTGTCGGACGACAGATGGCACAATGGGCTAAGTGTTCGGCTGGCAACCGGAAGGTAGCCGGTTCGAATCCCGCTTGGAGTGCATACTGTCGTTGTGTCCTTGGGCAAGACACTTCACCCACCTTTGCCTGTGTGTGAATGTGTGTGAATGTGTGTGAGTGATTGGTGGTGGTCGGAGGGGCCGTAGGCGCAGATTGGCAGCCACGCTTCCATCAGTCTGCCCCAGGGCAGCTGTGGCTACAGAAGTAGCTTACCACCACCGAGTGTGACTGAGGAGTGAATGAATAATGCGATGTAAAGCGCCTTGAGTATTAGAAAGGCGCTATATAAATCCCATCCATTATTATTATTATTATTATTACCCCGCTCCCTCTCCCACCGGCCCTTGCTCCTTGCATCCATCATCATCGCCCGCAGCTCCCTCCTCCTCCTTGTCCACTCTCCGGTCTTCAGAGCTGAACTCGGCGGCTTCCGAGCTTCCCCCCTGCAGACCGTGGCTGCCGGGGCTTCCGTTGTCCGGTCCCCGGGTATCCTGGGCGGGATCCGGCTCCCTGGCACAATCCGGCTGCCTTATGCCGCTGGGCGGCACATGTCAGGAGTCGAGCAGCCCTGTGTACTGCCCCAGTGTAATCTACAATTCTTGCACCACAGTACGGTACTCCAATACATAGGTATGATTGTGCCTCTGTACAGTGAGATTTTACTGAATTGTATGCAAAACAAAGAATGAAATACCATTGAGCAAATAAACCATAAGTCTGATTCTATAATAGAAGTGGGCATTCATACACCTGTCCAAGGATCATATGAGTATCTGTGGACAGGCCGTGATATAGTGGTGTAGAAAGGAACTGCAGATGCTGGTTTACACCGAAGATAGGCACAAAATGCTGGAGTAACTCACCGGGACAGGCAGCAGCTGTGGGGAGAAGGAATGGGCGATTTTTCGGTCGAGACCCTTCTTCAGACTGAGTCAGTAACCCCTGCATTCCCTCTCTCCCTGTTCCTCGCCAACCCAAGTCGCACCGGCTTCTCGTTCTCACCCAACAAACAGCTAACAATGGCCTGTTTCCTTTATCATCATTACCTTTTTGCATATCTTTCATTCGTGGTGCTTTATCTCTCTACATCATCATCTAAATATCTCTCGTTTCCCTTTCCCCTGACTAGTCTAAAGAAGGGACTCAACCCGAAACGTCACCCATTCCTTCTCTCCGGAGATGCTGCCTGTCGCAGCTGAGCTACTCCGGCATTTAGAGTCTATCTTCCATGATTCTAGTGGCGATCTTTAAACCGTGGATTTATGAAACAGAATTGCATCAGGCTGCCAGAGGGAGCGCTGTGAGTGTGGCCCAATCAGTTGTGCACAGATGTGTGAAGCTGGTCACAGTTAAATTGTTTGCCTCAGCTCATTGGGCCCGTGGGAAATCAAAAGCAGCACTAGGTTCCTCCACAACGTTGGAAATTGGCTCGGTCCCTAAAGGTGTGGGGATTCTGGTTCACACAGGTCTGAATCACCCAAGAGGGAAAAACAAGGAACTGCAGACACTGGTTTACTAAATAAAAAATACACAGAATGCTGGAGTAACTCAGCGGGTCAGGCAGCATCAATGGAGACCACGGATAGGTTATGTTTTGGGTCAAGACCCTTCTTTGACCCTCATTTTATAACAGCTTTTTGTTGCATTTCTGATGCGTTTAGTTTAGTTTAGAGATACAGCACAGAAACAGGCCCTTCGGCCCACCCAGTCTGCGTCGGCCAGCGATCCCCGCACACTAACACTATCCCACACACGCTAGGGACAATTTACATTTATACCAGGCAAATTAACCTACAAACCTTTGGAGTGTGGGAGGAAAGCGAGGATCTTGGAGGAAACCCCAGGCAGGTCACAGGGAGAACGTACAAACTCCGTACAGACAAGCACCCGTAGTCGGGATCGAGCCCGGGTATCTGGCGCTGTGAGGCAGCAACTCTACCGCTGCGCCACCGTTCCAGAAGCTTGGTGTTGCAGGTTGGGACCCAATCTCGGCATGACTGCAATAGATTTGCATGCCTGCCACCAGGGGGCGCCGCACGATTGGCAGCCCCTGCCAACATTTTGTCTGTCTTTTTTGTCTTTTTTTGTTATTTTTAGTGTGTTTTAAAAGTTTGTTTAAAATGTTCTTTGGTTTGTTTTATGTGGGGTGTCGGGGGAAACTTTTTTCTTCAATCTCTCACCTTGCCGGATATGCGATTGTTTTCTGGATCGTATCTCCGGTCGCTCTGCGGCCTAACATCGTGGAGCTGGAGGCCTCGCTCGGGACCGACTTTGAGCCCCACCGTGGGGGCGTGGACTTGCCATCGGAGCCAATCCCTTGCCTGGGTTTTGCTCGCAGTCTCGGGTAGAGACCGTAGATGTCGGGAAGCTCCAACGACGCAGAAGGTTCGACCAGCCCTGACCCGGGGTCCGATCGCTTGACACGGGGACCTGAGATCCCCCCGAGTTTAGAGATACAAAGCGGAAACAGGCCCTTTGGCCCACCGGGTCCGCGCCGGCCAGCGATCCCCGCACATTAACACTATCCTACACCCACTAGGGACAATTTTTACATTTACCAAGCCAATTAATTTACAAACCTGTCCGTCTTTGGAGTGTGGGAGGAAACGGAAGATCTCGGAGAAAACTCACGGAGAGAACATACAAACTCCGTACAATTCTCCGGGTGCTCCGGTTTCCTCCCACACTCCAAAGACTTACAGGTTTTATAGATTAATTGGCTTCAGTAAAATTGAAAATTGTCCCGAGTGGGTAGGATAGTGTTAGTGATCGCTGGTCGGCGCGGACTCAGTGGTCTGATGGGCCTGTTTCCACTGCTATGTAGGAAGTCTAAAGTCTAAAGATTTCCAAGTCTATAATAATTTGTTGAATAAGAAGCCACTGATTATTCATTGCAAATGCAATGTCATTTGTCTGAAGAAGGGTCTCGACCCGAAACGTCACCCATTCCCCAGAGATGCTGCCTGTCCCGCTGAGTTTCTCCAGCATTTTGTGTCTATCTGCCATTTATCCCCCAGCACTTACTTGTTCTTGCATTTCCTGCAGCTATTTCCTGTACTTTCGATAATGCTCTGTAATTTTACATTAAGCCTCTCATCTAGCAGCTGGACCACTGACTGGTGTTTCAGCTCCATCATCCATACACGACCATTTGAACTAGAAATCCAAAATCAGTCGTCATTTTTAAATCTTTCACCCATTTCTACATGCATTCTGGCCAAATTGATAACTGCATATATTTTCATTGGAGACAGAAGAAACTGCAGGTGCTGGAAACTTTAGGCTTTAGGGATACAGTGCGGAAACAGACCCTTCAGCGCACCAAGCCCACGCTGACCAGCGATCACCCCAGACACTAACCTACACACACTAGGGACAATGTTTGCAACATGCTGATTTATTTTTAGTTGTCCACTGTATATCGTGTTGTTACTTGCGAGCAAAGCACCAAGGCAAATTCCTTGTATGTGTACATACTTGGCTAATTTATTCAATTCAATTCAATTCAATTCAAGCCAATTAACTTACAAACCTGCACGTCTTCAAGATTCAAGATTCAAAAGAGTTTATCGTCACGTGTCCCAGATAGGACAATGAAATTCTTGCTTTGCTTCAGCACAACAGAACATAGTAGGCATGAATACAGAACAGATCAGTGTGTCCATATACCATTATATAAATATATACACAGATGAATAAATAAACAGATAAAAGTGCAAATAAACAGATAATGGGTTATTAATGTTCAGAGTTTTGTTTGAGTTGAGTTTAATAGCCCGATGGCTGTGTCGAAGCAGCTATTCCTGAACCTGGACGTTGCAGTCTTCAGGCTCCTGTACCTTCTACCTGAAGGTAGCGGGGAGATGAGTGTGTGGCCAGGATGGTGTGGGTCCTTGATGATGCTGCCAGCCTTTTTGAGGCAGCGACTGCGATAGATCCCCTAGATTCCGCACTGTATCCCTAAAGCCTAAAGTTTCCACGTGTTATACTTCCGGTGGCGCTGGTGCCAGCTGCCTCCACCTTCAGCCCGGTATCTTTTTGTTTTTTCGTTTTTTTTGTTATGTTGAAGTGTGTTTTTTATGTTTTTTTTAATGTTTTAATGTGGGGGAAGAGGGTACGGTGCGGGGGATACCGTCCTTCGGTCGCTTCCTGGAGAGGACGTGAGTATTATTCGAGTCGCGTCCTCGCCCCCCCCAGCAGCCTACTTACTGGATTGGCGCGGCCTTTCCTGCCTGGACCGACCAGAGCTCCAGCAGCGGCGGGACAGCGCTGATACATCGCGGGGCTGGCGATGCCTTACCGGGGATCGCCGTCTGGAGCCCGGAGTGCTGGGCCTGCGGCACCGACATCCTGGAGCTGTGGTTCGCGGAACTCCCAACGCGGGCGGCGCTGACAAACATCGTGGGGTCCTGCGACTCTGCCCGGCTCGGCCTGCGGACTCGGGAGCTGTGGACTTTGGTGGGAAGCGGCTGTTTGGGAGGTCCGGGCCGCTGAGGAGGATTTTCACCGTCGGGGTTCGGCGTCGGCATTCCATCAGCCCGGCGAGAGGGTCTGAGCATCGGGCCGCCCGGGGTGGCGACTGCGGGTGCTCGGAAGGCCCTGACCACGGGTGAACATCTGGGAAGATCGGAGGGGAGGCTGGCTGGACTATGGTGCCTTCCTCACCAACTTTCTGTGTTTGTGCTTTTTTTAAATTTTTTATTCTATTTTATTTTTAATATGTTTTATTATTTATTATTTATTTATTTTTATGATACTGACTGTAAAGGGAAATTCATTTTGTTGTCTCTAATTGAGACAATGACAATAAATTTGAATACAATACAATACAAATGATAGGGAGGTCAGAGGCGATGATGGACTGGGCAGTGTTTACTACTTTTTGTAGTCTTTCCGCTCCTGGGCGCTCAAGTTGCCGAACCAAGCCACGATGCATCTGATCAGCATGCTCTCTACTGTGCACCTGTAGAAGTTAGAGAGAGTCTTCCTTGACATGACTTTGGAGTGTAGGTAGACACAAAAATCTGGAGTGACTCAGCGGGTCAGACAGAAGAGATTACGTTTTGGGTCGAGGCCCTTCTTCAGACTATGGGCCAGTGTGGGGGTCTGAAGAAGGGTCCTGCCCCCAAAACATCTCCTATCTACGTCCTCCAGTGATGCTGTGTGACTTGCTGAGTTACTCCAGCATTTTGTGTCTTTTTGGTTTGTAAACCAGCATCTGCAGTTTCTTGTTTCTGCAGGATATCATCCGTTTGTGTGTTATGGTCAGTTCACACAGAACTGCAGGTCAATGTTTGTGTCGTTTGGGCTCCCTAACTGATAATTACTGTGGTCTCTCAGCGGCAATAACTAGAGTACGGAAAGGGTCAGACTGCTTGCATTATTCATTGTGATTTTGTAGGCTCCTTCAGAGAGGAGTTCAACGTTACATAAGTAATGCTGACATTTCTTCTCACCACCACTCAGCAGGGAGTTAAGGCAATGAATATGGAACAAGGAACATCCTTCGAGCCTGAATGGCGGGAGCTTCGATCGCCCCACCTGCGGATGCTTCGATCGCCCCGACTGCGGGAGAAAAAGAGGAAGAAGGTAAATATGTATTATGTGGTTCACAAAGATTTCAATTGCAATAATTAGTTTGAAGGTAGAAACCCTTTTTGTTTAGTAATTTTACTGTAACTATTATGCAAGAAGACACGCAGTAATTAGAGATCAAATTATTTAATAATGGAAAATTAGACGGTGGTTAAATAAACTGATTAAATAAAGGCTGAAGGTGGTGACTGTTTGGAAATATTTAAATTTGAAGATTGCCCTGAAGCTGCTTCAAGTAAGAATTTCATTGTTCCGTTTCAGTACATATGATTATTAAACGCTTTTTCTCGAGTGTTTGAGAAATGTCACCTAATCATATACGAAACATGAAAAATGATTAGCAAACCACAAGGGCAGTACAGCAGAGGAACAAGTCCTTCAGCCCACAATGTCGGTGCTGAACCTGATGCCATGGTAAGCTAATCGCATCTGCCTGCACGTGATCCATATCCCTCCATTCCCTGCATATCCATGTGTCCAGTAGTGGCCTCCACCCCCACCTCTGGCAGCGCAATCCAGGCACTGTGTAATAATGTTTGCTCCACACATCTATCTATTATTATTATTATTATTATTATTATTATTATTATTATTATTATTATTATTATTATTATTATTATTATTATTATTATTATTATTATTATTATTATTATTATTATATTACTAAAACTCTCATCTTGTTTGTTTGTTTGTTTGTTTGTTTGTTTGTTTGTTTGTTTGTTTGTTTGTATATATACATTTGTTCCTGACACTCTGCAAAAGTGGTACAGGATAGCACTATAAATTTAGGCCCACCTTACTCACCATTGTCCTGCGATGTGAACTACCAAGTTTCATTCAGATTGATGTTATACTTTAGAAGTTATTGCCATTCTAACCTTTAAAAAGTTGCAGTCGCGCTCCCACTTGCCGGCCGTGCCTGCGCAGTTGGGGGAGGGTTTCCATGACCCGCGTCACAAGGGGGAGATCTGGCCTCACAACAGGAACCGGTCAGCCACGCTTGCACAGTTGGGGGCTATGGGTGAGTGGTGGAATATTGCGTCGGGGGACGGGGACCCAACGGTCTCCTTTAAACTTTTCCCCTCTCCCCTGATAGCTGTGCCTTCTGGTCTTTGATATTTGCACTCCGGAGAGAAGGTTTTAACTGTCTATCCTATCGATACTTCTCATAATTTTATCTTGTGCGATCAGGTCTCCCTATACCCGCTGATACTCCATAGAAAACAGTCCAAGTTTGCCTAACCTCTCCACATATCTATCCTATCTATGCCTCTCAATTATTAGGACCCCATTTAGTCATAATTTCTTTAAAATCTGACAGAAATCATAGCCATTGGGACCTTGTAAAATTAACCCCCACGTATCAATCTGGAGCAACGTAACATTTACATTGTAGTAACATTGATAACGTTTGGAGATAAATACTAAAGAAACACTAGAGGGCTTACTTACCCTGTTACAATGAAGACAAGCCCTACTATGTCATAACTGAATCAATAATAATGAAGTATATCATTTATCACACGTATAAAGGCCACAATGTAGTAATGCTTATCACTCCCTGTGGCTTGAATTTCTGCAAGGTATCATTTATAACTAATTGTTTATTAATTATACTTAGTGCAAGGATATTGAAGAGAATGGCTTGCTTTATCTGCACATGTTGAACAACAGGCACAAGGAACAGCAGATGCTGGTTTACAAAAAAAGACACAAAATGCTGGAGTAACTCAACGGGACAGGCAGCATCACTGGAGAACGTGGATGGGTGACGGGTCCGACCTGAAATGCCGCCTATCCATCCATTCCCTCCACAGATGCTGCCTGGCCCGCTAAGTTACTCCAGCTCTTAGTTTCTTGTATAACAGGAAATATCCAAAAGATTATATTAAATTAATGGAATATCATCCAAATATTCATTCCAGTCTTTTTAATGAAATCATGAGACCATTTGATAATGATAAATGAATGAGCCTTACATCTTTATCTTTCCGTTTTGCTTTTATTATAACTTTCCTCAGGTTTTTAAATGTTACCTGTGAGGATGCTACTTGCTGAGAGGTGATGTTTCGGGTCAGAACCCATCTTCAGACTGATTGGGGGGTGGGGTGCGGTGGAGCTGGAAGAGAGGTGGGAGTAGGATAAGGTCTGGAAAGCGTGCAGGAAGGAACTGCAGATGCTGGTTTACACCGGAGATAGATACAAAAAAGCTGGAGTAACTCAGTGGGTCAGATATCATCTCTGGAGAAAAGGAGTATGTGACGTTTCGGGTCTACAAGAAGGGTCTCGACCCGAAACATCACCTATTCCTTCTCTCCAGAGATGCTGCCTGACCCACTGAGTTACTGCAGCATTAAGGCCTGGCAAGTGATAGGTGGATACATGTGAGGGTTTTCTTGATTGAGGGATGGTTGAACAAAGGTCAGAGAGATGAAAGTGTGAGGTGAGATGAGATGAGGAACGAAGAGGTGCAAAATGTGAAGCCGGAGGAAGGAATCTAGGTGGGAGGGGGCAGGGGGAGGAGGAAGGGGAGAAATCTGTGTGAATCTAGGTGGTGCACAGGGAAGAGGGGGGGGGGATGGGAGGGTGAGAAGGGGAGTGTGTTTAGTTACCTGGAGAAAACAAATGTTCACGCCGTTAGGATGTAAGCTATCCATGCGGAATATGTGTTTTTTTAAGTTCAATTTAGTTTAGTTTAGAGACACAGCAAGGAAACAGGCCCTTCGGCCCACCAGGTCTGTGCCAACCAACAATTACCCATGCGCGAGTTCCACCCTAGACATGACGGATGAATTTACCGACGCCAATTAATCTACAAACCTGCACATCTTTGGGATGTGGGAGGAACGGAGAACAGGGAGAAAACCCACGCGGTCCACGGGAAGAACGTGCAAAGTACATGCAGACAGCACCCTTAGTCAAGATCGACCCTGGGTCTCTGGCGCTGTGAGGCAGCAGCTCTACCACTGCGCCACCATGCTGCCACTAAAGGTGTTGTTCACCCAGACAATGTGTGGCTTCACTCTTGTGGTACCAATCTCTGTGTCGTGTCTTTTAACCAGTTCTCCACCCATTCCAGGATATTACCCAGTGATCCCTTAAATGCCAAGATCTTACCATAAGTTTTTTCCATTCCCCCTGAGAATCCCCCATGGTCAAAACGGAGCACTTCTCATGATCATTCATATCCTTTTTAATGGCCTTATTCTCTGCAGTAGTTTAGTTTAGTTTAGAGATACAGCGCGGAAACGGGCTCCTCAGCCCACCGAGTCCGTGCCGACCAGCGGTCCCAGCACACTAAAGGGCCCGTCCCACGAGCATGCGACTCCATGCGGCAAGCGCGACCTAACGTGGTCGCTTGAGCCGTACGGCCTCGCGGGGCCGGTCCCACTTCGATCGCTGGAGCCGTATGGAGTTGTGCGGAGCTGGTCCCGACATCGCGCGGGGCTCCGAAAAACTGACCGTGTTCAAAAATTCCGCGCGACAACGGCCTGCCGGCCCGCAACCACCTCGACGCGGTACGCACCCCCTTGACACCGTACGTCACGCGCGAACTTCCCGCGGACTTCGCTCGAACTTCATGTCACTCAATCGACCGCCGCGCTGCCCCCGCTTCTGGTTTGGTCGCGCTTGCCGCATGCAGTCGCATGCTCGTGGGACAGGCCCTTAACGCTTTCCGGCACACACTGGGAACAATTTATTATTTCACCAAGACAATTAACCTACAAACCTGCACGTCTTTGGAGAGCGGGAGGAAACCGGAGCACACGGAGAAAATGCCAGTCACGGAGATTCGAGTCACATGCCAATATTTAGCTCTTGAAAAATAAAAAAACAAAAATTAGCATTGGTTCTTCTTATTTCCATAAACCTTGCACATCATGGTTAGATGATCAGTCTGAAGAAGGGTCTCGACCCAAAACGTCACCCATTCCTTCTCTCCAGAGATCCCGCATGGTTTGATAATCACTTTGCTGGGAAAGTGGAGGACTAAGCTTTTATGACCTCTCCGATTTCTATTTCTGAATTGTAAAGTGTAAGAAAACTTTTTCTCAATGTCATGTTATTTGTAAGCATCTCCTTTAAGTTGTTCCCCCCTCACTGCCTTACCTGTTATTCAGGCTAGTGCCTTTCATTACGGCTCATATCTCCAATGTGTCATGATGGGATTTGGGTATCTTAGCATTTTCTTGTTGAATTTCCCCTTGTGGTCAGATTAGCATGAACCGAAAAAAATTCATGAATAGCAATGTGACCTACTTACATCTTCAAAATTCATGCTCCCTGGTCTTCACAAGGGCAGACAAGGAAACCTGAGCCTGAAAATCTCGTCAGATGACGTTTTGTGTCGAGACCCGACATGTTGCCTATCCAAGGTAGACAAAAAATGCTGGAGTAACCCAGCGAGACAGGCAGTATCTCTGGAGAGAAGGAATGGGTGACGTTTCGTTTCGAGACCCTTCTTCAGACTGATGGTGTCGCCTGCCCATGTCCTCCAGAGATGCTGCCTGACCCGCTGAGTTACTCCAGCACTTTGTGTCCATCTTTGGAATAAACCAGCATTTGCAGTTCCTTTATATAAACCAGCATCTACAATTCCTTACTTCTTCCCGAACATCTTATTGTTTAACAAGCTGTCTGGTTTAGGAGGGATTAGGCTATAGTGAGAGATTGGACAAACTTGGATTATTTTCTCAACAATGCTGGAGGCTGATGGAAATATATAAAATGATAAGAGGTATAGATAAGGTAGACAGTCAGAACCTTTAAGGTAAGAGGGGCAAAGATTTGCGGGACGTTTTTTTACATGGGTGACTGGAACGAGCTGTCGGGTGTGGTTTAGTTTAGAGATACAGCGTGGAAACAGACCTTTCGGCCCACCGCATCTGTGCTGACCAACGATCCCCTCCCTCCCTCTTCCATCCCCCCCCCCCCCACCCACCACCGTACACTAACACTAACACTAACACTATCCTACATACTAGGCACCTGGAGAAAGCCCAAGTGGTCATGGAAAAATTGTACAAACTCTATACAGACAGCACCCGTAGTCAGGATCGAACCCGGGTCTCTGGCGCTGTAAAGCAGCAACTTTACCGCTGCTCCACCGTGCCACCCATCGGCCGACAGTGGTGGAGGCAGATATGACAGTGGTGTTTAAGAGGCTTTTTGACACGTACATGGATATGCCGGGTATGGAGAGGTATGGATCACGTGTGATCCCGACACCGGATTAGTGGGGAAAACCCATCTGGTCAAAAGGAGAAGGTCATAAGGTCATAAGTGATAGGAGTAGAATTAGGCCATTTGGCCCATTAAGTCTACTCCGCCATTCAAGCATGGCTGACCGATCTCTCCCTCCTAATCCCATTCTCCTGCCTTCTAAGAGCAGGCTATTTTAGACTGGGTATTGAGTAATGAGGAAGGGTTAGTTAGCAGTCTTGTTGTACGTGCCCCCTTGGGTGACCATAATATGGTTGAGTTCTTCATTAGGATGGAGAGTGACATTGTTAATTCAGAAACAATGGTTCTGAACTTAAAGAAAGGTAACTTTGAGGGTATGAGACGTGAATTGGCCAAGATTGACTGGCAATTAATTCTAAAAGGGTTGACGGTGGATATGCAATGGAAGACATTTAAAGACTGCATGGATGAACTACAAAAATTGTTCATCCCAGTTTGGCAAAAGAATAAATCAGGGAAGGTAGTGCATCCGTGGATAACAAGGGAAATCAGGGATAGTATCAAAGCGAAGGATGATGCGTACAAATTAGCCAGAAAAAGCAGCATACCGGAGGACTGGGAGAAATTCAGAGACCAGCAGAGGAGGACAAAGGGCTTAATTAGGAAAGGAAAAATAGATTATGAAAGAAAACTGGCAGGGAACATAAAAACCGACTGCAAAAGTTTTTACAGATATGTGAAAAGAAAGAGATTAGTTAAAACAAATGTAGGTCCCTTGCAGTCAGAAACGGGTGAGTTGATCATGGGGAACAAGGATATGGCGGACCAATTGAATAACTACTTTGGTTCCGTCTTCACTAAGGAAGACATAAATAATCTGCCGGAAATAGCAGGGGACCGCGGGTCAAAGGAGTTGGAGGAATTGAGTGAAATCCAGGTTAGCCGGGAAGTGGTGTTGGGTAAATTAAATGGATTAAAGGCCGATAAATCCCCAGGGCCAGATAGGCTGCATCCCAGAGTACTTAAGGAAGTAGCTCCAGAAATAGTGGATGCATTAGTAATTATCTTTCAAAACTCTTTAGATTCTGGAGTAGTTCCTGAGGATTGGCGGGTAGCAAACGTAACCCCACTTTTTAAGAAGGGAGGGAGAGAGAAAACGGGGAATTACAGACCAGTTAGTCTAACATCGGTAGTGGGGAGACTGCTAGAGTCAGTTATTAAAGATGGGATAGCAGCACATTTGGAAAGTGGTGAAATCATTGGACAAAGTCAGCATGGATTTACAAAAGGTAAATCATGTCTGACAAATCTTATAGAATTTTTCGAGGATGTAACTAGTAGCGTGGATAGGGGAGAACCAGTGGATGTGGTGTATCTGGACTTCCAGAAGGCTTTCGACAAGGTCCCACATAAGAGATTAGTTTACAAACTTAAAGCACACGGCATTGGGGGTTCAGTATTGATGTGGATAGAGAACTGGCTGGCAAACAGGAAGCAAAGAGTAGGAGTAAACGGGTCCTTTTCACAATGGCAGGCAGTGACTAGTGGGGTACCGCAAGGCTCAGTGCTGGGACCCCAGCTATTTACAATATATTTTAATGATCTGGATGAGGGAATTGAAGGCAATATCTCCAAGTTTGCGGATGACACTAAGCTGGGGGGCAGTGTTAGCTGTGAGGAGGATGCTAGGAGGCTGCAAGGTGACTTGGATAGGCTGGGTGAGTGGGCAAATGTTTGGCAGATGCAGTATAATGTGGATAAATGTGAGGTTATCCATTTTGGTGGCAAAAACAGGAAAGCAGACTATTATCTAAATGGTGGCCGACTAGGAAAAGGGGAGATGCAGCGAGACCTGGGTGTCATGGTACACCTGTCATTGAAAGTGGGCATGCAGGTGCAGCAGGCAGTGAAGAAAGCGAATGGTATGTTAGCTTTCATAGCAAAAGGATTTGAGTATAGGAGCAGGGAGGTTCTACTGCAGTTGTACAGGGTCTTGGTGAGACCACACCTGGAGTATTGCGTACAGTTTTGGTCTCCAAATCTGAGGAAGGACATTATTGCCATAGAGGGAGTGCAGAGAAGGTTCACCAGACTGATTCCTGGGATGTCAGGACTGTCTTATGAAGAAAGACTGGATAGACTTGGTTTATACTCTCTAGAATTTAGGAGATTGAGAGGGGATCTTATAGAAACTTACAAAATTCTTAAGGGGTTGGACAGGCTAGATGCAGGAAGATTGCTCCCGATGTTGGGGAAGTCCAGGACAAGGAGTCACAGCTTAAGGATAAGGGGGAAATCCTTTAAAACCGAGATGAGAAGAACTTTTTTCACACAGAGAGTGGTGAATCTCTGGAACTCCCTGCCACAGAGGGTAGTCGAGGCCAGTTCATTGGCTATATTTAAGAGGGAGTTAGATGTGGCCCTTGTGGCTAAGGGGATCAGAGGGTATGGAGAGAAGGCAGGTACGGGATACTGAGTTGGATGATCAGCCATGATCATATTGAATGGCGGTGCAGGCTCGAAGGGCCGAATGGCCTACTCCTGCACCTAATTTCTATGTTTCTATGTTTCTATGTTTCTCTCCATAACCACTGACACCTTTACTAATGAAGAATCTGTCTATCTCTGCCTTAAAAATATCCACTGACTTGACCTCCACAGCCTTCTGCAGCAATGACTTCCACAGATTCACCACCCTCTGACTAAAGACATTTCTTCTCATCTCCTTCCTAAAAGAACGTCTAAATCTGATGCTATAACCTCTAGTCCAAGATTCCTTCACTAGTGGAAACATCTTCTCCACATCCACTCTATCCAAGCCTTTCACTACTCAGTATGTTTCAATGAGGTCCCCCCTCATTCTTCTAAACTCCAGCGAGTGCGAACTTCACATAGTCAGCACCCGAGATCAGGATCGAACCTGAGTCTCTGGCGCCGTGAGGCAGTGGCTCTACCAGCTGCACCACTGCGCTGCCCAATTGCCAATATATCTGCCAACTCTCAGCTCGAACCAGCTGCGACTCCATGTGTCGAGTTTATCTTCTCATTTCAATAATAAATCATTGTCCTTTTAAACCAGCTAACTTTTAGAGCCCAGCACAGTAAAATCCATTTGCAATTGCAACACTCAATGGTTAGGGATGAATTTCTGGACAACAGTAATTGTGAAAGACAAGTTCCAAATGAAAGTACTCATCAGTTGGCATTTTTTAATTATCTAATATTTAAAATTCACTGCCTGGTTCATATCTATGAGGAAGCTTTCTTTTGGATCCAATATTTGGATTTAATAACCCTAACCCTGGTTTTATTCCAGCCTCAGCTGTCATTTATACTTCAAACTTCCACCAGATGGCAAGTTGTTGACCTCAGCTGGTGTAATGAGAAGAGGAAGGTTGGCTGGTTGGCAAAAGAGGTAAAAGTCAATGTTGTGCATCTGTTCCTGATGCTTCATCCTCTCCCTGGCTTGTCACAGTGGCAGATCGCATGTAGATGACTGACGTTGCATCCCATTACCCCAAAGAAACCCATGTGTGTGCCAATCGGGACAGGAAAGAAAAATCTAGACATTAGACTGCAGAGTTACAGCACTGAAACAGGCCCTTCAGCCCACCGAGTTCACGCCGGCCAGCGATCACCCCGCACACTAACACTATCCTACACACACTAGGGACAATTTACAATTTTACCGAAGCCAATTAACCTACAAACCTGTATGTCTTTGGAGTGTGGGAGGAAACCGGAGCACCCGGAGAAAACCGATAGTCACGGCAGGGAGGACATAGAAAGTCGGTACAGACAGCACCCGTGGTCAGGATTGAACCAAGGTCTCTGACACTAAGGCAGCAGCTCTACCACTAGTCCAAAGCTTGGTTTGGGAACAGCTCTGCCCAAAACCGCAAGAAATTGCAGAGACTTGTAGATGTCACCCAGTCCATCACACACACTAGACTTCCCACCATTGACTCCACCTATACTTCACGCTGTCTCAGGAAAGCAACCAACATAACCAAGATAGACACAAAAGGCTGGAGTAACTCAGCGGGACAGGCAGCATCTCTGGAGAGAAGGAATGGGTGACGTTTCGGGTTGAGACCCTTCTTCAGACCAAGGACTTGTCCACCCAGGTTATTTCTTCTTCTCCCTGCTCCCGTCCGGCAAAAGGTACAGAAACTTGAGAGTGCACATCAACAGACTCAGGAACAGCTTCTTCCCCACTGGCATATGGCTTCTGAATGGACCTTCCATAAGCTGGGGTACTGCGCGATTCACCTCTACCCCATTGCGGACATTGGACTTTGTCTATGGAACTGATGCACTACAATACTGAGAACTATATTCAGCACTGTATCTTCCCCTTTGTTCTACCAAATACACTTGCGTTGGACAACTGTGTCTATGTATAGCATTGTCTGATCCAAATGGACAGCATGCAAAACGTCAGGCACCACTCCACTGAGCTGACCAGAATAGATGGCTCCCCAACAGTGCAGCAATCTGCTGAAGCTGTTCTCCTGCTCCAGACGACATACATACCTTGGCAAATGTAGCTCAAGGCTGATCCCCGACCCCATCCGCCCCCCACCCCCACCCCCAACCTCACCCACCCATACAGACCACCAGGGGGCGCCGGAGAGATGGCTGCCCTGCCGGCAGTCTGTTTGTCTTTTCAAACTTTTTGTCATTTTATAGTTTGTTAAAAGTTTTGTTTTAATGTTCTTCGGTTTGTTTTATGTGTGTGTGTGGGGGGTGGGGGGAGGGGATCGGGGGAAACTTTTTTTCAGGTTCTTACCTTCCCGGAAATGTGATCAATTTTCGGATCACATTCTCCGGCACGCTCTGCGGCCTACCATCGATGGAGCTGGAAGTCTCCTCAGACTGTCGTGAGCCCCACCGCGGGGCGTGGACTTAACATCGGAGCTGATCCCTTGCCTGGGATCGCTCCCACCACGACCACCGTGGACTTTAACATCAAGGGCTCGCAGTCTCGGGTGAGGCCGAGTCAGGAGCTCCAACGTCGCGGAAGGTTCAACCAGCCCTGAGGCGAGGTTCGATCGTCCGGCGCGGGGGAGCTGACATCCCCCCCCGATGCGGGAGCTTGATTGCCTTGACGCGGAGGGTCCGAACGCCACCGGCTACGGGGGCTCAAGGCCCACGACCGAGGAAGAACTAAGGGAAGGACTTGAACTTTATTTCACCTTCCATCACAGTGAGGAATGTGTAGGAGTCACTGTGGTGGATGTTTATGTTAAAATGTGTTTTTTAAGTGATCTGTTGCTTTTAATTGTATGACTGACCTGGCCAATGAAATTCCTCGTATGTTGCAAAACATACTTGCCGAATAAAGTGTGATTCTGATTCTGATTCTGATTCTGATACACCACCCACCACACCCACCCATACACCACACACCCATACACCACCCACCCATACACCACACACCCATACACCACACACCCATACCCCACACACCCATACCCCACCCACCCATACAGCACACACCCATACACCACACACCCATACAGCACACACCCCCAAAACTGGGCCACATTCTTCCACATACTGGTGCTGGACGTTAGAGTCACAGGTCGTACAGCACGGAAATAAGCCCTTCAGCCCAACTTACTTATGCCGACCAAGATGCCCCATCTAAGCAAGTCCCACCTGCCCACATTTGGTCCACAACCATCACAACCTTTCCTATCCATGCAGTCTCCAAGTGTTATTTATATGCTGTTGTTCTACCTGCCTCAGCTGCCTCCTCTGGCGGCTCAATCCATATACCCACCACCCTCTGAATGAATACGTTGCCCCTCAAATTCCTATAAAATCTTTCTCCTCTCACCATAAACCTATGTCTTCTGGTCCTTGATTCCCTCCCATGAGTAAAGTGCATGCACCCTGCCAATTCCCCTCATGGTTTTATATACGTCTATAAGATCACCCCTTCGCCTCTTGCACTCCGAGGAACCGGAACATCAACCAACCATGTTCTCTAGAGATGCTGCCTGACCCGCTCAGTTACTCCAGCACTTTGTGTCTTTTTTCCACGAGATAATGTTCTGGCTTGCTCAAAATTTTCCCTAGAGCTCAGGCACCTCGAGTCCTGGCAACATCCTTGTAAATCTTCTCTGCACCCTTACTAGTTCACTGACATCTTCCCATTGGCGGGGTGACCAAAACTAAACACAGTCGTCTGAAGAAGGGTCTCGACCCGAAACATCACCTATTCCCCTTCTCCGGAGATGCTGCCTGACCCGCTGAGTTGCTCCAGCCTTTTGTGTCTATCTTTGGTTTAAACCAGCATCTGCAGTTCCTTCCTGCACACTCCTACTCCGAATGCAGCCTCACCAACGTCTTGTACAACTGCAAAATAGTGTTGTTGTAGAATTGAGTCGGTGCCAAGTTGCATTTGCTCAAAAACTCATCCAGAAGGTGGTGCCACAGGCTTTATGCGAACCCATGGAGTTGCAGCATTGATGGATGCTCCCACATCACTTCCAGCCAAAGCACAGAATGAACTGCAAGCATAATGTATTTTACATAATACTTGCCCCAGCCAGTGATAGCTTTTTAAAATATATATAATGGATAACATAAGCACACTCATTTGCTGCCTATCCATAGTAAATAAGCATTGTAAATGCATTTATCTAACCTCGTGATATTTGCCTTGTATTTTCATACCTGTGGCCTAACAATTTAGACCCTGTAGGATACAGAGTAGGAAGGAACTGCAGATGCTGGTTTACACCGAAGACAGACACAAACTGCTGGAGTAACTCGGCGGGACAGGCATCATATCTGGAGAGGAGGAATGGGTGACGTTTCAGGTCGAGACCCTTCTTCAGGGGAGACCAATCTTTCCCTCCTCACCTAAACCTATGTCCTCTGGTCCATGATTCCCCTATATTGGGTAGAAGACTCTGCGCTCTGAAGGAGGGTCTCGACCCGAAACGACGGCCATTGCTTCTCTCCAGAGATGCCGCCTGTCCCGCTGAGTTACGCCAGAATTTTGTATCTATCTGCAGGATACAGTTATCTCTCCATAATGTTTTTTTCACTGTGTTGTAATAAATCTGGCGTCTTCTGGACCGTTGTGCGATCATGAATGATCTTGTTGAAGGGTTTTATTGTACGATAACGTTTTGGGACCTCTACACAATGTACACAGGGAAAGAAGATGTCTAGAATCAGAGTCATAGAGTGATACAGTGTGGAAACAGGCCCATCGGCAACTTGCCCACACCGGCCAACATGTCCCAGCTTAACTAGTCCCACCTGCCTTTATATATATATATATATATATATGTTTTGAAATCCTGTGCAGAAAATCATGTACATTTGATTGATTTTAAAGCAATGTCTGATTTTTCCTCCGTTTTTGTCAGTGGCCTTCATTCCCACTGATCAAACTGATCGGAGACGGAGAGATTTGTCGTTAATTAGGCCCGACGAGGCACAAAGCCGTGAGCAGGACTGCAAATTTTCTCTTCAAGCAGAAGACAAAAAATTGCAAATCGGAACGGCTTCCTGTGACTGCTAGCGCAGTAACACTCTGAATGTAAATCAGACTAAGCAGTGCTGACAGATAAGCTATTTTGGTCTCTGTATTAAGGCTGCCGGGGACATTAACTCCAGGATGACTACAGCTGCACCGTGTACGCGCAGAGGATGCTTCCACTAGTGGGAGAGTCCAGGACCAGAGGCCGCAGCCTCAGAATAAAAGGACGTACATTTAGAAAGGAGATGAGGAAGAAATTTCTTTAGTCAGAGGGAAGCTGGTGAATCTGTGGAATTCATTTTCTTGATTAGAACGGTGTCAAGGGTTATGGAGAGAAGGCTGGAAAATTGAATTAGGAGGCAGAGATCAGCCATGATTGAATGGCGGAGTGGACTCGATGGGCCGAATGGCCTAATTCTACTCCAATAACGTGACCTTGTGAGATGACTGTGGAGGCCAAGTCAATGGATATTTTTAAGGTGGAGATTGACAGATTCTTGATTAGTAAGGGCCTCAGGGGTTATGGGGAGAAGGCAGAGGAATGGGGATGAGAGGGAAAGATAGGTCAGCCATGATTGAATGACGGAGTAGACTTGATAGGCTGAATGGCCTAATTCTGCTCCTAGAATTTACGTAGGTCCAATGTCTGTCCAAAACTGGGATGAAATAGGGCATTGCAGGTGACAGGCATTCATTCCTCAGTGAAAGAGTAGCTGAGAGAAACATTCATATTTGCTATCACAATTCAGGCAGCACTTTGGTGCAGCTGGTAGAGCTGCTGCCTCATAGCGTCAGAGACCCTGGTTTGATCCTGACCTCAGGTGCTGTCTGTGTGAAGTTTGCATGTTCTCCCTGTGACTGTGTGGGTTTCTTCTGGGTGCTCCGGTTTCCTCCCACATTCCAAAGAAGTGCATGTTTGTAGATTAATCGGCTTCCAGAAACTCCCCCTAGTGTATACGATGCAAAACTGGGCTACCACCAGGGGGCGCCGTACGATGGCAGCTCCGCCGGCAGTCTGTTCGATTTTTCACCTTTTTTTAATTTTTAGTGTTTGTTAAAATTTTGTTTTGAATGAATGAAAACTTTATTGTCATTCAGATATACACCTAGACACAGTGCACCTTGAACAACATTTCGTTGCATTAGACTCTCCAATCAGGTAAATAGTAAAAGTAAAAGTGCTAGGTGCGTCCATAAAAATGCCTCATGAGCATGGTTCTGTAAAATAAATATATATAAAAAAGTTTTAAAAAAGTGTCGATATTTAAAAAGTTCTAGCCTCGGTTTTGTTAATTGTTCAGTAATCTTATGGCCTGGGGGATGAAGCTGTTGCAGAACCTGGTTGTCCCGCTCTTCATGCTGCGGTACCTCCTCCCAGGATTAAGCAGTATAAACAGTCCAAATTGTGGGTGTGTGGGGGCTCTGGTAATGCCCTTAGCTCTAATCAGACAGCGCTTGTACCCCATGTCCATGATGGAAGGAAGAGAAGTCCCAATGATTTTTTCCGCTGTCCTCACCACTCTCTGAAGGCACTTCCAGTCCGCAGCTGTACAGCTGCCGCACCACGTAGAGATGCAGCTGGTCATGACCGACTCAATTGTGCTTCTATAGAAAGTGGCGAGGATGGGAGGGTGGAGGTGTAAACTTCTCAACCTGCGGAGGAAGAACATGGTCGGGAGCCAACACTGAAAGAGGAAGTGCGGAGGAATGTTCTTCGGTTTGTTTTATGTGGGGGGAGAGGGAGTGGATCGGGGGAAACGTTTTTACAGGTTCTCACCTTGCCGGAGATGTGATTGATCTTGCATCGCATTCTCCGGCGCGCTCTGCGGCCCTCCATCGATGGAGCTGGAGGCCTCCTCGGATTGTCGTGAGCCCCACTGAGAGGCGCGGACTTAACATCGGAGCGGATCCCTTGCCTGGGATTGCTCCCACCGCAGCCTGCGGACTTACCATCAAGGGCTCGCAGTCTCGGGAGAGGCCGAGTCGGGAAGCTCCAACGTCGCGGAAGGTTCAACCAGCCCCGACGCGAGGTTCGATCGCCCGGCGCGGGGGAGCTGACATTCCCCTGATGCGGGAGCAGATCACCTCGACGCGGAGGGCCCGAACGCCGTCGGCTACGGAAGTCAAGATCGTCCCGTCAACGGAGGGAGAACAAAGGGAAGAGACTTGAACTTTTTTTCGCCTTCCATCACAGTGAGGAATGTGGAGGAGTCACTGTGGTGGATGTTTATGTTAAAATGTGTTTTGGTTGATCTGGTGCTTTTTATTTGTATGACTGACTAGGCAAATGAAAATTCCTCGTATGTTGCAAAACATACTTGGCAAATAAAGTGTGATTCTGATTCTAAACTAAATACCTTTTTACACAAGTGAAAGAGGCAATGAATCAACTGACCCAGTTCACTCAATCTGTCGTATTATATCTGTAAAGCTTGTACAAAAATCATACTCTTGGCATTCATTGGAACAATATCTCTTTCGTGAGATAGTCACAAAATGATGGAGTAACTCAATGGGACAGGCAGCATCTCTGGAGAGAAGGAATAGGTGACGTATCCGGACGAGGCCCTTCTTCAGACTGAAAGTCAGGGGAAAGGGAAACGAGAGATATAGATGGTGATGTAGAGAGATAGAACAAATGAATGAAAGATATGCCAAAAAGTAACAATGATAAAGGGAAGATAGACACAAAAAGCTGGAGTAACTCAGTGGGACAAGCAGCATCCCTGGAGAGAAGGAATGGGTGACGTTTTGGGCCGAGACCCTTCTTCAGACTGAAAGTCACGGGAAAGGGAACCAAAATATATAGTCGATGAGTGGAGTGAATGAATAAGTGGTGTTTCGGGTCGAGACCCTGGAGAGAAGGAATGGGTGACATTTTGGGCTCAAAGGGCCGAAAGGCCAACTCCTGCACCTATTGTCTATTGTCTATTGCCTCCAGTGCTGTAAGGCAGCAACTCCGCCGCTGTGCCACAGGGTCTATTAACAGGCGCGCCAAGATTGGAAAGAAACCAACTGCAGCAACCGTCCAACTTTCCTGCAACAACGTCTCCAATCCTCAGTGTCCTCCGCTCCGAACGACAAGAGCAGTGATCACAAAGAAATATCATCTCCCGCCATCTTCCCCCGCTCGTACATTGTCGTTACCATCTCAAGATCATGGATGGTCAACCCAACAGCACCTTGGGAGCCTGTTCGACACACGCGCTCCTTCAGAAAGAGGAAAGCCACCACCGTTCTCCGAACTCCAACTGCGCACAGTCAGTAATCGTGACCTTACCCGAATCCTGGGAATTAATTTGAAAAAAGGATTTAAATTCAAATGTGATTTAAGAACATGGTCGGGAGCCAACACTGAAAGAGCAAAGTAGATAAAGCAACCCAAAATAAGATTCTTTCAACATTCCCTGACAAACGTTAGATAGCATATTTATCAGATGGAAATATGCGGCATAATTCTTTAATGAAACAGAATCTAATCTTTACAGAAATGACATTAGCATCTGCTTACAGAACCTCATCCTGTTTCCCCTTCTTCCCCTATTAACCCAGAGATACTTCAGGAAGGATTATCCTACAATCTAAAATCAATTTCCGCATTGATAATTGTCAGCGTTTCATCCTAATATGGTTCATGAGTTGATTGCATTATTTACAACAACAGATAAATATACAGTCCAGCAAATTCACATCAAACAGCACAATTATGCTTCATAATCAGGTGGCATGATGGCGCAGAGGTAGAGTTACTGTCTTACAGCGCCAGAAACCCGGGTTCGATCCTGCCTACAGGTGCTGTCTGTACGGAGTTTGGACGTTCTCCCCGTGCCCTGCGTGGCTTTTCTCCAAGATCTTCCGTTTCCTCCCACACTCCAAAGACGTACAGGTTTGTAAGCAAATTAGCTTGGTCTAACTGTAAAAATTGTCCCTAGTGTGTGTAGGATAGTGTTAATGTGCGGGGATCGATGGTCGGTGCGGACTCGGTGGGCCCCAAAGGCCTGTTTCCGCACTGTATCTCTGAACTAAACTGAACTAAACAGGAAGTGTTCTGGTGAGGCATCAAGTTTAACAAATTATTGCTCAAAATTATTAGCCTCTCGGTGATTTTGGTAATTCACATGAATTTCTGTTAATATCTCAGGGTGGATTTTCTGGTCCCAGAGCACTGCTGGATATCTGGTATTTCTCAAAATTATATTGAAATGAGTTTCCAATATTTTCTTTAATTGGTTCACTCGGGCAATTGATCACAGCCCTGTACATGGAATCACCCAGAGCACTGAATGACAGTAAAATTCAAGAGTTTAAGAAATGAAAGATTATGTTGCTCTTTAATGGTTGCAGTTCTTGTAAGTTTGCTAAATAACTTCAAACATGAGATCTCTGAAGAACTGAAAACATGCAATGCTAACGAGTACAATTATAATGGCGCATGGGATATTTGGGGATTTCGAATCATGAAGTCGTACAGCATGGAACAGGCCATTCGGCCCAATTCGCCCATGCTGACCAAGATGCCCTATCTAAGCTAGTCCCATTTGCCTGCGTTTGGCCCATTTCCCTCTGAATAGATACTTGGACACATTGATAGGAATTTAGGTCAAAGGGGGGCATGTGTGACTAACAGGTGGGGCATCTTAGTCAGCTTGGTCAATGGTGGCACAGTGACACAGCGGTAGAGTTGCTGCTTTAGAGCGCCGGAGACCCACATTCAATCGTGACTACAGGTGCTGTCTGTACGGAGTTTGCACGTTCTCACTGTGACTGCATGGGTTTCCTCTGGGTGCCCTGGTTTCATTCCTCTCTCCAAAGGTGTGCAGGTTTGTAGGTTAATTAGCATCTGTAAATTGCAAATTATACCTAATGTGTAGGATAGTGCTCGTGCATGGGGCGATTGCTGGTCAGCATGGACTCAGTGGGCTGAAGGGACTACGAAGTCAAAAGACTAAATACTACATGCCGATATCTGGCCTTCCAAGTTCTTTAATGAATTTAATGAGGATTTCAGTAGAAGAGTAAAGAGGTTCTTCTGCAGTTGTATAGGGCTCTGGTGAGACCACATCTGGAGTATTGTGTACAGTTTTGGTCTCCTAATTTGAGGCAGTGCGGCGTAGGTTCCTTTTGATTGAGGCAGTGCAGCGTAGGTTCACGAGATTGACACCTGGGATGGCGGGACTGTCATATGAGGAAAGATTGAAAAGACTAGGCTTGTATTCACTGGAGTTTAGAAGGATGAGGGGCTATCTTATAGAAACAATTATAAAAAATGATTCTGAAAGTTTTGAAGAGATCTCCTCTCATTCTTCCAAACTAATATAGACCCAGTTTTTCTTAAAAAGCTTTCATGAAGTAAATGTTTTCAGGTCAACCGAGCTTCACGATGAATCATTGACTGACTAACTTCTTGTTTAAATGCCATATCCACATCGTGCGACTGGCTTTACACTGGCAGAGATGTTAATGCATCAACTTCAGGTATAATTGACCCTGATATGGCCTGACGTAGATGGACGAGCAGAGGCAGCAACTGAAGCAGAAATCAATTAAGACGAGAGAAGCTACTTGGACTGAGAGGGAGAGCTAAGGGCCTGTGGCACGCAAATTACACGACCGATTACGTTGAGCCGAGACGGTCGAGCGAAGGTCGGGCGCGATTCCATGCGTACGCACAGCCGTCTGGAGCGGGTGACGTCATTTGAAGATGGACACAAAGCTGGAGTAACTCAGCGGGACCGGCAGCATCTCCGGAGAGAAGGAATGGGTAATGTTTCATGTCAAGACCCTTATTCAGTCTGAAAAGAAGGGTCTTGATCCGAAACGTCACCCATTGCTTCTCTCCAGAGATGCTGCCGGTCCCGCTGAGTTACTCCTGCATTTTGTGTCTATCTTCAATTTTGTTCCCTGCTTCTGCTGCTGTTGCAGGCGAGACATTGCGTCGCGCCAGGGTCTTGGGCCTGTCCCACTTTGGCCGTCAGTTCTGCGACAGGCCGTTGGCGCGCGAAGATTTTGTTCACTGCAAGAATTTCGTAGGCTCCACGCGATGTCGGGACCAGCCCCGCACAACTCCATACCCCTGCGCGCTTCTAAGTGGGACCCGCCCCTCGCGGCCATACGGTGCCCGTACGCCTAAAGGACCACGAGATCGCGTAATTTGCGAGCCAAGGACGCGTAAGTGGGACAGACCCTTCAGTTACCAGACCGAGTGAGTAACTATGTGACTCAGGTCTGGTGAAGTCATCCAAATTTGTCCTTGAAAATGGGAGTTAGATTGTATTGGAAATCATGTCAAAATATTCTTAGGCCCCTTTCGGTCATGGCTGACTTGACCATTGGTGTCTCCAGGGTTGGAGGACGCCTGTGCGTGACTTTGTTTAACGTCGGGAGACTGGTGCACAGACAGCCACCCCACGGCCCTTGACAGATCTGGGTCGGGATCCAGTGGCATGGAGTCCAAGACGACCGGAGACCCTTTTCTGTTGCAGCCTTCATCCGCCTTCCCAGCCGTTGTGACGCTCCACTAAGGTCAGCCATCGTCCTCCGCCTGTTCCACCGTTGAGGTCTTGGTTGGATTACTCTTTGTCAGGGACCTCCCCCTCGACCTTACCGCCATGGGTGGCCCTACCAGGAGCATAGCTCCGGACGGCATCGCTCTCAGGATCTCAGGACCACACAAGCTTCTCCACCACGACAGGGTGGTGACAATCCACGGAGAAGTCAAAATATACAGCCAACAGTAATGATCAATAGCAAGAGACATCTTGTTGTATGTGAGATGATGTTCGTGTGTCGATAAAGAGTCGACTTCAGTGCAAGAGTTACACAGCAATAGTCAAGCCATTCAATAGATAGAATTTGTAATGACTGCGTGTAACTGTGGAAGGTGTTTACACTCTTCTTCAGAGGGTAAGTGATGTGGTGTATATGTAAATACTGTAAGTCACAGAGTCATACAGCATGGAACTAGGCCCACAAATAGACACAAAATGCTGGAGTAATTCAGTGGGTCGGGCAGCATCTCTAGAGAGAAGGAATAGGAGACGTTTTGTATCGAGACCCTTCTTCAACTTGTCCTTACTGACCAAGATGTCCCATCTAAGTAGTTTCATTTACCTGCGTTTGGCCCAGATCCCTCACTCCCTTTCCTATCTATGTACCTGTCCAAGTGTCTGACATATGCTGTTACTGTGCCTGCCTCAACTACCGCTCCCGGCATGTCGTTCCATAGACCCAGCACCCTCTAAGTGACAAAGTTGTCCTACAGGTTCCAATTTTATCTTGCCCCTCTCATCTCTCATGGGGAGAAGGCAGGCACGGGTTATTGATAGGGGACGATCAGCCATGATCACAATGAATGGCGGTGCTGGCTCGAAGGGCCGAATGGCCCCCTCCTGCACCTATTTTCTATGTTTCTAAGTTTCTATGTATCTTAAACCTGTGAGCAGCACATATTGAGAGTTCCTTTGCAACTAAAGTTAGAATAAACATGCTTCTCTGAAGCTATTATATCCTGTAACTATGATTGTAGATAGAATATACCTGAGCTTTAGCAGTATCCAAGATCTGTTTTAGAATCTACTGTTTAGTTTAGTTCAGTTTAGTTTAGTTTAATTTATTGTCACGTCTACCGAGGTACAGTGAAAAGCTTTTTGTTGCGTGCTAGAAAGGCTATACATGATTATAATCGAGCCGTCCACAGTGTACAGATACATGATGAAGGGAATGGCACATAGCGCAAGGTAAAGACCAATTAAATATAGTTTGAGGGGCTTCAATGAGGTAGATAGTAGCTAGTTGTTGGTAGGATGGTCCATGGAAAATATAGACATAGACAAAAGATGCAGGAGTAGGCCATTCGGCCCTTCGAGCTAGCACCGCCATTCAATATGATCATGGCTGATCATCCAAAATCAGTCGATGGGCACAAATAGCTGGTGTAACTCAGCGGGATAGGCGGCATCTCTGGAGAGAAGGATTGGGTCGAGACCTTTCATCCAAAATCAGTTCCCCGTATCTGCTTTTTCCCCATATCCCTTGATTCCGTTAGCCCTAAGAGCTAAATCTAGCTCTCTCTTGAAAACATCAGTTGCCTCTTAACTGCTGGGAAGAAACGTTGCCATACAAATGCCAGAACTACAAACTTTGATCTGGTATTTTGTTGGTTCACATGCTTGATCAATGGTGTTTTATCATTCATGTTTTATTATTATTAATGTTTAGTGTTTTCTGAGTCATTCGTAACTGTCACTGTATGTCATGTTGTTACTTGTGGGCGGAGCACCAAGGCAAATTCCTTGTATGTGAATACTTGGCCAATAAACGCACTTACTTACTTACAAAAGCTGCACCTGATACATGGTTTTGGAACAGATCTGACACCCATAATACTTGGGAAAAGATGTTATGGCTCTAATTTTATGGCCTGTATTAAAGGTGGTTGTAACTCCAACTTTTGTCTATTAATCTTTTTAAGGGGTATGCAAGCAGAATTATTTATATAGACTGCCACCGGATGAACACAGACATTTTAACCTTTCTTTTTAGCTTTCATGTCTGAGTGAACTATTGAATTAACCTTTAGAATGTATTATTAACTCACTTTTGTGCACGTCATTTTTTTTGGATGTAAAACTCAGAAATAGTTTAAACTAGAAATGGTTTAAAAATGGCTTAAGGTGGCAGAGCAATAGAGTTACTGTCTTACAGCGCCTGAGACCCGGGTTCAGTGTTCGATCCTGACTATGGGTGCTTTCTGTGCGGAGTTTGTACGTTCTACCCGTGACCTGCGTGGGTTTTCTCCGAGATTTTCAGTTTCCTCCCACGCTCCAAAGACGTACAGGTTTGTAGGTTTAAGAAAGAACTGCAGATGCTGGAAAAATCGGAGGAAGACAAAAATGCTGGAGAAACTCAGCAGGTGAGGCAGCATCTTGGGAGCAAAGGAATAGGTGACGTTTCGGGTCTCGACTCTTCTTTAGATCGACTTCTCAAGAAGTGCTTCTCAAAACGTCTCCCTCGTACAAGCACCTCTTCTTACCCTGATGTATTCTGAAGCCCGCTGCAGTTGTTACTTCCTGCCAACCACATGAACAGACTCAGAGCCTCTTTCCCTCTGCCACTGAGCCGCTGTCCTTCACTGATGCGCTGATCCTACTCCTAGTCTTTCCCGTTCCGTGGTTAGTAGCCGGGCAATCCACCTGTGAGCCATCTCTCGCAGACTTCAGAACCAAGTCCATCCTATATTCTGGGGCAGGCTACACGACAATCCTGGTTCACCAGGCCACCATCTTACAGGGCTCGCAGTGCCGGAGACCCGGGTTGGATCCCGATTTCGGGTGCTATCTGTACGGAGTTTGTATGTCCCCCCCCCCCCCCCCCCCCCCCCGGGTGGGTTTTCTCCGAGATCTTCGATTTCCTCCCACACTCCAAAGACGTACAGGTTTGTAGGTAAATTGGCTTGGTAAATGTAAAAATCGTCCCTGGTGTGTGTAGGATAGTGTTAATGTGCGGGGATCGCTGGCCGGCACGGACTCAGTGGGCCGAAGGGCCCGTTACCACGCTGTTATCTCTAAAACCATTCTCAGATCACACCTCTGATCTCTAAAGCTTACGCACAGTCTGTTTTTAAGCTGCCGACTGGCAGCTCATAGTAGATTTACTGTGCGTCCTCATCTTTCTTGTCCTCCTGGTGAGCTGAGTCGAGAGGTAAATTGATGCTGGAGTTAAAATGGCTGGGTCTTTGTCAAGGTTTCTGTGTTGACTGTATTATTTATTAACCAGTGTTCTGGCACAGCATGCACTACCAAGCTTCATAGCTACATTTCCAGGCCAACTATATTTGTATTCCTGGGTTTGTTAATGTAAACAACTCCATGGAAAAACCATCCTGGTTTAATTGAGAGGAATCAACAGAGCTTTCACCGCTGTGATTAAATAGAGATTGACTTCAGTGCCTTTGAATAATTCACCTGGAGATACAAAATGCAGAACATGTTGCAACATTGTTCCTGAAACGCTACATTTCTGATTGTGTTCTCCGGCCGGGAGAATCTTTCCCACTGATTGTGAGTTTTGAAATTCGCAGGCGTGCTGTTTCACCAAGGAATGAAGGGATGGATTTTTTTTTTAACTTCCATGTGTTGTCCCAGAAGATGCGAACAAATCAATAAGGACATGAGTAGAGAAATACAGTTAGCAGAAGATAGAGACAAACAATGCTGGAGTTACTCAGCGGGTCAGGCAGCATCTCTCAAGAGAAGGAATAGGTGACATTTCGGGTCAGAACCCTTCTTCAGATTGCAATTGGTCTTTGGAATACAATTAGAGTCATAGTCATAGAGTGATACAGTGTGCAACAGGCCCTTCGGCCCAACTTGCCCACACCGGTCAACATGTCCCAGCTACAATAGTACCACCTGCCTGTGCTTGGTCCATATCCCTCCAAACCTGTCCTATCCATGTACCTGTCTAACTGTTTCTTAAACGTTGGGATAGTCCCAGCCTCAACTACCTCCTCTGGCAGTTTGTTCCATACACCCACCACCCTTTGTGTGAAAAAGTTACCCCTCCTTCACCTTAAACCTATATCCTCTGGTCCTCGATTCCCCTACTCTGGGCAAGAGACCCTGTGCATCTACCCCATTTCAGAATACTGGACGTTGGCCTGTTGGGGGCGCTGCGAGTCGGCTGCCCTGCCAGCAGTGTGCTCGTTATTTCAACTTTTTTTGTTTTTTTTGTGTGTCTAAATGTTAGTTTAGGTGTTTCTCGGTATGTCTTGTGTAGGGCGTAGGGGGGGGGGAGGGAGGGTGGGGGGGGGAGGGGGGGGGGGAGGGGGAAACCGCTTTCAGTCGCTTAATCGACGGAGAGGCAACATTTTCCATGTCGCCTCCCTCGCGGCCTAACAGCTTTGGTCTGAGCGGCCTTTCCCTGAGTCGGGCCCGGAGCTTCAGCAGCAGGCACATCGTGGTCTTATCCAATCACGGAGTGGGCGAACTCTTGCTCCGATCGCTGGCCTGGTGACTTTGACATCGTGGGGCTATGGTCTGTGGAGCATCTAGCCGCAGGCGTGTCATGGACTTACCATCCTGAGCCTGGGATCCCTTGCCGGGGATCGCCGGAGAAGAGCTCCGACCGCCGGCCTGCGGCCTATAACATCTTGAAGCTGCGATCTCCGGTAGGAAAGTGCCATAAGAAGCCGCGGAGTGTGTTTGATCATCCCGTCGAGAGGGCCTGTACATCGGGCCGTCCGTAGCGGCGACTAGGGAGGGTTCTTGGCCCCGACAACAGATGAACAAAGGAGGAGGATTGACTGAACCTTGTTGCCTTCCGCCACAGTGAAGAATACCGTGGTGGATGTTTGTGTTAAATTCTATTGTGTATTGTGCGTTCTTTTTAAGTGTATCGCTGCTGGCAAATTCATTTCACTGCACCTTCGGGTGCATGTGACGAATAAAATTGACTTATGACTTTGACTTTGACTTGGAATACTTCTTCAGAATGCAATTAGCAGGATTACTCTGAAAGCTAGCATAGGCTTGATGGGCCAAATGGTTTCCTTTGTCAGGAGGAAATACGAGAATAACAACTCTGGAAGCACACTGGCTACAGAAATTACTGTAACATCTTTTCTCCCACACAAGATAGTCAGCACTGCCTGTCCTATTGATGGAGTTTCATTTCAAGACTTTATGCCTCAAACCAATCTTTCCCATTATTCAACCTATGCATCCATCCTAATGATGTTCTGGCTTCCAATGCCAGACTCCTCACTGACTAATCCTTCAGTTGCAGTCAGACATTTTGTTTTCTAACTCAGTTTGTTTTTATAACAAATAATCCAAACCTTTGAAAGAAAACGATTTATGGTTTGTACTTGGCAGATTGTCTTTCTTTCTTTCTGGATTGCTGAGTTGGATCACAGCAGAAGTCCTACTGCTTAATTATTAATTCCTGGAGTCTTCAGATTAATCCTCAAGGAATGCCAACTTTACCCACAGAATGTTTTTTTGAAGTTCCTACCAAAGGCCCAGGGGCCAGTTCCAAGGTCCCCTGAATAGCTGGAGTGCCCAGAGGTAAAAAGGTGGCACAGCTCCAGAGACCCGGGTTCGATCCTGACTACGGCCGCTTGTCGGTACGGAGTTTGTACGTTCTCCCCGTGACTTGCGTGAGTTTTCTCCGACATCTTCGGTTTCCTCCCACACTCCAAAGATGTGCAGGTTTGTAGGTTAATTGGCTAGGTATGAAAATAAAATTGTCCTAGTGTGTGTAGGATGGTGTAAGTGTGCGGGGATCGCTGGTGGGAGCGGATTCGGTGGGCCGAAGGGCTTGTTTCCGTGCTGTATCTCTAAACTAAACTAAACTGAACAGGTTTAGGTTTAGGTTTGATATTGTCACGTGTACCGAGGTACAGTGAAAAGCTTTGTTTGTGCTATCTAAACAGATCAGATAATACCTTACAAAAATACAATCAAGTCATTTCAAATACAATAGGTGGAGCAAAGGGGAAGATACAGAGTGCAGAATATAGTTCTCAGCATTGTAGCGCATCAGTTCCATAGACAAAGTCCAATGTCCTCAATGGGGTAGAGGTGAATCGGACAGTACCCTAGCTCATGGAAGGAGCGTTCACAAGCCTGATAACAGAGGGGAAGAAGCTGTTCCTGAGTCTGGTGGTGCGCGCTTTCAAACTTCTGTACCTTCTGCTGGGCAGGTGCAGGAAGAAGAAGGAATGACCGGGGTGGGACAAGCTTCTTTTCCAAGGCAGAGCGAAGTGTAGATGGAGTCAATGGTGTGAAGTCTGGTCTGTGTGGTAAATCAACTGGGCTACAGTATATCGACAACTCCCTGTCAATGTTTGTGGTCGCAGGCAGAGCTGTTCCCAAGCCAAACTCTGATGCAACCTGACACTATGTTTTCTATGGTGCATCTGTAGAAGTTTGTAAGAGTCACTGGAGAAATGCCGAATTTTCCCAGCCTCCTCAGGACGTTGAGGCATCGGTGTGCTTTCTCCCTGAAACTTTCCTCCTCTGGTCCTGCCAGTTTGTCAAGATAGAGATTATATGACGACAATTCATCAATGTCCCAACTTCGCCTTGGGTCATGCCTTGGGTAATAAAACATAGTCAAATTCTAAGCAAAATTACCAATATCACTGCGCATTAGGGGTGGAATGGTCGGAGAAAGACAATAGTCACGGTGGCACAGCGGTAGAACAGAACTGTCATGGTGGCACAGCGGTAGAGTTGCTGCCTTACAGCAACATGCAGCGCCAGAGACCCGGGTTTGAAAGCGCGCACCACCAGACTCAGGAACAGCTTCTTCCCCTCTGTTATCAGGCTTGTGAACGGTCCTTCCATAAGCTAGGGTATTGTCCGATTCAGCTCTACGTTGACTACGGGTGTATGGAGTTTGTACGTTCTCCCCGTGATCTGCGTGGGTTTTCTCCGAGATCTTCGGTTGCCTCCCACACTCCAAAGACGTACAGGTTTGTAGGTTAATTGGCTTGATAAAAAAAAAAGTTAAATGGTCCAAGTTGGCGATATGCAGAGTACTGCCCTGCCGACTACAACATTCAGTAGGTTCAGAATAGACAATAGACAATAGGTGCAGGAGTAGGCCATTCTGCCTTTTGAGCCAGCACCACCATTCATGTGATCATGGCTGATCATTCCCAATCAGTACCCCGTTTCTGCCTTCTCCCCATATCCCCTGACTCCGTTATCTTTAAGGGCCCTATCTAGCTCTCTCTTGAAATTATCCAGAGAACCTGCCTCCACCGCCCTCTGAGGCAGAGAATTCCACAGACTCACAGCTCTCTGTGAGAAAAAGTGTTTCCTCGTCTCTGTTCTAAATGGCTCGCCTCTTATTCTTAAACTGTGGCCCCTGGTTGTGAAATTCTGAAAGAAATAGATGCTCTGTATTTTCTCCTGAAGTCATCGTACGTTTAAACATTTGGAAGTAACAACTCACATGTCCTCAGGATAGTCTGAAGCACTTCACAGCCGATTACATTTTTTCCGAAGTGTAGTCGTTGCAATGATTATAGCGAAGCAACAATAGTGAAGTCATAGACGGTGAGGACTTGCAAATAATACATGACCAGCTCATCCTCTTTAAAGAGCAGCACCGAATCTGCTATGGCAATAAAGATCTAGGTCCAACCTCTCATTTCAAGAAAGTTGTACTCCAATTTACTAGAATGTTGCCTGGGTTTCAGCAACTAAGTTACAGAGAAAGGTTGAACAAATTAGGTCTTTATTCTTTGGAGCGCAGAAGGTTAAGGGGGGACTTGATAAAGGTTTTTAAAATGATGAGAGGGATAGACAGAGTTGACGTGGAAAAGCTTTTCCCACTGAGAGTAGGGAAGATTCAAACAAGGGGACATGACTTGAGAATTAAGGGACTGAAGTTTAGGGGTAACATGAGGGGGAACTTCTTTACTCAGAGAGTGGTAGCTGTGTGGAATGAGCTTCCAGTGAAGGTGGTGGAGGCAGGTTCGTTTTTATCATTTAAAAATAAATTGGATAGTTATATGGATGGGAAAGGAATGGAGGGTTATGGTCTGAGCGCAGGTATATGGGACTAGGGGAGATTATGTGTTCGGCACGGACTAGAAGGGTCGAGATGGCCTGTTTCCGTGCTGTAATTGTTATATGGTTATATTTAAAATACAGGATAAAGGCGATAACCGTGGATAGATACAAAATACTGTAGGTACACAAAAATGCTGAAGAAACTCAGCGGGTGCAGCAGCATCTATGGAGCGAAGGAGATAGGCAACGTTTCGGCACGAAACGTTGCCTATCTCCTTCGCTCCATAGATGCTGCTGCACCCGCTGAGTTTCTCCAGCATTTTTGTGTACCTTCGATTTTCCAGCATCTGCAGTTCCTTCTTAAATACAAAATGCTGTATCTATCTACAGCATTTCTGTATCTGTGGAGTGAAGGAGTGGGTGACATTTTGGGTCGAGACCCTGACTCTTCTGAAGAAGAAGGGTTGCGACATCATCATCAGAGACCCACACCACCCTGGCCACACACTCATCTCACCACTGCCATCGGGAAAGAAGGTACAGGAGCCTGAGAACTGTAACGTCCAGGTTCAGGAACTGCTTCTTCCCTACAGCCATCAGGCTATTAATTCCAATCTCATAAGCTCTGAACTACAATAGACTATTATTATTATTATTATTATTATTATTGCACTGTTATTGTTTGTTCTTTTTTTTCCGAGTTTTAGTAATATTATTTATTTTGATTACGTATTCAGTTGTGCTGAATTTCTACCTAAGAATTTCATTGTTCTATCTGGGACATCTGACAATAAAACACTCTTGGCTCTTAACCCGAAACGTCACCCATTCCTTCTCTCCAGAGATGCTGCCTGTACCGCTGAGTTACTCCAGCATTTTGTGTCTATCTTCAATTTAAACCAGCATCTGCAGTTCCTTCCTGCACTTAAAGGGAATAATGTTTAGTACTGGACTACTCGACCGCAGTCGGTTTGTCTTTTTTAAATTTTGTCTCGGTAAAATATTGGCCCTTGTGGCTAAAGGGATCAGGGGGTATGGAGAGAAGGCAGGGATGGGATACTGAGTTGGATGATCAGCCATGATCATATCGAATGGCGGTGCAGGCTCGAAGGGCCGAATGGCCTACTCCTGCACCTATTTTCTATGTTTCTATGTTTCTAAATGCATGTTTTCACTCTAGTTTTTATTATTTTTTAGCTGTGTATATGTGGGGGGTGGAGGGGGGGATGTGCGGGAAACCGTTAATCTCTTCCCTGTTCGGGGACCTGACTTTTTCCCTGTTGGGTCTCCGGTGTCGTTGGGCCTAACATCGTGGAGCCAGTGGCGGCCTCTGGCCGGAACCAACCTGGGGGCTCCAGTCGTGGAGCCTGCGGACCTGACATCGCGGAGCTGGCCGACTTCGGAACGCGAAGAGCTGTGGTGGCGCGTGGCTGCATCTGGAGCTCGCGGGTCCCTGGTGGGAGACCGCTTTTTGGAGCTCCCGCAATGGCAACTTCTCCCGTCCGGAATCGCGGGGTTAAATGACTTGGAGCGGGGCCTAACATCACCCGGCGCGGCTTAACGGCCGCGGGACTTACCATCGCCCGCCGGGGGCTTTAACATCGGGAGCCCCAGTCGTCTCGATGCTGCAGTTGGACTGCTGGACCGCGGCAGAAGAACAAAGGGAAGAGATAAGACTTTTGCTTTCCATCACAATGAGGAGGTGTTGGAGACTCACTGTGATGGATGTTTGTGTAAACTGTATTAAGTGTGGATCTTGGTTCTTTTTGTAATGTAGAGACTAGAAAATGCAATTTTGTTCAAACCAAGCTGTTTGAATGACAATAACAGGCATTCTATTCTACAAGATAAATTCCAGTAAAGTCTGATTAAAGATAGTCTGAGGGATTCCAATGAGGCGGGTGGAAGGTCAGAATCGCCCTCGAGTTGGTGATGGGGTCTCGGGTGTTTGTGCCAATGTTGCTGCTTCATGGTAACCAATGCAGATACAAGATTTATATTCCTGATAACATAACTGAGTGAATTAAATTCTCCAACCACCATAGACAGATCCAAATTCATTTGCGTCCAGGTGTCTGAGTAACTAGACTACTAATGTACGCACTATGCTATCATTCACTTATTATTGCAAGAACACTCCACTGCAAGATAGAACTCTGGCAGCCTGCCAGTCTCCGTCTTAATAATCCCACAATGGAAGGATTCTCCTGGGACTGGGAGCTGAAGGCTATGCATGTTTAGTAGATATCCCACAGAACAATTTGGTCTTAGCTCTGGGCGACAGCATTAGGCACTATCATTCATATCTCTCAACGGTCTGTGCCAGGAATGAAACCATATCATTCGATACATGCGCGGTATTCAGGAAGTGCGCATCTTATCATTATCAAAGGCGCAGTGACTGATGATGCCAAAGACAATAGACAATAGACAATAGGTGCAGGAGTAGGCCATTCGGCCCTTCGAGCCAGCACCGCCATTCAATGTGATCGTGGCTGATCATCCCCAATCAGTACCCCGTTCCTGCCTTCTCCCCATATCCCCTGATTCCGCTATTTTTAAGAGCCCTATCCAGCTCTCTCTTGAAAGCATCCAGAGAACCTGCCTCCACCTGAGGCAGAGAATTCCACAGACATTAGTTTAGTTTAGTTTAGAGATACAGCACAGAAACAGGCCCTTCGGCCCGCCAATCTCCGCACACTTGCACTATCCTACACACACACACACACTGGGGACAATTCATTATTTTACCAAAGCCAATTAGCCTACAAATCTGTACGTCTTTGGAGTGTGGGAGGAAACCGGAGCACCCGGAGAAATCCCATGCGGTCACAGGGAGAAGGTACAAACTCTGCACAGTCAGCACCTGTAGTCAGGATCCAACCCGGGTCTCTGGCGCTGTGAGGCAGCAAATCTACCGCTGCACCACCGTGCTAACATGCTGTCCATCAGAATGGTATAGAGTAAATCTTTGTTTTTTTAATGCTGCCTTGAACAAGTTAAGTGATTCCAGAGCCTGAAAGAAAAGATATGCATATTTGGTGTTCCTAATCTCACCAATTTAGGTTTAGGTTTCACTTTATTATTTTCACATGAGAGGAATAGATGGGATACATGCATAGAGTCTCTTGCCCAGGGTAGGGGGGTCGAGAACCAGAGGACATAGGTTTAAGGTGAGGGTGGAAAGATTTAATGGGATCCTGAGGGGTAACTTTTTTACACAAAGAGCGGGGGTGTATGGAACGAGCTGCCGGAGGAGGTAGTTGAGGCTGGCACTATCGCAACGTTTAAGAAACATTTGGATGAGTACATAGATAGAATTGGTTTAGAGGGATATGGACCAAAAACAGGTAGGTGGGACTTGTGTCGATGGGGCATGTTGGTCGGCGTGGGCAAGTTGGATAAAGGGCCTGTTTCCACGCTGTATGACTCTATGACGTACCAAGATACAGTGAAAAGCTTTGGTTTGCCTGCTATCCAAACAGAACAGGTGTGCCGTACATAAATGCAATCAGATTAAACTCAAATACAACAGGTAGAACAAAGGGAAAGGTGCAGAGTGTACAGAATATAGTTCTCAGCATTGTAGCGCTTTGTGGTGCATCAGTTCCATAGACATAGAAGCTTCTAAGAAAGGGTGGCAATAAATATGGGTGACTTTAATTACATATGGACTAGATAAATCAATTTGGCAAGGGGAGTCTTGTGAATAAGTTCACAGGAATTGTATATTTGACCAATACTTGTATGGGAATGGTTTCTTAAGTGGAGGAACTGATCAGGGAGCAGGCTATTTTCGGAAAGTGCGTTGGTCGAATTTTAAATTCTGTTTGTGACTGAGAAACTTGAGTCTTCAGTACCTGAAACTTAAATAAAGGCAATTATTTATTGGGAATGGGGACAGAGGTAGTTAAGAAGGGCTGAAAAGGAATATAGATTAAAGGGGCTGGCAGTTCATCAGCAGCAGACATTTAAATAAATATTTCATGTCTCAGTGAGAAAGAAATATTCCACAAAAAGGTTGATTAATGAAGAAAGGTCGTGGAAGTTGGGAATGGAAAATTAGGACATAATCCTCATTCAAATATAAAGATTCCGAAGAAGGAATTGCGGATGCTGGTTTACTCCGAAGATAGGCACAAAATGCTGGAGTAACTCAGGCAGCATCTCTGGAGAGAAGGAATGGATTCGGGTCACGGCCCTTCTTCAAACTAAGAACTCAGTCTGAAGAAGGGTCTCGACCCAAATCGTCACCTATTCCTTTTCCCTTACGTTGCTGCCTGACCCGCTGAGTTACTCCAGCTTTATGTGTCTATCTAGGGACTTGTGAATGATGGGGAGAGAGTGAAAAAGTGGCACTGAGGTCAAGATTGGATCAGTTAGGATATTTTTCGACGACAGAGTTGACGATTCAACTGGCCAATTCCTAGTCTTAGTTCCCAACCTCTTATGAAGACAATAGACAATAGACAATAGGTGCAGGAGTAGGCCATTCAGCTCTTCGGGCCAGCACCGCCATTCAATGTGATCATGGCTGATCATCCACAATCAGTACCCCGTTCCTGCCTTCTCCCCATATCCCCTGACTCCGCTATCTTCAAGAGCCCTATCTAGCTCTCTCTTGAAAGTATCCAGAGAACCGGCCTCCACCGCCTTCTGAGGCAGAGAATTCCACAGACTCACAACTCTCAGTGTGAAAAAGTGTTTCCTCATCTCCGTTCTAAATGGCTTACCCCTTATTCTTGAACTCTGACCCCTGGTTCCGGACTACCCCAACATCGGGAACATGTTTCCTGCCTCTAGTGTGTCCAAACCCTTAACAATCTTATATGTTTCAATAAGATCCCCTCTCATCCTTCTAAATTCCAGAGTATACAAGCCCAGCCGCTCCATTCTCTCAACATATGACAGTCCTGCCATCCCTGGAATTAACCTGGTGAACCTACGCTGCACTCCCTCAATAGCAAGAATGTCCTTCCTCAAATTTGGAGACCAAAACTGCACACAATACTCCAGGTGTGGTCTCACTGTGTACAACAGACACCCTACTCGTGATGTGGAACATGTTCATCTAATTACTTCCTTCACAGGGTGACGGATACTGCTTTCCCAGCTCATTTCTTTCTTTTGGACAGGCACTTTATATCCTTCATGAAATGCTATTGATTAATATTAGATGAGGAACTGATGTAATTCGTAAGTACACTTGGTTTTATGTGTTTACATTCCTTTTGCTCAATATTTATTTTATAATGTAAGGACTTGGAAATTCATTTAACAATTTAAACATAGGAAAGATTTAAAGAGGAATATGGGCCAAATGCAGGCAGGTGGGGCTAGAGTAGATGGGTTCATTTAGATTGACATGAGCATAGATAGACACAAAGGACTGGACTAGCTCAGTGGGTCAGGCAGGTTCTCAGGAAAAAAAGGATGGTATAAACTGTCTAACCCATCGACCAAATATTTATGACTCGCACGTAGACAAAAATGCAGGAGAAACTCAGTGGGTGAGGCAGCATCTGTGGAACGAAGGAAATAGGCAACGTTTCGGGTCGAAACCCTTGGGTTTCGACCCGAAACGTTGCCTATTTCCTTCGCTCCATAGATGCTGCCTCACGCACTGAGTTTCTCCAGCATTTTTGTCTACCTTCAATTTTCCAGCATCTGCAGTTCCTTCTTAAACATTTACGACTCGCACCTCCAGATTCAGGGACAGTTTCTTCCCAGCTGTTATCAGGCCACTGAATCATCCTACCACAACCAGAGAGCAATGCTGAACTACTATCTACCTCAGACTATCTTTGATCGGACTTAACTGATTTTTCATTGCACTAAATGTTATTCCCTTATCATGTGTCTGTTCACTGTCAATGGCTCGATTGTAATCACGTGTTGTCTTCCCACTGAGTGGACAGCACGCAACAAAAGCTTTTCACTGTACCTCGGTACACGTGACAATAAACAAAACTAAACTGAATTGAACTTTGTTTTTGACCTTTCCGTTCCAGGAAACAGGCCCTCCCTATTCACTCGATCCAGTCACCATGGAATGTTATCTGCCTCGATTATGTCTCCCCTATTGCAAAGTAAAGAATCTTAGCCCACCATGACCTACCCGGCCTTGTACTGCCCTTCTAGCTTTCTTCCCCCCCCCCCGCACCTCCACCGCTACAATCAGTCTGAAGATGGGTCCCAACCCAAAACGTCACCTATCCATGTCCTCCAGAGATGCTGCCTAACCCGCGGAGTTACTCCAGCACTTAGTGTCTTTCCTTGGTAAACCAGCACCTGCAGTTCCTTGTTCCTAGCTCATTTAGCTGTTCATCGGAGATTCGGTTTTCTGGTCTTGACAACATGTTCATGAATTTGTGCAGATGCTAGTTCGCACCGAAGATAGACACAAAATGCTGGAGTAACTCAACGGGACAGGCAGCATCTCTGGAGATAAGGCAGCGGTTCCCATCCCTTCTCTCCAGAGATGCTGCCTGTCCCACTGAGTTACTCCAGCATTTTGCATGTATGTTCATGAATATGTCCTGCACTCTCTCTCTCTGCATGTTAACATCTTTCCTATAACGTCATGACCAGTACTGATGCAGTACTTAAATTGTGGCCTCATTAATTTTGCATACAGTTTCAGCATTACCTCGTGCTCTTATGTTTTGCGGCTCATCTAATAAAATAAAACATCCTGTGTGCCTTTTAACCTGCTAACTGAGCTGTTAGAGTAGCTATAAGCTTCTGTATATATATATTCCAAGGTCCTTTGTCATTCCACCCCATTCAATACTCTCTCATTTATTGTTCACGCCCACTATCCTACACACGAGAGTCAATTTACAATTTTTACCGAAGCCTGTCAGCCGACAAACCTGTACGTCTTGTGGAATGTGGGAGGAAAGCGGAGCACCCGGAGAAAACCTACGCAGTCGCGGGGAGAACGTGCAAACTCCGTACAGACAGCACCCGTAGTCAGGATCAAACCTAGGTCTCTGGCGCTGTAAGGCAGCAACTCTACCGCTGCGCCACCATGTCTCCCTTACCTTTTTGTACCTTCCCAAATACATTTCCTCTTACTTCTCTGGATTAAATATGCTTTGTTATCTGTTTATCTGCAACATTAAACCTTCCATGTTAAGGTCAAGCACTTAGCCAATTCTAGCATCTTCTGCAAACCTCTTTAACATGTCCCCTATATTTAGAACATAAAACATAGAAACGTAGAAACATAACATAGAAAATAGGTGCAGGAGTAGGCCTTTCGGCCCTTCGAGCCTGCACCGCCATTCAATATGATCATGGCTGTTCATAGAACTGTACAGCACATTACAGTACAGCCATTCAGCCCACAGAATCTGTGCTGAACATGATGCCAAGATCAACTCTGATCTACCTGCACATCATCCGTATTCCTCTATTCGCTGCATACCCCATGTGCCTATCCAAGACTCTCTTCAATGCCACTACCGTATCGGCCTCCACCACCAACCCCTGGCAGCGGGTTCCAGGTCCAAATGAATGAACAGATGACAATGTGGCTGGTGCCAGCTGGAACGCCCGCTCCGAGCTCCGTATCCTTTTCCCCTCCACCTACTCCTCCGCGCTAATTAATCTGGAGGAGTAAGTGATAGCATTTTCAACCTGGCAGAGGTTGCAAGGAGATAAACAAGAAGAAATTTGTCGTGAAACTCAGAACCTTTTTCTTGAAAATTCATCCTGCGGCGATATCTCAAACCCGGAGTGTTTGAGACCGTTGTCAAAATGTAATGATCGAAGGTAGACAAAAACGCTGAAGAATCTCAGCGGGTGAGGCAGCATCTATGGAGCGAAGGAATAGTTGACATTTTGGGTCGAGACCCTTCTTCAGACTGATGTGGGGGTGGGGGGGGCGGGAAGAAGAAAGGAAGAGACGGAGACAGCGAGTGATCAGTACCCAATACCCAGGCAAGATTCTTCATAATGTAGATAGTGACGATAGACACAAAGTGCTGGAGTAATTCAGCAACTCAGGCAGCACCTCTGGAGAAAAAGGGTCAGGACCTTCTTCTGAACATCTTCTGAAGAAGAGTTCCGGCCCCAAACATCACCCATCCTTTTTCTCCAGAGAAACTGCCTGGCCCACCGAGTTACTCCAGCACTTTATGTCTATCTTTGATAAATACAAGCATCTGTAATTCCTTTCTACACTCCTTCATAATGCGGCAGCCCATCTTTCCCATGCAAAACATAAAGTGCTGGTGGAACTCAGCGGGTCGGGCAGCACTGGTGGAGGTCACGGACTGATAGAAACATAGAAACATAGAAAATAGGTGCAGGAGTAGGCCATTCGGCCCTTCGAGCCTGCACCGCCATTCGATATGATCATGGCTGATCATCCAACTCAGTATCCCATCCCTGCCTTCTCTCCATACCCCCTGAACCCTTTAGCCACAAGGGCCACATCTAACTCCATCTTAAATATAGCCAATGAACTGGCCTCAACTACCTTCTGTGGCAGAGAATTCCACAGATTCACCACTCTCTGTGTGAAAAATGTTATCCTCATCTCGGTCCTAAAAGATTTCCCCCCTATCCTTAAACTGTGACCCCTTGTTCTGGACTTCCCCAACATCGGGAACAATCTTCCTGAATCTAGCCTGTCCAACCCTTTAAGAATTTTGTACGTTTCTATAAGATCCCCCCTCAATCTTCTAAATTCTAGCGAGTACAAGCCGAGTCTATCCAGTCTTTCTTCATATGAAAGTCCTGACACCCCAGGAATCAGTCTGGTGAACCTTCTCTGTACTTCCTCTATGGCAAGAATGTCTTTCCTCAGATTGTATCTTTGATATATTCAAGCATCTGCAATTCCATTCTACACTCCTTCACAATGCAGCAGCCCATCTTTCCCATGCAAAACATGAAGTGCTGGTGGAACTCAGTGAGTCGGGCAGCACCTGTGGATGTCATGGGCTGATGGCGTTTTGGGTTGGGGACTCGTCTCCAGACTAATCAGTCTGATCAATCTTTGTTGTTTAACATTTCACACGGATTTGCGTCCTAGACATGACATCGTTTGATCATCTCACGTCCGTGCCCATTCAATCATCTATCTGTCAGTTGCATCCATCACAAAGTCATAATTTAGAGTCATACAGCGTGGAAAAAGGCCCTTCGGCCCAACTTACATGTGCCGACCAACATGCCCCATCTAGTCCCATCTGCTCACGCTTGGCCCATTACCTTCTAAACCCATCCTATCCACCATGCATCTGTCCAAACGACTCTTAAATGTTAATAGCTGGAGCAGAATTTCATTCCCCCAAAGATATTAATGAAACCATTGGATTTTTATAACAATCAGCAAATACATTGAAAAAATGAACCTTTTAATTCCATGATTTTTAATTAATTAACTTAAGTGGCCAGATATTGATGGAATTCAAACACAGGACTAAAATACACCATCCACAAGAGATGAGGTGCAAGTATCAGCTGGTATCAGGTTGAGCGTCGTAGCCTAATGGGCCTGTCCCACTTAGGTGATTTTTTAGGCAACTGCAAGCGACTAGTTTGTCGCCACACGTTCGCCGGTGGTCGCCGGGAGTCGTCTCCTCAGTCACGCAAAAAGTCGTAGCGTCTTTCTGGTCGCCGCTGAATTTTCAATTTATTGAAAATGTTTCGGCGACAGTGGGTTTGACGCCAATGTGCGTAGCTTGACTTCTCCTGACGTCGGTGCTGTTGTAGGTTGTCGCCAGGATGACGGAGGTTGTCACCGGTTTATCGGCGACCTGCTACGACTATGACAGTCGCCGGCAGTTGCCTAAAAAAATCGCCAAGTGGGACAGGCCCATTAGTCATTGCTGTCTAGTTTTAACTCCTCACCTACCTTTTTTTTTCAAGTCAAGTTTATTCGTCACATACATATACGAGATGTGCAGTGAAATGAAAAGTGGCAATGCTCGCGGACTTGGTGCAAAAAGACAAACAAACAAACAACCAAACAAACTATAAACACAATCATAAACACACACATATTCTTTTACATATTAAATATTGTTGGCGGAAGGAAAAACGTTCAGTAAAGTTAGTCCCTGGTGAGATAGGAGTTTACAATCCGAATGGCCTCTGGGAAGAAACTCCTTCTCAACCTCTCCGTTCTCACAGCATGGCAACGGAGGCGTTTGCCTGACCGTAGCAGCTGGAACAGTCCGTTGCAGGGGTGGAAGGGGTCTCCCATGATTTTATTGGCTCTAGAGTTGCACCTCCTGATTATATAGTTCCTGCAGGGGGGCGAGTGAAGTTCCCATAGTGCGTTCGGCCGAACGCACTACTCTCTGCAGAGCCTTCTTGTCCTGGGCAGAGCAATTCCCAAACCAGATGGTAATATTTCCGGACAAGATGCTTTCCACAGCCGCTGAGTAGAATCACTGGAGGATCCTCGGAGACACTCTGAATTTCCTCAATTGCCTGAGGTGGTAAAGGCGCTGCCTTGCCTTACTCACGAGTGCTGAGGCGTGTGATGTCCATGTCATATCCTCAGCGATGTGGACTCCCAGATACGTCCTCTTATCAAATATCAAAGTCCTAACCGGTGATTTGTTTCCAAAACATTTTTGGAAGCTTTTCTGTCAAGAAAACATTTTTTTCGGCTTATTCACAATTATAAAGCAGATACAATGAGTCAGGGAAACATGACTTCAGCTTCCTGTCTGGAGCACAGTGGTGCAGCTGGCAGAGCCACTTCCACACAGCGCCAAAGAACCGGGTTCGATCCTGACTGTGGGTGCGGTCTGTGTGGAGTTTGCACGTTCTCCCTGTGACCAGGTGGGTTTCCTCTGGGTGCTCTGGTTTCCTCCCACATCCCAAAGACGTGCAGGTTTGTAGGGTAATTGGCTGCTGTAAATCGGTACTATCCTTGACTTTGCTGGCTTTACCCTTGCACTAAACGTTATTCCCTTATCATGTAAATAGCTTGATTGTAATCATGTATTGTCTTTCTGCTGTGTGGTCTGCATGCAACAAAAAGCTTCTCACTGTACCTCAGTACACGTGACAATAAACTAAACTGAACTAGTGTGTAGGGAGTGGTCATACAGTCATTAGTGATAGGAGCAGAATCAGGCCATTCGGCCCATCAAGACTACTCGCCATTCAATCATGGCTGATCAATCTCTCGCCTCCCAACCACATTCTCCTGCCTTCTCCCCATTACCCCTGACACCTGTACTCATCAAGAAGTGGATTCACATCGAACTAGAGTGAACGGCTGATTAAGGGTCGACAAGAACTCGGTGGGGTGACACTCCTGTTTCTATTCTGTAGCCATCAATCAATCAATCGATCAAATGAAACTCAAATAGTGAAAGATTCCCCTTTCTCAACTGGACAGTGAATTAGCACAACTCACATTTAATTAATTATTTAATTGTCCAAAATTAATTATCTAATTCCAAGGTTAAATGTAACGATATTTCTGGGTAATAATATTGGCTATTTATTCAAGTTCAGGGAGAAAAGAACAGTTAAAACATGCTGGATAATTATATCAAATGTAATTATATTATATACTGATATCAATATTTGGATGAGAACATACAGGGCAAGATTAGCAAGTTTGCTGATGATACAAAAGTGGGTGGTTTTGCAGATAGTGAAGATGGTTGTGAACAAATTGCAGCAGGATCTGGATCGATTGGCCAGGTGGGCAGAGGAATCGTTGATGGAATTAAGTACAGAGAAGGGTGAGGTGTTTTTATTTTGTGACGTCTAACATGGGCAGGACCTACACAGTGAATGGTAGAGCTCTGGGGGAGTGTTGTAGAGCAGAGGGATCTAAGAGTACAGGTGCATGGTTCCTTGAAGGTGGAGTCGCATGTGGATAAGGTGGTCAAAAAGGCGTTTGGCACATTGGCCTTCATTAGTCAGAGTATTGAGTATAGAAGTTGGGAGGTCATGTTGCATTTGTATAAGACATTGGTGATGGATTTGAGTATTGGAGTATTGTGTTCAGTTCTGGGCACCATGTTATAGGAAAGATATTGTCAAGCTTGAAAGGGTACAGAGAAGATTTATGAGGATGTTGCCAGGACTAGAGGGTCTGAGCTATAGGGAGAGGTTGAGTAGGCTGGGTCACTATTCCTTGGAGCGCAGGAGGATGAGGGGTGATCATATTGAGGTGAATAAAATCATGAGAGGAATTGATTGGGTAGATGCACAGAGTCTCTTGCCCAGAGTAGGTGAATCAAGGACAAGAGGACGTAGGTTTAAGGTGAAGGGGAAAAGATTTAATAGGAATCTGAGGGGTAACATTTTCACACAAAGGGTGGTGGGTGTGTGGAACAAGCTGCCAGAGGAGGTAGTTGAGGCTGGGACTATTCCAACATTTAAGAAACAGTTAGACAGGTACATTGATAGGACAGGTTTGGAGGGATATGAACCAAACGTGGGCAGGTGGTACTTGTGTAGTCGGGACATATTGGCCGGTGTGGGCAAGTTGGGCTGAAGGGCCTGTTTCTGCACTGTATCAGTCTATGATTCTATGACTATTAAGAAGTTTTCATTTTACTTATTTTTAACATTACATGCTTTATCAGTTTCTATTATTCATGATAAGAATTATTAACCTCAATTCATTGTTCATATGATTTATGATCTCAGTAATATTCCCTCACACTAATGCCCATATTTTAAATTCAGAGTCCCACGACATGTCCTTTCCATCACACATTGAAATTAGGAACATTACAAAGAAACCTTCCTTCACAAACTTGCTGCAAGTTTTAAAACTTGAACAAATCAATTATTGTGAGCTAAAACATAGAAGTTAAAATATGGAAATGGTGTTATCACAGCCTTCAAAATTGACGTAATATGATGAATGGATTTCAATAGTTACATTTTAATACAGAATATATAGTGCAAATAAATGAAACTGTATTATTTCTAATTGGGAAAAATTGAAATTCCATATCCTTATATAACCAAAAACTAAAATATTAATTCACTTCTTCAGGGGAAAAAAATGTTACATTTATTGATATTTTTAATAATGTATTTATTAATTTCTTGTTATCTGGGCATCTAAGGAAAGGCAACCAGTCATTATCCATGGAGAAACAAGGAACTGCAGATGCTGGTTTACAAAAAAAAAGGATACAAAGTACTGGAGTAACTCAGCGGGTCAGGCAGCGTCCCTCTCTTCCACCTTTCTTTCTCCCCCCCCTCTGCCCACCTACAGCCAGTTTCCAGTGGTGCTGCCTGACCTGCTGAGTTACTCCAACACTTTGTGTCGTCTATCATTACCCATCCCTAATTGTCCTTGAGATGTTGGTAGTGAGGCACTTCTTGGTGAAGGTACTCAGTGCTGTTCAGAGACAGGTTCACTGATGTCAAATATAGGATTATTTCATACATTTCCAAGTCAAGACCACTTGTGTGGCGTGGTGGCGCAGGGGGTAGAGTTGCTGCCTCACAGCGCCAGAGACCCAGGTTCGATCCTGGCCTCGGGATAATAGACAATAGACAATAGGTGCAGGAGTAGGCCATTTGGCCCTTCGAGCCAGCAGCGCCATTCAATGTGATCATGGCTGATCATCCCCAATCAGTACCCCGTTCCTGCCTTCTCCCCATATCCCCTGACTCCGCTATTTTTAAGAGCCCTATCTAGCTCTCTCTTGAAAGTATCCAGAGAACTGGCCTCCACCCCCCTCTGAGGCAGGGATCTGTAGTCAGTGTGGGGTTTTGAACGTTCTCCACGTAGGAGGCCTCCGGGTGCTCCGCTTTCCTCCCACTTCCCAAAGACGTGAGGGTTTGTAGGTGAATTCATTTCGCCTCAGTAATTGCCCTTAGCTTAGCAAGTGGATGTGAAAGTGAGATAACATGGAACTAGTGTGAACGGGTGATCAACTTGGTGAACCCGATGGGCCAAAGCAGCTGTCTCCATGCTGTATCTAAATCTATAAAGTTTATCTGCAGCTTGGGCCACAGTTTAAGAATAAGGAGTAAGCCATTTAGAACGGAGACGAGGAAACACTTTTTCTCACAGAGAGTTGTGAGTCTGTGGAATTCTTTGCCTCAGAGGGCGGTGGAGGCAGGTTCTCTGGATGCTTTCAAGAGAGAGCTAGATAGGGCTCTTAAAAATAGCGGAGTCAGGGGATATGGGGAGAAGGCAGGAACGGGGTACTGATTGGGGATGATCAGCCATGATCACATTGAATGGCGGTGCTGGCTCGAAGGGCCGAATGGCCGACTCCTGCACCTATTGTCTATTGTCTATTGGCACTTCTGTAAATGCCCAACAGGGCGGAGATGATTGGCCAAATTTCCCCTTTGGTCTAACTTTCTGATTCACTGGAATTACAGCGACTTAATAGAAAATTATATGGACCATAGAGAACAGTACAGCACAGAAACAGGCCCTTCGGCCCACAATGTCTGTGCTCAACTTAATGGCAAGTTAAAGTGATTTCTGCTCGCACATTCATATCCCTCCCCTCCCTGCATACCCATGGACCTATCCAAAAGCCTCAATTGCCATTGGAATAGAACATAGGAGCGTTTAGCACAGCAGCAGTCCTTTCACCCCACAGTGCCTGTGCCGAACACGAAACTGATCTCATCTGCCTGTCCGTGATCCATATTCCTCCATTCCCTGCATATTCACGTGCCTATGTAATTGCGTCTTGAACGCCACTATTGTATCTGCCCCAACCACCATCCCAGACAGCGCGTTACAGACACCCACCCACACAAAACTTGCCCCAAACATCTCCTTTAAACCTTGCCCCTCTCACCTTAAAGCTATGCCCTCCGTCTTTGACACTTAATAGTCTACCTCCATTTTGTTACAATGGCATTGCAGATGCCGCTCTGATAGTTACTGACAAAGGTCTGAATAGATGGCCTTCTTCACATTGTGCGCTTGTAAGCTTTGGTATTTATCACAACGTGGCCCTCAGGGTGAAGGGACCGTCAATAGTTGCTCACTGCAGGAATGCAAGGAAGTAGATTAAGCATCATGTGCCTGACCAGTTCGGTTGCTAAGACACTGAGTCTGGAATGATTGCTCTCATATTAACGCCTATTATTTAAAGAGACCCAGTTTTTTAATTTCCAAAGCTGTCTCTTACTAATCTAACTCCTCTCTTGCAGCTTTTCCATGACTGAGAAAAATCCTGCATAAGGGAACATTAAAGTTACTTGGGTAATAATCAATGAAAACTAGATAGCAACAGCATTTTAGTTCAGTTTCGTTTAGTTTAGAGATACAGCGCTGAAACAGGCCCTTCGGCCCACCGGGTCTGCGCTGACCAGCAATCCCCGCACATTAACGCTATCCTACACACACGAGGACAATTTAAATTTATACCAAACCAACTAACCGACAAACCTCCCTACGTCTTTGAACCAACAAACCTGTACTTCTTTGGAGTGTGGGAGGAAACTGAAGATCTCTGAGAAAACCCACGCAGGTCGCGGGGAGAATGGACAAACTCCGCAAAGACAGCACCCGTAGTTGGGATCAAACCCCGGGTCTCTGACGCTGCGAGGGCTGTAAGATAGCAACTCTACCGCTGATCCACTGTGCCACCCTTTCATTACCAAATAATATCAGGATAACTTTTATTTCAAGTCAGAGATAGGGGGGATGGTAAAGACACGACAAGGGTGGGGGTTGGGGTCAGAGAAGGCGGGGCCTCGACCCGAAACGTCACCCATTCCTTCTCTCCAGAGATGCTGCCTGTCCTGCTGAGTCACTGCGAGTGACGTTTCAGGTCGAGACCCTTCTTCAGGCGGAGAGTCAGGGGAAAGGGAAATTAGAGATATAGGCAGCGATGTAGCGAGATACAGAACAAATGAATGAAAGATATACAAAAAAGTAATGATCACAATGGAGACAGGCCATAGTCTAGCTGTGGTCTAGCTGAAAAGGAGTTACAGACAATGAGACTCAACCAGGCGACTTTGAAGCTGGCACGACGACCTGCGTAGAGGGGAGGAACAGCGAGAAAATGTTTTAATTAAATTTAGTGACAATCAAGTGAAATAATGGGGAATACAATTGAATGTGATACTAACCTCAACGAATTGAGAATTAAGGGACAGACGTTTAGGGGTAACATGAGGGGGAACTTCTTTACTCAGAGACTGGTAGCTGTGTGGAATGAGCTTCCAGTGAAGGTGGTGGAGGCAGGTTCGATTTTATCATTTAAAAATAAATTGGATAATTATATGGATGGGAAAGGAATGGAGGGTTATGGTCTGAATGCAGGTAGATGGGACTAGGGGAGAATACGTGTTCGGCACGGACTAGAAAGGCCGAGATGGCCTGTTTCCGTGCTGTAATTGTTATATGGTTATATGGTTATACTTGCAGCTGGCTTCAGTCTAGATATCTACTATGATAAAAATCATATTTATATATTTTTTGATAATAATAAAAATTATATTTCTAAGGCAGAGATAGATAGTTTCTTCATTATTTCGGGTGTCAGGGGTTATGGGGAGAAGGCAGGAGAATGGGGTTAGGAGGGAGAGATAGATCAGCCATGATTGAATGACGGAGTAGACTTGATGGGCCGAATGGCCTAATTCCTCTTCTATCAGTTATGACCTTATGAGTTTGAGTTCAGGCTATGACCACAGCTGCAAATATTGCTAAATCATACGTCTAAATTCTTGCTATTTTATGCCCCTTATTTTATTACTCTTTAAATTTATGGACAGGATAAATAACCACTTGACTGCATGTTCCACTGCATCCATGTTGAAAGATAAATATTCAACACTGTCCATTCATGTTTCACGCCTGTGCTAGTGTGTGTGCCCCGTGAATTCTACAAGATTAAACAAGATTTAGAAATAGCGTGGCATAAATAATCCAAAAGGCATTTGAAAGCTAATAAAATGTATACCATGGCTTTTGTTTCATGTAAGAGCTGGACTGACAATTAGGAATCCTTTTCATTTTACATATCTTAGCCAGTGGGTCAGGCAGCATCCCTGGAGATGTTTCGAGTTGTTACCCTTCTTCAGACATCCCTAAAACAAACACAAATGGTTTCACAACAATCATGGCAAGCTGCTGCCTTACAGCGTCAGAGAAACATAGAAACATAGAAAATAGATGCAGGAGTAGGCCATTCGGCCCTTCGAGCCTGCACCGCCATTCAATATGATCATGGCTGATCATCCAACTCAGTATCCTGTACCTGCCTTCTCTCCATACCCCCTGATCCCTTTAGCCACAAGGGCCACATCTAACTCCCTCTTAAATATAGCCAATGAACTGGCCTCGACTACCTTCTGTGGCAGAGAATTCCAGAGATTCACCACTCTCTGTGTGAAAAATGTTTTCCTCATCTCGGTCCTAAAAGATTTCCCCCTTATCCTTAAACTGTGACCCCTTGTGACCCCAGAGACCTTGGTTCGATTCTGACTACGGAGTTTGCACGTTCTGCCCGTGACCTGCTGTGGGCTTTCTCCGAGATTGGGTTTTCTCCGAGTATCCCCCCACACTCCAAAGACGTACAGGTTTGTAGGTAAATTGTCTTGGGTGTAAATGTAAATTGTCCCAAGTGTGTGTAGGGTAGTGTTAGTGTGCGGGATCGCTGGTTGGTGAGGATTCAGTGGGCCGAAGGGCCTGTTTCTGCGCTGTATTTCAGAACTAAACTGATGATTTCTTTGAAAAGCTCTGTTTGGTTGAGATGGGGAACAGTGCTGGTGGTTAGAGGGCTTCTCAAAAATAAATTTCACAATTGGGGTCCAATTTGTCCGCGAGTAAATTAGTCCATGTCTCCTGCCGCATGAGGCTACAGCACAGCCGATCCCTACATGGAACAGTAACAGACATGCTAGAAATAATCTTCTCCGTGGATTGTCAACTTGTCATGGTGGAGAAGCTTGTGTGGTCCTGAGATCCTGAGAGCGATGCCGTCTGGAGCTATGCTCCTGGTAGGGCCACCCATGGCGGTAAGGTCGAGGGGGAGGTCTCTGACAAAGAGCCAATCCAACCAAGACCTCAACGGTGGAACAGGCGGAGGACGATGGCTGACCTTAGTGGAGCGTCACAACGGCTGGGAAGGCGGATGAAGGCTGCAGCAGAAAAGGGTCTCCGGTCGTCTTGGACTCCATGCCACTGGATCCTGACCCAGATCTGTCAAGGACCGTGGGGTGGCTGTCTGTGCACCAGTCTCCCCACGTTAAACAAAGTCACGCACAGGCGTCCTCCATGAGAGGACAGTCAGACTCGTTCCGCGTGACCCGCCGATGATGATGTGGCCCAAACCAGCCATGGATTACCCACACAATGGGAGATGTAGGGGCCATGTTCATGACCTACATCGTTCTCACTTCTGTAAAACATTGCAGGGCATTTTAGCCTGGAGCTAGTTGTGAGATACAGTAATGGAACAGGTCTAATGGGCTGTAACATACCTTTGAAAGACCGTCTTGCAACTAATTATGATTCCAATAGCGTGGATTTGAAGCAAGATTCAGGAAGAATGCTGAGATTGGATTTGAGGCATCGACTCTAATGATGTTTCATAAATTCATAGCTTCATAAGTTCTAGGAGCAGAATTAGGCCATTCCACCCATCAAATCTCTCCGCCACTCAATCATGGCTGGTTCATATTTCCCTCTCAACGACATTCTCCTGCCTTTGCCCCATCTCCCTTGGCACCCATACTAATCAAGAATCTGGCAATCTCCAACTTAAAAATATTCCATGATTTGGCCTCCACAACCTTCTGTGGCAATGAATTCCACAGATTCACCAGCCTTTGACTAAAGAAATTCCTCATCTCCTTTCTAAAGGTACATCCTTTTATTCTGAAGCTTTGCCCTCTGATCCGAGACTCTCCCACTAGTGGAAAATCCCTTTCCCCACATCCACTCTATCCAGGCCTTTCACTATTCTGTAAGTTTCAATGAAGTCCCCCCCCCCCATTCTTCTAAACTCAAGTGAGTACAGGCCCAGTGCCGACAAACGTTCATCGTACATTAACCTAATCATTCACGGGATCATGTACCGTGTATAAACTCAGCACCTTTCCAATGCTTCTGGCCTCCAAGCCTATAAACCTACAAATGGATTGAAGACATGTAAAATCTGACCACTGTGACGAGTGGAAAGCCCAAGATTAGGGATGTGCAAAGATTGGGGAGGTGGGGGAAATGGAGTCAGTCTACCCCATGACAGAAGGGGGAGGAGTTGTACAGTTTGATAGCCACAGGGAAGAAGGATCTCTTGTGGCGTTCTGTGCTGCATCTTGGTGGAACCAGTCTGTTGCTGAAGGTGCTCCTCAGGTTGACCAGTGTGTCATGGAGGGGGTGAGCTGCATGGTCCAGGATGCTCCGCAGTCTTGAATCAATGGATACTTTTAAGGCAGAGATAGATAGACTATTGATTTGTACGGGTTGCAAGGGTTGTTGGCAGAAGGCAGGGGAATGGGGTTAGGGTGGAGAGATAGATCAGCCATGATTGAATGGCGGAGTGGACTTGATGGGCCTAATTCTGCCCCTATCACGTTTAAAATATACGCAGCCTCTGCATTGTTACCGAGCTTTCATTAAAGGGAAGTGATTTTCTTCATGGGTCATTAGTCAAGCTTTCACCATTGAAACGGTTTGTTTTGTGCGTATTTCACGGAATCATCAATTGCTGTGACACATAAAAAAATGAGGATTCAGCAAGTGTTATTAAACCATTTTTAACCAGAATTCTTTCTTTACCCAGAGCAGTGACGTTAAGTGGAATCGGTGTTTTAACTATTAATCTAGACCCATTATATGGAGAATGAAATGATTTCTCGAGTACTGCAACAAATCAAACTTCTGCGGATGGTTAAAAGCTATTTCTTTCTCCACTCTCAAAAAGTCTTGAAAGAATGATTGTGGCTTCGTTTAGAGATACAGCATGGAATCAGGCCCTTCGGCTTATTGAGTCCATGCCGACCATCGATCACCCTTTCACGCTAGTTCTTTGTTATCCCACTGTCAAAGCCGCCACAGCCAGACATAAAAACAGCTTTTTTCCTCGAGCAGTAGCTCGACTCAATAATCAAGTCTGGAGCCTCCTTTTGCACTGGTATTTTATTTCATTCGCATGTTTAAAGTATAATGTTTTATTCGTAATGTTTAATGTTTTATGTGTCATTCTAAATTGTTTACTGTATGTCGTGTTGTTACTTGCCAGCGGAGCACCAAGGCAAATTCCTTGTATGTGAACATACTTGGCCAATAAACGTATTCATTGTCAGTCATCACTTTCTCGTTCACTCCCCAACACTAGAGGCAGTTTGCAGAGGCTATAATTAACGGACAAATCCTCACGTCATTGGGGTGTGGGTGGAAACCGGAGGGAACCCACCCGGTCGCAGGGAGAACGTGCAAACTCCACACGGACAGCGTCCAAGGTCAGGCAGTGCAAGGCAGCAGCTCTACCCGCTGCAGTACTGTGCCGTCCCTAAATTGTAAATAGAACACAACTTCAATGTATAAACCCTTTTGAGAAAGACAAGAAATAATTATCTTTGAGAGGATATTTTCAGGGTGATATCTCTTTGCAAACTGCCATAATAGAACCAATTATATATTTCAACCATTAGATTTAAAGATGGTCAATGGAATGTTAAATTAGAATGTGCTTAAAAATCAATCAGGTTTAGCTTAGTTTGGAGATACAGTGCGGAAACAGGCCCTACGGCCCACTGAGTCTGCGCCGACCAGTGCGGGAACAGGCCCTACGGCCAACTGAGTCTGCGCTGACCAGTGCGGGAACAGGCCCTACAGCCCACTGAGTCCACGCCGACAAGCTATCCCCACACATTAACACTGGGAACAATTGACAATTTTACCAAGCCGATTAACCTACAAACATGTACATCTTTGGAGTGCGGAAGGAAACCGGAGCACCCGGAGAAAACCCCTGCAGGTCACGGGGAGAACGTACTGTACAAACTCCGCACAGACAGCACCCGTGGTCAGGATCAAACTTGGGTGTCTGGCACTGAGGGGTAGCAACTCTACCGCTGTGCCACCGTGCTGCCCAGGTGTGGGGCATAGTATCAGTATATCTTTATTGTCATTTTCCTGAGTACTCACATACCCAGAGGAAACAAAAAAACGTTACTCAACCAGTGTCCATTCAGTGTGCAGTACAAATAACAACAAATAACTAGAAATAAAAAACATATATCATGAACAAATTAAATTAAACACTCTACTCTCTACTAATGGTTTGTGACGTTCGGAAACGGCACAGTCCAGCATGTCGTATATAGTTAAGGGGCTGTCCCACTTGGGCGACCTAATTGGCGAGTTTAGAAAAGTTTGAAAAAATGACATGTTGAAGACCTCCTTCGACTATGTTGAAGACCAGCTTCGACTAGCTACAACTAACTTCGGGATAATTGGACACCGAATAGTGGAGAGTGAAGACGACCGCCTTCGACCTCCCTTCGACTACGAAGAAGGTTCTCGACCCGAAACGTGGCCTACTCCTTTTCCCCATAGATGCTGCCTCACCCGCTGAGTTTCTCCAGCATTTTTTGTCGACAGTCAAACATTACGTCAGGTTTATCAAAATTGCACTAAAACATGTTATGGTTTGGAGTTTTTACTCAATAATTTTACTCATGAAATCTTCAAACTACTTTTGTTTCTTCAGTCAAACATTACACGTCTGGTTTATCAAAATTTTAATAAAACATGCTATGGTTTTGAGTTTTTAACTGAATAATTTTACACATGAAATCTTCAAACTCGTCTCGTTTCTTTGGGTGGGTTGGTGAAAATCACTAACTGTAATCTTTGCTGGTTTCTGACTCTGTTTGTTAAAGCAGCCCCACAGTTCGATAGTTAGTACTTCCAGACAACTGCATTTTTGTTGTTGAAGGTGAATCACCAGTTAACAGATTTTATCAGGCAGCTCTCTCGCCTGCTCACGCCACTGCAGGTCAACAGGCTGGATGGAGCTTTGCATTTTCTCGAACCTCGTCGAGTGTGTAGTCCTGGAGTACGTTCCCGTTTTCAAAAACAGCAACCAAGAGGTCCTGTAAAAATATACGTTCAGCATTTACTATCTGGTGGCGCAGCAGTAGAGTTGCTGCCTCACAGCGCCAGAGTCCCGGGTTCGATCCCGACTAGGGGTGCTGTCTGCACGGAGTTTGTACGTTCTCCCCGTGATATGGGTGGGTTTTCTCCGGGATCTCCGGGATCTCCCACACTCCAAAGACGTGCAGGCTTGTAGATTAATTGGTTTGGTAAATTGTAAATTGTCCCTGGTGTGTGTGGAATAGTGCTAGTGTGAGGGGATCAGTGATCAGCGTGGATTCGGTGGGCCAAAGGCCCCATTTAGTTTAATTTAATTTAGAGATACAGCATGGAATCAGGGTCTTTGGACCACCGAGTCCACGCCGACCAGCGATCACTCGTACACTAGTTCCATCTTATTCCACTTTCACATCCTACACACTAGGGGCAATTTACTTAAGCCAATTAACCTACAAACCCGCACGTCTTTGGGGTGCGAGAGGAAACCAGATCAGCTGGAGGAAACGCACGTGGTCACAGGGAGATCGTGCAAACTCCGCACAGATCGCAACTGAAGTCAGGATCGAACCTGGGACTCTGGCGCTGGGAGGCAGCAGGTCTACAGCTGTGCCACTGTGCCCCCCCCCCCCCCTTAACTTAGAGATACATTCAACATTATTAAAAGCATTTTATTTCCTTAGGCCAATCATTAATCTTGGAATTATTTTATACAAGCTGAATTGTCTTTACCTGCGATACAGTGTGGAACCAGGCCCTTCGGCCCAACTGCTACACGCCCACCAAGATGCCCCATCTAAGCTCGTCCCATTTGCCCGCATTTCACCCAGATCCCTCCAAACCTTTCCTGTCCATGGGCCTATCCGAATGTCTTTTATGTTGTTATGGTACCTGCCTCGACTATCTCCTCTATCAGCTCGTTCTAAATACCCACCACCTGTGTGAAGAACGTACCCCTCAGGTTCATATTCAATCTTTCCTCTCTCACCGTAAAGGATCTCCACACCTGACAGCACTGAGAGGCAAGTCGTGTGGGGTCATCGAGGCCAAATTGAGTTTAATTTCATTTGGTTTTGTGTAAAAATACAGGCCCTTCATTGAATTGAATTGAATTGAATGCTTTATTGTCACATAATGAGGTCAGTGAAATTATTTGCTGGCAAATAGTTGCCCATAAAGGGTGCTTACATAGGTTACGAATTCACCCCCCCCCCTCACGGCGGCCCTCCAGGGTGGGTCCCCATTCCTCTTCACCCCCCCCCTCACAGAGGTCCGCCCACGCTGGGTCTTCCGTAGTTCCTCCCTCACAGGCAGCTCGTCGAGGCCACGCCGACCTGTGATCATAGAAACATAGAAACATAGACAATAGGTGCAGGAGTAGGACATTCGGCCCTTCGAACCTGCACCGCCATTCAATATGATCATGGCTGATCATCCAACTCAGTATCCTGTACCTGCCTTCTCTCCATACCCCCTGATCCCTTTAGCCACAAGGGCCACATCTAACTCCCTCTTAAACATAGCCAATGAACTGTGGCCTCAACTACCTTCTGTGGCAGAGAATTCCACAGATTCACCACTCTCTGTGTGAAAAAAAATGTCCTCATCTTGGTCCTAAAAGATTTCCCCCTTATCCTTAAACTGTGACCCCTTGTTCTGTGACCCCTTGTTCTGGATCACCCGTACACTAGTTCTATCCTGCACACTTTGTCCATTTTGGGTCGGGACCTTTTTTCAGATCACCCTTTACCATCTGCTTCTCCTATTTCTCTACTCCAACCTCCGTTCATAAAGATATGAATCCAGGACCAGAGGACATACTGTAGGTTTAAGGTGAAGGGGGAATAGATTTAATAGGAATCTGAGGGGTAACCTTTTCACACAGACTGCCAGAGGAGGTAGTTGAGGCAGGGACTATCCCAACGTTTAAGAAACAGTTAGACAGGTACATGGATAGGACAGGTTTGGAGGGATAAGACCCAAACGCAGGCAGGTGGGACTAGTGTAGCTGGGACATGTTGGCAAGTTGGGCCGAAGGGCCTGTTTCCACACTGCATCACTCTATGACTATGATTGTTAGTGAAAAGAGAATGTGAGACGGAAAGTCTTCCCTGGGCTCATACCTCCTCCGGATTGCCCTTCCCTTCCTCCACCGTTTCAATGATTCCATCCGGATTTCTCCGCAAGATTAGTCGGCCCTTCTTCGAAACTTTGGCCGGGTCAGTCACTGGCTGTTTGTAGACATCCAGCTAATTATAAAGCACACAAAGTAATTAAATGAGGGATTAAGATCAAGTGCCGCCGACTGCCACTGTCGCATATTTGATTAGCGAGTTAATAACAAGATTAACAAGTTTATAACAAGAGAAGTCGAATATAGGAGCAAAGAGGTCCTTCTGCAGTTGTACAGAGCCCTAGTGAGACCACACCAGGAGTATCGTGTGCAGTTTTGGGAACCCTAATTTGAGGAAGGACATTCTTGCTATTGAGGGTGTGTAGCGTAGGTTTACAAGGTTAATTCCCGGGATGGCGGGACTGTCATATGCTGAGAGAATGGAGCAGCTGGGTTTGTACACTCTGGAGTTTAGAAGGATGAGAGGGTATCTCATTGAAACATATAAGATTGTTAAGGGCTTGGACACGCTAGAGGCAGGAAACATGTTCCCGATGTTGGGGGAGTCCAGAACCAGGGGCCACACACAGTTTAAGAATAAGGGGTAAGCCGTTTAGAACGGAGACGAGGAAACACTTTTTCTCACAGAGAGTGGTGAGTCTGTGGAATTCTCTGCCTCAGAGGGCGGTGGAGGCAGGTTCTCTGGATGCTTTCAAGAGAGAGCTAGATAGGGCTCTTAAAAATAGCGGAGTCAGGGGCTATGGGGAGAAGGCAGGAACGGGGTACTGATTGGGGATGATCAGCCATGATCACATTGAATGGCGGTGCTGGCTCGACGGGCCGAATGGCCTACTCCTGCACCTATTGTCTATTGTCTATTACTACTTAAAAATAAACTCACTCACTCCAATGTCAAAATGGTTCGGAGGAATAACGGCATTGTTATTAACCATCTGTAGCAGGGCTTTTTGACCAGCGACTTTAGTTGAGATACGACATGGACACAGGCCCTTCGGCCCACCGAGCCTACGCCGACCAGCGATCACCCGTTCACACTAGTTCAATGTTATTCAACTTTCTCATCCACTCCCCACACTCAGGGAAATTTACAGAGGCCAATTGACCCACAAACCTACACGTCTTTGGGATGTGGGATGAAACCGGAGCACCCGGAGCAAACTCACACTGTCACAGGGAGAACGTGCAGAGAACTCCGCACAGACAGCACCTGAGGTCAGGATTGAACGCAGATCCCTGGCGCTGTGAGGCAGCGGCTCTACCAAGACATCTTGTGTCGCCCAAGACAACTTCTATGATTGACTGAATCCAGGTCAACAATTGGTGTGCAGGAAGGAACTGCAGATGCCAGTTTAAACTGAAGGTGGACACAAAATGTCGGACTAACTCAGCGGGTCAGGCAACATCTCTGGAGAAAAGGAATAGGTGACGTTTCACATCAAGACCCTTCTTCAGAAACCCTTTTGTCTGAAGAAGGGTCTCGATCTAAAACGTCACCTATTTCTTTTCTCCAGAGATGCTGTCTGATCCGCTGAGTTACTCCAGCACTTTGTCTCGTATTTTGTAAACCAGCATCTGCAGTTCCTTGTTCCTAACGAGAGGGACATTTCTCATTGACAGTTAACAATCTAGGAATGTTGACCACATGTTCTGGCTGTGTGCTACATTCAGGCAGCTGCTGTCTGAACTTCCTGACCATTTAATTCAATGGTCGCACTATCACAAGGAGAACACACCCAAATTTCTCGTCTCGTCACTGACAGGTAAGTCTCTGCAAATTATGTCCACGTTTGAATACGTAGAAATCACATTGCAAATTGGATGTCCAATTCAGGCACCAATAGCAACCAGAAAACTGAAGAGCATTTTCAAAGTAATCAAGAAAACATATTTGGTCACATGAACCGCATAATATTGGGCATAAAATAAGACAGTTAAAGAATAGGCCATTCGGCCCTTCAAGCCAGCACCGTCATTCAATGTGATCATGATTGATCATCCACAATCAGTACCCCATTCCTGCCTTCTCCCGTTATCCCCTGACTCCGCTATTTTTAAGAGCCCTACCTAGCTCTCTCTTGAAAGCATCCAGAGAGCCTGCCTCCACCACCCTCTGAGGCAGAGAATTCCACAGACTCACCACTCTCTGTGAGAAAAAGTGTTTCCTCGTCTCCGTTCTAAATGGCTTCCTTATTCTTAAACTGTGGCCCCTGGTTCTGGACTCCCCCAACATCGGGATCATGTTTCCTGCCTCTAGCGTGTCCAAGCCCTTAACAATCTTATATGTTTCACTGAGATACCCTCTCATCCTTCTAAACTCCAGAGTGTACAAGCCCAGCTGCTCCATTCTCTCAGCATATGACGGTCCCGCCATCCCGATAATTAACCTTGTAAACCTACGCTGCACTCCCTCAATAGCAAGAGTTGCTTTAAGACCATAAGACCAAGGAGCAGATGTAGGCCATTCGGCCCATCAAGTCTACTCTGCCATTCAATCATGGTTGATCTATCTTTCCCTCTCAGCCCCATTCTCCTGCCTTCTTCCCGTGACCTTCGACGATTTACTAATCAACAACCTATCAATCTCTGCTTTAAAAATACCCAATGACTTGGCCTCCACAGCCGTCTGTGGCGATAGTTTCGACAGATTCACCACCCTCTGGCTAAAGAAATTCCTCCCGATCTACAATGGTTCAATATTTGCCACACACGTAACTGCACAATGAAATTATTTTTGCGTATTTACACATGCGGGCACCGCCACGTTTTGGCGCCATCCCAAAAGGCACGTCTTTCTACTCTGAGGCAGCGCCCTCTGGTGCTGGACTCTCCCACGACTGGAAACCTCCTCCCCACATCCCCACTCTATTTGGTCCTTTCATTACTCAGTAAGTTCCCATGATATTCCCCCTCACATTATAACCCACTCTGCATTCTCAAGAGGCCATTCAAACTGATGGTTGACCATTCGCACTAACTATACTCCCTGGTTTCTGATCGTTCATATCTCAAATCTACAATACACTTATCTTTACCCCTTTTCCATTTTGTTCAACGTAACTGCATTTATAAGAGCAGTTCAAGGTGTCTCTGTTCAGCTTTTGCAGGAGTGCACCTCCGCACCCAAACGCTATGTTCTCAGCGCTCCAGTGTTCTTTCTTCAAAGCTATTAGGATCTGGAAAGCAAAACAATAGCCAGGCTTTACATTCACCATATGTGTGGAACTTCCTCCATTGGTGACCCGAATGAACAAAAAACACTGAAAAACATGATTCACACAATGCTGGAGTAACTTTGGTGCTGATGCTGTCTTACAGTCCCAGAGACCCGGGTTCGATCCCGACTACGGGTGCTGTCTGTACGGAGTTTGTATGTGCTCTCCGTGACCTGCGTGGGTTTTCTCCGGGATCTCCGGTTTCCTCCCACGCTCCAAGGACGTGCAGGCTTGTGGCTTGGTATAACTGTAATGGTCCTGTCCCACTGTACGAGTTCATTCAAGAGCTCTCCCGAGTTTAAAAAAAAATCAAACTCGTGGTAGGCACGTAGAATGAACGTAGCGGGTACATCGGAGCTCTGGGACGTCTCTTGGCGGCTCGTAACGCTAACGGCAGGTACGCGGGAAACGCGGTAGCCACGGGAAGACTCGTGAAGATTTTTCAACATGTTGAAAAATGTCCACGAGAGCCCCGAGTACCGACGAGTGGCCATTACCGTAAATCTCCGAGTTCGAATCAGGGTAAACTCGAGAGAACTCTTTGAATGAACTTGTACAGTGGGACAGGGCTTTAAATTGTCGCTGGTGCTTTTAGGACAGGGTTAATGTGCGGGGATCGATGGTCAGCGCGGACTTGGTGGGCCAAACGGCCTGTTTCCACATTTTATCTTTAAACTAAACTAAAGCTGGTCAGGCAGCCTCTCTGAAGACCATGGATAAGTGACGTTTCGGGTCAGGACCCTTCTTCAGAGCAGTAATTCCCTTCTTCGGCCAAGTAGTCATTTTGGACGTACAAAACATTGGGAGACGGTCTCACCTCAGGTACTTCCAAATTCAAATATTGGGTCTTTCAAACAAGCATCCAATGCCAGCAGGTTGTGAAGACCTTATATCTCCGATCCTATTCAATAGACAATAGACAATAGGTGCAGGAGTAGGTCATTTGGCCCTTTGAGCCAGCACCTCCATTCAATGTGATCATGGCTGATCATCCCCAATCAGTACCCCGTTCCTGCCTTCTCCCCATATCCACTGACTCCGCTATCTTTAAGAGCCCTATCTAGCTCTCTCTTGAAAGTATCCAGAGGAACGGCCTCCACCGCCCTCTGAGGCAGAGAATTCCACAGACTCACAACTCTCTGTGAGAACAAATGTTTCCGTCTGAAGAAGGCTTCCTGACCCGACACATCCCCTATCAATTTTCTCCAGAGATGCTGCCTGGACCCGCTGAGTTACTCCAGCACTTTGCGTCCAACTTTGGAATAAACCAGCATCTGCAGTTCCTTTCTATGCCATTGCAACAAAATTCACGCACTTCTTCTATGGAACCCAGGTTGATAGCATCTCCCAGAAAGAGTCGGATGTAGGCTGGCAACGTCTTATATCCCAGGCAGTTGGGAGTGCTTCCAAAGACTTCTTCCAGAATTCTCAGAACCTGCAGGTAGGAAAAGAAAATGACGTCAGGTGATCCGTGGCGGAAGAATGATTTAAACTGCAGCCTTTCAGATTTGTGATAACTTATATAATAATATGCACGTCGTCTTAGCAACATCTCATCCATGCTGCATCTCCGGGTGCTCCGGTCTCCTCCAACATTGTGGGCATCTCCGGGTGCTCCGGTCTCCTCCAACATTCCAAGGACGTGCGGGTCTGTCGGTTATTTGGCCCGCTGTAAAATTGACGCTGGTGTGTAGGGAGTGGATGAGAAAGTGGGATAACATAGAAGTGGACTCAGTGGGCCGAAGGGCCTGTTTCCATGCTGTATGCTGGATGCTGTTTCTCTGGATGCTTTCAAGAGAGAGCTAGATAGGGCTCTTAAAAATAGCAGAGTCAGAGGATATGGGGAGAAGGCAGGAACGGGGTACTGGTTGGGGATGATCAGCCATGATCACATTGAATGGCGGTGCTGGCTCGAAGGGCCGAGTGGCCTACTCCTGCACCTATTGTCTATTGTATCTCTCCAACAATCAGGCACATACAGTAATCACAGGGGTAAGACTGGTCCTTGATTATGCTGGTGGCCTTGCTGAGGCAGTGTGATACGTTGATGGAGTCAATGGATCTGGGGCTGTTTCAGAAACGTTACCATTACACAACGGTAGTCTGAAATGAGATTGTGAAGTCTAAACTTTTATACAACATTGAGGCTAGAACATAAAATCTCTCCAATGGGCACAAATTAATGCTCTCGAGCAATCCATTGGTACAGATGAAATAGCCCCACTAGTGCAGTAAAACCTCTCTTCAGATCTTGGGTGTGTGATACATAACTAGACTGAAACAAAGCAAACTTTATAAGCTGATGCTCAAAGTGACAAATGCCCCATTTCCCAGAGCTATCTACTCCTCTACAGACTCTGACAGGAAAAGAAAACATAGAAAAACAACTTGCGTCTCTTTTGTCACAGAATGCACGGTGGCACAGCGGTAGAGTTGCTGCCTCACAGCGCCAGAGACCTGGGTTCGATCCTGACTACGGGCGCTGTCTGTACGGAGTTTGTACGTTCTCCCCGTGACCCACGTGGGTTTTCTCCGGGTGCTCCGGTTTCCTCCCACACTCCAAAGACGTACAGGTTTGTAGGTTAATTGGCTTGTAAATTGTCCCTTGTGTGTGTAGGATAGTGCTAGTGTGCGGGGACGGACTCGTGGGACGAAGGCCCTGTTTCCGTGCTGCCTCTCTAAACTGAACTAGAACTAAGGCATGATCAGTAGGTTTGACGATGGCACTAAAATAGGCTGTATCTGGACGGTGAGGGTGGTTATCAAGGATTACAATGCAATCTTGGGCAAGTGGGCCGAAGAATGGCAAATGGAGATAAATAAACACAAGGTTTTGGGAAGTCATACCGTGGCAGTACCTTCACCGTGAATGACAGGGCCCTGGGGAGTATTGTGGAGCAGATGGATCACAGAGCACAGGTACATAGTTCCTTGAAGGCAGTGCTGCAGATGAAAAGATTAGTGAAGAAGGCTTTAGGCATGTTGGCCTTCATCAGTCAGGGAGTTGAGTGCAGAAGGTGGGCATCAGCCAATAATAGTCATAGAGTGATACTGCGTGGAAACAGGCCCTTCGGCCCAACTTGCCCACACCGGCCAACATGTCCCAGCTACACTAGTCCCACCTACCAGCATTTGATCCATATCCCTCCAAACCCGTCCTATCCATGTACCTGTCTAACCGTTTCTTAAATGGTGGGATAGGCCCACCCTCAACTACCTCCTCTGGCAGCTTGTTCCATACACTCGTGATGGCTCGAAGTGCCGAATGTCTATTGTCTATAAATTGGGTGCAAAAGCCAGTGCCAACAATGGCAATAATTCCTTAACTTTTTTCAGTCTGGCAAGTACCTCAATGGCAGTCTTGACCGGATCGCCAGAGTCGGGTCGGATAACGAGCACGGAATCCTTGTTCCGTCGCATGACTTTGTCCTTGAGGTCACCTCCCCAGATCTGCCGACAGGCGTTGAAAATGTCGTAGCTGTCACTGACGACGGAAATGGGAGTGGACGGAAACTGTTGGAGCAAATACTCGAAGGCATCCTTCTCCCGACTCCTGCCCCATGCAATGATGGTGCTGCAAAGGCAACAAATCATACGGCAAATGTCATCAAAGTCCATACATACATTGCCCCAAGCATGGGCGCAAACAGATTCCAACTTTCAAATGAAAAAGGAAAGCGGTTGTGCCCCGTGTCCGAGGAGAGATGTGCCGGCGTTGGAGAGGGTCCAGACGAGGTTTACCAGAATGAGCGGGTTAACGTATGATGAGCGTTTGACCGCACTGGGCCTGGACTCACTGGAGTTTAGAAGGATGATGGGACACATCATTGAAACTTACCAAACAGTGAATGGCCTGGATATAGTGTAGTGGATGTGGAGAGGATGTTTCCACTCGTGGAAGGGTGTCGGGCCAGCGGGCGCAGACTCAGAATAAAAAGACGTGCCTTTAGAATGAAGATGAGGAGGAATTTCTTGAGCCAGAGGGTGGTGAATCTGTGGAATTTAATGCCACCGACCGCTATGAGCCCTGTCCCACGGTACGAGTTCATTCCAAGAGCTCTCCCGAGTTTGCCCTGATTCTAACTCGGAGATTTACGGTAATGGCCACTCGTCGGTACTCGGGGCTCTCGTGGACATTTTTCAACATGTTGAGAAATCTTCACGAGTCTGCCCGTGCTTACCTGCCGTTAGCGAGTCTTCCCGAGTACCTGCCGTTAGCGTTACGAGCCGCTAAGAGACGTCCCCGAGCTCCGACGTACCCGCTACGTTCATTCTCCGTGCTTACCACGAGTTTGATTTTTTTTAAACTCGGGAGAGCTCTTGAATGAACTCGTACCGTGGGACAGGGCTTTATGGAGGCCAAGTAATTGGGTACTTTTAAAGCGGAGATTGACAGGTTCTTGATTCGTTTAGATAAGGATGTCAAAGGTTCCGTTAATTGGACGTTAACGCTTTTAATCCCCGGGATAGTTCTCGTCAACCTCCTCTGGACCCTCTCCAACACCAGCACATCCTTCCTCAGATACGGGAGAGAGAGAGTTAGATAGAGCACTTAAAGATAGCGGAGTCAAGGGATCTGGGGAGAAGGCAGGAACGGGGTACTGATTGTATCATGCAATCTGCATAATCTTTGTAGCCAATGTAGAAGAAATAATTGTTCATCTAAATTCTTGGTTACAATATCATAAAATATACATTAAAAGTAGAGCAGAATAAATAGAAAATGTATTTGTTAACATCAAAAGGAAGCAAACTTCACTGCGCTAAGGAATACATTTAAATTAATAATGGATTCTGCTTGCAGGGGTTATCTCTTGAGCTTTTTTAATGTAATTCTGAAAATAAAAATACAGGATATAGTGCAACCAAGCACCTAAACGAGTCTCATCAGTAAAGAGCTCTGTGATAAAGTGTTATTGTGGTCATGCAAAGCATAGTAATAACATTGCTGTGAGGATTGTTATATCTGCACTTTGTGAATGATCGCAATTGTTCTATTTCATTGACTTTCCTAACATTCATAACAAGAGGATTTCAGTATAGGAGTAGAGAGGTTCTTCTGCAGTTGTATAGGGCTCTGGTAAGACCACATCTGGAGTATTGCGTACAGTTTTGGTCTCCTAATTTGAGGAAGGACATCCTTGTGATTGAGGCAGTGCAGCGTAGGTTCACGAGATTGATCCCTGGGATGGCGGGACTGTCATATGAGGAAAGATTGATAAGACTAGGCTTGTATTCACTGGAGTTTAGAAGGATGAGGGGGATCTTATAGAAACATATAAAATTATAAAAGGACTGGAGAAGCTAGATGCAGGAAAAAAGTTCCCAATGTTGGGTGAGTCCAGAACCAGGGGCCACAGTCTTAGAATAAAGGGGAGGCCATTTAAGACTGAGGTGAGAAAAAACTTTTTCCACCCAGAGTTGTGAATTTGTGGAATTCCCTGCCACAGAGGGCAGTGGAGGCCAAATCACTGGATGGATTTAAGAGAGAGTTAGATAGAGCTCTAGGGGCTGGTGGAATCAAGGGATATGGGGAGAAGGCAGGCACGGGTTATTGATAGGGGACGATCAGCCATGATCACAATGAATGGCGGTTCGAAGGGCTGAATGGCCGAATGGCCTCCTCCTGCACCTATTTTCTATGTTTCTATTAAGTTAAAGCAGTTAAGTCTGAAGAAGAGTCCCAACCTGAAACATCACCTGTGTATGTTCTCTGGGGATGTTGCCTTACCCGCTGAGTTACTCCAGCACTTTGTGCCTTTTTTCCTAGAACTGTATACAGTGGCTTGCAAAAGTTTTCATACCCCTTGAACTTTTCCACATTTTGTCACGTTACAACCACAAACGTAAATGTATTTTATTGGGATTTTATGTGATAGACCAACACAAAGTGGTGCATAATTGTGAAGTGGAAGGAAAATGATACATGGTTTTCAAATATTTTTACAAATAAAAAACTGAAAAGTGTGGCGTGCAAAAGTATTCAGCCCCCCTGAGTCAATACTTTGTAGAACCACCTTTCGCTGCAATTACAGCTGCAAGTCCTTTGGGGGTATGTCTTTACCAGCTTTGCACATCTAGAGACTGAAATTTTTGCCCATTCTTCTTTGCAAAATAGCTCAAGCTCAGTCAGATTGGATGGAGAGCTTCTGTGAACAGCAATTTTCAAGTCTTGCCAGAGATTCTCAATTGGATTTAGGTCTGGACTTTGACTGGGCCATTCTAACACATGAATATGCTTTGATCTAAACCATTCCATTGTAGCTCTGGCTGTATGTTTAGGGTCGTTGTCCTGCTGGAAGGTGAACCTCCGCCCCAGTCTCAAGTCTTTTGCAGACTCTAACAGGTTTTCTTCCAAGATTGCCCTGTATTTGGCTCCATCCATCTTCCCATCAACTCTGACCAGCTTCCCTGTCCCTGCTGAAGAAAAGCATCCCCACAGCATGATGCTGCCACCACCATGTTTCACAGTGGGGATGGTGTGTTCAGGGTGATGTGCAGTGTTAGTTTTCCGCCACACATAGCGTTTTGCATTTAGGCCAAAAACTTCAATTTTGGTCTCATCTGACCAGAGCACCTTCCTCCACATGTTTGCTGTGTCCCCCACATGGCTTGTGGCAAACTGCAAACGGGACTTCTTATGGGTTTTTTTTCAACAATGGCTTTCTTCTTGCCACTCTTCCATAAAGACCCGATTTGTGGAGTGCACGACTAATAGTTGTCCTGTGGACAGATTCTCCCACCTGAGCTGTGGATCTCTGCAGCTCCTCCAGAGTTACCATGGGCCTCTTGGCTGCTTCTCTGATCAATGCTCTCCTTGCCCGGCCTGTCAGTTTAGGCGGACGGCCATGTCTTGGTAGGTTTGCAGTTGTGCCACACTCTTTCCATTTTCGGATGTTGGATTGAACAGTGCTCCGTGAGATGTTCAAAGCTTGGGATATTTTTTAATAACCTAACCCTGCTTTAAACTTCTCCACAACTTTATCCCTGACCTGTCTGGTGTGTTCCTTGGGCTTCATGATGCTGTTTGTTCACTAATGTTCTCTAACAAACCTCTGAGGCCTTCACAGAACAGCTGTATTTATACTGAGATTAGATTACACACAAGTGGACTCTATTAACTAATTAGGTGACTTCTGAAGGCAATTGGTTGCACTGGATTTTATTTAGGGGTATCAGAGTAAAGGGGGCTGAATACTTTTGCACGCCATACTTTTCAGTTTTGTATCATTTTCCTTCCACTTCACAATTATGCGCCACTTTGTGTTGGTCTATCACATAAAATCCCAATGAAATACATTTACGTTTGTGGTTGTAACGTGACAAAATGTGGAAAAGTTCAAGGGGTATGAATACTTTTGCAAGCCACTGTAAGTTGGATGTTGCAAGAGAAAGCACACGCGCACACTCACTCACACTCTCTCACACACACACACACTCACTCACACTCTCACACTCTCGCACACACTCACTCACACACACTCACTTGCACACACACATTCAATCACACTTACTCGCAGTCGCCCACTCACACTTGCTTGTACACTCAGTTGTGCAGGCACTCGCCCTTGCACACTCACGCACACTACTCACACACACACACTCGCCTACACTCATTCAGTGGGTGAGGCAGCATGTCTGGAGAACAAGGATAGGTGACGTTTCATGTCAGGACCCTTCATAATGTGTGCCTAACGCAAGGGAAATAAGCATATTAAAGACATGAATTAAATAATAAGCACATTATTAGAATATATTTTTTCAGTTATCTGTTGGTGTAGTTTGATCACTTCAAATTGCAACTTGTACAAACAATCAGGAGTTTCAAATTTCACACGATGATCTCCCCCGCTGTGGCGGCACGGTGGCGCAGCGGTAGAGTTGCTGCCTTACTGCACCAGAGACCCGGGTTCCATCCTAACTGCGGGTGCTGTCTGTACGGAGTTTGTACGTTCTCCCCGTGACCTGCGTGGGTTTTCTCCGAGATCCTCCGTTTCCTCCCACAATCCAAAGACGTGCAGGTTATGTAGGTTAATTGGCTTGGTGTAAATGTAAAATTGTCCCTAGTGTGTGTAGGATAGTGTTATGGGGCTGTCCCACTGTACCACTTGTCCCACTGCAAGAGCTCTCCCGAGTTAAAAAAAAAATCAAACTCGTGGTAAGCAAGTAGTATGTACGTTGACGGTACGTCGGAGCTTGGGACGTCCCTTAGTGGCTCATAATCCTAACGGCAGGTACTCGGGAAACGCAGTAAGCTCGGGAAGACTCGTGAAGATTTTTCAACATGTTGAAAAATGTCCACGAGAGCCCCGAGTACCCACGAGCGGCCATTACCGTAATTTCGAATCAGGGGAAACTCGGGAGAAACTCTTGAATTAGCTCGTACGGTGGGACAGCCCCATAATAGTGTGCGGGGATCGCTGGTGGGCGCGGACTCGGCGGGCCGAAGGGCCTGTTTCTACGCTGTATCTCTAAAACTAAACAAAACATAATGTTTCTTACCTGTGCTCTGCTGCAGGGATTGAAAACCCGGCCATTCGGCAGTTGTAGAACTGTTGGGCCAGCACCAGCCCTGCCACCGTGTCTGTGCTTTGGAAGTTCACCAGATGCGCCGCGCCTCCGAGAGCTGCAGACTGCAAGGGAAGCAAACACCATATCCATCAATACAAGCTCACCCGGAGATCGGGACACTTTCCAAACATTTACTTCTCAAGTCTTCGGCTGCGTCGATCACCCGTACATTTAAGGCACCAGATGTGGACAGGCTGGATGGGGATGTGATGTAAAGAATGGAAACATATCTCAGGCCCTCCTACTGCAGAGGACAGGCAAAAGGCCAAGCAATCTGGAAGGCGAGTCCACACTGTCAAAGACGCCACAGCCAGACATAAAAACAGCGTTTTTCCACGAGTAGTAGCTCTACTCAATAACGACAAATCTGTAGCCTCCTTTTGCTCTGATATTTTATTTAATTCCATGTTTAATCAATAATGTTTTATTATTAATGTTTAATGTTTTATGTGTCAATTCTAACTGTCACTGTATGTCATGTTGTCACTTGTGGGCGGAGCATCAAGGCAAATTCCTTGTATGTGAATACTTGGCCAATAAACTTATTCATTCATTCATTCATTCATTCATTCATTCATTCATTGAGGGGGATTCTTACAGAAACATATACGATTATAAAAGGACTGGACAAGCTAGATGCAGGAAAAATGTTCCCAATGTTGGGTGAGTCCTGAACCAGGGGCCACCGTCTTAGAATAAAGGGGAGGTCATTTAAGACTGAGGTGAGAAAAAAAGTTTTCACCCAGAGAGTTGTGAATTTATGGAATTCCCTGCCACAGAGGGCAGTGGAGGCCAAGTCACTGGATGGATTTAAGAGAGAGTTAGATAGAGCTCCAGGGGCTAGTGGAGTCAAGGGATATGGGGAGAAGGCAGGCACGGTTTATTGATAGGGGATGATCAGCCATGATCACAATGAATGGCGGTGCTGGCTCGAAGGGCTGAATGGCCTCCTCCTGCACCTATTTTCTATGTTTCTATGTTTCTATGAAACCCACGTCGTCACAGGGAGAACGTGCCCACTCCACAGAGTCAGCAGCTGAGGTCTGGATCGAACCCAGGTCTATGGCGCTGTTGGGCAGCAACTCTACCTGGTGGGCCACTGTGCTGCTTTTAAAATGCATCTTGTTCAAAACGACCAATGGATAAAATGCACATTCTAATGATTTAAGTTTTCAATGCACTCCTAGAAGGTGCGATTTATCAATTGCTCCTGAACGATACGATCAAAAACATACCTAATTTCTCAGCTTTGAACTGAAAATGTTAGGTGTATTGTTATATGATTGTTATATGATAATATAATATGTTATATTGAAAATGTTAGGCTCTCTGCCTCAGAGGGCGGTGGAGGCAGGTTCTCTGGAAGCTTTCAAGAGAGAGCTGGATAGGGCTCTTAAAAATACAATACAATACAATACAATACAATTGATTTGTTATCATTTGAACCTCTTGAGGTTCAAACGAAATGGGGATATGGGGAGAAGGCAGGAACAGGGTACTGACTGGAGATGATCAGCCATGATCACATTGAATGGCGGTGCTGGCTCGAAGGGCCGAATGGCCTACTCCTGCACCTATTGTCTATTGTCTATTGTCTATTGTCTATTAATTGCACACCAGATTAGTAATTACACCTCATTCAATCCAAAACTCTTGGCCTTGTTCCACAATTCAAAAGCACAAATTTTAAGTTTATTAAAGTTTGGCATTCATAATATCCTTTATGCATTACATTTTTTTGGTCACATTAGACAAAATTGCATGCAGTGAATTGAGGAAGACATTTTCCTGTGTATGTGAAAAGTCAAATTGAAAGGGGATTGAGAAAAGCTGATTATTATTCGGTAAACAATGGACAAATTCATCAGAAAACTACAATCATCTTTTTCTTTCACTGTAAATACATTTCCCTATATTTTCTAGGAAGGGGTTAAGTTTCAATATTACAGCCCTAAGTTATGCTGACTGATTTATGTTATATATCATGTTAATAATTCATTAAGAATGTGCCTGTTTTGAGGTTTTTCTCTTTAGGTTCATGGACAGTAATAATTTTTGTTTTACACACAGAGTATATCACAACTGGCAGTTCTGTTGAAAAGAACCTTGTTCGCAGAGAAAGAAAAATGTTTTCCTGAAATATATTTCCGACAATGTGTCGCTGAACCAGCCAACACTTGAATGGCGATTCCGTTTGACAGGCATCGAGGAATCTTACTGTGTTTACACACAGAGAGTGGTGAATCTCTGGAATTCTCTGCCACAGAATGTAGTTGAGGCCAGTTCATTGGCTATATTTAAGAGGGAGTTAGGTGTGGCCCTTGTGGCTAAAGGGATCAGGGGGTATGGAGAGAATGCAGGTACGGGATACTGAGTTGGATGATCAGCCATGATCATATTGAATGACGGTGCAGGCTCGAAGGGCTGAATGGCCTCCTCCTGCACCTATTTTCTATGTTTCTATGTTTCTAAGTTTAGACTTTTAGACTTTAGAGATAGAAACATAGAAACATAGAAAATAGGTGCAGGAGGAGGCCATTCGGCCCTTTGAGCCAGCACCGCCATTCAATATGATCATGGCTGATCGTCCCCAATCAATAACCCATGCCTGTCTTCTCCCCATATCCCTTGATTCCACTAGCCCCTAGAGCTCTATCTAACTCTAACTACAGCGCAGAAACGGGCCCTTCAGCCCACCGAGTCCGTGCTGACCAGACACCACTAGCACTATCCTACACACTGGAGACAAGTTACAACTTACAGAAGCCAACTAACCTACAAACCTGTACGCCTTTGGAGTACAGGAGGACCCGGAGAAAACCCATGTGGTCACAGGGAGAACGTACAAACTCCGTACAGGCAGCATCTGCACCCTTCTTCAAACTGAGTCCGACCCCGACCCGAAATGTCATGTCCATTTTATCCAGAGATGCTGCTCGACCCTCTGTTACTTTATGTGTATCTTTGGTATAAACCAGCATCCGGGGTTCCTTTTCATTAATGAAACATGCGCCTGCCTGAAAGCCTCTCAAATGCTACTGTTGTATCTGCCTCCACCGTTGTTTCTGTCAATGTGTTCCAGGTCCCTGGCACATTCCATGCACAAAAAATGCGAGCAAATCCATTCCCTCTCTTGGCTCCACCTTGCTCCTCTCTGCAATTTAAAACACACTCATGTTTCCTCTCACGTTTCCAGCTCTGCTGAAGGGCTATCATTCTGATCAGTTCATTCTCTTTCTTTGTCCACAGAGGCAGCTGAAACTGCTGACTTTCCCCAGCATGCCCTGATCTCTCACCAGCCTCTACAGATGAGCCATACAAAAAGCATTTTGTCAGGATGCATCACGGCTTGGTTTGGGGACAGCTCCATCCAAGTTCGCAAGAAACTGCAGCAAATTGTGGACGCAGCCCAGACCATAACACAAACCAACCTCCCTTCCATTGACTCCATTTATACCTCACGCTGCCTCGGCAAGGGGCCAGGAGCATAATCAAGGATGAGTCACACCTTGGACACTCCCTCTGCTCCCCTCTCCCATCGAGCAAAAGGCACAGAAGTGTGAAAATGCGCACCTCTAGATTCAGAGACAGTTTCTTCCCAGCTGTTATCAGGCAACTGAATCATCCAACCACAACCAGAGAACAGTGATAATAATAATAATAATACATTTTATTTATGGGCGCCTTTCAAGAGTCTCAAGGACACCTTACAAAAATTTAGCAGGTAGAGGAAAAACATGTAAGGGGAATGAAATAAATAGTAGAGACATGACTAGTACACAAAGTAAAGACAGAATTCAATTCAAAACACAATATGACGCAATTCATGCACAGATGAAAAGGGAGGGGGACGTGGGGCTAAGGATAGGCAGAGGTGAAGAGATGGGTCTTGAGGCGGGACTGGAAGATGGTGAGGGACACGGAATTGCGGATCAGTTGGGGGAGGGAGTTCCAGAGCCTGGGAGCTGCCCTGGAGAAGGCTCTGTCCCCAAAACTGCGGAGGTTGGACTTGTGGATGGAGAGGAGACCGGCTGATGTGGATCTGAGGGACCGTGAGGGTTGGTAGGGGGAGAGGAGGTCAGTGAGATATGGGGGGGGGGGGGCAGATGGTGGAGGGCTTTGTAGGTGAGGATCAGGATTTTGTAGGTGATCCGGTGGGAGATGGGAAGCCAGTGAAGTTGTTTGAGGACTGGAGTGATGTGATGCCAGGATTTGGTGGGTGATGAGTCGGGCGGCTGCGTTCTGGACCAGTTGGAGTCGGTTGATGTAGGTGGAGCTGATGCCAAGGAGAAGTGAGTTGCAATAGTCCAGTCGAATGATGAACTACTATCTACCTCATATGTGACCCTCGGACTCTTCGATCGGACTTTGCTGGCTTTACCTTGCACTAAATGTAATCCCTTATCTATACACTGTAAATGGCTCGATTGTATTTATATATTGTCTTTCCGCTGACTGGTTAGCATGCAACAAGGGCTTTTCACTGTACCTCACTCAGTACACATGATAATAAATAATAATAATATAATAATAATAATATTTTATTGTCATTGCACATAAGCGCAACGAGATTTGGTATGCAGCTTCCATCCGATGTCATAACTTAAATAACTAATAAAATTTAGATTTAGATACCCCGAGAACATGGTTTGTAAAAAGAACATTAAAATAGCCAAAACAGTTCAAACAGATTAAAGTGCAGATGTGTCTGTGTGACGTGACCATCCGAGGGGGACAGTCCATGGGGGGTGGGGGGCACTCAGCAGGGCCAGGTTCAGAGCCGCTATAGCTCTGGGAATGAAGCTGTTCCTGAGTCTGGAGGTTCGGGCGTAGAAGGCCTTGTAACGTCTGCCGGAGGGAAGTAGTTCGAACAGTACATTACACGGGTGTGAGGAGTCTTTATGGATGCTGACGGCCTTCCTGAGGCACCGTAAACTAAACTGAACTGATGTTGGAATATGAATTGTGAATATTCTCAAGGAAAGTTTCCAACATTTTCACCAGATTGCAATAAATTACAAAACTGCTGCATTCAAAAAAATGCTGAATAAGCTGACAGCTACTTCAACCAAAAATGATCACATTTTCCTTTGCGTATTACCACTCTTTAGATAAAAGAAATGGATTAAGTCCCAACCTGAAGTTTAAAAGCGAGCTCATGAAAATATTATTCAAGAACCATCTACACTTGAAAATGCTAGAAGCCACAGGAAGCAAAGGGATTACTTACATAAGGAAGATTTTCCCCAAGTCTGCATGCAGGTGACACAATATTTTCCTCCATAGTTTTAAAATAAAGGGAAGTAGAACAAGGAAATAGAACAGTACAGCCACACCACCCCACTAACACATTTGTTTTCTCAGAACCAGCATCTGCAGTTCCTTCATACACATACAACAGTACAGCACACGAACAGGCCCTTCGGCCCACAATGTCTGGCCGAACATGATGCCAAGACCAACTTTTATCTGCCTGCACATAATCCATATCCCTCCATTCCCTGCACATCCATAGAAAATAGCAGTCACGAACTGAAAACGTGACTAGCTTAGATGGGGACATCTTGGTCGGCATGGCCTAATAATAATAATAATAAATTTTATTTATGGGCGCCTTTCAGGAGTCTCAAGGACACCTTACAAAAATTTAGCAGGTAGAGAAAAAACATGTAAGGGGAATGAAATAAATAGTAGAGATATGACTAGTACACAAAGTAAAGACAGAATACAATTCAAAACACAATATGAGGCAATTAATGCACAGATGAAAAGGGAGGGGGACGTGGGGCTAAGGATAGGCAGAGGTGAAGAGATGGGTCTTGAGGCGGGACTGGAAGATGGTGAGGGACACGGAATTGCGGATCAGTTGGGGGAGGGAGTTCCAGAACCTGGGAGCTGCCCTGGAGAAGGCTCTGTCCCCAAAACTGCAGAGGTTGGACTTGTGGATGGAGAGGAGACCGGCTGATGTGGATCTGAGGGACCGTGAGGGTTGGTAGGGGGAGAGGAGGTCAGTGAGATATGGGGGGGGGGGGGGGGCAGATGGTGGAGGGCTTTGTAGGTGAGGATCAGGATTTTGTAGGTGATCCGGTGGGAGATGGGAAGCCAGTGAAGTTGTTTGAGGACTGGAGTGATGTGATGCCAGGATTTGGTGTGGGTGATGAGTCGGGCGGGTGCGTTCTGGACCAGTTGGAGTCGGTTGATGTAGGTGGAGCTGATGCCAAGGAGAAGTGAGTTGCAATAGTCCAGTCGGGAGGAGATGAAGGAATGGATGAGTCTTTCAGCAGCGGGAGGTGTGAGAGAGGGTCTGAGTTTGGCGATGTTGCGGAGATGAAAGAAGGAGGTTTTAATGACATGGCGGATGTGAGGCTCAAGGGAGAGGGTTGAATCAAAGATCACGCCAAGGTTGTGGGCCTTGGGAGATGGGGAGACAGTGGTGCCGTCGATGGTGAGAGTGGGGTTATTGATTTTGCTGAGTGTGGCTTTGGAGCCTAGGAGGAGGAATTCTGTCTTATCGCTGTTTAGTTTGAGGAAGTTATGTTGCATCCAGGTTTTTATAGCTGACAAACAGGAGTTGATATGGGAGAGGGGGGGGGGGGGGTTGTGGGGGGATTTGGTGCCGAAGTAGATCTGGGTGTCATCGGCATAACAGTGGAAGTCCAGGTTGAAGTGGCGGAGTATCTGACCAAGGGGGAGGATGTAGATGATGAAGAGGAGGGGGCCGAGTACGGAGCCTTGGGGAACGCCTTGAGTGACTGTGGCTGTAGCAGAGGTGTGGTTGTGGAGAGAGATGAAGTGGGATCTGTTGGAAAGGTAGGAACGGAGCCAGCTGAGTGCAGAGCCTTCAATGCCGAGGTCTTTGAGTCTGGTGAGCAGGATGTTATGGTTCACTGTATCGAAGGCTGCGCTCAGGTCGAGGAGGATGAGGATGTTGAGGGAACCAGTGTCAGCAGAGGTGGTTGGGCGAAAGGACCTGTCTTTGTGCTGTGTGTCTCTGCGACTGGATAGCACGCAAGGCGAAGGTCTTCACTGCGCCTCGGCACGTGTGACAATAATTAACCTCAACGTCAAGCAAAATTAAAATGACATTATAAATCACTGCAGAATTGTACATCCAATGTCAAACTGGTATTTGAGAAGTGAGTACCTCCTGTGATGAAACTCCCCGATAACCAAAGTCATGTAGCTTGAACTCCAGATCATCCAAACCACCAGTGGTTTTCTTCAGGTACAGAGCTATTATCTTCTTGAACTCTCTGGAAATGGTAGCAACGGTGATCGGATACCAGACCTGAACAAGCGTCGTCTGTTGGGACAAAAGTATTCAGAATCATTGCTGAGAGAGTACTATTGGAGAAAAACAAAAGATAAAATGAAGGTAATTCATTACATTGTAACCCACTAAATCTCAAAGTCTGTATTTCTATTACTTTTCGAAAAGTCTGCTCGGTTTTTAACAGACTTAGACACACGAGTCAAACTATGTGGAAACAGGCCCTTCAGCCCAACTTGCCCATGCCGACCAATATGCCCCATCTACACTAGCCCCACCTTCCTGCTTTTGGCCCATATCCCTCTAAACCCATCCTATCCATGTACCTGTCCAAATGTTATAGAAACATAGAAACATAGAAAATAGGTGCAGGAGTAGGCCATTCGGCCCTTCGAGCCTGCACCACCATTCGATATGATCATGGCTGATCAGCCAACTCAGTATCCCATCCCTGCCTTCTCTCCATACCCCCTGATCCCTTTAGCCACAAGTGCCACATCTAACTCCCTCTTAAATATAGCCAATGAACTGGCCTCAACTACCTTCTGTGGCAGAGAATTCCACAGATTCACCACTCTCTGTGTAAAAAATGATTTTCTCATCTCGGTCCTAAAAGACTTCCCCCTTATCCTTAAACTGTGACCCCTAGCTCTGGACTTCCCCAACATCGGGAATAATCTTCCTGCATCTAGCCTGTCCAAACCCCTTATTTAGATGTTGTGATGGTACCTGCCTCAACTACCTCCTCTGGCAGTTCATTCCATACAACCACCACCCGTGTGTAAAAAAACTCGGGTTTCTATTAAATCTCCCCCCCCCCCCCCACCTTAAACCTCTGGTTTTCGATTCCATTACTCTGAGTAAAAGACTGTACATTGACGCTAGCTATTCCTCTCATGATTTTATACCACATATCTTATGTACAGAGACACAGAAACAAACACCCCTCACCTGACCATCGAGCGCCCGTCACCTGCAAATCACCCCCTCCCCACCTGTATCCACCTATCACTTGCCGGGTTTTGTCCCTCCCCCATCTCTGTTTTCCAGCTTTTCCCCCCTACTGCAGTCTAAAGAGGGCTCCACCCCAAACATTAGCTGGCCATTCCCTCCATAGATGCTACTTGACCTGCTGAGTTACTCCAGCACTTTGTGTTCCGCACAAGATTCCAGCATCTGCAGTTCCATGTGTTTTCAGAAATAGGGTCTTTGGCCTGCTCGATCTAATTCTAATTTCTTTATTTATATAGCACATTTTTAGTCAACTTGCATTGACCCCAAAGTGCCTCACATAATTACATCCACACACACAGGCAAAGGTGGGTGAAGTGTCTTGCCCAAGGACACAACGACAGTATGCACTCCAAGCGGGATTCGAACCAGCTACCTTCCGGTTGCCAGCCGAACACTTAGCCCATTGTGCCATCTGTCACGACCTTTTACCACAAATTCGCACTGATCCAGCATTCATCTCACTTTTCTTTCAATTATCCCCGCATTCCCATTAACTTTCCCTAAATTCCACCATTCCCCTGGATACCAGGAACTACTTCCTGAAACCCATTAGCCGACAAGCATGCACGTCTTTGGGACGTGGGAGGAAACCGGAGCACCCGGAGCAACTCCATGCGGTCACAGGGAGAACGTGCAAACTCCACACACAGACAGCACCCGAGGTCAGGATCGAACCTGGGGTCCCTGTCGCTGTGAGGCAGCAGCTCTACCAGCTGCACCACCCGAGTTAATGTATCAGTTAATGGTAACATTCAATGACATCTAAAAACATCCAGAAATTCTACCGGGATCAGCCGTTGTGATTTAATAGTTATGTCAACAAACCTCAATGTAATTTGTCAGCCAAAAACAATCGGGGTCTGTGTTCTCCACAGTAAATAGGACATTTCCCCGTGAAATGATGCTCCCTTCAGGAATAGCTTTAATTCGGATTGGTAGGTGTCCTTTGTGTTTCTGAGGTAAAAGAATATTATAGTAAACTTCCAAATAACACACCAACTGGTCAAATGACCCTTTCATGCAAAAGGACATGAAAGGCAATGAATAGGTGGGTACAAATGCACAATAATCAAACATTAGATGACAAATTATGAAAGGCGATGATAGGGCGGATAGTCAAAATCTTTTTCCCCAGGGTATAGATGTCAAAGGACAGATGGTGTTACATTAAGGTGAGAGGGGCAAAGTTTAAAGGAGATGTGCGGGGCAAGTCTTTTACACAGAGGGTGGTGGGTGCCTGGAACGCGCTGCCATGGGGTGGTGGTGGAGGCAGATATGGCAGTGGTGTTTCAGAAGCTTTTAGATAGGTACATAGACTTGCAGGGAATAGATGGATATGGATCATGTGCGGGCAGATCAGAGAGGTTTATCTTCTAATCATGGTTAGCACGGACATAGTGGGCCGAAGGGCCCCACTGTTCTATGTTCAACTTTCCACGCGTTCGAAATTCAGATACAGAATGAACATGGTTTGAAACAGAGGCACCTGTCCAAACCAGTTTTGTAAACTTGGAGAATTGTGAGAACAAAAAAATTCTTATGAGTCTTTTAATCCGTGGAACTATCTCCCTTATCTTGATGTGGGATTGGCATGGCATTGGCCAGCTACTATCCATTTGGGACCAAAGTTACAGATTATCACTGTGTCAGAGCAGTAGTATGTTGTACATTTGTTAGTCACAGTGGGCAAGGTAATATCTAAGAACTCAGGTAAACCTTTGAAAAGTAACTATGGGGACAATAGAGTATATATTCTGGATAATAAGCAACAGAAGATCAGTACTGTTAGTTATGCTGCAAAATACCAAAACAAGATTCCAAATTAATACATTTAAGGAAGCTTTAGTTTAAAGCAGCCGGACCCTGGAGATTCGGAGGCTCCAACCGCAGGTCTGGTGGACAGTAACACCGGGAGCCCGCGGGTCCCTGGTGGGAGACCGCTTTTCGGGGCTTCCGCAACGGCGTTTTCGGGGCTTCCGCAACCCCGAGTTGCGGGGTTGAAAAGTACCTGGAGCAGGGCCTTACATCGCCCGGCGCGGCTTTAACGGCCGTGGGACTTGCAAGCGCCCGCCAGGGGCACCAACACCAAGACCCGGAGCGCGGCCTTGCATCGCCCGGTGCGGCTTTAATGGCTGCGGGACACTTACCATCACCCGCCGGGGACTTTGACTCTGACATCGGGAGGATTGGAGAGCAGGGGAGAGATAAGACTTTGCCTTCCATCACAGTGAGGAGGAGATTCACTGTGATGGATGTTTGTGTAAATCGTGTCTTGGTTCTTTTTCTTGTGTGTATGACTGCAGAAACCAAATTTTGTTTGAACCTCAAGAGGTTCAAATGATAACAAATAAATTGTATTGTATTGTAAGTTTCGGTTCATTATTGTCATGTGGACTGAGGTACAGTAAAAAGCTTTGCTTGTGTGCCTTTCAGCCAAATCAGATTATACATGGATACATAGATCAAATTATGGCTCAAGAGCAGGCAGGTGGGACTAGTGTAGCTGGGGCATGTTGGCCAGAGTGGGCAAGATGGGCTGAAGGGCCTGTATCGCTCTATGACTGTACTATACATGGATCCAATCAAGCCTTGAGACTTTAGTTTAGAGATACAGCGTGGAAACAGCACCTTGAGCCCACTGTGTCCCGTGCCGACCAGCAATTATCCCATATACTGGCACTATCCAACACACACTTGGGACTATCATTTGCTGAGGGAATGGAGCAGCTGGGCTTGTACACTCTGGAGTTTAGAAGGATGAGAGGGTATCTCATTGAAACATATAAGATTGTTAAGGGTTGGACACACTAGAGGCAGGAAACATGGTCCCGATGTTGGGGGAGTCCAGAACCAGGGGCCACAGTTTAAGAATAAGGAGTAAGCCATTTAGCACAGAGACGAGGAAACACTTTTTCTCACAGAGAGTGGTGAGTCTGTGGAATTCTCTGCCCCAGCGGGCGGTGGAGGCAGGTTCTCTGGATGCTTTCAAGAGAGAGCTAGATAGGACTCTTAAAGATAGCAGAGTCAGGGGATATGGGGAGAAGGCAGGAACGGGGTACTGATTGGGGATGATCAGCCATGATCTCATTGAATGGCGGTGCTGGCTCGAAGGGCCAAATGGCCTACTCCTGCACCTATTGTCTATTGTCTATTGGGACGATTTACAATTTCTACTGAAGCCAATTAACCTGCAACCTGTGGGCCTTTGGAATGTGGGAGGAAACTGGGGCATCCGGAGAAAATCCACGCAGGTCACGGGGAGAGCGTACAAATTCCGTACAGACAGCACCCGTCGTCAGGATCGAACCCGGGTCTCTGGCGCTGTAAGGCAGCAATTGTACCGCTGCGCCACCGTGCTGCCCATTGTGTAGAGTTATATATCTGCATTTACAGTTTTACCACTAAACCATCCTGCATCATGAACAGGATCTACTCATAGAAATGATCCAAATGGAACTATATTCTAATAGATTTTCTACCGTTAAAATGTACCGCCATCCATCCTCGTGAAAGATAGAGTGCTTGAAATGAAGGTGATAGATTTGTTTGGCTTGCTGAATCTTTTCCTCTGTCACAACTGAACCTGTGTGAGATTTATTAATGAGAAAAATTGATAATGCATATGGCAAGACTCTTATGAAAGGAAGATCTTTTTAAGAAACATCTATCCACAGACAATCGCTAGATACCCGAATTGATAATGTGAATCAGGCAAATTGAAGCCATTAAGTACTGTTTGTATTTTCACTGACCGCGGGGGACTTCAAATATAGTCTACTTCCATCAATCAATTTTTTAAATGATTAAACTGAAAGTGAGCTACATTTTGGTGATGGGAAATCAAATACCGCGATCGCCTCCAGTTATATTATTGACAAGGGAGTTGCTGTGGTAGTCTGGCGCGCTGACCTCCATCAGCTGACAACTCTCAGACACCTCCTCCTACTTATCCTTGGACCATGATCCCGCAGATGAGCACCAGGCCTTAATCTCACATGCCTTACTGATTTCATCACCTCTGTCTGTCTGCCTTCCACAGCCTCCAACCTTATCGTTTCCCAGACCCGCACAGCCCGTTTCTACCTCCTCCCCAAAACCCACAAACACAACTGCCCTGCCAGACAAATTATTTCTGCCTGCTCCTATCCGACGGAAATGATTTCCATGTACCTCGACTCCATCCTATCCCCCCTGGTCCAATCTCTCCCGACCTATGTCCAAGATACCTCACACGCCCTTTGACTCTTTAATGACTTCCGCTTTCCGAGCCCCCACTCCCTCATCTTTACTGTGAACGTTCAGTCACTCTACACCTCCATCCCCCACCAGGAAGGCCTTAAAGTCCTCAGTTTCTTCCTCGACCGAAGACCCATCCAATTTGCCTCTACTAACACTCTACTCCGCCTAGCGGAGCTGGTCCTCACCTTCAACAACTTCCCCTTTGAATCCTCCCACTTCCTACAAGTCCAAGGCGTAGCTATGGCCACCCGCATGAGCCCAGGTCTGCTGACCTCTTTGTAGGGTGCGTTGAACAATCCCTGTTCCAGGCGTACACTGGCACTATCCCCGAACTCTATCTCCGTTACATTGACGACTGCATCGGTGCTACCTCCTGCACCCATGCATAACTCATGGACTTCATCAACTTCACCACCAATTTCCATCCTGCACTCAAATTTACTTGGACCATTTTACTCCGACACCTCCCTCCCCTTTCTAGATCTCACCGTCTCCATCACAAGAAATAGACTATTGACTGACATCTATTACAAAAGAAGGGTTTCGACCCGAAACGTCACCCATCCCTTCTCTCCAGAGGCTGCCTGTCCCGCTGAGTTACTCCAGCTTTTTGTGTCTATCTTTGGTTGAAACCAGCAACTGCAGTTCATTCCTTCACAAGAGCCTGTGCCAGCCAAGAGGTGCAAATGCAACTGTTGCCGGTACGTCTCTGAACTTTCTAAATGCAATTTTCTACGACTAAATATCTAAGGTGACAGCTCATGAATTTTAAACCGTTTGGGATGAGTCCCATTGCAGGCTAGCTGGCAAACGAGAATAAAATATGTAGTTATGCAGAACTGTGATGGGTCTGCTCATCTCGTTAGAAGACATATTTTTGGATCCTGAGTCACTACATTTTTTACCTGATAAATATTTCTTCAGAATATACTGTAAGCCAAAGAAGACAATTTCTTTGAACTCATCATTTTTTCTTTTCCGGCATTCAAAGTAAGAGTAGATTTTGCTGGTGTTTGGTGGGTATTGTTTAAAGTGGGTGACCTGAAGGAAAAAAATACAACATTTTTTAGTTTAGTTTAGAGATACAGCGCGGAAACAGGCCCTTCAGCCTACCGAGTCCGAGCCGACCAGCCATCTCCGCACACTTAGCACTATCCTACACGCACTAGGGACAATTTACAATCATGCCAAGCCAATTAGCCTACAAACCTGTACATCATTTGGAGTGTGGGAAGAAACCGGAGTCCCTGGAGAAAACCCACGCAGGTTAATGTACAAACTCCATACGGGCAGCACCCATAGTCAGGATCGAACCCGGGTCTCTGGCGCTGTGAGGCCGCAGGCAACAACTGTACCACTGCGCCACTGTGCCGCACAAGGATAGTCTAGACGGAGCCGTCTCAAAAAGTTTCAATACACTTCCTGCTCCTTATAAATCTGAGAAGCATAGTGGCACAGTTAGCAAAGCCTCTGTCTCACAGCGCCAGAAACTCAGGTTCAATTCAGTCCTAGGGTGCTGTCTGTGTGGAGTTTGCACGTTCTCCGTGTGACCATTGGAGTGCTCCAATTTCCTCCCATGTCGCAAAGATATGGTAGTCGATGGGTTAATTGGCCAGTATAAATAACCACTAGTGTGTGGGCAATTAGTAGAATTGGGGGGGAGTCTACAAGAATAGGGGGGGGGGGGGAATAAAAAAGTGGAATTCCCTGGGCAAAGGCCCTTTAAGACCAAGATAAGACCTTGATACTTGAGAGATACTAGTTGGTGCATTTTATAAGCGATTCTGTGTGTATTTCCTTAGTAGAAATCTACTATTTTTAGGGATGGCACAGTGGCGCAGCAGTAGAGTTGCTGCCTCACGGCACCAAAAACTCTGGTTCGATCCTGACTACAGGTGCTGTCTGTGTGGAGTTTGTATGTTCTCCCTGGGTTTTCTCCAGGTGCTCCAGTTTCCTCCCACATTTTAAAGACGTGCAGGTCTGCAGGTCAATTGTCCCTCTATAAATTGTCCCAAGTGCATGGGAAGCAAAAGTGGGCTTATATAGAACTAGTGTATGGGTCTGCATCCCAGGGTGCTTACGGAGGCGGCTCTGGAAATCGTGGACGCATTAATGATCACTTTCCAGTGTTCTGTAGATTCAGGATCAGTTCCAGTGGATTGGAGGGTAGCTAATGCCATGTTGGTCTTCATAACAAGAGGAGTTGAGTAAATGAGCAAAGAGGTCCTTCTGCAGTTGTATAGGGCCCTAGTGAGACCACACCTGGAGTATTGTGTGCAGTTTTGGACTCCAAATTTGAGGGAGGACATTCTTGCTATTAAAGGTGTGCAGCGTAGCTCACAAGGTTAATTCCCGGGATGGCGGGAAGATCATATGTTGATAGAATGGAGCGGCTGGGCTTGTATACTCTGGAATTTAGAAGGATGAGAGGGTATCTTATTGAAACATATAAGATTATTAAGGGATTGGACACTAGAGGCAGGAAACATGTTCCCGATGTTGTGGGAATCCTGAACCAGGGGCCACAGTTTAAGAATAAGGGGTAAGCCATTTAGAACTTGATGAGGAAATACTTTTTCACACAAGAGATTTGTGAGTCTGTGGAATTCTCTGCCTCACAAGGCGGTGGAGGCCAATTCTCTGGATGCTTTCAAGAGAGAGTTAGGTAGAGCTCTTAAAGATAGCGGAGTCAGGGGATATGGGGAGAAGGCAGGAACGGGGTACTGATTGTGGATGATCAGCCAGGATCACATTGAATGGCGGTGCTGGCTCGAAGGGCCGAATGGCCTACTCCGGCACCTATTGTCTATTGTCTATCGATGGTCAGCGTGGATTTGGTGGAACAAAGGGCTTGTTTCCAATCTGTATCTTTAAGCATTCCACAATCGTACATATGATTGTGGATATGTACAGTATGATTTAACTAGATTGTATGCAAAACAAATAATTCTACTGTACCTAGGTACATGTAACAATAAAGTGGTATTGAATATTGACTAAATGCTGTATCTCTCTTATGACCAACGACACAATCTTTTAAAAGGTTAGGATTACTATGTTGTGTAGAATTAGAGGAAGACAATCAGAGGTTGATTTCCGTTTGAAGAAGGGTCTCGACCCGAAACATCACCCATTCCTTCGCTCCATAGATGTTGCCTCACCCGCTGAGTTTCTCCAGCATTTTTGTCTACCTTCGATTGTTCCAGCATCTGCAGTTCCTTCTTAAACATCAGAGGTCAATTAATACTTGATTAGTACGGGTGTTCAGGGGTTGTGGGGAGAAGGCAGGAGAATGGGGTAGAAAGGGAAAGGTAGATCAACCATGATTGGGAGAGTAGACTTGATGGGCTGAATGGCCTGATTCTGCTCTTATGACTTTATGAGCATGAGCTCAAGATTAAAGGGAGAGTGGGAAGAATGAAAGCAAAAGAAAAAAAGTGGAAGAGAATAGAATTGAGCGAGGAGCAAGAAAGGAAAGGAACATTTGTGTTAAGGTTCTCCAGAGATGCTGCCTGACCCGCTGAGTTACTCCAGCATTTTGTGTCTTTCTTTGGTATAAACCGGCATCTGCAGTTCCTTGTTTCTGCACTTGTGTGACGGAACCTTATTTAGGTCATTGAATGGATGGTAAAGATTTTAAATACTTACTTTTCTTCTCCAGGCTCTAAAGAATGATTTACACTAACACTCAGGGACAATATTAGTTATCAACAGTTTAATATTATCTGGAACAGTAAGTAGTACGATATTGATTCCACCTGGTTCATTAAGCAACATCTCCAATTGCCCATTTCCACTGGCAGCGAAATTGGCAATCTGTTTCAGATACTAGATCTGTTGAACATAGAAGTCAGGCTCCTCTGATGTTCAACTGCACTGCCGTCTGAAGAAGGGTCCCGACCCAAAATGTCACCTATCCATGTCCTCCAGAGATGCTGCCTGACCCATTGAGTTACTCCAGCACTCTGTGTTTTGCTAAAGTTTCCAGCGCCTGAAGTTCCTTGTATCTCAACTGAGGAGAGGATGTTTCCATTGGTGGGAGAGTCCAGTGGTCATCGCCTCAGAATTAAAGGACGTTCCATTCGGAAGGAGATGATGAGGAGTTTCTTCAGTCAGACGGTGGTGAATCTGTGGAATTCGTTGCTGTGGAAGGCTTTAGAGGCCAAGTCAATTGATATTTTTTAAGGCAGAGATAGATTCTTGATTAGTACAGGTGTTAGGAGTTATGGGGAGAAGGCAGGAGAATGGGGTTGTGAGGGAGAGATAGATCAGTCATGATTGAATGGCGGAGTAGACTTGATGGGCCGAATGGCCTAATTCTGCTCCTATCACTTATGAACTTATGAACTGTAGTTTTGAGTTGCGTTTAGTTTACTGTCACGTGTAGCGAGACACAGTGGAAAGCTTTTGTTGCGAGCTGTCCAGACAACAGAAAGACAATACATGATTCCAATCGAGCCGCCCACAGTGTGCAGATACACGATGACAGGGATAATGTTTAGTGCAAGGTAAATCCAGTCAATTCATAACAGTAAAAACAAATGAATTATAAACACAAATCAAAGATGGTAATTAACAAAAAAGGTAAAATACATGTCATCCCGGCTTATTTCAGAATTATTTACTGGACAAATTAGTTTTAAGGTGGTGAGACAGGACATACATAGAAACATAGAAAATAGAAAATAGGTGCAGGAGTAGGCCATTCGGCCCTTCGAGCCTGCACCGCCATTCAATATGATCATGGCTGATCATCCCCAATCAGTACCCCGTTCCTGCCTTCTCCCCATATCCCCTGACTCCGCTATTTTTAAGAGCCCTATCTAACTCTCTCTTGAAAGCATCCAGAGAACCTGCCTCCACAGCCCTCTGAGGCAGAGAATTCCACAGACTCACCACTCTCTGTGAGAAAAAGTGTTTCCTCGCCTCCGTTCTAAATGGCTTACTCCTTATTCTTAAATTGTGTACCTGCCTTCTCTCCATATCCCCTGATCCCTTTAGCCACAAGGGCCACATCTAACTCCATCTTAAATATAGCAAATGAACTGGCCTCAACTACCTTATGTGGCAGAGAATTCCACAGATTCACCACTCTCTGTGTGTGAAAAATGTTTTTCTCATCTCGGTCCTAAAAGATTTCCCCCTTATCCTTAAACTGTGACCCCTTGTTCTGGACTTCCCCAACATCGGGAACAATCTTCCTGCATCTAGCCTGTCCAACCCCTTAAGAATTTTGTAAGTTGCTATAAGATCCCCCCTCAATCTTCTACCTTTATCTACCACTGCACAAGAATAAAGATTAAATGAAGATAATTAAGAATACCAGTGCATATGATTCAGGGTTGTAGCAACCAGCACTAATTTACAATCAGGACAAATATTTTGCTGTGACATCAATACATAGTAGTTCCATCTAAATCAAATGGAAAGTGAACCAGATACTGCAGTAATCAGGATAATTATTTTTTACCGTATCGTTGCTGGGAATGTAGATTTTTAAGTAGCTTCTCAATGTGTCAATTCTTTAGATTGATCTTGGACAAACACTGGACATTTGCCATTATATTTATAGATGGCTCACTGCAGATATTAGTTTTGGGTAACAGCATCGTGGCATCTTCTTTTGGAGCCTGTTGCTTGGAGTTTTGTTGATTGAAAGATACAGCATAGAAAAAGGCTCTTCGGCCCACCGAGTTCATGCTGTCCGTCGGTCATCCGTCTATGTTTCGCACCCACTCCCCACGCATTAGAGGCAATTTACAGAAGCCAATTAACCTAAAAAAATTGTACGTCTTTGGCATGCGGGAGGAAACTGGGGCACTCACAGTGGCTAGGTTGGTAGGGCTGCTACTCACAGCGGCAGAGACCTAGGTTCAATCCTGACCTCAGCTGCTCTCTGTGTGGAGTTTGCACGTTCTCCCTGTGACCATGTGGGTTTACTCCCACATCGCAAAGACGTGCGGGTTTGTGGGTGAATTGGCCTCTGTAAATTGGCCCGAGTGTGTCGGATAGTGGGCGTGAAAGTGGGATAGCGTAGAACTAGTGTGAACGGGCGACCACTGGCCAGCACGGACTCAGTGGGCCGAAGGGCCTGTATCTTTCAATCAATCATTGCCGACAGCTAAAATGAATGTAATGAAACTGAATAAACCATTATCATCATCTGCCTAGAATCTTGAAAAATAATACACTTCTTGTCAAAACGGCCCTAGTATTAAAAATAGACACAAAGTGCAGGAATAAATCAGTGTAGGCAACATCTCTGGAGAACATGGATAGGCGCCGTTTCCGTTCGGGACCCTTCTTCGGAATAATAATTCCCTTCTTCAGCCAAGTAGCAATTGTGCATGTACAAACTAACGGCAGTAAGATTCACCTCAGGTACTTCCAATACAAATACTGGGTCCTTCAAACAAGCATTGATCCACCATGCTGGAGTAACTCAGCGGGACAGGCAGCATCTCTGGAGAGAAGGAATGGGTGACGTTTCGGGTCGAGACCCTTCTTCAGACTGAGAGCCAGGAGAAATGAGAGATATGGAAGGGTAATGTGTGAAAATGATAGATCAAAGCAGATGATGATAAGGAAATGTAGAAAGGTTCGTTGTTAGCTGACAGGAAGGTGACAGAGTGAGCATCCAGTACCAGCAGGTTGGTAAGAAGTTGTTCCCATTGACCCAGACACATGGCTGATGTATGAAGATGTAATAAGATGTAGTCAGCAGCTAACCGCTTCCTAATGGTGCCCTGGGCAGAATATTTCACTATGTGTGTAGGAAGGAACTACAGATGCTGGTTTAAACCGAAGGTTGACACAGAATGCTGAAGTAACTCAGTGGGGCAGGCAGCATCTCTGGAGAGAAGGAATGGGTGACGTTTTGGGTCGAGACCCTTCCTCAGACTGAAGGGTCTCTTCAGAGATGCTGCCTGTTCTGCTGAGTTACTCCAACATTTCGTGTCTATCTTCTGAATATATTTCACTGCTACTTCTTGCATATCCCTGTGAATTCCAATCACTTTAGTTGGGTCGAGCCTTATTTCTACAAATTAGGTTTAAGCTTAAGGTTTACTATTGTCACATGTACCGAGATACAGTGAAACATTTTGTATCACCTACTATCCAACCCGATCGGATATACCACAATCAGGTCAAACTCAAGTACAATAGGTAGACTAAAGGGGGAGATACAGAGTCCAGAATATAGTTCCCGACATTGTAGCGCATCAGTTGCAGAGATAAAGTGCATGTCTGCAATGGGGTGGAGGAGAATCGGGCAGTACCCAGGCTTATTATCTTAAGATCATTAAGATAATGAAGGATCGATGTGTGACCTTCCCAAACACCATGGATTGAGGGCAGTCTCAGTGTGGAGGAGGATGGTGGGTGGTCTCAGTGTGGAGGAGGATGGTGGGTGGTCTCAGTGTGGAGGAGGGTGGTGGGTGGTTTTGCTATGGAGGAGGATGGAGAGTGGTCTCAGTGTGGGGGATGGTGGAGAGTGGTCTCAGTGTGGAGGAGGATGGAGGGTGGTCTCAGTGTGGAGGAGGATGGAGGGTGGTCTCAGTGTGGGGGATGGTGGAGAGTGGTCTCAGTGTGGAGGAGGATGGAGGGTGGTCTCAGTGTGGAGGAGGATGGAGAGTTGTCTCAGTGTGGGGGATGGTGGGGGTGGTCTCAGTGTGGAGGAGGATGGAGGGTGGTCTCAGTGTGGAGGAGGATGGAGGGTGGTCTCAGTGTGGGGGATGGTGGGTGGTCTCAGTGTGGAGGAGGATGGTGGGTGGTCTCAGTGTGGAGGAGGATGGACAGCGGTCTCAGCATGGAGGAGGACTTGGGTGGTCTCAGTAGTCAGAGAGAAGGTCAGTGAGAAGGTCCCCTCAGGACGGAGGATGGTGCCAGTATGGCGGAGTGTGATTCCAGTGGTCAGTGAGGTCAGTAGAAGGTGTTCCTCAGGACGGAGGGAGGAGGGTGGGGGTCTCAGTGGTCAGTGCATGGTTGCTGGTCGTAAGTCCACCCCAGCCACCACCCTGGGATTACTGACAGCGGATCCCACCCACGCTCACGGGGCCCCCTCTACCTTGTAGGAGTCGGTGGCCAGCAGGATGTTAAAGTCGGGGGTGGTTGCAGCCATGGCGGCTCCGGCCGCGGGCAGTGTGTGTGTGCGGGGCGGGGGCGAGGCGAGGCTGCAGCCGGGCGGCGGTGGCACCGGACCGGAGCCTCGCCTCACCTCACCTCGCGTCACCGGCCGTCACAGAGGAGAGGAGAAGGGGGGAGGAGAGAGGGAGTAAGGAGGAGAAGAGGGGAGAGAAGAAGAGAAGAGGAGAGAGGGAGGAGAGAAGAGGAGAGGAAAAGAGAGGAGGGGAGAAGGGAGGGTAGGAGAGGAGAGGAAAGAAGGGAGGGGAGGAGAGGAGAGAGGAGATGGGAAAAGAGAGGAGGGGAGAAGGGAGGGGAGGAGAGGAGAGGAAAGAAGGGAGGGGAGGAGAGGGGAGAGGAGAGGAGGAAATGGGGAGAGGAAAAGAGAGGAGAGGAGAGAAGAGAGGAGTAAAGAGAAGGGAGGAGAGAAAGGGAGGAGAGGAGGAGGGAGAGGGAGGAGGGAGAGGGAGGAGGAGAAGAGGAAGAGAGAGGGGAGGAAAGAAGAGGGAGTGGAGAGGGGGAGAGGCAGGTGAGGAGGGAGGGAGAGAGCTTGGACGAGGGAGAGAGTAGAGAAATGGAGATGAGAGGAGAGGAATGGAGGGCGGAGAAATGTCGAGGGGATGAAGGGAGAGGGGATGGAGGAAGGGATGGGAGAGAAGGGGAGGGGAGAGGCAGGAGGTAGAGGGAGGGGGAGAGAGGTGGAATGAAGAGGAGATGGAGAGGGGTGGAGTAGGGAGGGAGATGGGAGTGAGGAGGGCGGACAGGGAGGGAGATGGGAGGAATGCAGAGAGGAGGGGTGGAAGGGAACAAGAGGAGAGAACAGTGGAGTGATGGAGGCTAGCGGGGAGGTAATGGTATGCGTGTAGGGGAGAGACGAGGAGTAGTGGTGGAGAGGTTTGGAGGGGGTTGAAGAGGTAAAGGAGTGGAGTGGAACCATTTAAAAAGCATTTGGACAGGTACATGTACAAACTAGTTTAGAGAGACATGGGTCAAATGCGGGCAGGCGGGACTAGAGTAGATGGGACATCTTGGTTGGCATGGGCAAGTTGGGCCGAAGGGCCTGTTTCCACGCTGTATCACTGTACAACTCAATGATTGAGAAAGTAAACACAACAAGCGGATTATGAGAGGGACATTTGGAAAGGGAGGGGGAATGTCCATGGGATGGGGCTGGCGTGGTCAGTGAATGGGAGCGCTGGTGGGCCTCGTGGGAAGATGAAACTCAGCTGCAGAGGAATATGGAACAGTACAGCACAGAAACAGGCTCTTTGGCCCACAGTCCGTGCCAAACATGGTACCCTCACAATGCCCAGGATTATTAGTCGACCCAATATTGATCTCATCCACCATGTCCTTCTTCATGGTCAATACCAATACAAAGTTGGTTTAGTGCCTTGCCTACACCCCCTCACTCCAAGCCTACATCTCCACCTTTATCCTTAAGTAATCGTATCCTCTCCCTGGTCATCCTCAGAAATTGAGGATAAATGGGGATCCTGTGGATAGGGTGAACTGTTTTAAATATCTGGGAGTCCACATCTCCGAGGATATGACATGGGCAACACACGCCTCAGCACTCGTGAGTAAGGCAAGGCAGCGCCTTTACCACCTCAGGCAATTGAGGAAATTCAGAGTGTCTCCGAGGATCCTCCAGTGCTTCTATGCAGCGGCGGTGGAAAGCATCTTGTCCGGGAACATTACCATCTGGTTTGGGAATTGCTCTGCCAAGGACAAGAAGTCTCTGCAGAGAGTAGTGCGTTCGGCCGAACGCACTATGGGAACTTCACTCGCCCCCCTGCAGGAACTATACATCAGGAGGTGCAACTCTAGAGCCAATAAAATCATGGGAGACCCCTTCCACCCCTGCAACGGACTGTTCCAGCTGCTACGGTCAGGCAAACGTCTCCGTTGCCATGCGGTGAGAACGGAGAGGTTGAGAAGGAGTTTCTTCCCAGAGGCCATTCGGACTGTAAACGCCTATCTCACCAGGGACTAACTCTACTGAACGTTTTTCCCTCCATTATTTATTATGTAAAAGAATATGTGTGTTATGATTGTGTTTATAATTTGTTTGGTTGTTTGTCTTTTGCACAAAAGTCCGCGAGCATTGCCACTTTCATTTCACTGCACATCTCGTATATGTATGTGACAAATAAACTTGACTTGACTTGAATTGAAATCCGACCTTTTTGTCCTGGGCCTCCTCCATTGCCAGAGTGAGCACCATCAGAAATTGGAGAAGCAGCACCTCATATTCCGCTTGGGCAGTCTGCACCCTAGTGGCCTGAACATTGACTTCTCCAATTTCCAGTGGCCCTTGCTGTCTCCTCCCCTTCTCAGCTCTCCCTCAGCCCTTTGGCTCCTCCTCTTCCTTTCTTCTTCCCGCCCTGCATCAGTCTGAAGAAGGGTTTCGGCCCGAAACTTTACCTATTTCCTTCGCTCCATAGATGCTGCCGCACCCGCTGAGTTTCTCCAGCATTTTTGTCTACCTTGTTTTTAATATATGTATAAAATACCTTGGGGTTTATTTAATGCCACTTTCCATGGCTGCTTTTGGTCGTCAACTTCGGGTCTTTTTCGGCTTTTCTTCATATTCTTTAAAGGCCCAGACTGATTTTCTATGTTCTGAAACATTACTTTTTGACATATTTGGAGCAGTGTTTATGCCAATTCCCCCATGGAGTGAGGAAGTGTCAGCAAATCGTGACGCAAAGTGCTGGAGTAACTCAGCAGGTCAGGCATCATCTTTGGAGAACATGGAAAAGCCATGTTTTGGGTCAGGGCCCTCATTCACGCTCTCAGGGTTTACAGAGGGGGGGGGGGGAGAGAGAGAGTCTCACGGAACTCCTGTCGGAGAGAGAGGTTGAAGAACCTCTTCAAAGTAGGCGTACCTTGAGGAGTTTTCACAGTGGGAAGAGTCAAATGGAGAAACTGCAGATGCTGGTTTACAGAAAAAGACACAGAGAGCTGGAGTAACTCAGCGGGTCAGGTCAGGCAGTATCTCTGGAGAACATGGACATATGACGTTTTGGATTGGGGGCCCTTCATCAGGCTGATTAAAATTATTATATTTCTGTTTAATTTATGTAATTATTCAGAAATACTTCCATAGGTTTTGATTTACATTTCAGGTCACAAATATATTTTTGAAAATAAGTTAGCTGTTGAATTTTAAGATGCGCATGTATGATGGTTTTTAAACACAGCAAAAACTGATATTGAGCTTTGCCAGCTGTCAAATAATTCAGAATGTTTCTGGAATGGAAAATGCTACTGTAATCCCAGAGACTGAGGCACTGTGTGGAAAGGTGCAGTGTGGAAACAGGCCCTTTGACCCACTGAGTCTGTGCCAATAAATGTTTAACATAGAAACATAGAAAATAGGTGCAGGGGTAGGCCATTCGGCCCTACGAGCCTGCACCGCCATTCAATATGATCATGGCTGATCATCCAACTCAGTATCCTGTACCTGCCTTCTCTCCATACCCCCTGATCCCTTTAGCCACAAAGGCCACATCTAACCCCCTCTTAAATATAGAAACATAGAAAGTAGGTAGGTGCGAGAGTAGACCACCAGGTCCGTCGAGCCCGCACCGCCATTCGCTCATGGCTGAACACTAAACAGACACACTTACCCACAAACAGTAGACACAAGACACAGAACACAAGACACTACCCTCCCCTTTATACCGCTATCACCCCTCTCCACCCCAAGAACCGCGTGATCTCCTGGGGGAGGCAAAAAACCGGATAAAAACCCAGGTCCAATTCGGGAAAAAAATCCGGGAAATTCCTCTCCGACCCCAATCCAGGCGATCGACACTTGTCCAGGAGATCACTCAGGTCTACTATACTAACCATACCTAGGTCCATATCCCTGCCCTCTCCCCGTAGCCCCTTATCCCCTTGGCAGCTAAAAAAACATCTATTTTAGACTTAAATATATTTAACGTTTCTGCTTCCACTGCTCCCTGGGGCAGTGAATTCCATAAATTAACCACCCTCTGGGTGAAGAAGTTCTTCCTCATCTCAGTTTTAAAAGAGCCCCCCCTTATTCTGCAACTATGTCCCCTAGTTCTAGTTTCCCCGATCATTGGGAACATCCTCGGTGCATCCACCCGATCAAGGCCCCTCACGATCTTATATGTTTCAATGAGATCACCTCTCATTCTTCTAAACTCCAAAGAGTAGAGTTCCAGCCTACTTAACCTTTCCTCATATGTCAATCCCCTCATTGCAGGAATTAATCTTGTAAACCTTCGCTGCACTGCCTCCAGGGCTAGTACATCCTTTCTTAAGTATGGACCCCAGAACTGTACACAGTATTCCAAATGTGGTCTCACTAATACTGTGTACAGCTGCAGCAAGACCTCCGTGTTTTTATACTCAATCCCCCTAGCAATAAAGGCCAAAACTCCATTGGCCTTCCTGATTGCTTGCTGCACCTGCATACTAACTTTTAGTGATTCATGTACTAATACCCCTAGATCCCTTTGCGTTGCATTACAACGCAGCTCCTCCTCATTTAGAAAATAACTTGCCCTATCATTTTTTTTCCCAAAGTGAATGACTTCACATTTATTAGTATTAAATTTCATCTGCCAAGTTGTTGCCCACTCACCTAGCTTATCTATATCCTTTTGCAGACTCTTCCTATCCTCCTCATCCCCTACTTTTCCTCCCATTTTTGTATCGTCCGCAAATTTTGATATATTACACTTGGTTCCCTCCTCCAAATCATTTATATAAATTGTGAACAACTGGGGTCCCTGCACCGACCCTTGCGGAACCCCGCTAGTTACCGGTTGCCATCCCGAGTATGAACCATTTATCCCCACTCTCTGCTTCCTATTTGTTAGCCAATCCTCTACCCATGCTAATATATTACCCCCAATCCCATAATTTTTTATTTTTAGCAATAGTCTCTTATGTGGCACCTTGTCAAAAGCCTTTTGGAAGTCCAAGTATACCACATCCACCGGTCCTCATCTCGGTCCTAAAAGATTTCCCCCTTATGCTTAAACTGTGACCCCTTGTTATGGACTTAAGAAAGAACTGCAGATGCTGGAAAATCAAAGGTAGACAAAAATCTGGAGAAACTCAGCAGGTGAAGCAGCATCTATGGAGCGAAAGAAATAGGCGACGTTTCGGAGTTGAGACCCTGTGTGTCTATCTTCGGTTTAAACCAGCATCTGCAGTTCCTTCCAACACATTAGGGTCCCCACCTGTACCAACAAAGGGTTTCGGCCCGAAACGTCGCCTATTTCCTTCGCTCCATAGATGCTGCTGCACCCGCTGAGTTTCCCCAGCAATTTTGTGTACCAACAAATGTTTAGTTTAGTTTACCTGAAGAAAAGGAATAGGTGTTGTTTCAGGTCTTGATTCGAAACATCACCTATTCCTTCTCTCCAGAGATGCTCTCTGACCCGCTGAGTTCCTCCAGCTCTTTGTGTCTATCTTCAGTTTAAACCAGCATCTGCAGTTCCTTCCAACACATTAGTAGTTTATTTTCACGTGCATCCATCACACTCTACCTAGGTACACGTGGCCACTTTTTCTGCGCTTGAGAGGCAGTAGTTGCTGCTGTAAGCCAATCCATGTCATTGAGTTCTAGATTTACTCTTTGTTCGAACTGTTAAATACTATGATAGCGAATCCCAGGAGAGAGCAATGTTTGCTCCTCCACGCACTTTTGAATATTTTGTCCTTGCACGTCTCATTATATGAACAGTATGTGGATGATAAAAGGAGTTAAAGAAATATGTCACCTATTGATGTGTTGGCTTCTTGTCGACGAGTTCACATTTTCACTGTGGAGATCTATTCAATGCCAGCCTAGGTTCGTATGCAGTAAGTCAACGATCTAACACGTTCTATCTTAAAACAAAAGCGAGTCTGCGCTTCAGTTTTTGCCAATGTTGTGTGTCTGAAAACTATCGACTGTTAACCCATGCATTAATTTACATGCCCTGATTTATTATTTACCTTTTTTAGTCTGGTCATCGATCAAATCTCACAATCCTTCTTCCTGCATTATCGTCAGAATTTCAGACAGTTTCCACAGCAGCCTTGGTGAATCAATTTGCAGAAGGTTTCACAAATAGCACATGTTAAGAATGTAGAAAGGGAATGTCATAAAATCTATCAACATAAGAGGTAGACCAAAGTATAAACCATATAACCATATAACAATTACAGCACGGAAACAGGCCATCTCGGCCCTTCAAGTCCGTGCCGAACACTTATTCTCACTTAGTCCCATCTACCTGCACTCAGACCATAACCCTCCATTCCTTTCCCGTCCATATACCTATCCAATTTATTTTTAAATGATAAAATCGAACCTGCCTCCACCACTTCCACTGGAAGCTCATTCCACACAGCTACCAGTCTCTGAGTAAAGAAGTTCCCCCTCGTGTTACCCCTAAACTTCTGTCCCTTAATTCTCAAATCACCTCACATTCACATACTTCACATTGAATCCCAACGTGGAAATGTTAAAGACCTTCTAAGAGAGCATAGACTTTAGAGATACAGCGCGGCAACAGGCCCTTCGGCCCACCGAGCCCACGCTGACCAGCGATCACCCCGTACACGTACGCTATCCTACATGCACAGGAAAGCAGACTATTATCTAAATGGTGGCCGACTAGGAAAAGGGGAGATGCAGCGAGACCTGGGTGTCATGGTACACCAGTCATTGAAAGTAGGAATGCAGGTGCAGCAGGCAGTGAAGAAAGCGAATGGTATGTTAGCTTTCATAGCAAAAGGATTTGAGTATAGGAGCAGGGAGGTTCTACTGCAGTTGTACAGGGTCTTGGTGAGACCACACCTGGAGTATTGCGTACAGTTTTGGTCTCTAAATCTGAGGAAGGACATTATTGCCATAGAGGGAGTGCAGAGAAGGTTCACCAGACTGATTCCTGGGATGTCAGGACTGTCTTATGAAGAAAGACTGGATAGACTTGGCTTATACTCGCTAGAATTTAGGAGATTGAGAGGGGATCTTATAGAAACTTATAAAATTCTTAAGGGGTTGGACAGGCTAGATGCAGGAAGATTGCTCCCGATGTTGGGGAAGTCCAGGACAAGGGGTCACAGCTTAAGGATAATGGGGAAATCCTTTAAAACCGAGATGAGAAGAACTTTTTTCACACAGAGAGTGGTGAATCTCTGGAACTCTCTGCCACAGAGGGTAGTCGAGGCCAGTTCATTGGCTATATTTAAGAGGGAGTTAGATGTGGCCCTTGTGGCTAAGGGGATCAGAGGGTATGGAGAGAAGGCAGGTACGGGATACTGAGTTGGATGATCAGCCATGATCATATTGAATGGCGGTGCAGGCTCGAAGGGCCGAATGGCCTACTCCTGCACCTAATTTCTATGTTTCTATGTTTCTAAATTCACAATTTTTACCAAAGCCAGTTAACCTACAAACCTGCACGTCTTTGGAGTGTGGGAGGAAACCGGCGTACCCGGGGAAAACCCACGCGGTCACAGGAAGAACGTGCAAACTCCGCACTGACAGCACCTGTGGTCAGGATCAAACCCGGCTCTCCCTACCGCTACTCCACTGTGCTGCCCTAAAGGTTTAAGGCTCTCAGGTGAGAGGGGCAAAGTTTAATGGAGGTGTTCGGGGCAGGTTTTTGTTGATGTAGAAAGTGGTAAGTGCCTGGAATGTACTGCCAGGGTTGGTGGTGGAGGCAGATACGATAATGGTGTCTGAGGCTTTTAGATCGGTACATGGATATGCAGGGAATGGAGAGCTATGGATCCTCAGAATTAATGGTCGCTCTTTTAGAACGGAGGCGAGGAGGAACTTCTTTAGTCAGAGGGTAGTTAATCTGTGGAACTCATTGCCACAGAGGGCTGTGGAAGCCATCAGTGGATATTTTTAAGGCAGAGATAGACAAATTCTTGATTAGAACGGGTGTCAAGGGTTATGGGGAGAAGGCAGGAGAATGGGATTAGGGGGCAGAGATCAGCCAGGATTGAATGGTGGAGTAGACTGGATGGCCTAATTCTACTCCTATAACTTGTGAACTTTTGGACGATCAGTCGGGGGAGATTAGTGCGACTGGGCATCATGTTTAGCGCGGACTTTGTGGGCCGACGTGCCAGTTTCTGCACTGTACTGTTCCAACACCAACAACCGTTAATATAGTGGAAATAAAATGAAGCGGTTGTAGTTGTTGGATTTCCTTGTCTTTAACGTTCCCCCGCCTGAAGAATATAACATCTAATTCTTGAGACTCAACCATACAGGGGATGGCGAAATGGATACGGGTTTGCTGGCTTGCCAGAACAAAGAGCTATAGTTTTACAATGGCCAATTGTTGGAAAGCACTGGTCCAATAGTACTTTCATTGTCACATGTGCAAGGTGCAAACACACAGTGAGATTATTTTCTTACAAACAGTCCAGTAGAGTATAGTCATGCTTATGTACATCCACAATTAGCAAGTGTACAGAAACAGTCACACTAAGCCCGCATTGAAGAGGCGCCATCCTTTCTTCTTATGCCCCCTTCGGTCATAGCTGACCATGGGTGTCTCCAGGGTTGGAGGATGCTTGTGCGTGACTTTGTTTAACGTGGGGAGACTGCTGCACAGACAGCCACCCCACGGTCCTTGACAGATCTGGGTCAGGATCCAGTGGCATGGAGTCCAAGACGACCGGAGACCCTTTTCTGCTGCAGCCTTCATCCGCCTTCCCAGCCGTTGTGATGCTCCACTAAGGTCAGCCATCGTCCTCCGCCTGTTCCACCGTTGAGGTCTTGGTTGGATTGCTCTTTGTCCGAGACCTTCCACTCGACCTCACCGCCACGGGCGGCCCTACCAGGAGCATAGCTCCAGACGGCATCGCTCTCAGGATCTCAGGTCCACACAAGCTTCGCCACTACAACAAGGTGACAATCCACAGAGAAGAGAGGCGCCATCATGTATTGTCTTTCCTCTAACTGGAAAGCCCGCAACAAGAGCTCTTCACCGTACCCCAGTACACATTGCAACAAACTAAACTAAACCATGTGTTGATGCAATCTATATGTTGATAATGTGGAACACAACTGACTTGGTATTGGGTTTTTTTTAATTCTCTCTCCACAATTGCCATGGAACGAATTAAGTTTGATGCACGATGTGCAATTTCTAGGCACCCAAGACTAGCAAAGTCTTATGGTAGTATGAGTCACCAGCCTAAAATATTACGCAGTGCACAGGGAGGGAATAGGGCAGAGATGAATCCCTATCTGAAAATTAATTTTATTTTTCATTACCAATAGAGAAGGAGCTGATCCATCATTGGTGATATATATAATCGCAGAATCGGCGAGACTTTTATTTATCTTTGGTTACACCAATACATCTAATAAATATAGCTATATTTTCTAGTTGCTACAAAATTCTTTCACGAACTTAAATAATGCTTTGTTACAGCCCATTGATTTCTTGCCTTCCGCCTATTTTGGAATGTCGATATGATTTTTTAAAAGAAGTTATTGCTGGTCACATTTCTACCATTTAAAATGTGTCGGAGTCGATTAACGGCTGTAACTTGGTTTCTAAAAGAAGCAAAATTAGTGAGAGAGGGCAGCACGGTGGCGCAGCGGTAGAGTTGCTGCCTTACAGCGGCCGAGACCCGGGTTCGATCCTGACTACGGATGCTGTCCGTATGGAGTTTGTACGTTCTCCCTGTGACTGCGTGGGTTTTCTCCGGGGGCTCCGGTTTCCTTCCACATTTCAAAGACGTACAGGTTTGTAGGTCAACTGGCGTGGTATAAAATGTAAAATTGTGTGTAGGATGGTGTTAATGTGTGGGGACCGCTGGTCGGCAGGGAGACTCGGCGGGGCCGAAGGGCCTGTTTCCGCGCTCTTACTCCAAACTACATTTTTTCTCTTTGAATTCTGTATGACTTTATAAAGTGCTGGTGTGAATTTCTAAATGGGATTTTTTCTCCTCTGTTGCCAAGGTTTAGTGCAGCTGGGACCAGCAGACTGCCTGGCTGCGATCTGGCCCAGCTGTTGCCTGTCCTCTATAACAATATTTTAACAGCAAAGCTATCTTCCGGCTGAAAACATCCTCCCTCTATCAGAGTCACAGTCACACAGCACAGAAACAGGCCCTTCGGCCCATCTCATCCACGCCAACCAAGATGCCCCATCTAAGCTGGTGATGTCTGCCCACATTTGGCGCATATCCTTCCCAATTCTTCCTATCCATGTAACTGTTCAGCATTATTTTAAATGCTGTTATATTACCTACCTCAAGTACCTCCTTTTTTACATCAAAATAAACTCTTCAGAATTAAAAAAATATACAAAACAAGAACCAGGCAAAAATTCTGCCGACATTTTCCCTCCCTTCATTCCGCTACCCCGCGTATCCATTGACAATCTACACCCAATCCTGCACTCCAGAGATGTTGCCTGTCTACTGTTCTATGTTCTATGTTAAAAATCATTCTCGATACATGATTTCCATTTTCCAACCGCACCCAAAATCTTGCTCCCCTCATTCAGAAACACATGCACTATTCACAAGTTATAGGAGCGGAATTAGGCCATTCGGCCCATCAAATCTACTCCGCCATTCAATCATCTATCTTTCCCTCTATACCCCATTCTCCTGCCTTCTCCCCATAACTCCTGACTGGCCAAGAATCTGTCAATCTCCGCCTTAAAAATATCCATTGACTTTGCCCCTGTGGCAATGAATTCCAAAGATTCACCACCATCTGACTAAAGAAATTTGAAGAATGTTGTTTTTTTGTCTGTGATACAGACTTCCATCTGCAGCTGGTCACTACAGATTGTTTAATGGTTTAGACTGCTAGTTACATAAGTGGGTTAGATTCTGTTGGTAGTTAATTTAATTTACTCAATTGAATAAAACACGAATTGCTTATGAATTTTGTCTCAATCTCAGGGTATGATCAAATTAAACCTCAGACAGTCCACTTTATCCACTTCCATTAAGGCACATAGTGTAAAGAATTATTGGTGAAAACTCATTAAAAAACCATGACTCCGCGAAACCTTCATGGCAATATTATTACAGTGTACATGCTCCTTCTAATAATTTACCAGGGCTAAAACCCATTAAAACAAAATTATTTGCCACTCAATATTAGATATTAAATACAAAAAGACATGATCTAAGAGCACTTTCTGGCATAATATCAGAATCTTCAGCTTGACTCACAACCCTAATGTTTACAAGTCAACTGATGACTCCACATGGCCCACTGTAACTTTGGCAGAAAATCACCAGGCTATTTTTGGATTAAGTAGGACAGACACAAAAAACTGGAGGAACTCAGCGGGACAGGCAACATCTCTGGAGAGAATGAATGGGTGACGTTTCGGGTCGTGACCCTTCTTCAGACGTCTACCCGTTCCTTCTCTCCAGAGATGCTGCCTGTCCCGATGAGTTGCTCCAGCATTCTGTGTCTATCTTCGATTTAAACCAGCATCTGCAGTTCCTGCGGACAATAAGAACCCAGATTTAGCGACAATTTCAAGCGCAGTTTCTTGTTAAGTTGTTCCGTGCTGCAGCAGGGCGTGTCCAGTCCATGCGCTCGGCCCTTTGGATCGGCCTCCAATCCAGCTGAGCCCCAGGCTGCTGCCGGGCCTCCAGCGGCCCTCTCCAGCGACAAGGCGCCCTGTGCTGCCTCACGCAGCCAGTCTGTAAACAGGTCTGGTACATCCCCATCAGCAATGATGGAAGTGCCCTAAATACTTTGTATATAGTCCAAAATTGTGAGCAGTTTTGGGACCTATATCTGACGAAGGTGAGAAAAAACTTTTTCACCCAGAGAGTTGTGAATTTGTGGAATTCCCTGCCACAGAGGGCAGTGGAGGTCAAGTCACTGGATGGATTTAAGAGAGAGTTCGATAGAGCTCTAGGGATATGGGGAGAAGGCCGGCGCGGGTTATAGATAGGGGACAATCAGCCATGATCATAATGAATGGCGGTGCTGGCTCGAAGGGCCGAATGGCCTCCTCCTGCACCTATTTTCTATGTTTCTATGTTTCCATGAAGGATGTGCTGGCATGGGTGATGGTCCAGAGGAGGTTTACAACAATGATCCCAGGAATGATTGGGTTACATATGATCGGTTCATAAGTTCGAGGAACAGAAATAGGCCACTCAGCCCATCAAGTCTACTCCGCCATTCAATCATGGCTGAACTATCTTTCCCTCTCAACCCCAATTTTCCTGTCCTCTCCCCATAATCCCTGACACCTTGATGAGCATTGGACGGCGCTGGGCCTGAACTCACTGACGTTTTGAAGGACGAGGAGGGACTTGGATAGAGCAGCTGTGGAGAGGATATTTCCACTTGTGCGAAAGTCTAGGACCAGAGCCCACAGCCTCAGAATAAAAGTACGTACCTTTAGAAAGGAGATGAGGAGGAATTTAGCCAGAGGGTGGTGAATCTGTGGAATCCATTGGATATTTTTAAGGCGAAGATTGACAGATTCTTGATTAGTACGGGTGTCAAAGGATATGGAAAGATAGATCAGCCATGATTGAATGGTGGAATAGACGATGGGCCGAATGGCCTATTTCTGCTCCTTTAATGTATGAACCTATGAAAGTCAGACAGAGGTACCAAGTGAATGATTTCTCCCCACTTTCTCTGGGAACCCCAACTTCACAAACCCATTAATTCCTCCTAACATGACAGCACGTAATGGCTGAGTGTACTGAATACTGGGTGATGAAATACTGCCCGAGCCTGAGGGCTGTTCTGGGACATGCCGTGCCTCTTTCTGAGCTGTTTTTGAGCAGTTACAAAACTGGCATTGATCTATTGGTGGTGAAAATTACTCGAGAACATTCTGTTCACAAAATCCAATCCAGTTAATTTACTGCCCAACCAGTCTGCTCTCCATCGCCAGTTAATGAACATGCTGTCAACAGCATTATGAAGCAGCACTTGCTTTCAAAACCCTGCTCCCCACTGACCAGGGTGGACTTCACCACTTGGGTCCAATCCTCATCAACAAACTGGTCCAAATGAGCATCAAAGAGGTAACATGTTGGACGAGGTGAGACTGATCTTCCTTAATATTCACCCAGCCTTAAACGAGGAGTCACGAGACATAGTCACAGAGTCATAGAGTGTTACAGTGTTGAAACAGGCCCTTCGGCCCAACTTGCCCACACCTGGCAACTTGTGTAAGAAAGAACTGCAGATGCTGGTTTAAATCGAAGGTAGACACAAAATGCTGGAGTAACTCAGCGGGTCAGGCAGCATCTCTGGAGAGAAGGAATGGGCGACGTTTCAGGTCGAGATCCTTCTTCTGATGTCAGGGGTGGGGGTGGGACAGAGATAGAATGTAGGCGGAGACAGTAAGACTAGTGGGAGAACTGGGAAGGGGGAGGGGATGGAGAGAGAGGGAAAGCAAGGGCTATCTGAAATTGGAGAAGTCAATGTTCATACCGCTGGAGTGTAAACTACCCAAGCGAAATATGAGGGGCACGATAGTTTTGTTTTTACACAGAGGGTGCTGTGTGCCTGGAATGCACTGCCAGAGGCAGATACAACCGTGGCATTTAAGGGGCTTTTAGGTGGGCATATGGATATGCAACGAGATGGAAGCGTCTGGATCACGTATATGCAGATGAGATTAGTTTACCTTGGCCTTATGTTTGGCACAGACATTGTGGGCCGAAGGGCCTGTTCTTGTGCTAGACAACTCTATGTTCTCTGTTGGTACCTCCTTGCTGGGATAAAACTACATCTGTTTCACCAAAATATCTCGCAATTAATTAAATCTGAAGAAGGGTCTCGACCCAAAGCGCCACCTATTCCTTCGCCTCACCCGCTGAGTTTCTCCAGCATTTTTGGTCCACTCACAGTTAATTAAAGACTTCTATAAAATGCAGTCACAGTTGTTAGAAAGGCAAGCAGCTGCCAATCATCGCGCAACTAACAAAATGTAAAATAAATAACCATGTTTTCTATTTTACATGTTGTTCCCCGAGGCATATTTATTGGACGAGAACTGGGAAAATGAGAACGAGAGTTTTTGGAATATTGCCGTGAGAGATATTTGGTCCGTCTGCATCAACATATGGTGTCAGGATTTAATATTTCTTGTTCAAGATGACAGCCTGACAATCCAGTCTATTGCATCTGGCGTGCCCGATGTGGCCTCCTGTACATCAGCCAGACAAAGCGTCGATCGTTTCACCCAACCACTTGCGCTCAGTCCGACTCAGTCCAAGGCCGACTGGATCTCCTGACCTTTCCCAGCGAGAGGATTTGAGCATAGTGGCGACCACGATGCCAAAATATACTCATCTATAGAAGACACAACGGCACAACACAGCAACAGGCCCTTCGGCCCACAGTTGCGGATGACCCAAAACTGGGTGGCAGTGTAAGCTGCGAGGAGGATGCTATGAGGCTGCAGGGTGACTTGGACAGGTTGGGTGAGTGGGCAGATGCAAGGCAGATGCGGTATAATGTGGATAAATGTGAGGTTATCCATTTTGGTGGCAGGAACAGGAAGGCAGATTATTATCTGAATGGTGTCAGATTAGGAAAAGGGGAGATGCAACCAGACCTGGGTGTCCTTGTACATCAGTCACTGAAAGTAATCATGCAGGTACAGCAGGCAGTGAAGAATGCTAATGGCATGTTGGCCTACATTGCAAGAGGATTTGAGTTTTGGAGCAACGAGGTCCTTCTGCTGTTGTACAGGGCCATGGTGAGACCGCACCTTGAGTATTGTGTGCAGTTTTGTTCTAATTTGAGGAAGGACATTCTTACTATTGAGGGAGTGCAGCGTAGGTTCACCAGGTTAATTCTCTGGATGGCGGGACTGACATATGATGCAAGATTGGCTCGACTGGGCTTATATTCACTGGAATTTAGAAGGATGAGAGGGCATCTTATAGAAACATATAACATTCTAAAGGGAGTGGACAGGCTAGATGCAGGAAAAATATTCCCGATGTTGGGGGAGGACAGAACCAGGAGCCACAGTTTAAGAAGAAGGGGTAGGCCATTTAGGACTGAGATGAGGAAAGACTTTTTCAGCCACAGAGTTGTGAATCTGTGGAATTCTCTGCCACAGAAGGCAGTGGAGGCCAATTCACCGGATGTATTCAAGAGAGAGTTAGATTTAGCTCATAGGGCTAATGGAATCAAGGGATATGGGGAGAAAGCAGGAACAGGGCACTGATTTTGGATGATCAGCCATGATCATATTGAATGGCGGTGCTGGGGCGAAGGGCCGAATGACCCACTCCTGCACCTATTTTCTACGTTTCTGTCCTGGGCCTCCTCCATTGACAGAATGAGACCACATGCAAAATGGAGGGACAGCACTTCATATTCTGCTTGGGTAGCTCACAACACTAAGTCTGAGCATTGAATTTTCAAATGTTACTTTTAGTTTTAGAGACACAGCATGGCAAGCAGGCCCTTCGGCCCACCAAGTCCACGCCGACCAGCGATCACCCCTACGCTAATTCTATTTGGCACACTGGGGATAATTTATACAAGCCCATTAACCGACAAACCTGGATGTCTTTGGAATGTGGGAGGAAACCAGAGGACCCGGAGAAAACCAACGCGGTCACGGGGAGAACGTACAAACTCCACACAGACAGCAGCCCTAGTCAGGATTGAATCTGAGTCTCTGGTGCTGTAATGCATCAACTCTACTACTGTGCCACCCTCACTAGCAACTACCAACCCCCCCCCCCCCCCTTACATCTTCCCCCACTCCACCTGGACTCACTCTTATTTCTCCCCTCCCCCTCTCCTTCCATCAGCATTCCTCCTCTAACTTCACAATTGGCAATATCCTTTTGCCTGATAATAATAATAATAATAATACATTTTATTTATGGGCGCCTTTCAAGAGTCTCAAGGACACCTTACAAAAATTTAGCAGGTAGAGGAAAAACATGTAAGGGGAATGAAATAAATAGTAGAGACATGACTAGTACACAAAGTAAAGACAGAATACAATACAAAACACAATATGATACCTTCCGTCTTTTCATCTCTGGCCGCTGTTTATCTATGTAAGTATCAAAACCCCCCCTTCACCTGCATCAACCTGTTACCTGCCAGGCTTTGTCCTGCCCCTCCTCACTGCCAGCATTCTAACCCCCCCCCCCCCTTTAATCAGTCTGAAGAACGTCCCCACCCAAAACACCACCTGTCCATGTTCTCCAGAGATGCTGCCTGACCCGCTGAGTTACTTCAGCCTTGTATGCCTTTTGATCAAAAAGTGTCTTGCTTGCTGCAACTTATTTGTGTGTGTGTGTGTGTCTCTCTGTCTCTCTCTCTCTCTCTCCCTCTGCCTCTCTCTCTCTCTCTCCGTCTCTCTCTCTCTCTCCCTCTGCCTCTCTCTCTCTCTCTCCGTCTCTCTCTGCCTCTCTCACTGTCTCTTTCTCTCTGTGTCTCTCTCTCTGTTTCTCTCTCTCTCTTTCTCCTCTCTCTCTCTCTGCCTCTCTCTCTGTTTCTCTCTCTCTCTTTGTCTGTTTCCTCTCCTCTCTTTCTCCTCTCTCTCTGTCTCTGATTCTCTCTCTCTCTGTCTCTCTCTCTGTGCCTCTCTCTCACTGTCTGTCTCTCTCTGTTTCTCTCTCTCTCTGCCTCTCTCTTGCTCTTGTCTTTCCTCTCCTCTCCACGCTTTCTCCTCTCTCTCTGTCTCTGACTGACTCTCTCTCTCTCTCTGTGCCTCTCTCTCATTGTCTCTGTCTGTCTCTCTCTCTCAGCCTCTCTCTCTCAGCCTCTCTCTCTCTCTCTCTCTCCTCCAGTTGTAGAGGTGAACCCCGTGTGGGTTGCCGTGTGGAAGGCCAGGCGGCAACTGACCAGGAACCGTTGCTGCCAACCTGTATCCACTGTGGCATTTAAATCAACAGTAAATGAAAGTTATTGATCGTTTGGTGAAAAAAATGTAATTGGGGCTAATCAATAACTCAGAAATTTGACAACAGTGAATGCATCTGGTACTTTCTTGCAGTCTCACCACATTGAAACCAGTTACGGAATTGCATGTTAGATAGAGCAGTTGTAGGGAAGTTGACATTTTAATACAGAAAAAAATGTAAAGTGATCAACGTAGCCAGAAGAAAGACTGAATGACTATTCAGACTAAAGAGTCCAGTTCTACAGTTTGCAGAGGAACAGAGAGATGTTGGTGAACATACATAAATGCTTAACAATAGCACGGCAAGTTGGAGAGTGGTTAATACAGCAGAGCGATTACTGGGATTCATAGATAGAAGCCTTGAGTCTAGATATGGGAAAGTTACCCTCAACATATACAATCTCTCATTAGGTCAGTGGTAGGAAAGCCACATTCCATCTTCTCCCCACTCCTGTCCAGTGGAAGGCTCAGAAGCTTGAAAGTGCGCACCACTAGACTCAGGAACAGCTTCTTCCCCTCCATCACCAGGCTTCTGAACGGTCCTTCCATAGGCTAGGGCACTGTCCGATTCACCTCCACCCCATTGCGGCCACTGGACTTTGTCTCTGGAACTGGCGCGCTACAATGCTGAGAACTGGATTCCGCACTCTGTATCTTCCCCCTTTAGCTCTGTCTTAGTTTAATTTGCGGGATACAGGCTCTTTGGCCCACCACGTCCGCGCAGACAAGCGATCCCCCACACACTAACAATATCCCACACTCTAGGGACAATTAATCTACAAACCTGCACGTCTTTGGAATGTGGGAGGAAACTGGAGCTCCTGGAGAAAACCCTCGTGGTCAAGGGGAGAACGTACAAACTCCGTACAGACAGCGTGTGTGGTCGCGATCGAACCTGGGTCTCTAGCGCTGTAAGGCAGAAGGTTTACCGCTGTGCCTCCGTGCCACCCTACTAACATCTAATGTACTTGAGTTTGACTTTATTGTATTTAAGTATAGTATTATCTGATTTGATTGAATTACATGCAAAACAAAACTTTTCACTGTACACATCACAACAATAACCCGAAACCTAACCTTATGCATTGCACTAATTAGGTCAGTATTGGAATGTTGCACCCACCTCGAGTCACCTCGTCTTAAGAAGAAGTTTTAGGGAGTGTTCAGAAAACATTTGAAGAGCCTGAAGAAGGTCCTGACCCATAGCTTCATCTCCTCATGTCCTCCAGAGATGTTTTCATGTCCTCCAGAACGTGGTGTTTTTAATCAAGATTCCAACATCCGCAGTTCCTTGTGTCTTTGGTAAACATTTGCTGGACTGGAACCAGAATGAAGGATTTCAGCTCTAAGCTGGGACTGTAGAAGCTGGGTTTGATCTCCAAGATGCAAAAAAAGGTTGAGGGGAAATTCAATAGATGTGCATAGGTTATGGGAGCAGAATTAGGCCATTTAGCCCATCAAGTCTACTCCGCCATTCAATCATGGCTGATCTATCATTCCCTCTCGACCCCATTCTCCTGCCTTTCCCCATAATCCCTGACACCCGTACCAATCAAGAATCAACAATCTGTCAATCTCCACGTGTGCATAGCTGTGATATACGTTCTTGATTAATAAGATCATCAAAGGTTATGGGAGAAGGCAGGAGAATGGGGTTGACAGGAAAAAAAATGGCAGGATCAGCCATGATTGAATAGCGGCGTAGACTCAATGGTCTTATTGACCTAATTCGTCTCCAATGTCTTATGTTAAGAAATGCATGTGAAGACAGTGAGAGTAAGAATGTGCTGAGATACCATCAAGTGATCGATTGCTTCAGAAATAATGACAAATGAAGACACAGAGTGCTGTAGTAACTCAGCTGGTCAGGCAGCATCCCTGGAGAATGCGGGAGGCGATGTCTCGAAGGGCCGAATTGGCCTCCTCCTGCACCTATTGTCTACCGTCTATTGTCTATTGATGATTCAGGCCAGGACCCATATTCAGAGCAATTTAGATGGGGGACCTGATCCCCTTAATTACATGGGAACAGGTCCCATGGTCCAACATCCAAGATGCCCCATAAGTCCCATTTGCTCACATTTGGCCCATATCCATCTAAACCTTTCCTATCCAAGAGATTTTAAATGCTGTTACAGTCGCTGCCTCAACTACCTCCTCTGGCAGCTTGTTCCATTTACCCAACACTCTCTGAGTGAAAATGTTGCCCTTCAATTTCCTGTTGTACCTTGCCCCTCTCACCTTAAACCTTTGTCCTCTGATGCTTGATTCCCCTACTCTGGGCAGAAGACTCCGTGCATTCACCCTGTGCGGATATTTGGGTTCATTTTAGTTTCAAGCAGTGTTGCAGATAAACAGACTGGCAAAGTCTGCTAGACTTGCATGCTGGCCTTCATCAGTCAGGGAATTGAGTAAGGAAGTTAGGACGTTTTGTTACAATTGTACAAGACATTGGCGAGCTGCTCGCCCACTGAGTTCCTGCAGCAATTTGTGTTCTTATTAAACGTAGACATGGTTTTACAGGGTGAACTTGCAAACTTTTCCAACGAATCGAGGATTGGACGTACAGTAAACAGTACCAAGGATAGTGATGCGCTGCATCAGAATAGGTGGCCTAGAGCCCACAATGGTCCCTTGTTGGCTGGGGAAGAGGTGCGAACGACGCGATACGAACAGTGAAAGTAGCAGAACCACTAGGGTGGAGGAGAGATGGAGAGAGGGAAAGCAAGATTTATTTGAAATTGGAGAAATCAATATTCATACCATGGGGATGAAATCTGCCCAAGCGAAATATGAGGTGCTGCTCCTCCAATTTACCATAGATGCGGGCTCCGATTTCTTCAGTACCTTTTCATACCTCTAGTTCCCCTCTCCTCTGACTCTCAGTCTGAAGAATGGCCTCAACCCGAAACGTCACCTATTCCTTTTCTCCAGAGATGCTGCCTGACCCGTTGAGTTACACCAGCATTTTGTGTCTATCTTCGGTTTAAACCAGCATCTGCAGTTCCTTCCTACACATCCGGATGGGCAGACAGGTGTGAGATGAGATTTAATATGGAGATGTGTGAGGTGGCCCAAAAGGCAGAAAGAATATGGACATGGATTTAGAACGGAGACGAGGAAACACTTTTTCTCACAGAGAGTTGTGTGTCTGCGGAATTCTCTGCCTCAGAGAGCGGTGGAGGCCGGTTCTCTGGATGCTTTCAAGAGAGAGCTAGATAGGGCTCTTAAAGACAGGGGATATGGGGAGCAGGCAGGAACGGGGTACTGATTGGGGATGATCAGCCATGATCAGCCATGATCACATTGAATTGGCGGTGCTGGCTCGAAGGGCCGACTGGCCTCCTACTGCTTACTCCTTGTTCTTAAACTGTAGCCCTGGTTCTGGACTCCCCCAACATCAGGAACATGTTTCCTGCATCTAGCGTGTCCAAGCCTTTAACAATCTTATATGTTTCATTTGTTATATATCTCTAAACTAAACTAAAATAAAAGATAGAAAATACCAGGAACACTCAGCAAATCGGACTGTGTATGTGGAAACAGACTGAACGTTTCAGGAGAGTCCATTTGGCCAGGACGAATGGTTTTAAAAATTAAATGAGGAAAACATTTTTAGCGGCACGGTGGCTCAGCGGTAGAGTTGCTCCCTTATAGCGCCAGAGATCCTGGTTCGATCTTGACCACGGGTGCTGTCTGTACGGAGTTTGTACATTCTCCCCGTGACCTGCGTGGGTTTTCTCCGGGATCTGTGGTTTCCTCCCACACTCCAAAGACGTGCAGGTTATGTAGGTTAATTGGCTAAGTATAAATGTACATTGTCCCTAGTGTGTGTAGGATAGTGTTAGTGTGTGGGGCATCGCTGGTCAGTTCGGACCTGGTGGGCCGAAGGGCCTGTTTCTCTAAACTAAACTAAATTAAATTAAAATTATTGTATGCCTACATTTTTCACACCGTACACTTCCATATTAGAGATATCTCCCTCTCCCCTGACTCTCATTCCGAAGAAGGGTCTGGGGTGGAAGATTGCAACCTTCACGTGGTCCGCCCTGTTTCGACGAATGCAATCAACCCGGCGTGCACAATCGGAAGATTAAATAGAACAAGTTGTCCAACAACTTTAGGCAGTGCACGCCACATGAAAGAAGAAGTAGAAGGGCCTTATCGGGACGACAGATGGCACAATGGGCTAGGTGTTCGGCTGGCAACCAGAAGGTAGCCGGTTCGAATCCCGCTTGGAGTGCATACTGTCGTTGTGTCCTTGGGCAAGACACTTCACCCACCTTTGCCTGTGTGTGAATATGTGTGAATGTGTGTGAGTGATTGGTGGTGGTCGGAGGGGCCGTAGGCGCAGATTGGCAGCCACGCTTCCGTCAGTCTGCCCCAGGGCAGCTGTGGCTACAGAAGTAGCTTACCACCACCGAGTGTGACTGAGGAGTGAATGAATAATGCGATGTAAAGCGCCTTGAGTATTAGAAAGGCGCTATATAAATCCCATCCATTATTATTATTATTATCCTCATTGCAAACCAGTATCTGCAGTTCCTTCCTACACACCGACTTGTCCTATTTACTGCTTCCTCTGGCGGGGATTCTGTAAGAACATCATGCAGAATACCGCCTGTAAAAGTTTGCAAAAACTGAGGAGGTATTGTAAACTTAAATGTCATAACGTGGTGAGAACATTGATTTCCCAGTTTATGAATGGGTCTCCAAAAACAAATCTTGGAGACTGCCTGCCATGTAAGCACTTTGCAGCAGGGGGCGCAGAGCACGGGTTTCTGCTGAGGACTACTTTGAGATTGTAAATTATCCATTGTTTCATGTTAAACCTTTCAACTATTGTGTCCGCAGAATAATCCCGAGGAGCTTTCCTCTGAATAAGTCATGTCAGAGCAATGTGGCCCGCGGCTGGAGAGTGGATTCCAATTAGAGACCTTTAGAGAATTCAATATATAGTGAACCCCAACAAATAATATTATATTGCACAATTGGATACAAAGTGCTGGAGTAATTCGGCAGGTCAGCCAGCATTGTCTGAGGAAGGGTCCCCACCCGAAACGTCACCCATTCCTTCTCTCCAGAGATGCTGCCTGTCCCGCTGAGTTACTCCAGCACTCTATGTCCTGTTGTGTTAATCACCCTGTTAAATATCAGCATATTTAGTAATTTGTTACTGAATATTATATTCCAATTGAAATTGAAAGGCTCTGCCTCTGTATTTGGGCGCAGTGGTGAATATGATATTGATGGTAGACACAAGTGCTGTATTTCTGTATTCTGTTCTGTATTCATGCCTTCTATGTTCTGAAGCAAAGCAAGAATTTCATTGTCCTATCTGGGACACATGGCAATAAACTCTTGAATCTTGAATATTGGAGAAACTCAGCGGGTGAGGCAGCATCTATGGAGCGAAGGAAATAGGCAACGTTTCGGGCCGAAACCCTTCTTCAATTTGAGATTGATATTATTTCCATCGCATTTAAATTATGCTTTCGAAATCACCTGTCTTTTAAATGAATTCTTCCAATTAATATCACTCGTGGGACAATTTAGCTGGGACATCTTGTTTGGGTCATTTTTCTCAGGGAATTCACGTTTGGGTCATTTTCTTCCGCTTGCAATTTCTGTCGAAGGAAGACACACAAAAATTGCTGGAGTAACTAACTCAGCGGGTCAGGCAGCACCTCAGGTGACGTTTCAGGTCGAGACCCTTCTTCTCGGCGGAAATTCAGTGTCACTATTCCGTTTTCTCCAGAGATGCTGCCAGTCCGGCTGAGTTACACCCCAGCAGTTTGTGTTTACAGTCGGTGTAAACTAGCATCTGCAGTTCCTTCCTACACAGGTAATTTCAGTCTCTCGTTTGAACAAACGCAAGGAATGAACTTCGACTGTCATTTAGTACAAATTGGGCAGCATGATCGTGTGTGTGTGTGTGTGTGTGTGTGTGTGTGTGTGTGTGTGTGTGTGTGTCAGTGTGTGTGTGTGTGTGTCAATCCCCACAGTGCAGAAGCCCCCTGCGTTGAGTCCACATTGTATTGTTCTGGCACAACCAGAGTGAGAGCAGCTTTTATGTGAGAGGCAGCCAGCGAGCCAGCCAGCCTTGTGTTTGGAGTGGGCAGTGCCGGGCCAGCCAGCCTTGTGTTTGGAGTGGGCAGTGCCGGGCCGGGCCAGCCCGCTTGTGTCTCGGCTGCGCTGCACACTACGAGCAGGAAGTGGGGTACATCGATCAGGTTTTTTTTAATTGACAGAATCCGGCAGGCAGAAAGGGATTGTGGTTTGGATAAAGCCTCGTTCCTGAACTGTGCACATCCTTAATACCTTGTGTCGGGGAGAGCAGAGCAAACGTAAGCAATCCGTTTCCTCTCTGCTGATAGATAAGCCGAGATAGAACTGGCGTGATATCTATCTGCTTCTCTCTCTCTCTGCTTCTCTCTCTCTGCTTCTCTCTCTCTCTCTCTCTCTCTGCTTCTCTCTCTCTCTCTCTCTCTCTGCTTCTCTCTGCTTCTCTCTCTCCCTCTGCTTCTCTCTCTCTCTCTGCTTCTCTCTCTCTCTCTCTCTCCCCATCTCTCTCCCTTTCTCTCTCTGCTTATCTCTATCTCTGCTTCTCTCTCTCTCTCTCCCCCCCCTCTCTCTGCCTCCGTCCCTCCCTCTGCCTTCCTCTCACCTCCTCTCCCCATCTCTCTCTCTCCCTCTTTCTCTCTCTCTGTTTCTCTCTCCCTCTCTCCCCTCCTTGCTGGTATTTATTTGGTGTGCTGTGTGCGCGCAGGAGAGGAGGGAAGAGTGAGGGGCTGCAAAGATGTTGGACCCGTCGTCTAGCGAGGAGGAAACGGAGGATGTAGTGGAGGAAGAGTGCAAGGAGGTGCAGGCACCGGCGGCCGGCAGCCGCTTGTCGCCCAGCAGAACAAGCGAGAGTAGCGGTGGCGGCGGCCTGCAGCCCAGCAGCCGCAGCAGCAGCATCCGTCCCTCCAGCCCCAGCCCGTCCGTGGTGAGCGAGAAGGAGAAAGAGGAGCTGGAGAGGCTGCAGAGAGAGGAGGAGGAGAGGAAGAGAAAACTGCAGCTCTACGTCTTTGTTATGCGATGCATCGCCTACCCCTTCAACGCCAAGCAGCCCACCGACATGGCCAGGAGGCAGCAGAAGGTAAAGGGGGGGCATTGACGGTGAAACTGTACCCCATTCCTCTCTCTCTCTCTCTCTCTCTCTCTCTCACCCCCTCCCTCACCATCCCTTCAAACCACCACCCCCAAACTTCACCCCAATCCCCCCACCTCCCCTCAATCCCCCCTCGCTCTCTCACCCCCTCCCTCACCCCAACCCGAACCATTCCCCCCTCCTCCCCCCCAACCCCCCAACTTCAATCCAACCCCCCCACCCCCTGCTCCCATAACATTCCCCTTCAAAAAACATCCTCCCCCCTCGCTCACTCCAACCCCCCTCCCACCCTTCCCTGCCCCAACCTCCCCTGCTCGACATTCCCTCCCCCAAACCACCCCTGCCCCCCCCCCGCAAAGCATCCTCCCTGCTCCAAAACTACCCCCCCCTCTACCCTCCCCAGCCCCAAACCATCCTATCCTCCACCAAACCACCCCACTCCTCCAAACCACTCCCCTTACCCATGCCCCCCCCCCCCAAATTCTCCCCTCACCCATCCAACCCCCAAACGTCCCCCTTTACCCTCAACCCCGCCTCCCCTCCCCCCAGACAGCCCCCTTCTCTCCAGCCCCCAGGGCTATTGAGCTGATGCTGCCCACACACACACACACACACTGCCAAGGCCAGCAACAGTGACATTAGTGTCATGTACCGGGGCTGCCTGCCTGCACCCACCCACCCACCCACCCACCCACTAAGCCCCCAGCTCGCTGCAGTGGCAGCGGCCGCCCAGCCAGCATATCCAGCCTGCGTGGAGGAGGCACCTCCTCACACCCACGTCCCCGAATAGGAACATCAATTAGCAGTACAAGGTGACTTGTTAATTGTGGAGGGCGAAACTCGCGGCGACTTTGCGCTTGCATCAGTGTTATTTTGGCGGCTGGGTTTCCGGGCACTGCAACTCTCGCCCGGGCTAACTTGCCTCTACACAGGGCACTGCTGTTGCAAAGATGTATGACTTTCCCTTTGTTCTTGTCTGCGCATTTTCTTCTTGTTGCCCCATTAGCCGGGGATAGGCACATCAGGCAGAAGAGTGGCGTGAAATACACTGTGAGCCAAAGTGGTTCATCTGTACATTAAAAATAAAATTAAATATTGGAGCCCTTTGCCTCCTCCCCCCCTCAATAGTCAAATAACGACGCCTGCACTCAGACAGGGATGATGGGGCGTCAGTGATTTCTCTCTCCACCAAGTGGCGCTGATAATGGTAATGACAGAGTCATTGTCACATCAGCACCGGTACAAGGGACTGTATAAGTCCAGGGTGCAATAGTCTATCCATATCCCCCTTCCTCATTCCCACGCTGACCTTGTGTGGAGGAAGTGAACAGCAGATGCTGGTTTAAACTATAGATGGACACAAAATGCTGGAGCAACTCAGAGGGACAGGCAGCATCCCCGGAGAGAAGGAATGGGTGACTTTTCGGGAGGAGACCCTTCAGCCCACACTGACCTTTCTGTCCCGGGCTGGTGCCTCCGTTGTCAGAGTGAATGTCAACGCAAATTGTAGGAACAACATCTCTTATTTCGCTTGGGCAGCTTACAGGAATATTGTAATTATGAGGAATATTGAATTCCCGAACTTCAAGTAAGCCTTGCCTAGCCTCTCTCTCCATCCCTCCTTAGTTCTCCGACTAGTTTCACTGTCCATATGATTAATTTATTAATTGTATGCCTCCTTGTCACAATAGACAATAGGTGCAGGAGTAGGCCATTCGGCCCTTCGAGCCAGCACCACCATTCACTGTGATCATGGCTGATCATCCCCAATCAGAACCCCGTTCCTGCCTTCACCTTCCCCTCAGTTAACCAAGAACCATAGATAGACACAAAATGCTGGAGTAACCCAGCGGGACAGGCAGCGTCTCTGGAGAGAAGGAGTGGGTGACGTTTCGGGTCGAGACCCTTCTTCAGACTGAGAGTCAGGGGAGAGGGAGATACTGAGATATGGAAGGGTGAGGCGGGAAGACGAGAGGGGGTGATGATGAAGGAAAATGTGGAAATGGTTCACTGTTAGCTGAGGGAAAGGTGGCAACGAGGCGTACAATAGGTAAAATTTAATCAGGAGGACAGCCAAACTAGTCGGGGTGGGACAGAGAGAGAGGGAAATAGACTATAGACAACCGGTGCAGGAGTAGGCCATTTGGCCCTTCGAGCCAGCACCGCCATTCAATGTGATCATGGCTGAACATCCCCAATCAGTACCCTGTTCCTGCCTTCTCCCCATATCCCCTGACTCCGCTATCTTTAAGAGCCCTATCTAGCTCTCTCTTGAAAGCATCCAGAGAACCTGCCTCCACCGCCCTCTGAGGCAGAGAATTCCACAGACTCACCACTCTCTGTGAGAAAAAGTGTTTCCTCGTCTCCGTTCTAAATGGCTTACTCCTTATTCTTAAACTGTGGCCCCTGGTTCTGGACTCCCCCAACATCGGGAACATGTTTCCTGCCTCTAGCGTGTCCAAGCCCTTAATAATCGTATATGTTTCAAAGTAAGGGTTACTTGAAGTTGGAGAAATTATGATTCATACCGCTGGGTTGTAAGCTGCCCAAGCGATATACAGACTGTGTATCTGTGGGGTACAACGGTGTTTGGAGATGCCACAGACAAAGAACAATTTGCTGCGGGTAGATAGATGGAGAACCCTCCTTGCCTTGTGGAGCAGTGCTGAGATGTCATTCTGTGTAACATGGGTTGTTGGCACTGATCATCGACAGTGGCCCGGGGAACATAACTCCAGCTGCCTTTATACTGCAGGCTCTCCCCACACGCTCGCCTCTCATCTGGGCTTGTTTGATTTGCAAAATACTCCACTTGATAGTTGTAATTTAGCTTGGCTGTTCTCAGAACTGGGGTGCAGAACTGTACGGGAAAGGCTTTGATTTTGGAACTGGCTTTTTTGATTTGTAAAGATGCGATGGAACTTTATCTATCCCTAGAGAGAAATTGGTCTGACAACAGTTTTAAAATGCAACAAGATATATGAAACATGAAATTAAAATGATGAGAGGAAAGTCCAGGATTGGCGATGTGGAAAGATTGGGGGGGGGTCAGTCTAACCCACGACTACAACTCTTCAATTGTAACTGAAATATATAATACTAATGGTCTGAGATTTGAAAAAACAATTTATTAACATATCTAAGGTAGACAAAAATGCTGGAGAAACTCAGCGGATGAGGCAGCATCTATGGAGCGAAGGAACTAGGCAATGTTTCGGGTCGAGACCTTTCTTCAGACTGAAGAAGGGTCTGAAGAAGGCTCTCGACCTGAAACGTTGTCTATTTCCTTCGCTCCATAGATGCTGCCTCACCCGCTGAGTTTCTCCAGCATTTTTGTCTACCTTCGATTTTCCAGCATCTGCAGTTCCTTCTTAAATATTAACATACCTAAACTCACTTTAAAAGATTTCAAAAAGTGATGTGTATCTCTAAGGCTCTTTGTTCGTAAGTCCATAAGACATAGTAGTAGAATGAGGAGGCCATTCGGCCCATCGGGTCTGCTCCGTCATTCAATCATGGCTGATCTATTTTTCCCCCCATTCACATTCTCCTGTCTTCTCCCTGTAACCTTTGACACTCTTTGGATCAGAAAATAGCAATAAAAATAATATGTGTAGGAAGGAAGTGCAGGTGCTGGTTCACGCCGAAGATAGTCACAAAATGCTGGAGTAACTCAGCGGGACAGGCAGCATCTCTGGAGAGAAGCTTTTCACCTATTCCTTTTCTTCCGAGATGTTGCCTGACCCGGTGAGTTACTCCAGCATTTTGTGCCCAATAAAAATCATTTGTTGTGGGGTCCAGATAATCCGAGATGTCAAAAAATATTGAACAAAGTCACGAGGAAATGAGATAAAGAGTCAAATAATCCCGGAATACTGTGGTGAGGCTTTGGACAAATCACCTGGAAATGCCAGTAAAAATGCTAAAGTGAAATCTTGCCATAGAGGGAGTACAGAGAAGGTTCACCAGACTGATTCCTGGGATGTCAGGACTTTCATATGATTGGATAGACTCGGCTTGTACTCGATAGAATTTAGAGGGGGGGATCTTATAGAAACTTACAAAATTCTTAAGCGGTTGGACAGGCTAGATGCAGGAAGATTGTTCCTGATGTTGGGGAAGTCCAGAACAAGGGGTCACAGTTTAAGGATAAAGGGGAAATCTTTTAGGACTGAGATGAGAAAAACATTTTTACACAGAGAGTGGTGAATCTGTGGAATTCTCTGCAACAGAAGGTAGTTGAGGCCAGTTCATTGGCTATATTTAAGAAGGAGTTAGATGTGGCCCTTGTGGCTAAATGGATCAGAGGTTATGGAGAGAAGGCAGGGATGGGATACTGAGTTGGATGATCAGCCATGATCATATTGAATGGCGGTGCAGGCTCGAAGGGCCGAATGGCCTACTCCTGCACCTATTTTCTATGTTTCTATGAAACAGTTTTCACACACTTGTACTTTGATGTGGTAATTAGTCATAGTCATAGTCATACAGCATGGAAACAGGCCCTTCGGCCCAACTTGTCCATGCCGACCAAGGGGGGGATTGGGCTGTATGGAAAAAAACGTCTATTTGGCAGAAATGGTGCATTAAGTAAAGAAACAAATTGAAGGCTATATGCCTGAATGGAATTAAACCAGGGAAGAGAAATAAGTAAAAGTTTGAAGCTGTATGCTGATTGGAATGAGAGTCCTGAGGACAAATGCATGAAACCCGAGGAAATAATATGTTATTATTTATACCAAGCCAATTAACCCACTAACCTGCACGTCTTCGGAGTGTGGGAGGAAACCGAAGATCTTGGAGAAACCCTACGCAGGTCACGGGGAGAACGTACAAACAACGTACAGATAGCGCCCGTGGTCGGGATCGAACCCGGGTCTCCGGCGCTGAATTTTGAACTCTACCGCTGCGCCACCGTGACTGCCTGAAGAAGGGTCAGGACGCATTCTTCAGGCTGAACACCTTAATTTATTTTAGATTTGAGAGCGAGAATGGATCCAGGAAAGTTAATGTACACAATAAAGTGTACATCAATAGGACAAAGGCATCGTGAGGCGTAGCGGTAGCCTTAATCATTAAGGATGAAACATTATTAGGAGAGCCTGTCATGAAGTAAACGGTGATGTTTTTAAGGGCAGAATTTATTTTAAACCTAAATGACTTTGGGTGGGGGAGGCAGGGTGGATTGGAGCATTATACGTAGCACCTTAGAAATGGACAATGTTGATTTTGTGAGAAGAAAACGGAGGCACAAGGAACTGCAGATGTTGGGGGTCTTGTGCAAAGTGCAGAAGGAACTCAGCGGGTCAGGCAGCATCTGTGGAGGGAAACAGAGAGGTGACATTTTGGGGTCGGGACCTAAGATAATGGTGGGCATATGAAATGATTACTTAGACCAGAGGAAGATTACAGTAGGATGAGAGGGAAAACTAATTTAACCAGGGACAGGATCTTAAGAAAAAGATTAGTGATTAGAGAATTTAAAAAAAACTAACAGTTGACAAATCTCCAGTTTATATCGTTCTAGCCCTGGGAATTTAAAGAATTATATGTGAATACTGCAGATTTTGTTACCATCATTTTCTACAGTTATCTCGATTCATGAATTATGAATTGAGATTGGAAAATGATACGTGTCATTTTACTATTTAAGAACGAGGGGAGGTGAAAACCAGGCAACTAAGGTCCATCTAGCCCAGGGGTGAGGAACCTTTTCATGTTGGATTGCCGCATTAAGTTAGCTGTAATCTAATAAGGCCGTATCCAAGAAACTCCAATTAGATATACTTCAAAATGTATATTATTTTGTTAAAATAGCCCTCGTGACTTACTAATGTCATAATTGTGGCCATCAGTTGGGGAGGATTATTTTGTTGAATCTTCTTTTACTCTTTGGTATTTTAAATACGTTCATTTTAAGATTAAAATAAAAATAATAAAAGACAAATAAAAACATACTAATAAAAATAAAACGATTTGTTCTACAAAATTCGGATTCATTCAAAAGGCCGCACTTAATGGCTTAGAAGGCCGCATGCAGCCTTAAGGCCGCAGGTTCCTCACCAACCTGACCTCCCGGTGGCTCAGCACTTCAACTCCCCCTCCCATTCCGTATCTGACCTCTCTGTCCTGGGTCTCCTCCATGGCCAGAGCGAGCAACACCGGAAATTGGAGGAACAGCACCTCATATTCCGCTTGGGGAGTCTGCATCCTGGGGGCATGAACATTGAATTCTCCCAATTTTGTTAGCCCTTGCTGTCTCCTCCCATTCCTATCTCTCCCTCAGCCCTCGGGCTCCTCCTTTTTCCTTTATTCTCCCCACCCCACGCCCCATCAGTCTGAAGAAGGGTTTCGGCCCGAAACGTTGCCTATTTCCTTCGCTCCATAGATGCTGCTGCACCCGCTGAGTTTCTCCAGCATTTTTGTGTACCTTCGATTTTCCAGCATCTGCAGTCCCTTCTTAAACACCTGACCTAGCCTGTTGTCAGGAATGTACCCGAATGAACCAGATTGATGATAAACAATTCATCACCTTGAATAAAATGCAAAATGCTGGTGGAACTTAGCAGGTCAGGCAGCATCAGTGGAGGGAATGGACAGTCGACGTTTCGGGTCAGGACCCTTCTTCAGACTGAACACCTTCATTTATTTTAGATTTGAGAGCGAGAATGGATCCAGGAAGGTTATCTCTTATTGAATCCTTTGGAGAGGTGATTTAGAAAGGGGAATATCTATCCATTCACCTTAAAACACAAAGTGCTGGAGCAGCTTTAGTGGGTCAGGCAGTATCTTGTTTCTTGATCTGCTTAGTGTAGTTTATTGTCACGTGTACCGAGGTACAGTGCAACGCTTTTGTTGCGTGCTGTCCAGTCAGTGGAAAGACAATACATGATTCACAATCGAGCTGTCCAGAGTGTACAGACACATGATAAGGGAATAATGTTTAGTGCAAGATAAAGCCAGTAAAGTCCGATCAAAGATAGTCTGAGGTAGAATGTAGTTCAGGACTGCTCTCCCAGTTGGGGTAGGATCATTCGGTTGCCTGACAACAGCTGAGAAGAAGCTGTCCTTGAATCTCAAAGTGTGCGTTTTCATGCTTCTATACTGATAGCCTGATGGAAGAGGGGAGAAGGGAGAGTGGCCAGTGTGCGACTTGTCCTTGATTATGCTGCTGGCCTTGCCGAGGCAGCGTGAGGTTTTAATGGAGTTGATGGGAGGAAGGAAGGTTGGTTTGTGTGACGGTCTGGGCTGCATCCACAATTCTCTGCAATTCTTTTGCGGTCTTGAATGGAGCTGTTCCCAAACCAAGCTGTGATGCATCCCGATAAAAATGCTTTCTACTGTGGAGGGAATGCAGCCTTACCTGCTGAGTTCCTCCAGCACGTCATGTTTGATCGAGATTCCAGCATCTGCAGCCTCATGTGCCTCATAATCTATTGATATTATTTTTCTGCATTTCCAGATGGTGTCAGATAGAGTCCCACACAAAAGGCTTTGTATTAAGGTTGAATCTAATGGAGTTCAAAGCAAATTATTAACGTGGTTTTAGGATATATTAACTGAGCAGCTGAAAGAAGGAAGTGATTGATCAGATCGTTAAACGGACTGAAAGGAATTGTGATGCTCTGTCACTATTCACCGTATTTTAAATCTTTGTATTGAAGAGAGAGAAATTTGCATATTGGCAAGTTTGTCAACTACTCAAAAATTAGGACAGTTTGTTAGAAGAGTTGGCGATAATAAGTTAATTGCAAAGAGGTATTCATGGATTGAATTAATTGGGAAGTGGATTTCAAAATAAACAAAACATGAGGATACCAGTTTTGTTCAAAAATGTAGAGAACATGGTCTTGTAAATGGTCTATCACAAGGGTTCCCAACCTGGGGTAAATTTCGCCTGGTCTCTTACATAGAGGCACAAGGAGATGTCGACTGGTGAGGTTATTAACGTACACAAAATAATCAAATGCCGCATCTGGAAGAAGTATCTAATTCTATCCACCGTTGCTCAACTCCTGCAGTCTCGTGGTATTCAAATAACAACATTTTTACCCATCTTTTGTCTTTGGAGTTTGATGTGTAGTAAGGGGAGTGACCCATAAATAGCTAGATGGACTGAATGGTCTGACTGACTTGTTTCAGTGCTGGTTCTCCCACTAGTCTCACTGTCCTCCAGATTAATTTAACTGTCTGTACGCCCCATTGTCAACTTCCCCTCAGCCAACAATGAACCATTCTACATTTTCTTGAGCATCGTCTGCTTTGATCTGTCGTTTTCACACCATTCCCTTTGCATATCTCTAGTTTCCCTCTCCCCTGACTCTCAGTCTTTATAACAAGAGGAGTCGAGTATAGGAGCAAAGAGGTCCTTCTGCAGTTGTACAGAGCCCTAGTGAGAACACACCTGGGGTATTGTGTGCAGTTTTGATCCCCTAATTTGAGGAAGGACATTCTTGCTATTGAGGGAGTGCAGCGTAGGTTTACAAGGTTAATTCCCGTTTGGTGGGACTGTCATATGCTGAGAGAATGGAGCAGCTGGGCTTGCACACTCGGGAGTTTAGAAGGATGAGAGGGTATCTTATTGAAACATATAAGATTGTTAAGGATTTGGACATGCTAGAGGCAGGAAACGTGTTCCCGATGTTGGGGGAGTCCAGATCCAGGGGCCACAGTTTAAGAATAAGGGGTAAGCCATTTAGAACGGAGACGAGGAAACACTGTTTCTCACAGAGAGTTGTGAGTCTGTGGAATTCTCTGCCTCAGAGGGCGGTGGAGGCAGGTTCTCTGGATGCTTTCAAGAGAGAGCTAGATAGGGCTCTTAAAGATAGCGGAGTCAGGGGATATGGGGAAAAGGCAGGAAAGGGGTACTGATTGGGGATGATCAGCCATGATCACATTGAATGGCAGTGCTGGCTCGAAGGGCCGAATGGCCTACTCCTGCACCTATTGTCTATTGTCTGTTGAAGACAGGTCTCGGCCCGAAACATCACCCATTTCTTCTCTCCAGAGATGCTGCCTGTCCCGCCGAGTTACTCCAGCATTTTGTGTCTATTTTCGTTGTTGCTGTGAGGTTGGAAGAGCAAGGAGAAACTATCTTGCTGTGAGTCGAAACGACTGTCACTTTTAGCTCCCTGCAGAGTCTTCAATTTCTCATCGCCTGCAATCCAGTACTTAGACTTTGCTAAAGATAGACACAAAAAGCTGGAGCAGCTCAGCAGGTCAGGCAACATCTCTGGAGAACATTGATAGGTGACGTTTCGGGTCGGTACCATTCTTCAGAAACGTCACCTATCAATGTTCTTCAGAGATGCTACCTGACCCGCTGAGTTACTCCAGCACTTTGTGTCTAAATGCACAAATTAGAAGCTTTTAATGATGTTATAGGTCATGCAGAAATTCAACCCACGTCTACTCATCATTCAGCTCAAATAATGAAACCAATTCATACTGACAAAGCAAATTAATTTTAATTGATGAGTAGCAACCTCTGAAGGACAATGCTTGTCATCATTTATTGCCAAAGCAAATAGCAAAGTTTAAATGTGATTTAAAAAAAAGCAACGACAGATACTGGTTTATACTAAAGATAGACCCAAAATGCTGGACTGACGGAAGGGTCGAGACCCTTCTACCGTCACCTATTCCTTCTCTCCAGAGATGCTGCCTGACCCGCTGAGTTACTCCAGCACTTTGTGCCTATTTTCGGTGCAAACCAGCATCTGCAGTTCCATCCTACACGTCATTTGTGCATTTAGTGGCTGAGGCTGACTGACAAATCACCGCTGCTGGAAGGAACTGCAGATGCTGGTTTACCCCGAAGAGAGACACAAAATGCTGGAGTAACTCGGCGGGACGGGCAGCATCCCTGGAGCGAAGGAATGCGTGACATTTTGGGGCAAGACCCTTCTTCAGACTGAGAGCCAAGGGGAGAGGGAGACACCGAGATATGGAAGGGCATCAAGGCAGCAAAGGGGCTGAAGGTCAAGGAAAATGTCGAATAGATCATAGAAACATAGAAAATAGGTGCAGGAGTAGACCGTTTGGCCCTTCGAGATAGCACCGCCATTCAATATCATGGCTGATCATCCAAAATCAGTACCTCGTTCCTGCTTTCCCCCCCATATCCGTTGATTCTGCTGGTTCCGATCATTGGTCATCGTTATCGTTGTGATGCAAGATATGATGTATTTGGCCTTAACTTCAGCTATTTAAAGGGGCCTGTCCCACTGTACGAGCTAATTCAAGAGCTCTCCCGAATTTGAAAAAAATCAAAGTACGTAGAATGTACGTAGCGGGTACGTCGGAGCTCGGGGACGTCCCTGAGCGGCTCGTAACGTTAACGGCAGGTACTCGGGGAAACGCGGTAAGCTCGGGAAGATTTTTCAACACGTTGAAAAATGTCCACGAGAGCCCCGAGTACCTACGAGCGGCTATTACCGTAATTCTCCGAGTTCGAATCAGGGGAAACTCGGGAGAATTAGCTCGTACAGTGGGACAGCCCCATAACTCTTGTTGTACCACTGTGATGACACCGCAGATGCCTTTCCCTGCAGTCTGGTTGTTTCTCTGCACCTGGCTGTCTTCATCCACACTAGATACTGATGTTGCCTCACAGCCCCCTGCTGAAGGGAATGGGACACAGCATCGCTCCTGCGTGGTTGCGTTTGCAGGGAGCAACTCTGCACTGATGCACGGCGGAATCGGCCACTGCCGAGGAGAAAGGTGAAGGATAACTGAAGCAGGTCAATAGATTCACTAGCCTTTAATCCATTGTTCTGGTTTTAAAGTGCCATTGAGAAGAGGCCAGTGGGATCTTGATCTCAGCTCTCTGTCATCAAAGATTTAAAAAAATAACCTGCGCCACGATGGAGTGCGCTCTTCAGAAGGGCAACAGCTCCAGCCCACATGCTTTAAGGTTGTTCTTATCCATGGCAGCTGCCTTCAACATTGCCAAAATAGCTTGGAGCAAACAAAATGCGTATGAAGGAACTGCAGATGCTGGTTTAAAATCAAAGATGCTGGAGTAACTCAGCGGGACAGGCAGCATCTCTGGAGAGAAGGAATGGGTGACGTTTCGGGACGAGACCCATGACTGTCCCGCTGAGTTGCTCCAGCATTTTGTGTCTGCTTTGGAGCAAGCATTATGATTTAAGTAATATATGACGTAATATATTAAGTACTTACACCCCCTCTCTTTCCTGTATACCCCACCCCACTCTATTTCTCCCACTATTCCATCCCAGTCTCCCTGCTCCCTCCCCCTCCCCCCCCCCTCATCTCCCACCCATGAGTCCTCCATCTCCCCTGTTTTTCCCCTCTTGCCCTGCACCTCTTCCCGTCCCCTTCCACCTATATCCCATCCCTTTGGCTTTACAGCCGTTACTCTTCTCTCTAAAGAAGGGTTTCGGCCCAAAACGTTGCCTATTTCCTTCGCTCCATAGATGCTGCTGCACCCGCTGAGTTTCTCCAGCATTTTTGTCTACCTTCGATTTTCCAGCATCTGCAGTTCCTTTTTAAACACCCTTCTCTCTGTATCTGTTGTCTCCTTTACAGAGTGATACAGTGTGGAAACAGGCCCTTCGGCCCAACTTGCCCACACTGGTCAACATGTCCCAGCTACAGTAGTCCCACCTGCCTGCGCTTGGCCCATACCCCTCCAAACCTGTCCTATCCATTCCTTCTCTCCAGAGATGTCGCCTGTCCCGCTGAGTTACACCAGCATTTTGTGTCTATCTTTAGTTTAACAAGACAATCATTTAGGCTTTTTGGTGTGGATGGGGTGATGAATTGCAGTGTGTTCCTTGTCACGGGCTTAAGACTGAAGTATCTATCCATTACCTTAGATGAATGATCCTGCTCGGGTGCCCAGTGTTCTTGCAACTCAAAGAAGTCCACCTTAGGCAGAGCAGTCAGCAATCTCAAGCCTTTGTCACTTACTTTGTCACCCATCTCCCCAACGCACCCCATCTTAACGACATCCTCCCTGGAGCAGGATGCTCCAAACGCAGCCTCGCCAACGCCTTGTACAACTGTAACGTCCCAACGTCTACACTCATGACCATGATGAATGAGCGTTAATGATTCAGTGATATTCTCACGTGTATCTAGGCGCAGTGAAATGCTTTGCTTTGCAGCCAACCCAATAAATTGGTCTCTTGTACATTCTCCCTATGACCACGAGGGTTTTCTCCGGGTAAGCTCCGGTTTCCACGCCTACTCCAAAGACCGACAGGTTTGCAGGTTAATTCACTTCGGTAAAGATTGTAAATTGTCCCCAGTGCGTAGGATCATAAGTGATAGGAGTAGAATGAGGCCATTCGACCCATCAAGTGTACTCCGCCATTCAATCATGGCTGATGTACCCATATAACCATATAACAATTACACCACGGAAACCTCGCCACGCCATCTCGGCCCTTCTAGTCCGTGCAGAACACGTATTCTCCCCTAGTCCCATCTACCCCTCCCTCCTTACCCCGTTCTCCTGCCTTCTCCCCATAACCTCTGACACCCGTACTAATCAATAATCTATCTATCTCGGCCATAAAATATATATCCACTGACTTTGCCTCCACAGCTTTCTATGGCAAAGAATTGCACAGATTCACCACCCTCTGACTATAATGGATGGGATTTATATAGCGCCTTTCTAATACTCAAGGCGCTTTACATTGCATTATTCATTCGCTCCTCAGTCGCACTCGGTGGTGGTAAGCTACTTCTGTAGCCACAGCTGCCCTGGGGCAGACTGACGGAAGCGTGGCTGCCAATCTGCGCCTACAGCCCCTCCGACCACCACCAATCACTCACACACATTCACACACAGGCAAAGGTGGGTGAAGTGTCTTGCCCAAGGACACAATGACAGTATGCACTCCAAGCGGGATTCGAACCGGCTACCTTCCGGTTGCCAGCCGAACACTTAGCCCATTGTGCCATCTGTCGTCCCAATATAGACTATAGAGAGATAGTGTTTGTGTGTGGGGATCACTGGTCGGCATGGACTCAGTGGGCCGAAGGGCATATTTCCCTGCTGTATCTCCAAACTAAATCCCAGAAATCAATTTGGTGAACCCTTGATGCACTCCTTGTGAGAACTGCCAAATTTAGGAATCTGTGATAATATTGCGCGATTGGTGAATTACTAATCACATTCACATTTGATAAGGGTATATTTTTCTTCTTTCAGTACATTTAACAAAAGTAGACTATTGTAATCCTGCCCACTTCCCACCTAAAGATAGCAAACCAAAGAAAATATCACAGGATTCTTTAAAACCGTGAAAGCAATAATTAGTGAGTAATTATCTGTAGATATGCCCTGGGTAATTACTTCTGCGTACTAATTATGCTTGATGCATTCTAGGCACTTGTGTAGAATTTGGTGACTAGGTTACTGGTTACATAACCTTTTAAACCCCTGATAAACACTTTAGTCCGAATACTTCAAGATGTAATTATATACTTTCAATTCTGTCTATATTTCAACCATTGGCTGTTTATTAGTTCCAGAGTTTAGTTTCGAGATACAGTGCGGAAACAGGCCCTTCGGCCCACCGAGTCTGCACCGACCAGCGATCCCCGCCCACTAACACTCATTTACCAAGCCAATTTGTCCTCCTACAAACCTGCATGTCTTTCGAGTGTGGGAGGACAATGAAGATCACGAAGAAAACCCACGCAGGTCACGGGGAGACCGTACAGACAGTGCCCGTAGCCAGGATTGAACCCGGGACTCTGGCGCTGTGAGGCAGCACATTTACCGCTGCCGCCCCCTTAATATCTTATTAACATGACACTGATTTTATTCTTGGGATTGCAGCAGGTTAAGGGATGGTCTTTGAGGTGTATCAAATCATGAGGGGAATGGATAGGGTGAATGCACAGAAACTTTTGCCCAGAGTAGGGTAATCAAGAAGTAGAGAACATAGGTTTGAGGTGAGGGGGGGAAAGATTTAATAAGGACCTGAGGGGCAACATTTTCACACAGAGTACGGTGGGTATATGGAACAAGCTGCCAGAGGAGATAGTCAAAGTAGGCAGAATAACAACACTTTTGGACAGATACATAGATAGGATAGGTTTAGAGGGATACGAGCCAAATGTGGGTAAATGGGACTAGCTTATGGTGGGACACCATAACAGAATGGATGAGCTGAAGGGCCTGTTTCTGTACTGTATGACTCTAAGAGAAATTAAATATCTGTAAATTATTGGAAAGATGTAATCCTGGATGTTCAAAAACCACCTTGCATTGCATGTTAAAGACCATTTGGACAGGTACATGAAAAAGGGAAGGTTTAGGGGGATTGGAGCTAAACGCGGGCAGGTGGGACTAGTGTAGATTGGGCATCTTGGTCGGCATGGGCAAGGTGGGCCGAAGGGCCTGTTTCCACGCTGAAGACATGTTAATGCCAGGGAGAGAGAAGAAAAATCACTTGAAATATTTCACAACATCTGAGGAACTGCAGTATTACTACAGGGAGGCTATAAAATAGAATCATAGAGACTGTAGGTGCTGTCTGTGTGGAGTTTGTACGTTCTCCCTGTGACCGTATGGGTTTTCTCCGGGAGCTCCGGCTTCCTCCCACATTCCAAAGACGTACAGGTTTGTAGGTTAATTGGCTTCAGTAAAGATTGTAAATTGTCCCTAGAGCTGGTGTGCGGGGGATCAATGGTCGGTGCAGACTCGGTGGGCTGAAGGGCCTGTTTCCGGGCTGTATCTGTAAACGCAGCTTTTCTTTTAACTTGAATGCTGAAACACTGAATACTATTGCAGAGATCACATGGGAGATAATGTTACTGTTCATTGACTGACTAGAGTTCTTGATTTGTACAGGTGTCAGAGGTTATGTGGAGAAGGCAGGAGAATGGGGTTAGGAGGGAGAGATAGATCAGCCATGATTGAATGGCAGAATAGACTTGATGGGCCGAATGTCCTAAATCTCCTCCAATTCCTTATAACCTTTGAGGAAACCTTGATAAAATTATTAACAGTGCCTTCAAATATATGTATTGAAAAGCCTGGTTTTTCCTGTTGCTAGGTATATCCTGCAGTATAAATGTCGAAGTGTTTTCTATCCACGACTTACGTACAATAGATTCCCTTTGTTATCAGGCAACTATTTCTGTCATGCATAATTCATGGTTACAAGGTGTATGCACTTGATGATAAAAGAAACTGATGTTTAATTTACACTGCTTTGTGCAGCCTTCAATGGGTTCCCTATAATACATAAATAGCCATGTTAATTGAGTGCAGTAGCTCGCTGTAGATCAGCTACCACTGTAGGCCTACTTTAAAACAAAAGTTGTTTGTCTTTTTTTTTGAAGTACCTTGTTGATTGGTATTGAAGTGATGTGTTTATCGGTGTTTCCCTTGAGCTGGACTGTGCTGAAGTTGTACTGCCATTACGGCTTGTCAAAATCTGATGGAGCTGTTCTCGAGATAAGCAATAAGCAAGGTAGAGTTGCTGCCTTACAGCGCTTAAAGCGCCAGAGATCCGGGTTTGATCCCGACTATGTACGGGGTTTGTTCTTCTTCCCATGACCGCGTGGGTTTTCTCCAGGAGCTCGGGTTTCCTCCCACAATCCAAAGGCGTACAGGTTTGTAGGTTAGCGGGTGAGGCAGCATCTCAGGAGAGGAGAAGGAATGGGTGACGTTTTGGGTCGAGACCCTGAAGAAGGGTGTCGCCCACTTCTTCTCTCCTGAGATGCTGTCTCACCTGCTGAGTTACTCCAGCGTTTTGTGTCCACCTTGGATTTTAGCCAGCATCTGCAGTTCTTTCCTACACACAGGTTTGTAGGTTAATTGGCTTGGTATAAAATGTAAATTGTCCCTGGTGTTTGTAGGAGAGTGCTAATGTGCAGGAGTCGCTGGTCAGTGTGGAGTTGGTGGGCTGCAGGCTCTGTTTCAGCGCTGTATCTCTAAAACAATGACTTAAAAAAAAAAAAAGCTTTTATAAGTGATAGGAGCAGAATTAGGCCATTCGGCCCATCAAGTTTGCTCCATCTTTCAACCATGGCTGATCCATCTCTCCCTCCTAACCCCATTCACCTGCCTTCCCCCCGTAACCCCTGACACCCGTACAGAAGTAGCTTACCACCACCGAGTGTGACTGAGGAGTGAATGAATAATGCGATGTAAAGCGCCTTGAGTATTAGAAAGGCGCTATATAAATCCCATCCATTATTATTATTATTAATCAAGAATCGAACTAATCAATTCAACGTGCGTTACCTTCTGTTTTTGAACAAGACATCTGGTTATTATGGTACAAGGGGCAGCAACCCACTGTCATTAATTTACCGAGATAACAGCAATGGGGAAGTTAATGGGCACAGAGGGCGCGAGTTGAGCTGCGGTCCCAGAGGCCGGGGTTCGATCCTGACCTCGGGTGCTGACTGTGCGGAGTTTGCATGTTTTCCTGCGAACGTGTGGGTTTCCTCTGGGTGTTCCGGTCTCCTCTCTCATCCCGTCTCACGTGCGGGTTTGTGGGTTAATTGGCCTCCGTAAACTGACCCTGGTGGGTGGGCAATGGAAGGCGAGGGGCCTGTTTCCATGCTGTATCTCTAAACTAAACATGTTCATGAGTGACCTGCAGGTGCCGGCTTAAACCGAAGATAGACACAAAAAGCTGGAATAACTCAACGGGTCAGACAGCATCTCCGGATTAAAGGAATAGGTGACGGAAGAAGGGTCTTCCGTCTTCAGAGATCCTTCTTCAGACTCGGGGAGATATAGACGGAGATATAGAGATGTATAGAACAAATGAATGAAAGATGTGCAAAAAGGTAAGGATGATAAAGGAGACAGGCCATTGTTAGCTGTGTGCTAGGTGAAAATGAGTTACAGACAATGAAACTCACCGGGATGACAATGAGGACATCATCAGTGAATCTGTTCCTGGGGCATAGTGTGTGTCACCTGTATATTAACCAGTGAAGGAGCATATTTTGTCACATAGCTGTCTGGTGCACTAGCAGATCCACTGTCCACGTATGCCTCCAACATCTCATGTACCTTCAGCAGATGCCTCAATACACTGGGAAGATCTTCCCCTTAATGGGAAATTCTAGATGATCTGAGTTCTTCTATCAGAGCACGGAGATCGAGGCATAGTGGTCACCTGCACGGAAACGGGCCCTTCAGCCCAACTCGTCCGTGCCGACCGAGATTCCCAATTTCCAAGAGAAAAGCCACACAGTTACAGGGAGAACCTGCAAACTCCGTACTGACAGCACCCGTAGTCGGGATCAAAACCTGGTCTCTGGTGTTGTAAGGCCGTAACTCTACCGCTGCGCCACCGTGTCGGGCCTCTTTATTCCCCTACTTAAGCAATGAACAAGCAGCAGACTGCGTTAGTCAGAGGGTGGTGAATCTGTGGAATTAATTGCCACAGAAGGCTGTGGAGGCCAAGTCAATGGATATTTTTAAGGCAGAGATAGATAGATTCTTGATAAGTACGGGTGTCGGGGTTATGGGGAGAAAGCAGGGAATGGGGTTAGGAGGGAGGGATAGATCAGCCATGATTGAATTGCGGAGTAGACTTGATGGGCCTGGTGGCAACACATATTTTATCGCTGTATTCGATACACGTACATTAACTTTCTTTAAATGCTCTCTGGCTTTGCCTTGCAGAGTGCAAGGTCAGGGCAGCTCAATATCAACTATTCGCAATGTCTGCAGCCGTATCTCCATGGGTAGCATGAACCTCCTGCTAGCCTCTTGTGATCTTACTTCTACAAATAGAACTTACTGCAGGCAGAGCATTTAATTAGCTCACCGTCAGTAATTACAGCAACTGGCTACAATGTAGACATCCGACTTTGAAGATGCAGCACTGAAACAGGCCCTTCAGCCCACTGAGTCCGTGCCGACCAGCGATCACCCCGTACACTAGCACTATCCTACACACACTAGGGACAATTTACAATTGTACCAAAGCCAATTAACCTGCAAACCCGCACGTCTTTGGAGTGTGGGAGGAAACTGGAGCACCCGGAGAAAACCCTCATAGGTCACGGGGAGAATGTACAAACTCCGTACAGACAGCACCCGTAGTCGGGATCGAACCCGGGTCTGTGGCACCGCAAGGCAGCTACTCTACCGCTGCGCCACTGTACTGCCTAAATTCTGTTCCTCCAGTTTGTGTGTGGCCTCACTCTGGCAATGGAGGAGACCCACGACAGAAAGGTCAGCGGCCAGTGGAGTATTGTTGGTGCTTGAGCCTTGGGAGCCTGCGTTACAAGGCAGCAACTACTGCTGCTGCTGCTGCTGCATGCCCCCCCCACGCCCCCCCACGCCACCCATCCCCCCCCACCCCACGCCCCCCTCTATTGTATAGACAATAGGTGCAGGAGTAGGCCATTCAGCCCTTCGAGCCAGCACCGCCATTCAATGTGATCATAGCTGATCACCCCAATCAGCACCCCGTTCCTGCCTTCTCCCCATATCCCCTGACTCCGCTATTTTTAAGAGCCCTATCTAGCTCCCTCTTGAAAGCATCCAGAGAACCTGCCTCCACCGCCCTCTGAGGCAGAGAATGCCACAGACTCACCACTCTCTGAGAGAAAAAGTGTTTCCTCGTCTCCGTTCTAAATGGCTTACCCATTATTCCTAAACTGTGGCCCCTGGCTCTGGACTCCCCCAACATCGGGAACATGTTTCCTGCCTCTAGCGTGTTCAAACCCTTAACAATCTTAAATAATCTGTTTAAATAAGATACCCTCTCATACTTCTAAATTCCAGAGTGTACAAGTCCAGCTGCTCCATTCTCTCAGCATATGACAGTCCCGCCATCCCGGGAATTAAACTTGTAAACCTACGCTGCGCTCCTTCAATAGCAAGAATGTCCTTCCTCAAATTAGGGGACCAAAACTGCACACAATACTCCAGGTGTGGTCGCACTAGGGCTCTGTACAACTGCAGTCAAAGACTAAACGATACATGATTACAATCAAGCCGTCCACGGATAAAGGATAAAAGGTACAACATTTGCCAAAGGTGCAAGATGTAACATTGAAGGTAGACAAAATTGCTTGAGGAACTCAGCGGGTGAGACAGCATCTATGGAGAGAAAAAATAGGCGACGTTTCGGGTCTCGACATAACATTGAAGTCTGGTTAAAGCTCTCCAGATTGGATAGCATGCAACAAAAAAGCTTTGCACTGTACCTCAATACATGTGACAACACTAAACTAAACTAAACAATGCAGGTCTCTGATCAATTGCATTGTTGATTAAAATCTCAAGGGAACCAAAATGGAGGAGACTTTGATTCTCCAAACCTTCATCTGGATGGGTAAAATATCACTGGTCACAGAGAGTGATCGAGTCGTACAGCGTGGAAATAAGCCCTTCGACCCAACTTGCCCACTCCGACCAACATGTCCCATCTACACGAGTCCCACGTGCCTGCTGTTTGGCCCATATCTCTCTAAACCTGCCCTATCCATGTAACTGTCCTGTCTCACTTGGCGGTTTTTCCCGGCGACTGCCAGCATCATATCAATGTCGTCAAAAGATTTTGAACATTTCAAAATCCAGCGGCGACAAATAAAATGTTGCGGCACTTGAAAAAACGCCGCGCGTCTATACGTCATCACGGCGCGGATTTTTCAGTGACCTGATACGTCAGTCAATGATGCTGGCAGTCGCCGAAAAAATCGCCCTTAAAAGTTGCGATAGTCCCTGCCTCAACTGCCTCCTACGGCAACTCGTTCCATACACCCACCACCCTTTGTGAGAAAGGTACCCCTCAGATTCCTATAAATTCTTTCCCCCTTCATCTTAAACCTATGTCCTCTGGTTCTCCATTCCCCTACTCTGTGCAAGAGACTGTGCGTCTACCTGATCTATTCCTCTCACGATTTTACACACCTCTATAAGATCACCCCTCATCCTCCTGCACACTAGTGTGTGCCTGCGTACCAATCTGCCCCCCCCCCCCCCCAACTCATTCGTTACCTCTTAATTGGGATTTGTGAATAGTTGGTTAAACAGCAATATAACCTTTACGGTTTGTTACCATCAATCTGATAAATGTTTCTGTTTTGTTTGTGACAATATCATTATGGTCCCATAATGTATTTCACTATGTACAAATATTAAAGTAGGTAATACGATACGAGACAAAACTTTATTCATCCCCAGAGGGAGATTGGTCTGCCAACAGTCACAACGCACAGCATGGTACATGGAAACGGTACACAGTATGGTACACGGACTTATTGCAGTGCGTAAAGGGCCTGTCCCACTTGTGCGTCATTTGCGCGTCATTTACGCGACATCATTTACGTGTCACGACGCACGACACGCGCATGTGATGCGCACATGGCGTGCATTACGCGTGCATGGCACGTGGTGAGTCGTGGTGGCGTTGGCAGTGACGCACGGTCGCGCGCGGCGCCCCAGGATTTTGGGATTCACAAAATCTTCGCACACCACCTGCATGACGCGCAAATGACTCCCAAGTGGGACAGTCCCTTAAGATGCACAACGCATTAAGAGGTCATTTAGTAGCAGATGTCTTTCGGCTGAGCTCAGCAGCTTACTGACTGTCCCGCTAGCTTGGGTGCTGACGCAAGTTTAGTTCATTCATTTAATGTCACGTGTACCGAGGTACAGTAAGAAAAGCTATTTTGTTGTGAGCTATCCAGTCAGTAAAAAGACTATCGTCCACAGTATACAGATACAAGATAAAGGGAATAATGTTCAGTGCAAGGTGAAGCCCGATAAAGTTCGATTAAAGATAGTCCAAGGATCTTCCATGTGGGTTTTCCCCAGGTGCTTTTCAAAAATGGGCATATCTGGAGGTTAATTATCATCTGTAAATGATGTCTATTGTGTAGGCTAGAGCAAGCGAGAACGGGTGATCGTTAGTTAGCGTGGACCTGATGGCCTGTTTCCACGCTGTATCTCTAAACAAAACTGAAAGGAAGGTAGACAAAAATGCTGGAGAAACTCAGCGGGTGCGTCCATGGATGCTGCCTCACCCGCTGAGTTTCTCCAGCATATTTGTCTACCTTCGCTTTTTCCAGCATCTGCAGTTCTTTCTTAAACTGAAAGGAATATCACATATTCTGTAAATTCATCATTGATCACCAAGGCTTGACACAGAACTGGACAATTGTTTTGAAAAATTAAAAGGGCAGTGATGCTAATATTTGATAAATAACTAGCTATGGATTGCAGAAGTCCATCTTTAATTGATTTTTTCACCTTCTCATGGATGATCTTTACATCATAGAGTCACACAGGACAGAAGCACCCTCATTACGCCACCATGTTCATTCCAATCTTTAATTTATTATTAAAACTCGGAGATTATAAAATACCGAATGGAAATCCAGTTGGGGTAGAAAATCATCATCTTGTGGTTGAATGTGTTATGGACCTGTCCCACTATGCGAGTTCATTCCAAGAGCTCTCCCGAGTTTCAAAAAAATCAAACTCGTGGTAAGCACGGAGAATGAACGTAGCGGGTACGTCGGAGCTCGGGGACGTCTCTTAACGGCTCGTAACGTTAACGGCAGGTACTCGGGAAGACTCGCTAATGGCAGGTAAGCTCGGGAAGACTCGTAAAGATTTTTCAACATGTTGAAAAATGTCCACGAGAGCCCCGAGTACCGATGAGCGGCCATTACCGTAAATCTCCAAGTTCGAATCAGAGCAAACTCTGGAGAGCTCTTGGAATGAACTCGTACCGAGGGACAGGGCCATTATTATCGTAACACAGGCACGTTGAGCTTTGTTGCAGAACTCCGGAGTCGATAGTCGAAACAAAGGACTGGTTAATACACACAAGGACACAAAGTGCTGGCATGATTGGGCAGATCATGTAGCATCTCTGGAGAACATGGATCAGGACCCTACAAAAAGGCCTTGAACCGAAATGTCACTATGTATGTTGTCCAGCGATGCTTTAGTTCCTTAGTTTAGTTTTAGAAATACAGTGCGGAAACAGACCCTTCGGCCCACCGAGTCCACCTGTACACTAGTTCTATCCCACACACTAGGGACAATTTTACAGAAGCCTTTTAACCCGCAAACCTGCACCTCTTTGGAATGTCGGAGGAAACCGGAGCACCCGGAGAAAACCCACACGGTCACAGGGAGAACGTACAAACACCCTACAGACAGCACCTGTAGTCAGGATCGAACCTGGGTCTCTGGTGCTGTACAGCAGGAACTCAGCAATGCCATTATGCTACCTGACCTGCTGAGTTACTCAAGCACTTTGTGTCCTTCTGAATTCTCAATAGACATAATTTTTGCAGGTGGATATGCATGTGTTGCAGGGTCGTGTATCCGATGCATGCATTTGAGGATGAGAGGCAATGCACGGAGATGTCAGAGTGGGAGTGAGGTGGACAATTTATGTTGTATGCAAAGCGGATTAAAGGGCCTGTCCCACCAGCATGCGACTCCATGCGGCAAGCGCGACCTAACGTGATCGCTTGAGCCTTACGGCCTCGCGGGGCCGGTCCCACTTCGATCGCTGGAGCCGTATGGAGTTGTGCGGAGCTGGTCCCGACATCGCGCGGGGCTCCGAAAAACTAACCGTGTTTAAAAATTTCGCGTGGCAACGGCCTGCCAGCCCGCAGCCGCCTCGACGCCGTGTCACTCACTCGACCTCCGAGCGGCTCCCGCTTCTGGTTTGGTCACGCTTGCCGCATGCAGGCGCATGCTGGTGGGACCTGTTCTTTAGGACACGCTTGCCACATGGAGTCGCATGCTCGTGGGACAGGCCCTTAAGTGAGTTGTGGCTTTCAGCAAAGATATCGCCCACTACAGTAAATTGTATTGTATTGTATTCAAATTTATTGTCATTGTCTCAGTTAGAGACAACGAAATGAATTTCCCTTACAGGCAGTATCATAAAAATAAAAATAAATAAATAATAATAAATAATAAAACATATTAAAAATAAAATACAATTTAAAAAAAAAAAAAAAAAAAGCACAAACACTGAAAGTCCACGACACAACATAACACAGTGGCACCAAGGTGAGGAAGGCACCATAGTCCAGCCAGCCTCCCCTCCGTTCTTCCCAGATGTTCACTCGTGGTCGAGGCCTTCTGAGCACCCGCAGTCGCCGCCCCGGGTGGCCCGATGTTCAGGCCCTCACGCCGGGCTGGTGGAACGCCGACGCCGAACCCCGACGGTGAACATCCTCCTCAGCGGCCCGGACCTCCTGATCAGCCGCCTCCCGCAGCCCGAGTCCGCAGCTCCCGAGCCGGGCGGAGTCGCAGGACCCCGCGCCGTCCATCAGCGCCGCCCGCGTTGGGAGCCCGCAGACCGCAGCTCCATGATGTCGGTGCCGCAGGTCCAGCACTCCAGGCTCCAGACGGCGATCCCCGGTAAGGCATCGCCAGCCCCGCGATGTACCAGCGCCGTCCCGCCGCTGCTGGAGCTCTGGTCGATCCCGGCAGGAAAGGCCGTGCCAATCCAGTAGGTAGGCCGCTGGGGGGGGGGGGGGGCGAGGACGCGAGGACGCGACTCGAATAATAGTCGCGTCTTCACCAGGAAGCGACTGAAGGACGGTATCCCCCGCACCGTACCCTCTTCCCCACATAAAAACACAAAAAAAACACACTTTTACATAACTAAATAAACAAAAAAACAAAAAGATACCGGGCTGTAGGTGGAGGCTGCTGGCACCAGCGCCACCGGAAGTACAACACCTATATAAACCTTGGTGCACATGGTATTCCCCAGAATTAAAGATTGGAGTGTCCGGTTTTCAGCAAAATATTGATCCGGTCACCCCATTACTGGAAGGATGGGGAGGCTTTGGAAAGGGTGCGGAGGAGGTTCACAAGAATGGTGCCTGGACTTGTAAATTCACCAATTCTCGGAGCAGAATTAGGCCATTTGGCCCATCAGGTCTACCCCGCCATTGAATCATGGCTGATCTATCTTTCCCTCTCAACCCCATTCTCCTGCCTTCTCCCATTAACCCTGACACCCATTCTAATCACAAATGTATCAATCTCGGCCTTAAAAATATCCATTGCCTGAGGCTCCACAGCCTTCTGTGGCAATGATTTCCACAGATTCACCACCCTCTGACTAAAGATGAAGGGGATTTTAAATTCCCTCGAAAGGATTAAAATATTCGGGGATATAAACTACAGGGAGAGGTTGGACATGAGACCTGATAGAAGAATTTAACATTATCAAAGGCATAGATAGGGTAGACAGTCAGAACCTTTTCCCCAGGATGGAAGGATCAAATACCAGAGGGCATAGCTTTAAGATGAGAGGGGCAAAGTTTAAAGGAGATGTGCAGGGCAGGTATTTTACACAGAGGATGGCGTGTAGCTGGAACATGCTGACAGGGATGGAGGTGGAGGCAGATACAACGGTGGCTTTGCGGAGAATGGAGGGATATGGATTATGCGAAGGCAGATAAGAGGTAGCATCATGTTCAGCACAGACATTATGGGCCGAAGGGCCTGTTCTTGTCCGGTACTGTTCTATGGTCTATGTACCAACCAAAGGAGCAACTGTTCTAACATACTATGCGGTGCGGTGGCCTCAATAGACCTGTCTTTGGGTGAACTGGGGATGGGGACTGGACTTTGTGCCTTCCCTCACAGTGGTAACCACTGTGGGGGGGTGATTTTTTTTGTCTGTAAGTAAACCTGTTAGTCTTTGTCCAAGATGGCTGTCGGAAGGGAGAGTGGACGCTGGCGCGCTTTAGCTGCCGCTGCTCTCTCTTTCACACTGTGTTTTTGATTTTTTTTGTTTTTGGACTGAATTCTGTTTTTAATTTGTGTTTCTGTGATGTCTTTATTATTTATTTTATTCTGATTATATGTTTTATTATTCCTGTTAATCTCTGTAAGGTGTCCTTGAGATTTCTGAAAGGCGCCCAAAAATAAAATTTATTATTATATAATTATTATCATAAAAGCAGACCTGGCACCATTTGGATTTAGTGAGAGGTTGCAATGTATGAAAAGTTGTGGATGAAAGTACGCCAGCGAAAGATATGACGGAGTTTGCGACTTTGGGGGCTTCCAAGGTTATTCCCTCTCTTACCCACCATTCCTCTTTCTAAATCATAGAGTCATACATCATGGAAACAGGCCCTTCAGCCCTACTTGACCAAGATGCCCCATCTACACTAGTCTCACCTGCCCTCATTTGGCCTATATATCCCTCTTAACATCACATGTCCAAATGTCATGTTAAAGTTTTGATAGTACCTAACTCAACCAGGTCCTCTGGCAGCTCATTTCACACCCCCACCACCCTCTGTATTAAAATGTTGCTCATCGGGCTCCCAGTAAATGTTTCCCCTCTCATCTTAAACCTACCGTATATTCTTTGTTTCTTTATTCCCCTACTCTGAATAACAGACTCTGTGCAGTTAAGGGCCTGTCCCGCTTGGGAGACCTAAACAGCAACCTCTGGTGACCTTGCCCACCACCCAAGGTTTCCATGAGGTCACCGGAGGTTTTGGTCACTCTCCCTAATGGTCGGAAGTGGTTTCCGCGTGGTCGAGGCTTCATCTAGGTTGCTGCTATTTTTTCATCGTGATTAAAACCGGCATTGACTAAAAATAGATCGCAGTTTTAAAAATCGATCATTTTTTAGTCGCAGGTCTAGTCGAAGCCGGTTTTCTTCATAGTCGAGGAAGGTTTCCAACATATGCGTGGGAGGTGGTAGGAGGTTGCTGGTCACCTCGACCTTGATTTTTTTTTGGGTGGCGGACAAGGTCACCAGAGGTTGCTGTTTAGGTCTCCTAAGTGGAACAGGCCCTCACCCTATATATTTGCCTTGTGATTTTTATACATATCTATAAGACCATCCACCTGCGCTCCAAGGAATAAAGTCCTCGCCCGCCCAACCTCTCCCTATAGCTCGGGACTTTGAGCTCTGGCAGCTTTCATCTGCCAAATTTCTATACCCATTCTGACTTTCATTATTTATTCCATTTTATTACTTAATCCCTTTCATCACTTAATGGTACAGAACAAGCAAAAGCAAGTGATACATGTGGAAATGTGAAAAAAAAGTTGGCATTGGCTGAGCGAGCTGAGCCAAATTCTGTTTCAAATCTCATTTAAAAATTACAATCAATTTGTCAGAATTCATTATGCAATTAAAATATCTGTCACTTGTTTCAGCTCCCATACTCATCAATCAAATGCTTTTATACCCCGACATGGTGGAGTTAAATGTTGTTCTTTGCACCTGTGGCTTGTTCTTGTGTGAAGTGTTTGATGGTGGAAAGGATCTTAACTGGGGAATAATGGATATTCTCCACTGGTTGCTCATCAGGTTCCTATTACATTTCACACCTTACCCTTCCCTATCTCTTGTTTCCCTCTCCCCTGACTCTCTGCCTGAAGAAGGGTCTCGACCCGAAACGTCACCCGTTCCTTCTATACAGAGAGGAACTACCAGAAAAAAGCATGCATTTAAACAAATCCTCTCTCCATTGAATGATAACACCAGATTGAAGGTCCCACCCAGTAAGATCACTCCCACAATGTTCACCTTCTGCATCCTCTTTCTTTTCCCATCCAGCTTGATCCAGAGAATCATGTCATAAGGAATAGTATTAGAATTAGGCCATTCGGCCCATCAAGTTACTCTGCCATTATGTCATGCCTGATCTATCTCTCCCTCCAAACCCTATTTTCCTGCCTTCCCCCCCATAAACCTCTGACACCCATGCTAATCAAGAATCTATCCATATCTGCCTTAAAAATATCCACTGACTTGGCCTCCACAGCCTTCTGTGGCAAAGAATTCCACAGATTCACCACCCTCTGACTAAAGAAGTTCTAGACTCTCCCACTAGTGGAAACATCCTCTCCACATCCACTCTATTCAAGCCTTTCACTATTCCGAATATTTCAATGAGGTCCCCCCCTCATTCTTCTAAACTCCAGCGAGTGCAGGCCCAGTGCCGACAAACGCTCATCATAGGTTAACCCACTCATTCCTGGGACCATCCTCTGGACCCTCTCCAGAGCCAGCACATCCTTCCTCAGATATGGTGCCCAAACTTGCTCACAATATTTCAAACGTGGCCTTATCGGGCCTCAGCATGACATCCCTGTGTTGATATACAAGCCCTCTTGAAATAAATGCTAGCATTGACTTTGCTTTCTGAGAGTGCTTGGCCTTGTCAGCTTTTAATTTTAGTTTTAGTTTCAGTCTGAGGAAGGATGACAGCATTTTGTGTCTATCTTCGGTTTACAACCATCATCTGCACTTCCCTCCTACACATACTGCATTTAGTTTAGTTTAGATATCCTACACACACTAGGGACAATTTACAATTTTACCGAAGTCATTTAACTTACAAACCCGTAAGTCATTGGAGAGTGGGGGGGAAACCAGAGAACCCGGAGAAAACCCACGGGGTCACTGGGAGAACGTACAAACTCTGTATAGACAGCATCCGTGGTCAGGATTGAACCCGGGTCTCTTGTGCTGTGAGGCAGCAACTCTTGTGACACCCTGCTGCCCCAAATGGAGAGAATAATAGATCAGTACCCAGGACTGATGTACCCCTACTGGTGAAGTGGAGAAATAACGGAAGAAATTGCAGCAATATTGTTCTTGACTTTACAGAGCTCTCAATTCAGGACCTTTACCTCTGGATCTATAAAGTGAAAACATTGTTCCATTCTGAGTGAATGTAAAGAAACGCCTGACTGGCTTATGAATATTTCACTCTATATATAGTTATATATTCTTCCTTTTTCTTTTCTTAGATAAACAAGCCACAGCTTCAAACAGTCAAGGATCGGTTCCAGGCTTTCTTGAATGGAGAGACACAGATCGTGGCAGATGAAGCCTTTATCAATGCTGTACAAAGTTATTATGAGGTAACGTTTGTTCTCTTATGGGGTTCACAGTGATAGAACTTTGCTTTTGCTGAATGTTATTAGTTTTTCTGAAAATATAACTACTTTCATTTGAGTCTGTAAGATGTTCTTTTCTATTCTATTATAAAGAATTACAGTTTAGTCTGAAGAAGGGTCTCGACCCGAAACGTCGCCTATTCCTTCGCTCCGTAGATGCTGCTTCTCCCACTGAGTTTCTCCAGCATTTTTGTCTACCTTCGATTTCTCCAATGTCTGCAGTTCTTGGTTAAACAGTTTGGTTCATTGTCACATCTACTGAAGTACAGTGAAAAGCTTTTGTTGCGTGCGATCGAGTCAGCGGAAAGACAATACGTGATTACATTCGAGCCATTTACAGTGTACAGATACATGATAAGGGAAAACCATTTAGTGCAAGGTAAAACCAGCAAAGTCCAATCAAGAATAGTCCGAGGGTCACCAATGAGGTAGATAGTAGTTCAGCACTGCTCTCTGGTTGTGGTAGGATGATTCAGTTCCCTGATAACAGCTGGGCAGAAACTGTCCCTGAATCTGGAGGTGTGCATTTTCACACTACTGTACATTTTTCCTGATGGGAGAAGTGGCGAAACGAATGCCAGTGTCTGTCTGCTAGCGAGTGTTCTGTGGATATTGTCACATTCCTACTTTGGCAACTCTTCTGGGGCACCATTACAAGCAGTCAGCTCAAAGTGAGTTATGGAGCGTGGAGAGCATATGAGAGCCACTTCATCTGACACCGGTCACCCAATTCGTAGTTTCGTTTAGTTTAGAGATACAGCGTGGAAACAGGCCCTTCGGCCCACCGGGTCCTCGCCGACCAGCGATCCCCGCACATTAACACTATCCTACACCCACTAGGGACAAGTTTTACATTAACCAAGCCAATTAACCTACAAACCTGTTTAAGAAGGAACTGCAGATGCTGGAAAATCGAAGGTACACAAAAATGCTGTAGAAACTCAGCGGGTGCAGCAGCATCTATGGAGCGAAGGAAATAGGCAACGTTTCGGGACGAAACGTTGCCTATTTCCTTCGCTCCATAGATGCTGCTGCACCCGCTGAGTTTCTCCAACATTTTTGTGTACCTACAAACCTGCACGTCTTCGGAATGTGGGAGGACACCGAAGATCTCGGAGAAACCCCACGCAGATCACGGGGAGAACGTACAAATTCCGTTGACCGCGTGGGCTTTCTCCAGGAGCTCCGCTTGCCCCCCCCACATCCCGAAGACGTGCAGGTTTGAAGGTTTACTAAGGTCTGACCTTAGTAAATTGCCCCCCCTAGTGTGCAGGGAGTGGTTGAGAGAGTGGGATAGCAGGTGGACTCGGTGGGCCGAAGGGCCTGTTTCCAAGCTGTGTCTCTAACGCAAAGGCCCCCTTGACTCGCGATCCATGGTCTGAAGCTGAACCTACGACTTTCTCACACCTCGGATGTCAAACAACTGAGCTAAAAGCTACCAGTGCGTTGCGTGTGAGTCTAGCTGAAAGGCAGTAATTGCAACAGCTGGCGCTTAATGGCTGCGCCTTTCTGTTTATTGATAATAGTAATTTAGAAATCAAACTAAATATATGAACAGTAATGTGTCCTTTGTCTTGTCAGATTGAGGTAAATGGTTAGAATATAGAGTGAATTATACCAGCCATGACAACTGGGACAACAGTTGTATTGTTCAGAAGTGATTAGGAATTCCACAGGGTACAATCTCAACAGCAGTCTATGGGGTCATCTTCACAAGCATATGATTAGTGGTAACCTGCGGGATTGTGTGGCTGATGTACGCACCGCCCTCTGTGTGGACTGTGTGTCTGTGTGGTGTCCCTGGTTTTTTATATGTCGAATAAAATTAGTACCAATTTCTTGAATATTAATAGAACGTGCTGTCAGTAGTCTCTCCCCGATGGATTGCAACCTTGTCGTGGTCGGGGAGCTTGTGTGTCTCAAGTCAACCCTAGAGCTATTGCCAGCGGGAGATTCGTCTCCTGTTAGGGTCTCCCATGCTGGACAGGTCGAAGGGTAGAGGGGAGACGTAGAGCGAGCGATCCACTGGTCCTCCAGGTTGGAGGTTGACCACAGGGCTAACAACCCTGTCTCGTAAAACAAATCTGTGACGGAAACAGCAACTGAAGGAATCAACACCACCAAGTTGCTGCCCTACGCCAGGAAGCATAATAGGCAATTTTGGTTTTTAGTTTGGTAAGTAGTCAGTAGTTTGGATGGATAGGAGTGGTGGGTAGGAAACGCAGTTCATTGTTATTGGGTCGATGTCAGATTAGAAATGGTGATTTTTCTCACCGCAGGTGCTGCCTGACCAGCTGAGTGTTTTACCATCATTTTCTGTTTGTTTTTTTGTCGAGAATTCCGGCATCTATATTATTATTTAGCTTCTGTAATTCTTGGGGAGGAAGGACGAAATGTTGGAGGGCAAGAACCGTAGCCTGAAAATTGTCTTTCTGCTGACTGGTTCGCACGCAACAAAAGCTTTTCGCTGTATCTCTGTACACGTGGCAATAAGCTGAACTGCACTGAAATTTAACATGTATTTAATCTGTTTATCAAGAAAGGTTCCTGGGTTCAGATGTTCCCTTGTGCATGAGGCTTTGTGTGCAGCAGAGAAGGTTTTACAGTATTAAACGTGAACATAGGCCTGTGAAGGTTTGAACCCTTCTTTCAATGTCTGGGTTCAACAAGTATCCCCCCCTCAGAAATATCAATTCATAAGTTTATAAATTCTAGAAGCAGAATTAGGCCATTCGGCCCATCAAGTCTACTCCGCAATTCTATCATATCTTTCCCTCTCAACTCCATTCTCCTACTTTCTCCCAATAACCCCTGACATCCTTACCAATCAAGAATCTGTCAATCTCCGCCTTAAAAATATCCTTTGACTTGGCCTCCACAGCCTTCTGTGGCAAAGAATTCCACAGATTCACTTCCCTCTGACTAAAGAAACTTCTCCTCATCTCCTTCCTAAAAGAACGTCCTTTAATTCCGAGGCTATGTCCACTGATTCACCGCCCTTAAACTTTCTAAATGTTGTGGTGATTCGAACCCACATTCCTGCATCAATGGTGCAGTATTTTGCTTGTCACAATTATATACAAGGCACTTTCTATACTTGGGTCATTGTAGGTTCATTGACCTCTGCAAATTGACCCCTAGAGTATTGGGAATGCATGTGAAGTGGGAAAATATAGAACCGGTGTGAACGGGTGATCGATGGCCAGCATGGACACGGTGGGCCGAAGGGCCTTTTTCCATGCTGTATCCAATCAATCCGATATCCATCCTAAATTTGTAGGAAAGAATTGCAGATGCTGGCATTAAACGGAAGATAGAACAAAAAGCTGGAGTAACTCAGTGGTTCAGGCAGCGTCTCGGGAGAGAAGGAATGGGTGACGTTTTGGGCCGAGACCCTTCTTCAGACTGAGAGTCAGGGGAGAGGGAAACGAGAGATCGCGTCCTGACTGTGCTGCTCGGAATTATACACAATAGACAATAGATAATAGGTGCAGGAGTAGGCCATTCGGCCCTTCGAGCCAACACCACCATTCAATGTGATCATGGCTGATCATCCCCAATCAGTACCCCGTTCCTGCCTTCTCCCCATATCCCCTGACTCCGCTATTTTTAAGAGCCTATAGCTCTCTCTTGAAAGTATCCAGAGAACCTGCCTCCACTGCCCTCTGAGGCAGAGAATTCCACAGACTCACAACTCTCTGTGAGAAAAAGTGTTTCCTCGACTCCGTTCGAAATGGCTTACCCCTTATTCTTAAACTGTGGCCCCTGGTTCTGGACTCCCCCAACATCGGGAACATGTTTCCTGCCTCTAGCGTGTCCAAACCCTTAATAATCTTATCTGTTTCAATAACATCCACCCTCTCATCCTTCTAAACTCCAGAGTGTACAAGCCCAGCCGCTCCATTCTCTCAGCATATGACAGTCCCACTATCCCGGGAATTAACCTTGTGAACCTACGCTGCACTCCCTCAATTCGCGGCACTGATTGTTAATTTGCATCGCGTCTCGTTGCAGGTGTTCCTGAAAAGTGACCGGGTGTCCAGGATGGTCCAGAGCGGCGGTTGCTCGGCCAACGATTCCCGGGAGGTGTTCAAGAAACACATTGAAAAGCGGGTTCGAAGCTTGCCGGAGATTGACGGGCTCAGCAAGGAGACGGTGCTCAGCTCCTGGATGGCTAAATTCGACGCGATCTACCGCGGCGAGGAGGACCCACGCAAACAGCAGGCCCGGATGACAGCCAGCGCAGCCTCCGAGCTGATCCTCAGCAAGGATCAGCTCTACGAGATGTTCCAGCAAATCCTGGGCATCAAGAAATTCGAGCATCAACTCCTGTACAATGCTTGCCAGGTGAACACATTTCCTTTCACTCACTGTTCTGGTTGCTACTGTTGATTGGGTAAATTGGGGGCAAGGCAGACTGGGGTCTTCTTTAGAAACAAGGAACTGCAGATGTTGGCTTACAAAAAAAAAAGACACAAAGTGCTGAAGTAGCTCAGTTACTGAGTTAGTAAAATTTAGTTAGTAACTCAGTTAATGAAAGGACGCAGCTTTTCATAATGTTATATACTTCTATTATGTCTCCCTGCAACCTCAGGCTTTCCAGAGAAAACAATCCAAGTCTGCCAAACCTCTCCCTGTAGCTATTACCCCCGCTAATCCAGGCATCATTGTGGGTACACATAAATGCTGGAGAAACTCAGCGGGTGCAGCAGCATCTATGGAGCGAAGGAAATAGGCAACGTTTCGGGCCGAAACCCTCATTGTGGTAAAGCCATTATCCTGAAGAAGAAGACTTTAGGGTGTCACAGTGGCACAGCGGTAGAGTTGCTGCCTTTCAGCGCCGGAGACCCAGGTTCGATCCTGATTATAGGTGCTGTCTGTACGGAGTTTGCGCGTTCTCCCTGTGGGAAAACAGTCCACGTCCGCCTGTAGCTAAAATACCGCTGAATCCAGGTTTCATTCCGGTAAAGGCATCAGCCTGAAGAAGGGTCCCGATCTGAAATGTCGCCTATCCATGTTCTCCAGAGATGCTCCCTGACCTGTTGAGTCACTCCAACACTCCGTGTCTTTTTTGGGGTCTTTTTTTAAAACTTTGTTTTGGATTCCAATTTGCAAACCAGCTCAAAGCAGCAGGTGTGGGGATTGGATAAAGGCTGGGATTATCTACAATTAAAGATAAGTAGAAAACGCCTAATTCTGAGAGGCTTCGGCAGCTGGATGCTATTAACAGTGATGTCACAAGAATGTTCCAATCCATGCTATTGTTAAAGACAGACAGTTTTCGCAGTCTGTCATGTCAGTATAGTGACTGTAAATATCATTAAGTCACACAGCTCTCTGGTTTATGGGGGGGGGAAAAGAACTTCTCTCGCTGGTGAAGAGAGATTTGCATTGTCAATGCAGGTTTTTTTAAGCAAGGCAGAGCTATAGATTTGTATCAGTCTGAATGAAGGTCTGGATGATAAAGAATCTTTTACATAGAAGTCAGCTGTGGTATTTTTGTGAATGGTGGTGCTTATGGCAAAGGTGAGAATCGGTACCTGTCTATAGGACGATTTGTGCTGGAAGGAATTGCAGACGCTGGTTTACACCTGGACAATAGACAATAGGTGCAGGAGTAGGCCATTCGGCCCTTCAAGCCAGCACCGCCATGCAACATGATCATGGCTGATCAACCACAATCAGTACCCCGTTCCTGCCTTCTCCCCATATCCCTTGACTCCGCTATCTTTAAGAGCTCTGTCCAGCTCTCTCTTGAAAGCATCCAGAGAACCAGCCTCCACTGCCCTCTGAGGCAGAGAATTCCACAGACTCACAACTCTCTGTGTGAAAAAGTTTTTCCTCGTCTCCGTTCTAAATGGCTTAGCCTCATTCTTAAACTGTGGCTCCTGGTTCTGGACTCCCCCAACATTGGGAACATGTTTCCTGCCTCTAGCGTGTCAAACCCTTAATAACATTAGGTAGACAAAAGTGCTGGAGAAACTCAGCGGGTGCAGCAGCATCTATGGAGTGAAGGAAATAGGCAATGTTTCAAGCCGAATAACCTTATATGTTTCAATAAGATGCCCTCTCATCCTTCTAAATACCGGTACTATAGTCCGTCAAAACGCTGTGAAACTGTGCTGCTCCACTACTGGCAGAACCTCTGGCTATAAATATTCCTGGCAGGCGCGTGTCTGATCACTGGTGCTATGTGTATGTGTGTGTGTTGACACCAAGCTGTGTTCTCTCAAGGTGTTAGTTTCCACTGAAGTCAGCTGTAGAATGTTGATAAGCATCAGAGTGAAAGAAGGAGCTTGTGCTGACACAATGCCGTGTATAGACCTGGGGATGTTCTGAAGCACAGTACAAGAGGTACCTGACACGTGTGGGCTTGCTTGCTAAATAGGGAAGTCCAGAACAAGGGGTCACAGTTTAAGGATAAAGGGGAAATCTTTTAGGACTGAGATGAGAAAAACATTTTTCACACAGAGAGTGGTGAATCTCTGGAATTCTCTGCCACAGAAGGTAGTTGAGGCCAGTTCATTGGCTATATTTAAGAGGGAGTTAGATGTGGCCCTTGTGGCTAAAGGGATCAAGGGGTATGGAGGGAAGGCAGGTACAGGATACTGAGTTGGATGATCAGCTCAGTGCAGGCTCGAAGGGCCGAATGGCCTACTCCTGCACCTATTTTCTCTGTCTATGAAACAGTCACTTTGTTCACACTAAAGGGCCTGTCCCACTGTACGAGGTAATTCAAGAAATCTCCCAAGTTAAAAAAAAATCAAACTCGTGGTAAGTACATAGCGGGTACGTCGGAGCTCGTGGGCATCACGTAGCAGCTCGTAACGCTAACGGCAGGTACTCGGGAAACGCGGAAACTCGTGAAGTTTTTTCAGCGCTGTGGAAAATGTCCATGATAGCCCCGAGTACCTACGTACAGCTATTACTGTAATTCTCTGAGTCAAATCAGGGGAAACTCGGGAGAATTACCTCGTACAGTGGGACAGACCCTTAAGGTTCCACAAGAAGAAATGAGCTTATGACCAAATGTGCAGGAAGGAACTGCAGCTGCTGGTTTAATGCAAAGATAGAGATAAAAAGCTGGAGTAACTGTAACTCATTTTCACCAAACAGTGGCCTGTTTCCTGTATCATCGTTGTTTTTTTGCATCTTTCATTCATTTGTTCTATCTCTCTCTATATCACCGTCTATATCTCTCGTTTCCCTTTCCCCTGACTCTCAGTCTGAAGAAGGGTCTTGACCCAAAACATCACCTATTCCTTTTCTCCAGAGGTGCTGCCTGACCCACTGAGTTACTCCAGCCTTTTGTGTCTATCTCTGAGCTTATGACCAGGTGACATACAGCTCCAGAGACCCGGGTTCGATCCTGACTACGGGTGCTGTCTGTTTGTGGGTTCTCCCTGTGACTGCATGGGTTTTCTCCGGGTGCTTCGGTTTCCTCCCACTCCAAAGATGTACGTGTGTGTAGGTTAATTGGGTTTGGTAAGAATTGTAAACCACTAGGGGCGCTGTATTGATGGCAGCCTTTTTGTCTGCGAGGATGTGACTATTCTCCGAGTTGCGTCCCCCACCCTTGCGGCCTACCAACTGGATTGCCGCGGCCTCTCCTGCCAGGGACTAGACCAAAGCATCAGCGGCGGCGGCACAGCGCTGGATTCACAGCGGAGCGGGCGGATGCCTACCTGGATCGCCGTTTGAAGCTCCGGAGTGCTGGGCCTGCTGCTTCAACATATCGGAGCTGGGGTTTGGAGAGCTCCCAGCCCGGGTGGCGCTGACCAACATTGAGGAGTCCTGGGACCCTTTCCCGAGGGCCGTCAGCGTTGAATCTCCGACTAGCGCGGCCTGTGGACTTCGGGAGCCGCGGACTCCGGTAGGAAGTGGCCGATCCGGGTGTCCAAGCCGTTGAGGTGGTTGGTGCGTAGGATAGTGCTAGTGTATGGGGATCGCTGGTCGGTGTGGACTTGGTGGGCCGAGGGTCCTGTTTCCGCATTTTATCTCTAAATTAAACTAAGATGCAGATTAAAGAACATAGAACAGTACAGCACAGGATCAGGCCCTTTGGCCCACAATGTTTGTGGCGAACATCATGCCAGGTTAACCTGGCCCCCTCTGCCTGCACCTGTCCATTACCTGTACATCCATGTGCCTATCTAAAAGCCTCTTCAATGCCACTGTTGTTTCTGCTTCCACCACCACCCCTGGCAATGCTTTCCAGACACCCACCACCTTCTGTGTGTAAAATAAAACCAGCCCCGCACAAAATTATTTAGATGAGTTCATAGCTCATAGTTGAAGATCTAGGCCTTTCGGGCCCATCAAGTCTAATCCACCATTCAATCATGGCTGATCTATCATTCCCTCTCAACCTCATTCTCCTGCCGTCTCCCCATAACCCCTGACACCCGTATTAATCAAGATTCTCCATGTTAAAAATACCCATTGACTTGCCCTCCACAGCCGTCTGTGGCAATGAATTCCATAGATTCACCACCCTCTGACCAAATAAATTCCTCCTCATCTGTTTTCTAAAGGAACATCTTTTTATTCTGAGTGTTTAAGAAGGAACTGCAGATGCTGGAAAACCGAAGGTAGACAAAAATGCTGGAGAAACTCAGCGGGTGAGGCAGCATCTATGGAGCGAAGGAAATAGGCAGCATTTTGGGGTGAAACCCTTCTTCAGACTCTTCAGGTTTGACGTTCCATTCTCCAAGGAGACGTATAGACAACAAAGGGAGGAAAATTCCTTTCCACAGAATTCCTTTGGAATTAACGGGGTGAAAGCACAGGGTAAGGGGGAATCGTGAGCCAGAGGACATTGTGAAAGGCTTGATTAGAGTGGATCTGGAGAGGATGTTTCCACTAGCGAGAGAGTCTAGGACTAGAGGTCACAACCTCAGAGTTAAAGGATGTTCTTGTGGGAAGGAGATGAGGAGAAATATCTCTAGTCACAGGGTGGTGAATCTTTTTTTTAGACAATAGGTGCAGGAGTAGGCCATTCGCCCCTTCGAGCCAGCACCACCATTCAATGAGATCATGGCTGATCATCCCCAATCATGTGGAGTTCTTTGCCACAGATGACTGTGGAGGCCAAGTCAGTGGATATTTTTTAGGCGGAGATGTCGATAGATTCTTGATTAGTACAAGTGACTTTATGATATATGTTTAAGGCGAGGGGGAATATAACACATTTAACAACAATAACACATTTAATAGACATTTGAACAAGTACATGGATAGGAAAGGCTTAGAACTAGATAGGCCAGGTATAGGCAAGTGAGATGATATTGGATGGGATATCTTAATCGATATAGGCTGGTTGGGCCGAAGGGTCTATACCTGTGCTTTATAACACTATGATTTGGTGTTGGTTCCTTATCTTGATTCACAAGATGAAAGTCCATGTTTCCCTCCCACTTAACTCTCAGTCTGAAAAAGGGTTTTGACTCTAAGCATCACCTATTCCTTTTCTCCAGAGATGTTGCCCGACCTGCTGATTTACTCCAGCATTTTGTGGTCTGTCTTCGGTGTAAACCAGCATCTGCAGATCCTTCTGACACATGGCTGGGTCATGTTCTGTTCCACAGCTAAAGCAAATCTCGGTTTGGTTCAAGGCAATGTTCTTTTCAGGTTCATTCTCTTTTGCAACTGCAGGATATTTAAGGACATGGTGAACTACTTCTGGTTGAACTTGAAATCTTGTTGGTTCAAATGTATTAATAACTGCTGTGTAGAACTGATATGTTGCCTTGCACTCAGGCTAGGACTGTACAAGCTGCCAACAGGTGGAACTTTGTAAAAAGTTGTGATTTTCTTAAAGATACATGGAGATGCTGGTTTGCTATGAAAACACAAAGTGCTGGCGTAACTCAACATGTCAGGGAGAATGACTAGAGAATATGGATAACTTGGAGTTGGAGAGTCAAAGGTCATAAGTACTAGGAGCAGAATTAGGCCATTCGGCCCATCAAGTTTACTCCGCCATTCAATCATGACTGATATATCTCTCCCTCCTAACCCCATTCTCCTGCCTTCTCCCCTGACACCCAAACTAATCAAGAATCCATCTATCTCTGCCTTAAAAATATCCACTGACTTGGCCTCCACAGCTAAAGAATTCCACAGATTCACTACCCTCTGACTATAGAAATTCCTCATCTTCTTCCTGAAGGAACGTCCTTTAATTCAAGTTCAAGTGAGTTTATTGTCATGTGTCCCTGTATAGGACAATGAAATTCTTGCTTTGCTTAAGCACACAGAAAATAGTAGGCATTTACTACAAAACAGATACTTGTGTCCATATACCATGATATAAATATATACACACATGAATAAATAAACTGGTAGTGCAAATAACAGAAAGTGGTTGCTAATAATCAGAGTTTTGTCCGAGCCAGGTTTAATAGCCTGATGGCTGAGGGGAAGTAGCTATTCCTGAACCTGGTTGTTGCAGTCTTCAGGCTCCTGTACCTTCTACCTGAAGGTAGCAGGGAGATGAGTGTGTGGCCAGGATGGTGTGGGTCCTTGATGATACTGCCAGCCTTTTTGAGGCAGCGACTGCGATAGATCCCCTCGATGGAAGGCAGGTCAGAGCCGATGATGGACTGGGCAGTGTTTACTACTTTTTGTAGTCTTTTCCTCTCCAGGGCGCTCAAATTGCCGAACCAAGCCACGATGCAACTGGTCAGCATGCTCTCGACTGTGCACCTGTAGAAGTTAGAGAGAGTCTTCCTTAACAATCCGTAATCTATTCTAGTTCTAGACTCTCCCACTAGTGGAAACATCCTCTCCACATCCACTCTATCCAAGGACCAAAGACCATAGCCTCAGAATAAAAGGACGTATCTTTAGAAAGGCGATGAGGGATTTCTTTAGTCAGAGGGAGGTGAATCTGTGGAATTCATTGCCACAGACGGCTGTGGAGGCCAAGTCAATGGATATTTTTAAGGCGGAGATTGACAGATTCTTGATTAGTACGGGTGTCAGGGGTTATGGGGAGAAGGCAGGAGAATTGGATTGAGAGGGAACGATAGATCAGCCATGACAGAATGGCGGAGTAGACTTGATGGGCCGAATGGCCTAATTCTGCTCGTAGAACTTATAACTATATTGGTGACGTTTGGTGTCTGAAGAAGGTTCCCGACCCGATACATCACCAACCTAGAACCCATGTTCTCCAGAGGTGCTGCCTGACCCGCTGAGTTACTCCAGCACTTTGTGCCCTTTTTTTCCGTCTGTTTTTCCGCTACTGAGGAAAAATGAAATTTTAAAAGCAAGTTGTCAAATGCAAATATATGTTAACATGACGGGCTTGAAACATTGCTGCGCAGATCAGTGTTGGCAGCTTGGGTAAGGCTGCTAATGGAAATGTTGATTTAATATAACAATTTACTCAGGCACTTATTTACTTCTGTATATATTCTAGCGGGACCCTAATGGCTTTTAGCAACAGTGGCAAAAATGTTGAAGTCTCTCTAATAATTTATTCATTTATAATAATTTAATTTATTAACCTTGTACCAATTCTTTAGTGCATTTGATTTAACAGGATTAAACATTTCTGTCTTTCATTACATCAGCGTGGGTTGCATGTATTAAAATCGGAATTCGCAAGCCGGTAAATCGTTTACGGAGCGCTGTTTGCCGGTAATGCCAAGGCAGACTCGCACTTTTGTCCGCCAATTTAATAAATTAAATTTCATTTTGATCGTTACTTTGTTGGTTTATCACCATGGTTTGGAGATGCGGAATGGAGTCCACATCAACCATCGATCACCCATCGCACTATGTGTGTGTGTGATCCCACTTTCATATTCACAAATTTGCCAATTTTTACAGAAACTCCAATGTACTAAATCTGACTAGCACGCGTAAGCTAATAGTAAATGGTTCCATATAATGTCATCTATATCAGGTAGCGCGCAAGTAGCGGACTTGGGAATTTAGATCAAAAAATGCCTTGTTCGATGAAACTAATTTTGACATCATTAATAAATGATCATTTAACACTGTTTAAACACGTCAGTAATTTCTTTAAAGGTTGAATATGAAAAAAGCAATACTTTCACTACCATAACTGAAGCATTGAAAGGTTATACAAATTATACACAAATCATATTTTTGCTGGCGGCACAGTGGCGTAGCGGTAGAGCTACTGCCAGAGATTCGGGTTAGATCCCGACCACGGGTGCTGTCTGTACGGAGTTTGTACGTTCTCCCCGTGACCTGCGTGGGTTTTCTCCGGGTGCTCTGGTTTCCTCCCGCATTCCAAAGACGCGCAGGTTTACAGGTTATTTGGCTTGGCATAAATGTAAATTATCCCTAGTGTGTGTAGGATAGCGTTAGTGCGCGGGGATCACTGGTCGGCGGGGACTCGTTGTGCCACTGACCCGTTTAAGAATAAAGGGTAGGCCATTTAGGACTGAGATGAGGAAAAAACTTTTCACCCAGAGAGTTGTAAATCTGTGGAATTGTCCGCCACAGAAGGCAGTGGAGGCCAATTCTCTGGATATATTCAAGAGAGAGTTAGACATAGCACTAAGGGCTTATGGAATCAAGGTATATGGGGAGAAAGCAGGAACGGGGTACTGATTATGGATGATCAGCCATTATCATATTGATTGGTGGTGCTGGCTCGAATGGCTGAATGGCCTACTCCTGCACCTATTGTCCATGTTTCTATGTTTCCATGCTGTATCTGTGAATCTAAAACTAAACCTAAAAACTAAATGCAAACAAAACACAGAAAACTTGATGAAGGGATTATTTTAAATGAATAAAATAACACGTAATTTATGTGACGTGACTGTAAAAATGGTATTATTTCATGACGCCTTAATTCACATTTTCCAGCAGAGACTCCTTTGGGCAGGCAATGATAACTGAAGCTACAAAACTGTATTTTTTTCATTTTGTAATTGAACACAAGGCAAACCAAAATAAATTCATCATCATAATGTGTTCTCCAGTAAGAGATGAGTAACAAACATCACCCACTCCTTCCCTCCAGAGATGCTGCCCATCCCGCTGAGTTACTCCAGCATTTTGTGTCTATCCACGTATCAACAATCGAGTTTCCAAGAGTGGTTCCTCTAAAAGCACTTTGTGAAGAGGGGGGAGAGGAGAGGAGAGTGGAGTGGAGATGCTTGGGGCAAGTGGGCATCTGAGGTCTGACCTCAGGGATAGGTCCCCAGGAGAATCTCAGCAGCTGCTCAGAAGCGACATGACCATCTAAATAAAAACCCTGCCTACAGCTAGATCAGTCCCCATGTTGAGATTGTTCCCCCTGGATAACAACATATTTTTAACCTTGTGGATGTGATTGCTGCAAAGTCGGTATTAGATCCAGCGCGGAAACATGCCCTTCAGCCCACCCAGTCCGTGCCGACCAGCGATCCCCGCACGCTAACACTATCCTACACGCACCAGACACAATTTACAATTTTGCCAAGCAAAAAGCTGGAGTAACTCAGCGGGTCAGACATCACCTGGAGAAAAAAGGAGCAGTTGACATTTTGGGTCGAGACCTGAAACGTCACCTATTCCTTCCCTTCAGTGATGCTGTCTGGCCCACTGAGTTATTCCAGATTTTTGTGTCTATCTTCGGTTTAAACCAACATCTGCAGTTCCTTCCTACAGCGGGTAGAGCTGCCCCATCAAAGCGCCAGGGACCCGGGTTCGATCCTGACCTCGGCGTGCTGTCTGTGCGGAGTTTGCACGTTCTCCCTTGTGACCGTATAAACCAGCATCTGCAATTCCTGGCGGCTCTGTTAGCCCATGAGGTTGTTGATGCTGCTCTGATTATTGAAGGGACAAGAGACTGATCTTCAAGCTGCTGCAGTCAATGTACTGCAGTGGGAGCATCATATTTCCTATCCTCCTCTTTCCCACCAAAGTCAAGCATCGACTGGAGACAGGAAGTAGCAGTGGGAGTGTAGAGAATAGCCTGCAGTAAATGACACTCGTTGAAGCAAGGTCATCCATGTGAACAGAACTGCAGGAGTATCACATTTCCAGTGGTGGACCCAGCCCAGTAGGAACTCTATCCCCCAAGATAGACACACAGTGCTGGGGTAACTCAGCGGGCCAGGCAGCCTCTGAAGAAAAAGCATAGGTGACATTTCGAGTCGGGATCCTTCTTCACACCGGAATCGTCATTTTTCACCAGGGATGCTGCCCTGATCTGCTGAGTTACTCCAGCACTTTGTGTCTATCTTTGGTCTACACCAGTATCTGCAGTTCCTTTTTACACAGGAATTCTATCCCTTTGGCTGCATTTTTACTTCGCTATCAGGCTTCCCTTTCCTCTTCAGAAGTGTCGCGGCAGAGAGATTGCATGAGGATTTGCCGTGAAATCTGAGGAAAAAGCTCGTTTGAGTTCAGTTTATTGTCACGTGTACCGAGGTACAATGAAAAACTTTTGTTGCGTGCTAACCAGTCAGCGGAACGTCTATATCTGATTACAACCGAGCCGATTCCAGCGTACAGGTACATGGTGAAGAGAATAATGTTTAGTGCAAAGTAAAGTCCAATTGAAGATAGTCCGTGGGTCTCCAGTGAGGTACAGTAAATGGTAGCTCAGGACAGCTCTCTATCTTTTAAACCCATAGAATCATACACCACGGAAACGGACCCTTTGGCCCAACTTGTCCGTACTGTCCAAGATACCCCATCTCAGTTGGTCCCATTTGCCTGCATTTGGTCCATATCCCTCTAAACCTTAGATCGACACAAAATGCTGGAGTAACTCAGCGGGACAGAGGCGGCATCTCTGGACAGAAGGAATGGGTGACGTTTCGGGTGGAAACCCTTCTTCAGACTGATGTCGGGGGGGGGGAGGAGGAGATAGATAGATAAGGAAGTATAAGGTGCGAAAATTGGACAAAGGGAATGGAGATCAAGGTAAAATGTAGAATAGATCATTGTTAGCTGGGAGAAGGTAACAACAAAGCAAACTGTTGGAGACATTGAGACTGGTCGGAGAACTGTTAAGGGGGAGGGATGGAGAGAGATGGAAAGCAAGGGTTACTTGAAGTCAACAAGAGTGTTAACCAGCATTTTGTGTCTATCTTTGGTTTAGACCAGCATCTGCAGTTCCTTCCTACACATTCCCTCTAAACCTTTCCTATCCACGTACCTGTCCAGGTGTCTCTTAAATGTTGTTATTATGTCTCCCTCAACTACCTCCTCTGGTGGCTCGTTCCATACCCCCACCACCCTCTGTGTGAAAATGTTACCCCTCAGGTTCCTGTTACATCTATCCCCTCTCTCTTCCTCTCTCTCTCTCTCTCTCTCACCTTCAACTCATGAACGTGCAGGCAGAGGGAATCTGATTGGATTACATAAACCCCTGTCCCCCTGTACGAGTTCATTCACGAGTTCTCCCCGAGTTTGCCCTGATTCGAACTCGGAGATTTACGGTAATGGCCGCTCGTAAGTACTCGGGGCTCTCGTGGACATTTTTCAACATGTTGAAAAATCTTCACGAGTCTTCCCGAGCTTACCGCGTTTCCCGAGTACCTGCCGTTAGCGTTATGAGCCGCTAAGAGACGTCTCGAGCTCCGACGTACCCGCTAGGTTCATTCTACGTGCTTACCACGAGTTTGATTTTTTTTCTAAACTCGGGAGAGCTCTTGAATGAACTCGTACAGTGGGACAGGGCCTTTAGAATTGCAAGAGGGATAAATAGGGCAGACAGTCAGAACCTTCTTCCTAGGGTGGAAATGACTAAGCCGAGAGGGCGTAGCTTTAAGGCGAGAGAGGCAAAGGTTAAGGGAAATGTGGGGGACAAGTTTGTTTACACAGAGGGTGGTGGGTGCTTGGAACGGGCTGCCAGGGGTGGTGGTAGAGGCAGATACAAGAGGAGCGTTTAAGCAGCTTTGAGATAGAAACATGGATCGCGTGCTGGCAGATGAACTTAGTTTAACTTGGCATCATCTTTGGCACCAACATGGTGGGCCGAATGGCCTGTTTCTCTTCTCCACTGTTCTATGTTCTATGATCCTTATGATGGAGTAGGATTGACGGCTGCACAAAGGCAAAATAGAGATTCAAACTGAAATGGATATTTATAATGTGGAGATGAGGTTAATTTGAAAGATTATTATCCCCAACAGAGCAATCATCCCATACCTATTTATGGTCACAGGTCATGGAAAATAGGTCCACATATTCATGCTGATTGCAATTTTCTGAATATCAGATTTTTTTACCATTATAATCATTGATTGGCATAAAGATCTTAACAGCGATCCCAGAATCCCAGGTTTCTGTCATACAACTGCACAGCACAGAACCAGGCCCTTCGGCCCACCCTCTCCATGCTGACCAGGTTGGCAATCCAGGCTAATCTCATTTGCCTGCATTTAGCCCATACTGTATCCCTCCAAACCCTTCCCACCTATATAACTGTCCAAATGTCTTTACAAAGTCATAATTGTATGCAATTACATAACCTTCCTTGGCAGCTCATTCCAGGCTCTGAGTTCCTCGCTCATAAAAGGACACAAAGTGCTGGGGTAACTCAGCTGAGAGCTGGTGTAAGTCAGCTGTAGTGAGACCACACCTGGAGTATTGTGTGCAGGTTTGGTCTCCAAATTTGAGGAAGGGCATTCTTGCTATTGAGTGAGTGCAGTGTAGATTCACGAGGTTAATTCCCCAGATGGCGGGACTGCCGTCTGTTGATATGCTGATAGAATGGGAGGCTGGACTTGTATAAGGAGTTTAGAAGGATGAGAGGGAATTTTATTGAAACATATCAGATTATTAAGGGTCTGGACACGCTAGAGGCAGGAAACATGTTCCCCATGTTGGGGGAGTCCAGAACCAGGGGCCACAGTTTAAGAATAAGGGGTAAGCCATTTAGAATGGAGATGAGGAAAAACGTTTTCACACAGAGGGTTGTGAGTCTGTGGAATTCTCTGCCTCAGAAGGCGGTGGAGGCCAGTTCTCTGGATGCTTTCAAGAGAGAGTTACATAGAGCTCTTGGGATGGGAGATTCCAACCTGTTTCGACGAATGCAATCAACCTGGCCTGCACAATCAAATAAGATCAAATAGAACAAGTTGTCCTGCAACTTTAGGCTGTGCACGCCACACACAAGAAGAAGAAGAAGTTAGACCTCTTAAAGATAGTGGAGTCAGGGGATATGGGGAGAAGGCAGGAACGGGATACTGATTGTGGATGATCAGCCATGATCACAATGAATGGCAGTTCTGGCTCGAAGGGCCGAATGGCCTACTCCTGCACCTATTGTCTATTGTCTAACGACACCAGTACTAATCAAGAATCTATCTCTGCCGTAAAAATACCCACTGACTTGTCCTCCACAGCCTTCCTGCGGCAAAGAATTCGACAGATTCCCCGGCCCTATTAACCATATAACCATATGCCAATTACAGCACGGAAACAGGCCATCTTGGCCCTTCTAGTCCGTGCCGAACACGTATTCTCCCCTAGTCCCATATACCTGCGCTCAGACCATAACCCTCCATTCCTTTCCCGTCCATATAATTATCCAATTTATATTTAAATGATAAAATCGAACCTGCCTCCACCACCTTCACTGGAAGCTCATTCCACACAGCTACCACTCTCTGAGTAAAGAAGTTCCCCCTCATGTTACCCCTAAACTTCTGTCCCTTAATTCTCAAGTCATGTCCTCTTGTTTGAATCTTCCCTACTGTCAGTGGGAAAAGCTTGTCCACGTCAACTCTGTCTATCCCTCTCATCATTTTAAAGACCTCTATCAAGTCCCCCCTTAACCTTCTGCGCTCCAAAGAATAAAGACCTAACTTGTTCAACCTTTCTCTGTAACTTAGTTGCTGAAACCCAGGCAACATTCTAGTAAATCTCCTCTGTACTCTCTCTATTTTGTTGACATCCTTCCTATAATTAGGCGACCAAAATTGTACACCATACTCCAGAATTGGCCTCACCAATGCCTTGTACAATTTTAACATTCCATCCCAACTTCTATACTCAATGCTCTGATTTATAAAGGCCAGCACACCAAAAGCTTTCTTTACCACCCTATCTACATGAGATTCCACCTTCAGGGAACTGTGCACAGTTATTCCTAGATCCCTCTGTTCAACTGCATGCCTCAATTCCCTACCATTTACCATGTACGTCCTATTTTGATTTGTCCTGCCAAGATGTAGCACCTCACACTTATCAGCATTAAACTCCATCTGCCATCTTTCAGCCCATTCCTCCAAATGGCCTAAATCTCTCTGTAGACTTTGAAAATCTACTTCATTATCCACAACACCACCTATCTTAGTATCATCTGCATACTTACTAATCCAATTTACCACACCATCATCCAGATCATTGATGTACATGACAAACAACAGTGGACCCAACACAGATCCCTGTGTTGGGTCCACTGTTGTTTGTCATGTACATCAATGATTGATGTTAATGCATCGATGTACATCAATGACTAATATTAATGCTGTTTGAGCCCAGAATCTGACTATGAAGAGTTGCCCTGACACGCGGACAGCTTGTGAGTTGCTGTCCCTCGGAACTGAGCCGCTTTGTCAGTGCCTTCGGGAGAAGGAGCGGAGAGATTTGGAGGAGAACAAAAAACTCAAATACAACCGCCTGTCCTCCTGTTAACATTTGCGCATGGGATCATAAAAAGTGAGAGCAAGACAGATTTCTCGATTTCTATAAATAGTTTAACGTAGACTGGATTCCAATGTCAGTGATGATGTTTCTCTCCTGCACTGGCTTTGAGTTAGTCAATAGAAATCACAGTTGGAACCAAAATCTAAGAGCTGCATTTTTGATTAGTTTGATGGTAGCATTAATTGCTTTTTGTTTTTTTACTCAACTGTTGTATATTTTCAAGAGTCAAGAGTGTTTTATTGTCATGTATTCCTGATAGAACAATTACATTCTTACTTGCTGCAGCACAACAGAATATGTAAACATAATAAATAATATAACAAAAACAAACAATAACAGTGCAATTATAATAAAAATAATCATAATAGTCCATTGTAGTTCAGAGCTTATGAGGTTGTCGTGTTTAATAGCCTGGTGGCGGTAGGGAAGAAGCTGTTCCTGAACCTGGACGTTACAGTTCTCAGGCTCCTGTACCTTCTTCCCGATGGCAGGGGTGAGATGAGTGTGTGGCCAGGATGGTGTGGGTCCTTGATGATGTTGGCAGCCTTTTTGAGGCAGCGACTGCGATAGATCCCCTCGATGGTGGGGAGGTCAGAGCCGGTGATGGACTGGGCAGTGTTTACAACTTTTTGCAGTCTTTCCGCTCCTGGACGTTCAAGTTGCCGAACCAAGCCACGATGCAACCAGTCAGTATGTTTACTGTGCAAATATGTAATCATTTTAAGCTTTACTGAGATCCTGCTATCACCGTCCCTTATTGCCGTGTGCAGGGTAATTTGTAGACATCCAAGGTGGGGTCTCAACCCGAAATGTCGCCCATCCACGTCCCCCAGAGATGCTGCCTGACCCACTGGGTTGCTCCAGCACTTTGTGTCTTGTTTTCTAAAGTAGCGTCTGCAGATCCTTGTGTCTTGTTTTTTTCGTATTTTCCCATTTATACTACATATGTATGTGTGTATGTAGAGTATACATACTCACACAATTATATCTATGTATGATATATGTGTGTTTGTGTGTGTACACGCATGCGCACACACACATGTATACAAAATCCAACGGCGACAAAAAAAATGTTGCGACACCTGAATAAACATTGTGCGTCATACGTCATCACGCTGGGTCACGCCACATCACGCTGGGTCACGCCACATCACGCTGGGTCACGCCACATCACGCTGGGTCACGCCACATCACGCTGGGTCACGCCACATCACGCTGGGTCACGCCACATCACGCTGGGTCATGCCACATCACGCTGGGTCACGCCACATCAGGCTGGGTCACGCCACATCACGCTGGGTCACGCCACATCACGCAGGGTCACGCCACATCATGCCGGATCACGCCGGGTCACGCCACATCACGCCGGGTCACGCCACATCACGCTGGGTCACGCCACATCACGCTGGGTCACGCCACATCACGCTGGGTCACGCCACAAATTTTTCGATGACCTCATACGTCAGTCAATAATGCCGGCAGTCACTGAAAAAATCGCCAAGTGGGACAGGCCCTTCAGTATTTTTACATACCATCCCCCTTTAACTCAAGGTCAATGAGCCATTCGCTTTTCAGTTTGCATGTGTGTGCGTGTGTGTGCGTGTGCGTGAGTGTGCGTGTGTGCGTGTGTGTGTGCGCGTGTGTGTGTGCGCGTGTGTGTGTGCGCATGTGTGTGCGCGTGTGTGCGTGTGCGCGCGTGTGTGTGCGTGTGTGTGTGTGTGCGCGTGTGTGTGCGTGTACGTGTGTGTGTGCGCATGTGTGTGCGCGTGTGCGTGTGTGCGTGTGTGTCCATTCCTTGATAAACTCTTTGCATCGTCCTCACAGCTTATTTTCCCACGTGATTTTGTATCATCAGCAAACAATGATTCCATACACTCTGTCTTAGCAGCTGTCATTGACATGGCCTTGTGAATAGCTGACAGTGTGGTACTGATTCTTGTGCCAGCCTGAAAATGATCCATTTATTCTGGCTTTAGTTACCCATCAACTATGTGTTGATCCATATTAATATATTATCACCAGTCCTTCTGCAACAATCTATTGAATCATTTTCTTGAATGCCTTTTGAAAGTTCAAATATACCACATTCGTAGGACACTACAGCTCCATATGCCATAACATATAATAGCAAGGAACTGCAGATGTTGGTTTATACTGAAGATAAACACAAAATGCTACTCCAACATTTTATATCTATCTTTGTGGAATGGAAGGCAGGAACGGGGTACTGATTGGGGATGATCAGCCATGATCACATGGAATGGCGGTGCTGGCTCGAAGGGCTGAATGGCCTCCTCCTGCACCTATTGTCTATTCAACACATAGTGACCAGCGTTCACAGAAGGCCTCCTAAGTCCCCATGGACACCGCGTGTTCCCTCTCCAGGGACGTAGGCCCGGAAAAGGGGCAGGCAGCCGACCCCGGTGCGGCCAGCCGTTGCCTGGACCCGCGAATGGCCATCTTGGCCAGGCCCAGGAGCAGACGGACAGGGACATCCCCTCCCCCCCCCGTCCTCCCGACCATCCCTCCTCTGTACCCTGTTCCCAAATATCAGGAGCGTGGGGCTACATTTTAGCCCCAACTTGAGGAAGCCAAAACTTGAGGAGTAGTTACTTCAGATAGTCGAACAGGGGCTGCAACCTCTCACACTGCATGTACTGTACAAATGGAAGGCGGTCTCGCCGCAGAAGTGACAGGCGGCTCTATTTTTAATAGAGTCCGTGAACCGGCTCAAGTACCTGTTACAGGCCACAGCCATGTGCAACCCAGGTCCCCGATGTGAAGGGGGAGAACTCCCTTATAGAGAGACCTCCACTGAGGATCACTCCCGCCGTCAGGTGGTAAGACGGACCGCCAGGGTCTGTCCGGACGGAAGACAAGGGCATAGTTGGTCGACTAGGGTGGGGGAAGGTTTTGTCCAGAGATGCTGCCTGCTCCGCTGAGTTACTCAAGCACTTTGTGTCTATCAGTGGTGCCTTTGCCCTCGTGCTTATTTAGCTTCTCCTTAAACGCATCCAAATGCTGGTGTGATGCATGAATAATTCAATGCGGCTGTGTCATTTACCCCACCAAAGTATTCATCTTATTCGGTGTTAATCCACAAAAAAAGCAGAACTTTAGCAATGAATAACTTTGTGACAATAACATAGGAGCGGAAATGTGTGATTTTTTTTGTTCCCAAGGATTGGAAATGTATTTCTGTCTCATAAAAGAAGCAGCAGCATAACTGGGGCTCAGCACTACTGGAGTTCTGCGGTGATAGCTACTGTCAGTCCGTTAGACTGAAATATTTCATCTCCTGTACATGTTCTCTCTCTGGCTGAGCAAGGATTTTAAGTACTTGACATTCTAAGCTCCCCAGCCTCGTGGGTGTTTATTAATGGTTCACAGCTGGCTTCAGCTACTCGCTCCACATATATAACAATATTCGATAACACTAGGAGGGAAAACATGTACACACCTGCAACTACCTTTGATTGTGGAGGATTACTGCACAGTTAATTAAAACAGAAACTCCTACTTGCTCCAGTTGGCAACAGCATGCTTTAGTGGCTTTCAATATTCAAAACATTAACAATTAATTTTTAGTTTAGTTTAGTGATACAGCACGGAAACGGGCCCTTTGGCTAGGCTCGCCAACTTTCTCTCTCCCAGATAAGGGACAAAAGGTCAAAATAAGGGACCAATTCCCGACGGCAATTCGTTGACCGACTGGGCCGTGGCTGGGTGAATGATGAGTTAGCCCGGGTGCTGGACTGCACACAAAGCCCAGCCGGCAGGCGGGCCAGCTGAGGAGTTTTGGCCCGGGGGCCGCGCAACGTCGCGCGCAAAGTCCAGCGCCCCATCCAACTCATGACCCGATGATCGGCCATGAGAAGGAGGGGTGGTGGTGGTGTCGGCGGTAAGTGTAGGTACGAAGGTCGGACAGCTGGCTGGGCTGCCGACCGACGGGCCCACGGGCGAGGTGCTGCTGCTGCACTCCATGGGCTGCACTACATCGGGACAGGTGAGGCGGGGCCGGACGCGGCGCTCCGAACCAACAGTCCCCTCGACCCGAGTAGCAGCAGTCAAATACGGGGCAAGGGCGGTCCCGCATGGGACAAACCAACTTAGCCCAATGTATGGGATGTCCCGGCTAATATGGGACAGTTGGCAACCCTACCGTCGGCCCACCAAGTCCACACACCTCCTTGAAACTCAGCCCCTCCCACCCTAAAACTATGTGCCCACGAGTATTTGATTGTTCAACCTCCAAAGGTGTAACACCTCACACAAACCAGGTATGCTTGACAAGTTTTTATTTCCACAGTGAGGTGGTGGGTTCCTGGAGCGCGCTGCCAGGGATAGTGGTAGAGATTCCCGCTGCACACAGTAGTGAACAAAGATGGCAGCCACGGCACAGCAGCAGAGTTGGTGCAGTTTTGCACCAGGATTTGACTGTGAAAACAGGGCCCCAGCGTCGTGCTCTGTAACACTCGCCACTTGGAAACAAGTCGGCGTTAACTCTCCTTGTTCAGTTTAGTTTATTGTCACGTGTACCGAGGTACAGTGAAAAGCTTTTGTCGCCTGCTATCCAGTCAGTGGAAAGACAATACATGATTACAATCGAGCCATTATATAGTGTATAGATACATGATAAGGGAATAACGTTTAGTGTAAGGTAAAGCCAGCAAAGTCCGATGAAGGATAGCCCGAGGGTCACCAATGAGGTAGATGGTAGTTCAGGACTGCTCTCGGGTTGTGATAGGATGATTCTTCTTCTTTCGTGTCCATCTTCCATGTTTCAAATGTTGTCCACGCTGCCATCATCCGTCCTGAAAAGGAGGCAAGCTTCCGGCGACAATCAGTGGGAGCCATCACTTGTTGCAATTGGTGATGGCAGAATTAGCTCGGGATACTTCCAGTCTCCAGCCCCGCGACGTTGACGCTTCTGCTATGGAGCCGGTAGGATGATTCAGTTGCCTGATAACAGCTGGAAAGAAACTATCCCTGGATCTGGAGGTGTGCGTTTTCACACCTCTACCTCTTGCCTGATGGGAGAGGGGAGAAAATGGAGTGTCCAGGGTGTGACATGCCCTTGATAATGCTGCTGGCCTTGCTGAGGCAGCATGAGGTATAAATGGAGTCATTGGAAGGGAGGTTGGTTTGTGTGATGGTCTGATCCTGCGTTCACAATTGTCTACAATTTCTTGTGGTGTTGGATGGAGCTGTTCCCAAACCATGCTGGGATGCATCCTGATAAAATGCTTTCTATGGTGCATCTGTAGATGTTGGTGAGAGTTGTAGGGTTCATGCCAAACCTCTTAACCTTCTAAGGTAGTAGATGCGTTTGTGTGCTTCCTTGGTCGTTGCTTCAATATGAATGGTCCAGGAGAAGTTGTTGATGATATTGACTCCAACGAATTTGACCCGAGGTTCACGATCTCCCTCCTGTACTCCGTCTCATCATTATTTGATATCCGGCCCACAATGGCGGTGTCGTCTGCGAATTTGAAACTTGGATTAGATTTGTACATGGCTGAGGCAGTGGAGAGGATAACACGAGGGGCTTTCAGTGGGAAAAGGCGGTACTCCTCTGCAGTTTGTAAGACGATCTGCCTTGAAGGCATCCCATGCAGTGGAGTTCTGATCAACATACAAGACTCTTGCGTAATTTACAGACAGCCAAAAGAGAGAAGTACTCGTTTGTTTTAGATCTACCCAACTCATTACAGGTGATGGAAAATTATCAGCAATCTCTAACACAAAATTTGTTTCTGTCCATAATGAAATCAAATGGGAAGTTTGATATCAAAATGTACTTTCAGTTAATACTTTTTTTTGTGTTATCTCACTCAAAATTGTGTCGATTGTATAAGGGACTTTTAAATAGGTGGCTAAAAATAACTTTTCCTATTCTCTGCAGGCCAGATAAGGCCTTGGCTGAAGCAGGTAGTTTAAAGGTGTGATCCTTTATGCAGAGGGCTCACGTGATCTTGCTGCATTGCATCTCTCTGTTCCAAGGCTGATGTGGATACTGTGCTGTGGTTTCACCTTAACGTGCATGAAAACATATACTGTGGTGCAGACAGAAACTGACCCGTGTTATAGGACAACCTCAAGTGAGCTGTACCTGACTCGTTCCATAGATACATAGACAATAGGTGCAGGAGTAGGCCATTCGGCCCTTCGAGCCAGCACCATCATTCACTGTGACCATGGCTGATCATCCACAATCAGTACCCCGTTCCTGCCTTCTCCCCATATCCCCTGACTCCGCTAGCCTTAAGAGCTCTATCTAACTCTTTTGAATGCATCCATTGGATCGGCCTCCACTGCCTTCTGTGGCAGGCAATTCCACAAATTCACAACTCTTTGGGTGAGAACGTTTTTCCTCATCTCAGTTCTATATGGCCTATTCCTTATTCTTAAACTATGGACCCTGGTTCAGGACTCTCCCAACATCGGGAACATGTTTCCTGCATCTAGCGTGTCCAATCCCTTAATAATTCTATATGTTTCTATAAGATCCGCTCATTCTTCTAAATTCCAGTGTATACAAGACCAGTCGCTCCATTGTATCATCATATGTGTGTGTGTGTGTGTATGTATGTGTGTGTGTGTATATATATATATATATATACGTGTGTGAGTGTGTATGTATGTTTCTGGGTGTATATGTATCTGCGATCTTACGTTCTGAAAGATCCCGCTCAAAGAACCCGGGAATTATTGAACCCAGGAGGTCAGCCTGGCCTGAAGAGCACCGGTTTAATAAATCGCACATTACTTCGAACACCAACTCCGCCTGGCCTTTCTATTTTTGCTCCGACATGTCCCTGTGAATGGTAGCCCAGTTTGCCTGCATTTGGCCCACATGCCTCTAAACCTTCCCTATCCATGTACCTGTCCAAGTGCCTTTTAAATGTTGTGATTGTACCTTTCTCCACGACTTCCTCTGGCAGCTCATTCCATACACCCACCACCCTCTGTGTGGAAAAAGTTGCCCCTCGGGTCAGGTTCCTATTAAATCTTTTCCCACTCACCTTAAATTCCACCTATTCCTTCGCTCCATAGATGCTGCCTCACCCGCTGAGTTTCTCCAGCATTTTTGTCTACCTTCCACTCACCTTAAACATATATCCACTGGTTCTTGATTGCCCCCTAACCTGGGTAAATGTGCATTCACCATGTCTACTACCTTCCTGATTTTATACACCTCTATGAGGTCTCCCCTGAGCCTATAAGTAAAGCCCTAAAGGGATAAGGTCCTAACTTGCCCAACCTCTCTCTGTAACTTCGGTGCCTGCTGGACGGGAGCAGGGAGAAGAAGGAATGACCAGGGCGGGACAAGCTTTTGATTATTTTGGCTGCTTTTCCGATATGAAGTGTAGATGGAGTCAATGGTGGGAAGTCTGGTCTGTGTGATGGACTGGGCTACATCTAGAACTCTCTGCAATTTCACGTGGACTTGCGCAGAGCTGTTCCCAAACCGAGCTGCGATGGAATCTAACAATACGTTTATTTTTAGTTTGGTTTAGTTTTATTTCACTTGTACCAATGTACAGTGAAAAACTTTTTTTGTTGCGTGCTATCCAGTCAGAGGAAAGACTACACATGATTACAATTGACAGTGTACAGATACAGGATAAAGGGAATAACGTTTAGTGCAGGTTAAAGACAGTCCAAGGGTCTCCCATGAGGTAGATGGGCTGAAAGGGCACTGTGGTAGATTGAAGATGGCGGCAGGGTGCTGGTGAGGGAGAAGACTGTGCTAATGGGGGCTGTGAGGCGCGGTGAGGGAGGAGTCATGTGGTGGAAGGGTGGGGGAGGGGACATGGGCTGCCGGGAGGGAAAGCAAAGGTCATGAACACTTACTGGAAAAGGGGGAATAAGTGGCTTGGAGTATTGATCAGTCACAGCGTTTGCACAGTGGTACAGCGGTAGAGTTGCTGCCTTACAGCGCCAGAGACCCGAGTTCGATCCTGACCACGGTGCTGACTGCATGGAGTTTGCACGTTCTCCCCGTTACCGTGTGGGATTTCTCCGGGTGCTCCGGTTTCCTCCCACGCTCCAAAGATGTACAGGTATGCAGGCTAATTGACTTCGGTAAAGATTGCAAATTGTCCCTAGTGTGTTTAGGATAGTATGGGGATCGCTGGTCGGCACGGACTCGGTGGGCCAAAGGGCCTGCTTCCGCGCTGTATCTCTAAATTAAACTAGAAAAAAGGGCCTCTGTTGTATTTGTTAATTAAACCTATCTATTTCAATCTCACAGCAGGTTAGAAAATAACCTTCTAATTATACCACAATTGGTTTACAAGAACCCAGCACTGCTGATAACAATTTTCTCCATTGGATACCTCTGCTTTGGTTTGTGAGAAGTGAACATTGATGTGAAGCTGAAATGTACATAAAGAATATCGAAACAAAGAACTTCACATGCTGGTTTATGTGAAAATTTTCACAACGTCATTGCATTGAAGAACACTCCCCATTATTGTTTTAAATTGCATCCTCTGGGAAGTATGGAAAATTATAAAAGGCATAAGAGGCGGCACGGTGGCGCAGCGGTAGAGTTTCTGCCTTAAGGGCCTGTCCCACTTGCCGATTTTTTCGGTGACTGCCGGCGGTCGGCAAAAGATTTTGAACATTTCAAAATCCAGCGGGGACCCAAAAAAACGTCGCGACACTCGAGGAAACGCCGTGCGGTAATACGTCGTCACGCCACGTCACCGCCGCATCACGCCACGACTTTTTCCGGTGACCTGATACGTCAGTCAATGATGCCGGCAGTCGCCGAAAAAAATCGCCAAGTGGGACAGGCCCTTAATAGCGCCAGAGACCCGGGTTCGATCCTGACTACGGGTGCTGATGGTATGGAGTTTGCACGTTCTCCCCGTGACCTGCATGGGGTTTTTTTAATGAGATCTTTGGTTTCCTCCCACATTCCAAAGACATACAGGTTTGTAGGTTAATTGGCTTGCTGTAAATGTAAATTGTCCCTAGTGTGTGTAGGATCGTGTTAATGTGCGGGGATCGCTGGTCGACGCAGACTCGGTTTCTGCGCTGTAACTCTAAACTAAACTAAACTAAAGATGGGATTAACTTTCAGATGTTACAAGGAACTGCTGATGCTGGTTTACAAAAACAAGACATAAATTGCTGGAGTAACTCTTTGGGTCAGGCAGCATCACCGGAGAGAAAGGATAGGTGATGTTTTGAGTCTGAACCTTCTTCAGACTGACCCAAAATGTCATCTATCCGTTTTCTCCTAAAGGCGACATAACCCACTGTATATGAAGAATGTTAGTTTTGGAAATCACAGTGTATTAGATGAATTGCTATGCATAGGGAGAACATATAATGAGCTGTTACACCTTAAGATGCCATTTAGTATTTGTTCAAATCAGAAACATAACCAATAGAATCTACTGAACATAAAAATAAAGTCCCATACTGAGCCGTTAAAGACAAAAAAACTTGCAGATGCTGGAATCTTGAGTAAAACACTAAGTGTTGGAGTGACTCAAGGGGTCAGGCAGCATTTGTGGAGGGAATGGATAGGCAATGTTTCGGGTTGGGAACTTTCTTCAGACCTAAGGGCATATGGTGGCGCAGCGGCAGAGTTGCTGCCTTACAGCGCCAGAGACCCAGGTTCGATCCTGGCTATGGTGCTGTCTGCACGGAGTTTGTACCTTCTCCCTGTGACCGCGTTGGCTTTCTCCTGGCGTTCCGTTTCCTTCCACACAACAAAAGACGTATGGGTTTGTAAGTTAATTGGCTTGGTATAATTGTAAATTGTCCCTAGCTTGTGTAGCGGGGATCGCTGGTCGGCGCGGACTCAGAGAGCAGAAGAGCCTGTTTCTGCGCTGTATCTACAAACTAAAGGAAAAAACTAAAAAGGTTTGGCATTGCGATTATTGATTATTTTTAGATTTATCTCCAGTCATTGCGATAAGTCCTTAACCAAACATTGTTCTAATGTTACCTTTTTGAAGAAATTCTACAAGTTCTTTGGCCTTATCTTTATTTGTTCTTCCAATGTAGATTTAGAGAGAAAATATAACGTTTGGAGCAGTTGAATGAATTAGTGCGGAATTGCAAGATATAATTGATTGACGCAAATTAAATGAAGATTAACAAACGCTTCCACTGGAGATTAAAGAAGATATAAAATATTTCTATGTTACAAGTATATTGACTTTAGCTTGCAGCGATTCACTCAGCTGTGTGTATTATAAAACCATCCTGTAAGTAAGCAAAAGTATCCAATATAGATGTTTAAGAAGGAACTGCAGATGCTGGAAAATCGAAGGTAGACAAAAATGCTGGAGAAACTCAGCGGGAGAGGCAGCATCTATGGAGTGAAGGAAATAGGCAACGTTTCGGGCCGAAACCTTTGGTCCATAGATGCTGCCTCACCCGCTGAGTTTCTCCAGCATTTTTGTCTATATCCAATACTAGACCAAGTGCAGACCCGTTGGGTCTGTTCCCCCAACGTGCGGTTGTGGGGGGGGGAGGCGACATGCAGCGCCACACACTAACTACCCCCCCCCCCCCCCACCCCCCGCACGCACATCCCACGGTAATGGAGGGAGGAGGGCAAGAGAGGAGTTGCTTGAGGGGGGGGAGATGAGGGCGGGGAGAGGTGGGGAACAGGGGAGGGGGAGGGAGGGTGGAGGGTAAGGGGGTAGGGGTGTGTGGAGGGGAGGAGTGTTTAGGGGAGGGACGATGGGGGAGGGGATGGAGGGGAGGAGGAGGATAAAAAGAGGGGAGAGAGAGAGAGGGGCGGAGGGGGGAGGGGGGAGAGGGGGGGAGGGGGAACTCTTTTGGTTTTTTCTAGAGGGAGAGGGGGGCTCTTTGGGTAGGGGGGGGAGGGAGGAGGGAGAGGGGGGCGAGGGTAGGAGAGAGAGGGGGGAGATTGTTTCTTCCTGGGGGAGAGGGAGGGGGGTTGGGAGAGAGTGCCTTTTTACTTCAACCCAAACCCAAACAACCATTTGCAGGCAGTGCTTTTTTACTTCTAACCATATTTTCATTTTCAAACCAAATTAAGGGTACTCACAGTGCTGTAGACATTTGTCAGTGTCACTCAGAGCTCTGATTGAGGCACACCACTTGCAGAGACTGATTGAGGCACACCACTTGCAGAGACTGATTGAGGCACACCACTTCCTGGTTTTATAGTCCCTCCCCCTCCCTCCAGCAGGGGCAGCAGAGAGAATGGGGAATTTTGTAAAAACATTAATATTTCTGTCAATTTTCATCGACGGGAAAAATCCTCGGCACACATGCGGCTGAGGGGGGCTCTGAGCGAGGTGGCCAAAAATGACGACCGTAGGTGGCGGCGTATTCTCGGAAATCGCAGCACAGAAAGCCAAAACCGGTCAAGAACAGACTTTTAGTAAGATAGATAGATAGATAGATAGATAGATAGATAGATAGATAGATAGATAGATAGATAGATAGATAGATAGATAGATAGATAGACTTCTTTTTCCGTTGTAGTGTCACAATTGGGGATTTGACTTTTAAAGAACTTTTAAACGTGTAACATCACTTCATGAACTGAAGATATTTTTTCACCGTTGAAGTGTGTTGTTCACATCTCTATCTCCTTTTTTGACATGTGTGGAAGGTGGAGCGTTATAATTCTCAACAGTTGCAGTAGGGCAGCGGTAGATTTTACTGCCTTACAGCGCCAGAGACCCGGGTTCGATCCTGACTACGGGTGCTGTCTGTACGGAGTTTGTACGTTCTCCCCGTGACCTTGTGGGTTTTCTTCGGGCGCTCCGGTTGCCTCCCACACTCCAAAGACGTACAGTTCTGTAGCTTAATTGGCTTGGTACAATTGTAAATTGTCCGTAGTGTGTGTAGGATGGCGTTAGTGTGCGGGGATCGCTGGTCGGCACGAACTTGGTGGGCTGATGGGGCCGTTTCTGTGCTGTATCTCTAACTTAAACTAAAAAGGAGCAGGATAAATTTGTGATTTAAGGCTGAAATGTGATTATTTTTCTCTCCAAATTCTTTGAAAGGAGAATTCCCTTTGGGAAAGCAACATCACAGAATTTGTCCCATGCATTTTATTTCAAATGCATGATTGATGTCATTCCTATCTAACATCTGCTTCTGCTGGGGGTAGGGAACTCTACAGTAATTGACAATTATTCTCTTGACTCTTTTCATTTGAACATAATTTTATTATTTACTACAGAAGTGCCGCTGGTGCTTTCAGAGGCAGTTTAAGATATTAATATCTCAAAGAATTTATCAATTCCAAAATTGATGAAATTAGATTTTATTTCTTTTTATCCTTCCAATTAACATAATGTTAACCGACACATACACAGTGCCCTCCATAATGTTTGGGACAAAGACCCTTCATTTATTTATTTGCCTCTGTACTCCACAATTTGAGATTTGTAATAGAAAAAAAATCACATGTGGTTAAAATGCACTTTGTCAGATTTTATTAAAGGGTATTTTTACTCTTAGCAAATGACTGTGTATTTACCTGATCTATTCCCCTCATGATTTTGTACACCTCTTAGAACTCTATAGGAAGAGCATCCTCCTGCGCTCCAAGGAATAAAGTGCGTACCTGCCCAACCTCTCCCTATAGCTCAGGCCCTCGAGTCGTGGCAACATCCTTGTAAATCTTCTCAGCACCCTTTCCAGTTTGACAACATCTTTGTACAGGGTATTGGTGAGATCACACCTGGAGTATTGTGTACAGTTTTGGTCTCCAAATCTGAGGAAAGACATTCTTGCCATAGAGGGAGTACAGAGAAGGTTCACCAGACTGATTCCTGGGATGTCAGGACTTTCATATGAAGAAAGACTGGATAGACTCGGCTTGTACTCGCTAGAATTTAGAAGATTGAGGGGGGATCTTATAGAAACTTACAACATTCTTAAGGGGTTGGACAGGCTAGATGCAGGAAGATTGTTCCCGATGTTGGGGAAGTCCAGAACAAGGGGTCACAGTTTAAGGATAAGGGGGAAATCTTTTAGGACCGAGATGAGGATAACATTTTTCACACAGAGAGTGGTGAATCTATGGAATTCTCTGCCACAGAAGGTAGTTGAGGCCAGTTCATTGGCTATATTTAAGAGGGAGTTAGATGTGGCCCTTGTGGCTAAGGGGTTCAGAGGGTATGGAGAGAAGGCAGGTACGGTTGCCCCTCGGGTCATGTTCCTATTAAATCTTGAAGGTTAAATGATAGCAAAGTATCGACAGGAGATCTCGCCCAGGGATATGCTTTGAATTGTAAGTAATGTCTCTTGTGTAAAAGGGTATCAGCATATATGTTTGCATATTCAAACTCTGCATGGAAAAAAAATTAATTTGCAACTCAAAATCAAGCACAGCACTTTTCAGAGTCGGGTCACGCTACTTGAGAGACTTGAACACATTACCTAATGTGACACAGAGACACAAGGAGCAGCCTCCACCAATGCTGCCTGACCCACTGAGTTCCTCCAACACTTTGTTTAAGAAAGAACTGCAGATGCTGGAAAGATCGAAGGTAGACAAAAAATGCTGGAGAAACTCAGCGGGTGAGGCGGCATCTATGGAGCGAAGGAATAGATGACGTTTTAGGTCGCGACCCTTCTTCCCTTTTGCCCTGAGACTGATCATTTACATGCACTACCTTTATTAAGACCTTTGCTTTCAAGATCAGAATATCAATTATTATAAATTATTAAGGAAGATGTAACGGAAATATTTGTTATCTGACATTGGAGATGGTTTAGACAAAACATGCTGGAGAAACTCAGCGGGTGAGGCAGCATCTATGGAGAGAAGGAATTGGCGACATTTCGGGTCGAGACCCTTCTGTCTACCCCCAAGTCTATGTTGTTCCGAGCGTAGATAGACACAAAATGCTGGAGTAACTCAGCAGGACAGGGAGCATCTCTGGGGAGAAGGAATGGGTGACGTTTCGGGTCAAGACCCTTCTTTCGACCCGACCCGAAATGTCACCTCTTCCTTCTCTCCAGAGATGCTGCCTGTCCCGCTGAGTTACTCTGGCATTTTGTGTCTGTCTTCGATTTAAACCAGCATCTGCAGTTCCTTCCTACATAGTTCAGAGCTTATTTGGAAGTTGAAGTGTTCAATAGCTGAGGGTTTGCTCAGAGGAGGAGCTCCTTGGGGAAGGGTTGGTGGTTGTAATGACAGTAAAGAGCTAACAAGACAGCACTCGCTTGGAAGAAAAGCATTTACAAGCGAGTGAGATCAAGAGAGACGGAGCCAAGGTTATGTTTACTCTCGAGAATGATTCTGAAGTCGTATTTGATCTTGGCAGAAGATTATTGCTGCAGCCAGATGCAGTAACAGATGGCTAATCAGGTTATGCACCAGATATACACACACATCTTCAGCCCACAGTCATGAACAGATTCTTTGCGACTTATTTTTCAAACGTCGATTCCAGATTCTACTCTCAAAATATCCTAAACCTAAACAATCTCTTTCCCTCTCATTTTGCCGTTAAGCTCGCTGTCTTTGTTGGTGAAGTGCGTTCACAGGAGATGATTTGTCTGGCAGAAATATAAATAGTTTATAAAGGTGAAGTGAGATAATGGAGGTGGCACGGTGGCGCAGCTGGTAGAGCTGGAGCCTCTGAGAGGCAGAGACCCGGGTTCGATCCTGACCTCGGGTGCTGTATGTATGGTGTTTCCACGTTCTCCCCGCGATCACGTGGGTTTTCTCCGGGTGCCCTGGTTTCCTTACACACTCCAAAAATGTACAGGTTTGTAGGTTAATCAGTGGTTATGGGTAGAAGGCAGGAGAATGGGGTTGAGAGGGAGAGATAGATCAGCCATGATTGAATGGCAGAGAGTAGACTTAAAGACATAGAGTGATACAGTGTGGAAACAGGCTTTTGGCCCAACTTGCCCACACCGGCCAACAGTGTCCCAGCTACACTAGTCCCACTTGCCTGCGCTTGGTCCATATCCCTCCAAACCTGTCCTATCCATGTATCTGTCTAACTGTTTCTTAAACGGTGGGGATTGTCCCAACCTCGACTACCTCCTCTGGCAGCTTGTTCCATACACCCACTACCCTTTGTGTGAAAAAGCTTCCCCTCGAATTCCTATTAAATCTTTTCCCCTTCACCTTGAACCTATGTCCTCTGGTTGGTCCTTGATTCCCCTACTCTGGGCAAGAGACTCTGTGCATCTACCCCATTTCAGAATACTTCTTCAGAATGCAATTAGCAGGATTGCTCTGAAAGCTAGCATGGGCTTGATGGGCCAAATGGTTTTCTTTGTCAGGAGGAAATATGAATGGCCTATTTCTGCTCCTATCACTTAAACCTACCTGCTTAACAGCACCAATTTGTAAGATTATAAGGCCCCTTAAGTAATTTATTTAAGTGGCATTTTCCCCCAGGATAAGCTGTCAGTTAGGAAAATGGAATCGGGTAAAAAGTGGTTCCTGACATTAGTTTGAGGTTAATGGATTATATTAAGGGATCAGACTGATAAGTTAATATCCATTAACGAAATTAAATTGCATCCTGCAACTCAGTTATAAAAGGCGCAGGGAACTCTTCCAAAAACTATTAGCATATTCATGCTTCTATCTGCGATTTATCAATAAAATAATCAATACTTAATCTATATTTTTCTGACCCATTTTATAACCAGGGCAGCACCCACTGTTAATGACTACTTGTAACCCACAACTGAATTCATGGTACAAATGTTCTAAATTACATTCACAGTCTCATTACCAACGACTGTGGCTTTCATCAAATACTTAAACCAACTAGAGGTTACTCTGATTGAATCTTTCCATGAGGAAAGCTGATCTCTTGCTGGCTCATTGTAACTCATAGGAGCAGGGAGGTTCTACTGCAGTTGTACAAGAGACCACACCTGGAGTATTGCGTACAGTTTTGGTCTCCAAATCTGAGGACATTGCCATAGAGGGGGTACAGAGAATGTTCACCAGACTGATTCCTGGGATGTCAGGACTTTCATATGAAGAAAGACTGGATAGACTTGGCTTGTACTCGCTAGAATGTAGAAAATTGAGGGGGGATCTTATAGAAACTTTCACAATTCTTAGGGGGTTGGACAGGCTAGATGCAGGAAGATTGTTCCCGATGTTGGGGAAGTCCAGAACAAGGGGTCACAGTTTAAGGATAAGGGGGAATTCCTTTAGGACCGAGATGAGGAAAACATTTTTCACACAGAGAGTGGTGAATCTCTGGAATTCTCTGCTACAGAAGGTAGTTGAGGCCAGTTCATTGGCTATATTTAAGAGGGAGTTAGATGTGGCCCTTGTGGCGAAAGGGATCAGGTTGTATGGAGAGAATGTAGGTACAGGATACTGAGTTGAATGATCAGCCATGATCATATTGAATGGCGGTGCAGGCTCGAAGGGCCGAATGGCCTACTCCTGCACCTATTTTCTATGTTTCTATCTGGTCTACAGTGACCCCCAGCTTGAATAAGATATTTACTTTAGTTCAGAGATACAGCGTGGAAACAGGCCCTTCGGCCCACTGAACACACGCCAATCATCGGTCACACTAGTTCTATGGTTCTTGATTAGTAACGGGAATCGGGGGTTGTGGGGAGAAGGCAGGAGAATGGGGGTTGAGAGGGAAAGAGAGATCAGCTGTGATTTAATGTGAAGCACTTCGGGGTCAATGCAAGTTGACTAAAAATGTGCTATATAAATAAAGAAATTTAATTTAATTTTAATTTAACGGTGGACCTGATGGGCTGAATGGCCTAAATCTGCTTCCAAAACTTGTGCGCTTGTGAACTCCCCCCCCCCCCCCCCCCCCCCCCCCCCCCCCCCACATACACTAGGGACAATTTACAGAGGCCAATAAACCTACAAACCTGCATGTCTTTGGAGTGTGGGAGGAAACCGGAGCACCCGGAGAAAACTCACATGGTCACAGGGAGAGCGTGCAAACTCCACGCAGACAGCACTCGAGGTCAGGATCGAACCTGGATCTCTGGCGCTGTGAGGCAGCAGCTCGACCAGTTGCGCCACTGTGACGGTTGCCTGTATATCTCTGTAAACTGCCGAAGACAGCGGCACTTGTGAGCAGGTCCCGGAAAGACACTAATAAAAAAAAAAAGACACAATTCCAGAGTCTGAAGAAGGGTCCCAACTTGAAATGTCACCTTTCCATGTTCTCCATTGCCTGAGCTGCCGAGTTACTCCAGCAATTGGAGGCTGTGTTGGTGAACCAGCATCTGCAGTTCCTTTTCTCTGCCTTAACATTCCAGTGGCTCCTTTGTAAAGCAAATCTTTATGTGCAAGCAGTTCAAAAATGGAAGATAAGGAATGAAATATGACTGCCTGATCTCAATTCATAAAGTTGTTGGACTGGTTCGTCAAGGTTAATGTGTAGAGAAACCAACAAATCAAATTATGGATGATAATGTGTGAATATTTTTGATGGACTAGTGAGTCAATTGAGCGATTGGTGTAAATGCTTGGGCTTGACATTCAGGCCATTTGATCTCTCGCTGGCTTCACTTCACTAAATCAGCAGAGTATTTGCGACATGCCCAAGGTTGTTGATCTCTTGTCCATTCAGCACGCAGAAGCAGCAGATGCAAGAGACTGCCCGTGCTGGAATTGTAGTTGGTTTTTTAGAGATACAGCGTGGAAACGGGCCCTTGGGCCCACCGAATCCGTGCCGTCCAGCGATCGCCCGCACACTGGCGGAAAGACTATACATGATTATAATCGAGCCACCTGCAGTGTACCGGTACAGGATTAAGGGAATAAAGTTAAGTGCAAGATATAGTCCAGTAAAGTCCGATGGAAGATAGTCCGAGGGTCTCCAATGAGGTAGATGGTAGCTCAGTCCCACTCTCTAGTTGGTGGTAGGATGGTTCAGTTGCCTGTTAACAGCTGGGAAGAGACTGTCCTTGAATCTGGAGGTGTGTGTTTTCACACTTCTGTACCTCTTGCCTGAGGAGAGAAGAGGGAGAGACCAGGGTGCGACTAGTCCTTGATTATGCTACTCACCTTGCCGAGGCAGCGTGAGGTTTAAATGGAGTCAATAGAATGGAGGTTGGTTTGTGTGATCAAGCTTTTCCCTTTGAGAATAGGGAAGATTCAAACAAGAGGACATGACTTCAGAATTAAGGGACAGAAGTTTAGGGGTAACATGAGGGGGAACTTCTTTACTCAGAGAGTGGTAGCGGTGTGGAATGAGCTTCCAGTGGAAGTGGTGGCGGCAGGTTCGTTGGTATCATTTAAAAATAAATTGGATAGGCATATGGATGAGAAGGGAATGGAGGGTTATGGTATGAGTGCAGGCAGGTGGGACTAAGGGAAAAAAGTTGTTCGGCACGGACTTGTAGGGCCGAGATGGCCTGTTTCCGTGCTGTAATTGTTATATGGTTATATGGTTATATTGTGATGGCCTGGGCTGTGTCCACAATTCCCTGCAATTTCTTGCGGTCTTGGGATGGAGCTGTTCCCAAACCATGCGGTGATGCATCCCGATAAAATGCTTTCTACGGTGCATCTGTAGAAGTTGGTGAGAGTTGCAGGGGACATGCTGAACTTCCTAAGCCTTCTAAGGAAGTAGAGGCATTGGTGTGGTCTCTTGATCGTTGCTTCAATATGTGTGGTCGAGAACTAGTTGCTGGTGATATTGACTCCGAGAAACCTGAAGCCTTCAATCCTCTCTACTTTTGCGCTGCCAATGTGGGTTTGCTCTCTGAAGTCGATCACTAACTCCTTTGCCTGGCTGACATTAAGAGAAAGGTTGTTGTCTCGACACCAGGACACAAGGTTCTCAATCTCCTGCCTGTATTCCGTCAATTGTATTGGATTCGTACATGGCTGCTCTGTCATGGGAGCACAAGGAGTAGAGGAGAGGCTGAGAACACATCCGTGCAGATCGCTAGTGTTGAGGATTATCGTAGAGGATCATTTGTCCCCGATCCTCACTGATTGTGGTCAGCAGAATATTGATGAGCGCTCCGTTTCTCTCATGAGTCATCGGTTCATGATTAACAATTAACTGTGCATTGATTGGGACGGAGTTCCAATGTTTCAGATAATTTGATTGCCCGACTATAAATGAAGTCGTAAAAAGCCTGATTATATTTTCTAAACGATCCTCCCCGGTCCTGAATTTGGCACCATGACCCTCTGGCAGTCACGGCAGCGCAGCAGTAGAGTTGCTGTCTTATGCCCCTGTCCCACTTAGGAAACCTGAACGGAAACTTCTGGAGACTTTGCGCCCCACCCAAGGTTTCCGTGCGGTTCCCGGAGGTTGCAGGTGGTTGCCGGAGATTGCAGGTAGTGGAAGCAGGTAGGGAGACTGACAAAAAACCTCCGGGAACCTCACGGAAACCTTGGGTGCGGCGCAAGGTCTCCAGAGGTTTCCGTTCAGGTTTCCTAAGTGGGACAGGGGCATTACAGCGAATGCAGTGCCGGAGACCTGGGATCGATCCCGATTATGGAGTTTGTCTGCACGGAATTTGTACCTTCTCCCTGTGACCTGCGTGGATTTTCTCCGCGATCTTCAGTTTCCACACACATTCCAAAGGCGTACAGGTTTGTAGGTTAATTGGCTTGATAAATGTAAAAATTGTCCCTAGTGGGTTTAGGATAGTGTTAATGTGCGGGGATCGCTGGTCGGCGCGGACCCGGTGGGCCGAAGGGCCTGATTCCGTGCTGTATCAGTATCTCTAAACTAAACCAGTGGAAGATTTTTGTCCAAGTCTGTTGTGAATAAATTGGAAACTTGATTATAGCAAACCAGCTTTCACCTAAATTCCAAGGAATGCAACCTGTCCAACTAACTAAGGGAGCCAAAACGTCATCTGTCCACTCCCTCCACAGGTGCTGCCTGGCCCGCTGAGTTCCTCCAGCACTTTGTGCTTTGCTCAAGGAACGAACACACTCATGGTTTGCGTACACCACGCACACCATGGATTAGTGCAGACCAAAGTCATGTTTCAATGCAGCCTGCCTTGGGACACCTCATCGCAATACTAATTATGAAAGAGTTTACCGAGAAGCATATCAATAGAACTAATTTTATCGATATGTTCTGGGGGAGGAGAATGTTACCGGAATGATGTTATCTATCATCAAGGGCTCCAAGGGCATTAAGACGCACCCCTTGCAATGTGGAATTGAATGGAGACGCTGGCAGGTTTAGAGTCTCCATCCAGGATTCGGCACAATTACTGCAGTTGTTTGAAACACAGGCAGCAATGTGTCATCAAATTGATTCCAAAGCAACAAGAGTTGACCCGCCTGGAGCTACTAAATATAAATAATTACACACAGGAGCTGGGGAGAAACTAATTTTACTCTGTCTGGAAATCTCCAGCAAGGTTGTTAACTTCAGGAAGTTAAATTAACCTGAGGCGGCTGTAATCAGAAATACTATAAAGTATTCAGGACAGGGTCCTCTGAGGGCTTAATGTCTGGTAGCTCAGTGCCACAGCATTCAGGAGATTGGAGAATGGCAACATGCTTCTGGAATATCCTCACACCTTACCCCTCCACATCTCTAGACTGCCTCTGCCCTGACTCTCAGTCGGAAGAAGGATCTCGACCCAAAACGCCACCCATTCCTTCTCTCCAGAGGTGCTGCCTGTCCCACTGAGTTATGTCCCACCGAATCCTTTTATGTCTATCTTCTGGAATATCTGAGTTCAATTGCAGGCAGGTGGGACTAGTATTGAAACATGGAAGATACATAGAAAAATAGGTGCAGGAGTAGGCCATAGACACAAAGTGCTGGAGTAACTCAACGGGTCAGGCAGCATCTCTGGAGAAAATGGATAGGCACCGTTTCGGGTCGGGACCCTTCTTCAGACGTCTGGGCAATACTGGTATAGATCGCAGAACCAAATCAGGAGAATGGAATTGAGATACAAAGGAGCCATTGGGACAGGGATAGGTACAACACTTGATTAGTACAGGGGTGTCAGGGGTTATGGGGAGAAGGCAGGAGAATGAGGTTAGGAGGGGGAGATAGATCTGCCATGATTGAATGGCGGAGTAGACTTGATGGTCCGAATGGCCTAATTCTGCACCTTAAACCTATGAACTATGTTATATATATTATATAGACATTATAATTAAGCAGATCAATAAAGTCGTTAACTTTGCCCAATGGAGCAATGAGGATTAAGTAAATAAGTGCGTTTATTGGCCAAGTATTCACATACAAGGAATTTGCCTTGGTGCTCCGCCCACAAGTAACAACATGACATACAGTGACAGTTACGAATGACTCAGAAAACACTAAACATTAATAATAATAAATCATTAATGATAAAACACCATTGATCAAGCATGTGAACCAACAAAATACCTGATCAAAGGGAGGTCAATGTGGCCGTCTCTTGCTTTGGCAAATGTTCACAAGTTATAGGAGTAGAATGAGGCCATTTGGCCCATCGGTTCAATCATGGCTGATCTCTGCCTCCTAATCCCATTTTCCTGCCTTCTCCCCATAACCCTTGACACCCGTTCAAATCAAGAATTTGTCTATCTCTGCCTGAAAAATATCCACTGACTTGGCCTCCACAGCCCTCTGTGGCAATGAGTTCCTCATTTGAGGAAGGACATTCTTGCTATTGTGGGAGTACAGCATAGGTTCACGAGGTTCATTCTCCAGATGGCTGGATTGTCATATGATGAAAGAATGGGTCGACTGGGCTTGTATTCACTGGAATTTAGGATGAGAGGATATCTTATAGAAACACATAATATTTTTTTTTTTTTTTTTCGGGCGCCTTTCAAATCTCAAGGACACCTTACAAAGATTAACAGAAGAGAAAAAAACATATAGTCGGAGAAAAATAAATAATAAGGACATCATCAATATACAAATTAAAGATAGAAATCGCTCCAAAGACACAAAATCAAAAAAAAATCAAAAAACACAATGAGAAGAGAGAGCAGCGGCAGCTAAAGCGCGCCAGCGTCCACTCTCCCTTCCGACAGCCATCTTGGACACAGACTAACATAGTAACTACATACAGAAAAATCATCCCCCCACAATGGTTACCACTGTGGGGGAAGGCACAATGTCCAGTCCCCAACCCCAGTTCTCCCAAATGTCAGGCCTATTGAGGCCACCGCTATTGCCTCTACGGAGGCCCGATGTTCCTGGCCGTTCTGGCCGGGTGGAGTTGCCCCGGCGTCGGGAGAGTCCTCACAGTGGCTGGGCCACCTGGAACGGCCGCTTCCTAGCTCGGGATTGTCGGCTTCTGAAGCCGACAGGGACGCACCGGGTTGGAGCTCCCAGGCTCCCGATGTTAAAGTCGGCGCCGCCCGCTCCGTTCCGCAGACCCGCAGCCCGGAGGTGTTGATCACGGCGGTCAGAGCTCACCGGAGCTCCAACGCGTTGATCCAGCGCGGCGACCCAGGCAATGCATCGCCCGCTCCGCTCCACGATAGCGCTCCAGCGCTGTGCCGCCAACGAAGCCGAGGTGCTGGGCGGTCCCCGCCAGGAAACGGCGCTCCAAGCCCGCTGGGAGGCCACGAGGACAGGTCGACGGGCAGCCCGGAGAAAAAAGCTGCCTCACCGACCAGGTAGGGACCTAGAAATAAGATTACCTCCTTCCCCCCACATTAAGAAGTCCATTTCTCCTACAAACGAAAAACAAGATTTACTAAAAGCTGGAGAAAAAAAAATGGATTAAACGGACGGCTGCTGGTTAGCAGCCGTTCCCCAAGATGGCTCCTCCTCCTCCTTAACATTATTAAGGGATTGGACACGCTAGATGCAGGAAACATGTTCCCGATGTTGGGGGAGTTCAGAAACAGGGGCCACAGGTTAAGAATAAGGGATTGGCCATTTAGAACTGAGATGAGGAAAAACTTTTTCACACAGAGAGTTGTGAATTTGTGGAATTCTCTGCCTCAGAAGGCAGTGGAGGCCGATTCACTGGATGCATTCAAAAGAGAGTTAGATAGAGCTCTTAGGGCTAGTGGAATCAAGGGGATATGGGGAGAAGGCAGGAGCGGGGTACTGATTGTGGATGATTAGCCATGATCACATTGATTGGCGGTATTGGCTCGAAGGGTCGAATGGCCTACTCCTGCACCTATTGTCTATGTATCTGTTAATTGCCCTCTGACTAAAGTTGCTCCTCACCTCCTTTCTAATAGAGTGCCCTTTAATTTTGAGGCTATGACTTCTGGTCAGAGACTCTCCCACCAGTGGAAACATCCTTTCCACATCCACTCTATCTGTGCCTTTCATTATTCAGTAAGTTTCAATGAGGTCCCCCCTCAACCTTCTAAACTCCAGTCAGTAGAGGCCCAGGGCTATCAAACGCTCATACCTGACTAACCCACTCATTCCTGGAATAATTCTTGTTATTCTTGGTTCTTTTCTTCAATCTTTTGCACGGCTATGCTGTCACGATGTTGAGAACAAAAATGACACAATAAAGTAATCGGAGTCATTTAGATGCAGACTGGGACTTTTGTTAATAATTTAAATCCTATTTCACAGTCTGCAGATTTACCTTGCAGAAAGATTTCTCACTGTAGAGACTCTGGGAATGAGGAGGAATATTTAGGCTTCAGAGATACAGCGCGGAAAAAGGCCCTTCGGCCCACCGAGTCCATGCCAGCCAGCGATCACCCTGCACACTAGCACTAAGATACACACACTAGGGGCAATTATTGTTTTTTTTTTGCGGAAGCCAATTAACCTACAAACCTGTGCTTCTTTGGACAGTGGGAGGGAACTGGAGATCTCGGAGAAAACCCACACAGGTCATGGGGAGAACGTACAAATTCCGTACAGACAGCACCCGTAGTCAGGATCGAACCTGGGTTTCTGGCACTGTGAGGCAGCAACTCTAATGCTGTGCCACCATGCCGCCCAAAGTCTATTCTGAAAGAATGGTCCTGAATCAAATTATTTGTTGATTTTCTATTAAATTTGTAGCACACAAATGTGTCGGTGTGACACAAGATGCCAAGTTTGCAGTTTATAATACTGAACCAACATTAATTTGTCATAAACTTTTATTCCTCGTATCTTGTGCATATATCTTGTTGCTGTTACCGACGGCACGGTGGCACAGCGGTAGAGTCGCTATCTTACAACGCCAGAGACCCGGGTTCGATCCTGACTACTGGTGCTGTCTGTACTGAGTTAGTACGTTCGCCCCGTGACTGTGTGGGTTTTCTCCGGGTGCTCCGGGCATTCCCTCCCTCACTCCTAAGATGAGCAGGTTTGTAGGTTAATTGGCTTCGGTAAAGATTGTAAATTGTTCCCAGTGTGTAGGATAGTGCTAGTGTACGGGGATCGCTGGTTGGCGCGGAACTGTTGGGCCGAAACGCCCGTTTTCGCTCTGTATCTCTAAACTAAACTAAACCATACTGGGGGTACACAAAATTGCTGGGGAAACTCAGCGGGTGCAGCAGCATCTATGGAGCGAAGGAAATAGGCGACGTTTCGGGCCGAAACCCTTCTTCAGACCATTTCCTTCGCTCCATAGATGCTGCTGCACCCGCTGAGTTTCCCCAGCAATTTTGTGTACCTTCGATATTCCAGCATCTGCAGTTCCCTTTTAAACCATACTGGGAGCGGGTGCAAAAGTGGGATAACGCAGAACTAGTGCGAACGGGCGATGGGTGGTTGGTGTGGACCTGGTGGGGCCCACGGCTTGTTCCCATGTTGTATCTCTAAACCAAACTAATCATCGCACTGTAATTGTCCACTGTGTGATGATGACGTTGGGTGAAGATCCTCAGAAACAGCAGCTCCAATGAATTAAGACATGAATAATTGATGCAAATAAATCTGAAAGGTAATTCGGCAAGATTCGTTCATAGGCCAACAAAGGGCTTGAATCTGTAATGCACGATGGTATAGAAAGTCACCTGACCCTTGGCTTGCACAAAGCTTTTAATCTCTTCTCATTTGGGAACTCAATGGTGACAACTGGTCTCCTGAGAGAAGATATCGAACACAATGACTTGCTTATCCACACGATATGCAAGCACAATCCTCAAACATTTAGCATTCCATTGTACGGTGGCACAGCGGTAGAGTTGCTGTCTTACAGCGCTTACAGCACCAGAGATCCTGGCTACGGGTGCTGTCTGTACGGAGTTTGTACGTTCTCCCCGTGACCTGCGTGGGTTTTCTCCGTGAACTTCGGTTTCTTCCCACACACCAAAGACGTGCAGGTTTGTAGGTTAATTGGCTCGGTATAAATTAAAAAATTGCCCCTCGCGTGTGCAGGATAGTGATCACGCACAGGGTTTGCTGGTTGGGCAGACTTAGATTAGATTAGATTAGATTAGATTTGTTTATTGTCTTTCAGACCTTTCGGTCTGAACGAAATGTTGTTTCCCTGCAGTCATACATATAATTAAAAAATGACAAAAACACACAATCAACACAAGTTTAACATCCACCACAGCGAGTTCACCAAACACCTCCTCACTGTGGTGGAAGGCAAAATCTTAAAGTCTTTGTCTCTTCCCTTTGTTCTCCCTCTGCGCCGAGGCGACGGTTCAAACTCTCGCTGCCGCCGCCACAGCTCCGAGAGTCGGGTCTCCACTGCCGCCGCCACGGTTCCGGGGCCTAGTCGGGTCTCCGCTGCTGCTGCCGCCGCTACGGCACCGATGCCGCAAGCTCCGCCATTAGGCCTCGGCGCAGACGGAGACGGGGAATACGACAAAAAAAACAAAGTCGCATCCCCGGAAGGAAGACCAAAGCATGTTTCTCCCACCCCACCCACACACACAACTTAATAAAACAAAATTAACTAAAACATGACAAGAAACAAAAAGAAAGAAAAAAAAACAGACGGACTGCAGGTGGGTGGCGCTTAAGCCAGCGCCGCCATCTTGAATGCTCATGTATCTTCAGCCCAACAGGAGGGAGGAGGAGGAGGAATCGCCGCGGTGGGCCAAGTCTCGTTGGGCCGAAGGGCCTGTTTCTGCGCTGTATCTCTACACTAAACTAAGCTATGTTATTGAACATAACATTAAACACTGACTAGCTCTGCTCCTTTTTTTACACTGTTGATTTAACCCTGAAGCATATAACCATAAAAAATCATAGTCAGGTTGCATCACAGCTTGGTTTGGGAACAGCTCTGCCACAAGACTGCAAGAGATTGCAGAGAGTTGTGGATGTAGCCTTGTCCATCACACAGACCCCAGGCTCCCCACCATTGACTCCATCTACACTTCACGCTGCCTCAGGCCAGCAGCCAACATCCTCAAAGACTTGGCCCACCGCGGCGATTCCTCCTCCTCCTCCCTCCTGTTGGGCTGAAGATACATGAGCTGGAAAGTGGCAACACCAGACTCAAGAACAAGCTTCTTCCCCCCCCCCCCCCCCCCCCCCCCCCCCCCCCCCCCCCCGCTACCAGGCTTCTGAACTGTCCTTCCATCAGCTAGGGTACTGTCCGATTCACCTCTACCCCATTGCGGACATAGAAACATAGAAAATAGGTGCAGGAGTAGGCCATTCGGCCCTTCGATATGATCATGGCTGATCATCCAACTCAGTATCCTGTACCTGCCTTCTCTCCATACACCCTGATCCCTTTAGCCACAAGGGCCACATCTAACTCCCTCTTAAATATAGCTAATGAACTGTGGCCTCAACTACTTTCTGTGGCAGAGAATTCCACAGATTCACCGCTCTCTGTGTGAAAAAAGTTTTTCTCATCTCGGTCCTAAAAGACTTCCCCCTCATCCTTAAACTGTGACCCCTTGCTCTGGACTTCCCCAACATTGGGAACAATCTTCCTGCATCTAGCCTGTCCAACCCCTTAAGACTTTTGTACGTTCCAAACTGGACTTTGGACTTTGTTGGTGGAACTGTTGCGTTGCAATGCTGAGAATTACATTCTGCTTTCTTTATCTTCCCCTTTGCTCTACCTATTGCACTTGAGATTGGTTTAATAACATTCGTTTTGTATTATAGCTGAAAATGTTCTTACCAATGATTCATATTTGGTACGGAGCTCAGTGAAGGTTTAATTTAGGTGCATAACTACATTGCTCGTTGGATTTCACTTTTGCTGACTTGTGGGCTTTATGCCTTGAATATATATTGCCTGACCCTGTATCTTAGCATCAAGCCACAGAGTCTGCATTTTACATCCGCCCTATCTCATCAACGATCTGGGCACTTAGAATAATTAGGAAAATAATCCATTGCAATTTATGCCCATTGCAGGTATATTCTGCCGCATCATGGGCCCATTTTATTTCTACTCTAACGGATTGGATGTGGATGCAACCCAATTTAATATCCTCAAAATGATTGTGACACGCACACTGAAAATATACGCAGTCCAAATGTATCCAATGGCAAGTTGCCATTGAAGACAGGTCCTTTGGCCCACCGAGTCCGCGCCGACAACCAACACTCGAACTGTCCTACATACTGGGGACAATTTACAGAAGCCAATGATCTTACAAACTTGTGCACCTTTGGAGTGTGGGAGCAAACCGAAGCACCCGGAGAAAACCCACGCGGTCACGGGGAGAACATGCAAACTTTTCTCCGGGGGGACTGTCATATGCTAAGAGAATAGGCTTGTATACTCTGGAATTTAGAAGGATGAGGGGGATCTTATTGAAACATATATGTTTATGAAGGATTTGGACATGCTAGAAGCAGGAAACATGTTCCCGATGTTGGGGGAGTCCAGAACCAGGGGCCACAGTTTAAGAATAAGGGGTAAACCATTTAGAACGCAGATGAAGAAACACCTTTTCTCACAGAGAGTTGTGAGTCTGTGGAATTCTTTGCCTCAGAGAGCGGGGGAGGCTGTTTCTCTGGATACTTTCAAGAGAGAGCAAGATAGGGCTCTTAAATATAGCGGAGTCAGGGGATATGGGGAGAGAGCAGGAACGGGGTACTGATTGTGGATGATCAGCCATGATCACATTGAATGGCGGTGCTGGCTCAAAGGGCCGAATGGCCTACTCCTGCACCTATTGTCTATTGTCTATAAACCAAAATGTATAAAAAACACCCTTAAATAAAATTTGAAAACGTGCACTTTAACCACATGTGATTTTGTCATTTAAAAATTTCAAATTGTGGAGTAGAGACAAATAAATAAATGATGGGTCTAGGTCCCAAACATTATGGAGGGCACTATATTTACCACGTTGTAGCCAGTTAATGGTTCTCTCTACCATTCCTCAGCTTCATTGACTTCACTCTGGGCTATTTTGTATTCCCTTAAATGAATTATTTTCTTTCTTTAAAAGTGAAAGCAAGCCATATATTTTTTTGATTATTTGGCTTTGCCTATATTGGACTTCTATACAATCGACAAAGTATGTTTTCTGTAAAAAGCATAGTAATGGAACTGATAACTTGAAAATATCATTTAATACCAATGAAAAGAAAAGTACTAAAACAAATTGTAGTGATGAAATTGGTTTGTTGAACTGTGGAGTAAAATAGGTTTGGAAGACAAAATATACTTCTGAATCATCTTCTCAGGTAATATCATTTCGCACTCTACAGTTCTTTTAATGAACTTTTAATGTCTATTCCTTTCAAATTTGTGTTTCGTTTAAATAGAGGTTAAGCTTCATTAACTGTGAGGCTTCTGCTGATTTCCGATGGATGTGTAGACTGGAGAATTGGCAGTGGCTGTTCATCCATTTTTCCTGAATTGTCAATGCGGTAAAGTCAGGAGATTAGTACACCCCTGTGGAATGTCAGTCCCATTCGATCCTGACTACGGGAGTTGTCTGTGCACAGTTTGTACATTCTCCCCGTGACCTGCGTGGGTTTTTCTCCGGGTGCTCCGGTTTCCTCTCATACACCAAAGATGTACAGGTTTGTAGGTTAATTAGCTTTGGTAATAGCTGTACACTGTCCCTGGTGTGCAGTGTACGCTAGTGTACGGGGATCGCTGGTCGGCACGGACTCGGTGGGCCGAAGGGCCTGTTTCTGTACTGTATCTCTGAACTAAACCAAACTGAACCCCAGCACTACATGGAGTTTCACCGGAACATGTGGCTTCAGAGATTGATGAGAGACCTGATAGAAGAATATAAAATCATGAAAGATGTATATCGGGTAGACAGTCAGAATTTTTTTTCCAGCGTTTTAATGTCAAAGACCAGAGGGCATTCCCTTAAGGCAAGTTAAGGCAAGTGTTTTTAAACTGAGAGTGCTGGATACCTGGATTGTGCTGCCTGGGGTGGTGGTAGAGGCAGTCACATTGTGGAGTTTCAGATGCTCTTAGATAGGCACATGATGTGGTAGGAAATGGATCACGTGGGGGCAGATGAGATTAGTTTATCTTGGCATCATGTTCGGCACAGACATTGTGGACCGAAGGGCCTGTTCCTGTGCTGTACTGTTCCATGTTCTAGATTCTCATGCATGCATAGTTTTTCTTTTCAGGCAACACTAGCAACAGCGTTAATATCAGTGAGTGAGAACTGGAACATTCTGGATGTCAACAAGACACTCCCACTTCGTTTGGGCGGCAAGAACAAGGAGGCAGATTATTATCTCAATGGTGTCAGATTAGGAAAAAGGGAAGTGCAACGAGACCTGTGTGTCCTTATACACCAGTCACTGGAAGTAAACATGCAGGTACAGCAGGCAGTGAAGAAAGCTAATGGTATGTTGGCCTTCATAACGAGAGGATTTTAGTATAGGAGTAAAGAGGTCTTTCTGCAGTTGTACAGGGCCGTGGTGAGATCACATCTGGAGTATTGTGTGCAGTTTTGGTCTCCTAATTTGAAGAAGGATATCCTTGCTATTGAGGCAGTGCAGCGTAGGTTCACGAGGTTAATCCCCGGGATGGAGGGACTGTCATATGAGGAAAGATTGGAAAGACTGGGCTTGTATTTACTGGAATTTAGAAGGATGAGAGGGATCTTGTAGAAACTTATAAAAGGACTGGACAAGCTAGATGCCGGAAAAATGTTTCCAATGTTGGGGGAGTCCAGAACAAGGGGACACAGTCTAAGAATAAAGGGGAGACCATTTAAAACTGAGATGAGAAAAAACTTTCACCCAGAGAGTTGTGAATTTGTGGAATTCTCTGCCACAGAAGGCAGTGAAGGCCAATTCACTGGATGAATTTAAAAGAGAGTTAGATAGAGCTTTAGGGGCTAGCGGAATCAAGGGATATGGGGAGAAGGCAGGCACGGGTTACTGATTGTGGATGATCAGCCATGATCACAATGAATGGCGGTGCTGGCTTGAAGGGCCTCCTCCTGCACCTATTTTCTATGTTTTGTAATTAGTCCTGAAACTGAAAACCTGTTACGTACTGACAGCCTGCAAACTATTCAAGGTCTGAAGATAATTTTGAAAAGCAGGTGTTCAGGTTGCCTGTGAGCTTGCTGTATCTTTCAATGATGGGGTGGGGCCTTGCACAGACAACTGCTTGACCAGCATTGCGTCAGTTTGAACACGTTGCTAAGAAGGCGGATGTAACTCTACCTCTCTGCTGGCACTTTGACAACATGACACACCCAGCAGTGACTGAAGCAATGACTTTAGTTCCTTGTCACACATTCTCACGTTCTCCACTGTCTGCCACATTTAATTATCCCCAGGGCCCGCTGGTAACCGCGGGAACTAGAATTCATTGGCATGTACTTCCTGATTGGACTCTGTATTTCAGCACAGTACAATGGAAGCAGCAAATGTTGTTGGTATAATCAAGTCAAGAGGGTTTTATTGTCATGTGTCACAGATGGAACAATGAAATTATTACTTGCAGCAGCACAACACAATATGTAAACATTGTACACTGTAAACAATATAACGAAAAAGGTTCAGTATATATATATATATATATATATATATGTGTGTGTGTGTGGGTGTGTGTGTGCATATATGTATGTGTGTGTATATATATATGTGTGTGTGTGTGTGTATATATATATGTGTGTGTATATATGTGTGTGTGTGTGTATACACACACACACACACACACGCACAATTATAATGCAAATAGACAAAAGCAATGCCCCCATGTCTATGTAGTGCAGAATTAGTTGGAGGTTGTAGTGTTTAGTACGAAGATAGACACAAAAAGCTGGAGTAACTCAGCAGGACAGGTAGAATCCCTGGAGAGAAGCAATGCGTGATGTTTCGGGTCTGAAGAAGGGTCTTGACCCGAAACATCTGAAGAAAGGTCTCAACCCAAAACTTCTGAAGAAGGGTCTCGACCCGAAATGTCACCCATTCCTTCTCTCCAGAGATGCTTTCTGACCCGCTGAGTTACTCCAGCTTTTTGTGTCTGTCTTTGGTTTAAACCAGCATCTGCAGTTCCTTCCTACACACTTGTCGTGTTTAACAGCCGTGGGGAAGAGGTTGGTCCTGAACCTGGGAATTATAGTTTTCAGGCTCTTATATCTTCTTCGCGATGGCAGGAGTGAAATGAGTGTGTGGCCATGGTGGTGAGGGTCTCTGATGATGGCAGCAACACTTGTAAATCCCTTCGATGGTGGGGAGGTCAGTACCCGTGATGGACTGGGCAGTGTTCACAACTGTTTGCAGTCTTCTTCACTCCTGGACATTCAAGTTGCCGAGCCAGGCCACGATGCAACCGATCAATATGCTCTCTACTGTAGTAGGGCCCCCCTTGGTCATGACTGACCGACCATGGGTGATGCATCCTGGTCGGATGCAAGCCTGGGCGATGTCATATGGAGGACAGGCTGTTGCCCATGCAGCACGTCCCCCCTCTCCACGTCGCTGATCGATCCAAAGGAACAGCAGGGCCATTACAGGAGCTGCCAGAGCGAGGTTGTAGACAACGATGAACTGCCTTAGGGGCTCTGACTACGGATTTTCTTGAGGTTTACTCCAGGAGCCTTTTCCATGACTGGATACGGCCACAAGGCAGTGGAGGCTTTAAATCAGAGTTTTCCCTCTCCTAGATGGACTGCCTTCCCAGGCTGACGAGCCCCATCTGCCCGAGACCCGTGGGGGCGGGAGCGTCTACCTTCCCGTGCAGGTCTATAGCACCTGCCCACTGCCCAAGGAGTTACAGTGAATATTTTATTGCCATCGAGTAGAACTCCATTGTAATGCAAGTTTGCATAGTTTTGAAATATTTGATCTTTGCAATGGAAGGAAATAATTCTCATCCTCTGAGGCAAGCCAGCATTGAAAAGCAACAGTTTCTGGCATATAAGGGTGACTATGATACACCAAGTTATACAACTGAACATTATAAATGGAAAGAGTCTGAATCAACTGAAATGGCCTGAGGGTATAACTGTGCAACTCGAGCCATGAGCGAGTGCAGACACGATGTTCGTCTGAAGCACACCAATAATATGGTCACTCGTCAAAATATAACCAGCTCATGTAACGGTTCAATGGTTCTTTTATTGTCACCTGTACCAAGGGTGCAGTGAGGTACAATGTTTGCATATAGATCAGTGCAATTAATGCCCAACACAAAGACAATCCCCGATGAAGTGCCCCATGCATTGAAATGTACTGAGAGTGGTGGGTGCCTGGAATGCGCTGCCAGGGGTGGTGGTGGAGGCAGATACACTGTGGAGTTTAGGAGACTTTTAGATAGGCACATTGAAAGAGTAAGTTATTAATTGATTGTTGTTATATTTAAGCTTTCCTGTTGTAAAAAGCCAATTGTAATGCATGATGGGATTTGGACAACTCCTATCATGACAAGGTTTTTTTAAATTTTAAGTTGAATAGTTCGCAGCTCTCTTACAAGTTTTTAATATAAGTTGAAGAGGTTAATCAGATAAGAAGGGGCCAGAGGATGCCATTGGGATGACTGGTTTTTGGCAAAGAGTGAAGAACAACTCTATATTTGGAGGTGGCTGATGGTTTCTTGTACATTACATCATGCAATTGTGGGTATATAAACTCCGGTTTTCTGGTATTTCTTTGTGTGTGCTGCTGGAGATTTGGAGGTAAAACTGTTGCCTCTGGGTCTCTAGGTCCACACCCATCAGACGTTAAATTAAAGCTTTGTATGGCCTTAAGAATTTGTACTTTGTCTATCTTTTAAAAAATGAACTTTTACAACATGTGCAGATGAGATTAGACTTCATGTTCACCACAGACATCGAGGACAGAAGGGCCTGGTCCTGTGCTGTACTGTTTTATGTTTTGTACTCTCACGCGTGCAATGTTTTTATTTTCTGTACGCTGGCAGCAACTTTGATATCGAAGAGTGAGCTGTACAGTATGTGGTACAAAGAATCACATTGGCAATGAGCTTGGAAGAGATGGAAATGTGTGGCTGGAAATTGGTTGGCAATGAATTGGCTGGCACCTGTATATTGGTCAGTCGGTGTGAGATGAGGAGTAGGTGCTGCTAAATTCAGAAGGAAGAGGCAAGGTACAAAGATTTGTTGAAAAGGCCTTGTGTACTCAGATCACCAGGTCACGGGGAGAACGTAAAGACAAGCACCCGTAGTCAGGATCGAACCTGTGTCTCTGACGCTGTGAGGCAGCAGCTCTACCGCTGTGCCACCGTGCCGTCGTAACTTGTTCAATTTTTTAAATTGTTTCCATTTTTTTTTATTAAATGATTTTTGCAGGGAACATGTGAAGCAGATGCAAGTTTATTGTCATGCAAAACGGTTGGTCGGAGGTGCTGATCAGCATTAGTTATCTGCAAGACCCAGACCATTGTGTGGGTGGGCTGTTGTGTAAGCTGCACTCATTCAATTTGTCCAAAGATTATTACACGTTAGGGTATACAGACCAGTTCTGTGCAATGAAATAGAACACAGATTGTCGTATTTATGGTGAGCTGTGGCTTACACTTGTCCTTATTCAATCTGATCTTCCTTAGTTGTTTCATATTTTGCTCATAGATTCGCCAGTTTAGTTTAGAGATACAGATCGGAAACAGGCCCTTCAGCCCAGTGGGTCTGTGCCGACCAACGATCCCCACACATTAACGCTACCTACACACATGCACGCACACACAAACACACACGCACGCACACACACACACACACACACACACACACACACACACAAACACACACGCACGCACACACAAACACACACACACACACGCACTCACGCACACACACACGCGCACACGCGCACACACACACACACACACACACACACACACACACACACACACACACACACACACGCGCGCGCACACACACACTCACGCACACACACTAGGGCCAATTTTACATTTCTGCCAAGCCAGTTAACCTACAAACCAGTACGTCTTTGGAGTGTGTGAGGAAACCGAAGATCACGGCGAAAACCCACGGGGAGAACGTACAAACTGCGTACAGACAATATCGCACAGTCAATATCGAAGCCGGGACTCTGACGCTGTGAGCCAGTAGCGCCACCATACCACTCTCCATCATTTACAAGCCTCGCTCCGCTGCCACTTCCTGATAATGAATCAATTACTCAGATCGCAAAAACAATATCTGGAAGGCACGTCTAATAAATAAATTCCAAGCAGTTTGCAAAGCTTTTTGTGTGGGTTGGCTGCCTGTGTAACTTGTTTTGAGTTTTTGTTTACACAGATTAAATTCTACCAATTTGCACAATTATCATCTTGATATTTATTCCTAACCTATGAATGCGGCTTTCCTTGTACGTAAGAATGAATTAAGTCTGGTGAAAATGTCCAAAGATATCATTAATACGTGTAGGCTGTAATTCATATGTGGTCATAAGTGATAGGAGAAAAATTAGGCCATTCGGCCCATCAAGTCTACTCCGCCATTCAATCATGGCTGATCTATCTCTCCCTCCTAACCCCATTCTCCTGCCTTCCCCCCCATAACCTCTGACACCCATACTAGTCAGTTTCAGTATGGTTTTTCTCATTAAATGGCACGAAGGGAAGCACAGTGGTGCAGCTGGTAGAGTTGCAGCCTCACAGTGCCAGGGACCCGGGTTCAATCGGGTGCTGTCTGTGTGGATCAGCTGTACACTAGTTGTATCCTACACACTGGGGACAATTTATAGAAGCCATTTCACCTTTCGACTTTTAAGATAGGCACTAAATCCTGGAGTATCTCAGCGGGTCAGGCAGCATCTCTGGAGAAAAGGAATAGGTGACATTGTGGGTCGAGACCCTTCTTCCAACTGATGTGACCTATTCCTTTTCTCCAGAGATGCTCCCTGACCCACTGAGTTGCTCCAGCTTTTTGTGTCTGTCTTCGGTGCAAACCAGCATCTGCAGTTCCTTCCGACACAGCGCGGAAACAGGCCCTTCGGCCCATCAGGTCCACGCCAACCAGCGATCACCCCGTACACTAACACTATCCTACACACTTGGGACAATTTACAATTTTATCAAAGCATATTAATGGGGCTGTCCCACTGTACGAGCTAATTCAAGAGTTCTCCCGAGTTTCCCCTGATTCGAACTCAGAGATTTATGGTAATGGCCGCTTGCAGGTACTCGGGGCTCTAGTGGACATTTTTCAACATGTTGAAAAATCTTCACGAGTCTTCCCGAGCTTACCGCGTTTCCCGATTACCTGCCGTTAGCGTTACGAGCCACTAAGAGACGTCCCGAGCTCCGACGTACCCGCTATGCTTGGAGTGCATACTGTCGTTGTGTCCTTGGGCAAGACACTTCAGCCACCTTTGCCTGTGTGTGAATGTGTGTGAGTGATTGGTGGTGGTCGGAGGGGCCGTAGGCACAGATTGGCAGCCACGCTTCCGTCAGTCTGCCCCAGGGCAGCTGTTGCTACAGAAGTAGCTCACCACCACCGAGTGTGACTGAGGAGTGAATGAATAATGCGATGTAAAGCGCCTTGAGTATTAGAAAGGCGCTATATAAATCCCATCCATTATTATTATTACGTACATCCTACGTACTTACCACGAGTTTGATTTTTTTTTAAACTCGGGAGAGCTCTTGTATTAGCTCGTACAGTGGGATAGCCCCTTAACCCTACCAACCGGTACGTCTTTGGGAAGTGGGAAGGAACCGGAGCACCCGGAGAAAACCCATGCGGTCAAGGAGGAACGTGCTAATTCCATACGGACAGCACCCATGGTCAGGATCGAACCTGTGCCTCTGATGCTGTAAGGCAGCGACTCTACTGCTGTCTCACTGTGCTGCCCCGATGCATCAAGTTGTGGCTGTATCAGGCCTGAAGGATTTGCTGGGGCAAAATATGCATTTAATTCAGCAAGTGGCTAGTCATTCCAGCCCTAAATCTTTTGTCTATTTCTGATGATGAATTTGGTGCGGGCGTTTGTAAAACTAAAAGAGCTGACCTTTGAGGTTTGATAAATATCATTATGTAAACCAAATACATATTTTCAATTTGTTAGGCCAGCATATTTATTTAAAGTACAAACATTAGACATCAGTGTTTCATCATTATAGATAGCTTGTACCTTCAACACAGACAACCTGACTAATGGCATCCCTGGAAACAAACTCTTGTCAAATTTAATGTAGCGATCTAATTTTTGAACATGAAAAATCATGGTTTTTAGTTTCTTGGGAAATAAATGTGTTTATTTTCTCACAGACTATTTCAACTGCATGAATTTAATGTTTTTAGTTACCTCACAAGGCTTGATTGCATTGTGCTTTTTTCCCTGTCTCAATTTGGCCACGATTAGTACGAAGCATCGCAGATTTCCAAGCGCAGTCGCTGAAATATGAAAAATAACAATCCTTTTCACTCATTTTAAAAATTGTTTCACCAGTCCGTCCCATAAATTTGGCCACATTCCCGGCTGAAACTTCCCTCCCCGTGTACAAAATCATGAGAGGAATGGATTGGGTAGAGGCACAGAGTCTCTTACCCTTGATTCAAACTCGGAGAATTACGGTAATAGCCAGTCGTAGGTACTCGGGGCTATTTTCTTTACTCGTGGACATTTTTCAACATGCTGATAAAACGTCCCGACTTACCTGATGCCCCGAGTACCTACGGCTGGCATTACGAGCCGCTACGATACATCTACGGACTCGCTGCGGACATTCTCCGAGTTTGAATCAAGGGGAAAACTCGGGAGAATTCGTGAGTAACTCTGGAAAGTGGGACAGGGGCTTGAGCTGCTGTCCAGTGGATAGGTGCTGAAATGTCAAAATGAGAAGCCAGCAGATACAAAGTGCTGGAGTAACTCAACGGGCGAAGCAGAATCTCTGGAGATAAAGGGTGGGTGAGGTTTCAGGTCGAAACCCTTGTTCAGACTGGGACCTTCTTGAGTCTGAAGAAGTGTCCCGACCCAAATCGTCACCCATCCTTTTCCTCCAGAGAAGCTGCCTGACCCGCTGAGTTACTGCAGCACTTTGTGTCTATCTGCGGCACATACCAGCATCTGCGGTTCCTTCCTATACCATATTCTCACGCTGCCTGCTGTTCAATGAATAGCTGGATGAACCGCACAACATGATCATTGTACCTGGTGTTTGAAGGCTGGTGATTTCGCCAGCCCCGGTTCTCAATTTGCTTCACCTTTATCGCAGCGTCGGTGAATGAATGTGAAACTTAATCCTCTTCTATTGTGTTTACAGCTCGACAACCCTGATGAGCAAGCAGCTCAGATCAGACGGGAGTTGGACGGGCGTCTTCAGATGGCCGATCAAATAGCACGGGTGAGTCTGTACAAGCCTTTCAGGAATGATCACACACTGGCTATGTTCTGGCACCAGTACTCAGGTCCTGGGCTATGGGGCCTGAGGAACGCATTCAAATTCCAATCATGGTTTGCAGAATTTAAGTCCAATATCACTGCATGTAGAACAAGAGGGTGGTACCTGTAACATTAACCACAAAACCACCGAATGTTGCTTTAAAAAAGTTTGTAACTTCCCCTTTGCTCCATAGATCATGGTCATGCTGCATGGAAACATGCCCATCTTGCCCATGCCAACCAACATGCCCCATCTGCACTAGTCCCACCTGACTAGGTTTGGCCCATATCCCTCTAAAACGATTCTATCAATGTACCTGTCCAAATGTTTTTAAACATTATGATAATACCTGCCTCAACTACCTCCTCTGGCAGCTTGTTCCATACACCCACCACACTTTGTGTAAAAAAAGTTACCCCAAAATGAAATATTTCCCCTCTCAACTTAAATCTATGTGGGTCTGGCTTTAGATTCCCTTACTCTGGGTAAAAGAACGTGTGTCTTTACACTATCTGTTCCCCTCATGATACTATAAGGCCACCCCTCATCCTCATGGGCTCCAAGGAATAAACTTCCAGCCTGCTCAACCTCTCCCTATAGCTCGATAGACCCTCGAGTCCTGGCAACTTCCTCGTAAATCTTCTCTGCTCTGTCTATTGTACTTGAGTTGAACTGGTTGTATCTCTGTGTGGTATATCTGGCTCATTTGGAGAGCAAAGCTTTTCACTGTACCTCGGTGCATGTGACAATGATAGATCTGAAACTAAACCAGAAACCAGAAGATAAATGAGTTTAGTTTATTGTCATGCGTGCCGAGCTACAGTGAAAAGCCTTTGTTGCGTGCTAACCAGTCAGCAGAAAGGCAATACATGATTACAATCGATCCATTTACAGAGTACGGATACATGATAAGGGAATAATGTTTAGTGCAAGGCAAAGCCAGCAAAGTCCAATCAAGGATATCTGAGTGTCACCAATGAGGTAGATAGTAGTTCAGGACTGTTCTCTGGTTGTGGTGGGATGGTTAGAACTTTGGGCATTGAAATGCATGATTCTAGCCCTTGTGATGCCATTCCGAAGATGTTTGACACTTCACTGCCATCTGAAATAAAGCTGATGGATAATAAAATGCCAGCTTTGCCACCGATGCCCATATTCCACGAGTAAATGCATAAAACCACCAATTTCCTTTCATTACATTCTTCTCCTTCTCCTCTCTTTACACTTTCATCCATGAGAGATGGAACCTAATTAAATGTACATCTCCCATAATTGAATTTCTCTCCAAAGTTGAGCGAATTTTAGTATATCCGAATAATTGGAGTCTTTCTAATGAAAACTCTTCCTGCTGCGTCAGCAGGAGCTCAAAAGTAAAAATTTGCAACCTTTGCCACTGACTGATACCCTGAGCAGGTTGCATCCACTGCCATTTATCTCACTTTGTCGAGCTTACTATCAGGATTTATTCCTCTCAGTGGTTCCTTGGAAATCAACTCCAAACTTCTCAAGCCTTCAGAGGAATTAAATACTTACCAGGACCCTTGTACACTCCTTCTGATAACATCAATCTTTTCTGATGACCTTTCTCCTGTATCTCTGTGGACTACATTTCCAAATTGTTAAAGTACCTCATTGCCTGATGTGAAAAAAATAGTCAAACATTTATCATCAAAATTCCCATTAAGTTTCGGATATAATACGCCAATTTAACCTTTCTCCTACCCTCCAGGTATAAAGATAATGGAAGATTTCTGTAGTGCGGCTGTTGGGTGGTGCTGCTGCAAGGTGGATGTGGTGAACTGCTCCTTTGTAGCAGGGAATGAAATGAAATTCATGAGCACAACCTATTAAAAACAGCACACGATTTATCCTGGAAACCTACTGTGTGTCATTGTACACAATGGCATTTGGTTTAGTGATACAGCATGGAAACAAGCCCTTCAGCCCACTGAGACCATGTTGACCATCCTTCACCCGTTCTCATAAGGTGATAAGGAATAGGGGTAGAATTAGGCCATTCGGCCCATCAAGTCTATTCTGTCATTCAATCATGGCTGATCTATCTCTTCCTCCTAACCCCATTCTCCTGCCTTCACCCCAGTACCTTTGACAGCTGTACTAATCAAGAATCTATCTATCTCTGCCTTAAAAAAATATCCACTGACTTGGCCTCTACAGCCTTCCGTGGCAAAGAATTCCACAGGTTCATCACCCTCTGCCTAGTTCTATGTTACCCACTTTCTCACCCACTTTCTACACACTAAGACAATTTACCGCAGCCAATTGACCTACAAAGCCGCACGTCTTTGGGATGTGGGAGAAACCGGAGCACCCGGAGGAAACCCACGTGATCAGAGGGAGAACGTGCAAACTCCACACACAGGCAGCACCGAGGTCGGGAACGTGCAAACTCCACACACAGGCAGCACCCGAGGTCGGGAACGTGCAAACTCCACACACAGGCAGCACCCGAGGTCGGGAACGTGCAAACTCCACACACAGGCAGCACCCGAGGTCGGGATCGAACCTGGGTCTCTGCGCTGTGAGGCAGCAGCACTACCAGCTGTGCCACCCCGAAAAATGATTGCCAAATAATAAAATGTTGAATAAAACTGAGCCACTTTACTGTGGATTAGGACAGGAAATACCTTGGGGGGTGAATAACACAAGTAAATTGTTCTAAAGCGATCTGAAACAGTTGTCATCCAACTCCCTCATATTATAATCAAACTCAGACCTGGATGTTTATTTTATTATTTGCCACGTTACAGAAGCAGCAGCTGATAATATAAATGTGTGATGGAATAACGGCAGAGATGTTAATTATGAACAGCAGTTGTCTCTGGGCTGATTTAGCATCTTGCAGCATCGGTCAGTGATATGACCTTCATCCATGTGTCCCATCTGGTCAGTGCCTGCACAGACCTTTAAAATACACAGCATGCAGATCCAAGATACATTCTTGATTGGGGATGTCCTTGGAAACTGCTCCCACCTTCCCATTTGGAAACGAGCCCCTTTGGCCCACCCAGTCCAAGCTGACCATCGATCACCCGTTCACACTAGTTCTGTTATCCCAGTTTCTCATCCACTCCCTACGTATTTTTGTGATCAACAATCCATTTTGTACCTTTACATAATGATCCTTGCAATTTGGTACCGTCTGCAAACAAAGAATCTTACTGTACCAAGTACACTTGACAATAAAGTATCAATAAATCAATCAATAAAATGGGGGTTCCCCTCTTCCACTATAGATGAGGCTCTCACTAGGGTCTCCTCGATATCCTGCAGCTCCACCCTTACTCCCCATCCCCCCCATTCGTAACAAGGACAGAGAACCCCTTGTCCTCATCTTCCACCCCATCAGCCGTCGCATACATCAGATAATCCTCCAACATTTTTGCCACCTCCAACGGGATCCCACCACTGGCCACATCTTCCCATCTCTGCCCCTTTGTGCTTTCTGCAGGGACCGTTCCCTCCGAAACTCGCTGGTCAGCTCATCCCTTCCCACCCAAACCACCCCCTCCCCAGGTACTGCAGGAGATGCAACACCTGTCCTTTTACCTCCCCCCTCGACTCCGTCCAAGGACCCAAACAGTCTATCCAGGTGAGGCAGAGATTCACTTGCACCTCCTCCAACCTCATCTACTGTATCCGCTGTTCCAGGTGTCAACTTCTCTACATCGGCGAGACCAAGCGCAGGCTTGGCGATCGTTTCACTGAACACCTCCGCTTAGTCCGTCTTAACCAACCTGATCTCCCGGTGGCTCAGCACTTCAACTCCCCCTCCCATTCCCAATCTGACCTTTCTGTCCTGGGCCTCCTCCATTGTCAGAGTGAGGCCCAGCGCAAATTGGACGAATAGCATCTCATATTTCGCTTGGGTAGTTTACACCCCAATGGTATGAACATAGACTTCTCTAACCAGATAGCCCTTACTTTCTCTCTCCATCCCCTTCCCAGTTCTCCCACTAGTCTTACTGTCTCCGCCTGCATTCTATCTTTGTCCCACCCCCTCCCCTGACATCAGTCTGAAGAAGGATCTCGACCCAAAACATCGCCCATTCCTTCTCTCCAGAGATGCTGCCTCACCCGCTGAGTTACTCCAGCATTTTGTGTCTATCTTCGATTAAAACCAGCATCTTTATAACACATCAATAAATCAATCCCATACTGACCATTCTGTCCTGGGCCTCCTCCACTGTCAGATTGAAGCCACTCGCAAATTGGGGGAACAGCAACTCATATTTCACTTGGGCAGCTCACAGCCCAGTGGTATGAACGTTGATTTCTCTCATTTCAAGTAACCCTTCCCATCCCTCCCTCACGCCCACCCTAGTCTTCCTGCTAGTTCCACTGTTCACATCCTTGTTTCCCTTCGTTATCACCTCTTCCCCAGCCAACAATGGGCCATTGTGGGCTCCACCCTTCCTTGGTCATCTGATGCCGGCCCTGCTTCGTTCTGGCCTTTTCTTGCCTCCAGTTCCCTCCCCTCTACTTTCACTCTGGAGAAGGGTCCTGACCCAAAACATCCCCATCCTTTTTCTCCAGAGATGCTGCCTGACCCGCTGAGTTACTCCAGCACTTTGTGTCTCTCCCCACTTCACATTACATTGCAGAGAGCATGGCAATTATCATGCTTGTGGCTGTGTTGCTCAAGCCTGCTCCGCCATTTGATCATGGCTGATCTATTTTTCTCCATTCTCCTGCCTTGAGCAAAGGGAACCCTTCAATTCCCAAAGGCTTCTCAGACATGGCATTCCTTCCTGCTAATGAAGACAACATCTCCAGCAGACGAAACCCATCTCCTGCCCTTATCACAATCAGTATTCAACAATATACATCAACATGGTTGTTGGTCCCACCATACTTAGAGTGCCGTGTATTTGGACAGTTGGGGGACATCATTAATGTTATCCATCCTATAATCTAGAGAATTAAAAAAAAAAATCGATGAATTGATTCATAACTAAAAGAGAAGCATCAAACATGTTCAACTGAAATGAGTCGGGAGGAGAAAGGTCTCGACCAGAAACGCCACCTATTCCTTTTCTCCAGAGATGCTGCCTGACCTGTTGAGTTACTCCAGCATTTCCTGTCGATCTTCAACTGAAATTACTCAGCAATTAGGGAAATGGCACTTTGTTAGCAAGAGCTTTATTGACCATCTGTGATTTATGGACTCTCTCCATCTATTTTGGTATTTTGACCATGATGTATACTCCTTTGTCACACAATCTTTGCTTGAAAGGGTTCAGAAAAGATTTACGAGGATGTTGCCAGGACTAGAGGGTGTGGGCTATAGGGAGAGGTTGAGTAGGCTGGGTCTCTATTCCATGGAGCACAGGAGGATGAGGGGAGATCTTATAGAGGTGTACAAAATCCTGAGAGGAATAGATCGGGTAGAGGCACAGTCTTTTCCCCAGAGTATGGGAATCGATGACCAGAGGACATAGGTTCAAGGTGAAGGGGAAAAGATTTAATAGGAATCCGAGGGGTAACATTTCACACAGAGGGTGGTGGGGGGATGGAACAAGTTGCCAGAGGAGGTAGTTGAGGCTGTGACTATCCCATCATTTAAGAAACAGTTAGAAAGTCACATGGATAGGATGGGTTTGGATGGATATGCACCAAGCGCAGGCAAGTGGGACTAGTGTAGCTGGGACATTGTTGGCCAGTTGTGGGTGAGTTGAGCTGAAGGGCCTGTTTCGACACTGTATCACTCTATGACTCGATGACAATATCATAAGACTTGGGAACAGAATTCGCCCATTCGGCCCATCGAGTCTGCTTTACCATTCAAACATGGCTGATCTATTTTTCCCTCTCAACCCCATTCTCCTGCCTTCTCCCCATAACATTTGACACCCTTAATAATCAAGAATCTTTAGGCTTTAACGACAGTGTGGAAAAGGGTCCTTCAGCCCGGCAATTCTGCGCTGACCAGCAATCACCCCGTACTCTTGCACTATCCTACACACACTAGGGACAATTTACAATTTTACAGAAGCCAATTAACCTACAAACTTGTACGTCTTTGGAGTGTGACAGGAAACCGGAGCACCCGGAGAAAACTCATGCGGTCACGGGAAGAACGTACAAACTCCACAAAGACAGCACCCATGATCGGGTCTCTGGCGCTGTGAGGCAGCAACTCTACCGCTGTGCCACTGTGCTGCCTTAAAACTATCAATCTCCGCTTTAGAATTACCCAAGGAATTCGGCTCCACAGCCGTCTGCGGCAATTAATTCCACAGATTCACCACCCTCAGGCTAAAGATCCTCATCTCCATTCTACACATGCACCCTTTTATTCTGAGGCTGAGGATTTCTTGATGTTTCAGCAGTAAGGCAAGAATGTGCGGGGATCGCTGGTCGGCAAGGACTCAGTGGGCCGAAGGGCCTGTTTCCGCGCTGTATTTGTAAACTAAGCTAAACTAAAATAAATTAAAACTTCCTTAAAATGATGAGATTGCTGCAATTTACGTGGTAGTTAGATCTCACATGAGGTCAGGAGGATAACTCTTGCAGAATGAGGATTAGTCCATGTTAAGTTGAAAGCAAACATTCCCACTGTGTGTCCTAAACATGATTTTGTTTTTGGTTTTACAGGAACGCAAGTTTCTGAAGTTTGTGTCAAAGGAAATGGAGAACATGTTCATTGAGGAGCTGAAGTCGTCTGTGAATCTACTGATGGCAAACCTGGAGAGCATGCCGGTATCCAAAGGAGGCTCGGAGTTTAAGCTGCAGAAACTGAAGCGCAGTCATAACACCTCCATCATTGACATGGGCGAGGAAAATGAAAACCAGCTCTCCAAGTCTGATGTTGTATTGTCTTTTACACTAGAGGTGAGAGAATAGCCAATACTAGTTTGGTATTGTTACTGATATAAAGAGAATAGTGTGATTTGTCAAACTCTAATTTTCACAATTTTACCCTCTTAAGATACATACAACATATGGGCAACACAGTTGCGATGCCTAATCCAGTGATTAGTACGGGTGTCAGGGGTTATGGGGAGAAGACAGGAGAATGGGGTTAGGGAGAGATAGATCAGCCATGATTGAATGGCTAGGTAGACTTGATGGGCCGAATGGCCTAATTCCAGAGTCCCAGGTTCAAACCTGACCTCCGGTGCTGTCTGTGTGGAGTTTGCTCGTTCTTCCTGTGACCACATGGGTTTTCCCTAGGTGCTCTGATTTCCTCCCACATCCCAAAGACGTGCAAATTTGTAGGTTAATTGGCCTCGGAGGAACACGAGGGGTAACTATTTCACGCAGAGGGTGGTGGGTGAATAGAATGAGCTGCCAGAGGAGGTCGTGGAGGCAGGTACTATCGCAACATTTAAGAAACATTTAGACAGGTACATGGTTTGGAAGGATATGGGCCAAACGCAGGCAGGTGGGACGTGTAGGTGGGACATGTTGGCTGGTGTGGGCAAGCTGGGCCTGTTTCCAAACTGTAAGACTCTGTAAATTACCCCTAGTGTGTCGGGAGTGGATGCAAAAGTGGGATAAAATAGAATTAGTGTGAACGGATGATTGATGGTCGGCATGGACTTGGTGGGCCGAAGGGCCTGTTTCTATGACTAAGTGTTTGGCAAAGCAATATATTGCAAGCCTATAAGCAATTAACGTTGTATTTAATTGGCCTGTTGAATTTTTCCCCAAGATCATCAGAGTAAATGCTTTGAGCTCTGAGCCAAATCAATGAAAAATTTACTGACTTCTGTAAGGACCTCCTTGAGTAAGAATAGGAATAATTAACTGTTATTCTGGAGGCAGTTCACTGTTCCAGAATTACCTTGTGATTATAAAGCTGACATCTTAATGGGCGCGTCACGCACACTATTCATCCCCACTCCCTTCACCCTCATCTCCTTACACCAAGATCTTTCAAGAATCACGAGTCAGGAGCGGGTCTAGACGATTGCAAAATTGCAAATATTACTCCGCTGTTCAAGAAGGGAGCAAAGCAGAAGATTAGTCCGACTCCAGTGGTTGGTAAGGTTTTAGAGTCCATTATAAAGGATCAGGTTTCTGAGTATATGGAAGCAACACACACGCTAAAACAGGCCGAAAACAGGCTCCTCTAATTTCAGGTAGTCCCTGCTTTCTCCTACCCTTCCTAGCTCTCCCCCAGCCCACTGGCTCCACCTCTTCCTTTATTCTTCCCGCCTCCCCCCCCCCCCCCCCCCATCCTCACATCAGTTTGAAGAAGGGTCTCGACCCGAAACGTTGCCTATTTCCTTCGCTTCATAGATGCTGCCTCACCAGCTGAGTTTCTCCAGCATTTTTGTCTACCTTCGATTTTCCAGCATCTGCAGTTCCTTCTCAAACACGAGGTCAGCATGATTTTGTGAAAGGGAGATCTTGCCTGATGAAACTGTTGGAATTCTTTGAGAAAGTAAATAGCGGGATAGACAAAGGAGAGTCAGTAGATGTGTTCAAGAAGGAACTGCAGATGCTGGAAGATCGAAGGTACACAAAGATGCTGGAGAAACTCAACGGGTGCAGCAGCATCCATGGAGCGAAGGAAATAGGTGACGTTTCGGGCCGAAACCCTTCTCCAGACTGATGTGAGGGTGGTGATGGGGGCAGGAAGAAGAAAGGAAGATGCGGAGACAGTGGGCTGAGGGAGAGCTGAGAAGGAGAGGAGAAAGCAGGCACTACCGAAAATTAGAGAAGTCAATGTTCATACCGCTGGGGTGTAAACTGCCCAAGCAAAATATGAGGTGCTGCTCCTCCAATTTATGGTGGGCCTCACTCTGGCACCACTAGAGACAATTTTACAGTTATACATTTTTATACCAAGCCAATTAATCTACAAACCTGTACGTCTTTGGAGTGTGGGAGGAAACCGAAGATCTTGGAGAAACCCTACGCAGGTCACGGGGAGAACGTACAAACTCCGTACAGACAGCACCCGTAGTAAGGCTCTACCACCATGCCAAGGTTACACCCACTATTTTGGAGTGTGCGTTATGTGAAAACGATGTGATTTTCTCAAAATAGCAAACTGACAATATCTTAACAAAGAAAAGGACTCTGAAGTCCCTGACTTTTAATTTCCAACTACCTATCAAATGCATGTTACAAAAATTAATCAAAAACTTCCAGTATTTTGATATTTTAGAATCATAAGGGCCTGTCCCACTTTCACGACCTAATTCACGACCTCTGCCGAGTTTGCCCTTGACTCATACTCGCAGCATGGTCGTCACGAGGTCGTAGGTAGGTCGTAGGTAGGTCCTGATGCTAGTCGTAGGTACTCGTGGCATCAAGTAGGTCGGGGCGTTTTTTCAACATGATGAAAAATGTCCACGAGTAAAAAAGGTCGTGAATTAGGTCGTGAAAGTGGGACAGGCCCTTTTATCGAATTTTATAAAGTGGGTGTTAATTTTGTTAAAGAACGCTATGCCGATTGTCTTGAACAATATTTGTGAGCTTGGAATGCTGTACATACAAAGTTGCCAGCCATACAAATCCGAATAGCCCTCAGGATTGGGAGGCAAATATTTGTTTTAACCTTTCTCAAGTTACAGACTAAGCAAACCAGTCTGATGAGCGCAATCTGATTAGAAAGGGTTTAGAGCGATAGTGGCTAAACGCAGGTAAACGATACTAGCGTGGGAAGACATTTTGGGCAGCATGGACGAGTTGGGCCGAATGGACGAGTATGTTTCCATACTGTTCATTTCTATGATTTTAGACTCTAGACTTTAGCGATACAGTGTGGAAACAGGCCCTTCGGCCCACCGAGTCCACGCCGACCAGCGATCACCCCGCACACTAGCATTATCCTACACACTCGGGACAATTTACAATTTTACCGAAGCCAATTACCTTACAAACCTGTATGTCTTTGGAGTGTGGGAGGAAACCAGAGCACCCGGACAAAACCGACATGGTTACAGGAAGAATGTACAAACTCCGTACAGACAGTACCCGTAGTTGGGATCAAACGCGGGACTCATGGCGCTGTGAGGCAGCAACTCTACTGCTGCTGCACTGTGATGTTTATACGGTGCATGGATAACTATAGCAAGTAAAGGAATAATGGCTTCCAAAAGTTCAAACTGCTGCGTACATTGCTATCAGTAAATCATTGGTGACTATTGCCTCCTCAGTTTAGTTTAGTTTATTGTCACATGTACCGAGTGAAAAGCTATTGTTGCGAGCTAACCGGTCCTGCGAATAGTATCAACCAACAGCAGGTGCGTTAAAATCAATGATTGCAAACATGAAAAGAAATCAGATTATGAAATATTGCTTTTGTATAGAGTAAAACAGTTGAAATTTGGAGCTAAATAGAGCTTTGTATTAGCATATCAACTTTATACCTATTACTTATTGCAAAGGGTATATTCCTTTAATTCTTATTAGTTTAGTTGAGAGATAGTGTGTGGAAACAGGTCCTTCGGCCCACCGAGTTCGCTCCGATCAGCGATCCCCGCACACTAACTCTATCCCACGCACACGGGAGAATTTACAATTATACCAAGTCGATTAGCCTACAAACCTGTACCTCTTTGGACTGTGGGAGGAAACCGGAGATCCTGGAGAAAACAGGGAGAACGTACAAACTCCATACCTAGCTTACCTCCCTAATCTAGTTCAGCAAAAACACTGACTCAAGCACTGGACCAACTAATATTTATTTTTAGAACAAACACAAATTCCCCTATACGATACCTAAACCATCGCGGGTTCGATCCTTGTCTCTGCCTGGCCAAGCCCTTCAGCCTCGTGCAAGCAGGCACTGCTCAAAAGGTCACACAGTCCCAAGTGCCCTTCCAGAAGATCGACACCGATCTAAAATGGGGCTACCTTTTATAGGTCCATGAACCTTGAGGGGCCGAACTACATAGGGGTGGTCCCCTTACAATCCAATCATACATATCAATTACATCAATACATTATTGACAGTTTCCTAACCCAATTACGGAGAGTCTTAAACAATGTTTCGTACAGAAGCTTCTGGAAGGAAGCTAGTCAACTGAATAATGCAACATTTGCCCTGGAACACGAAACAATTTTGCCTGGCCTTAACACTTTGGCCAATCAACAAACAGCAGGGTAACTGTCTTGCAACATTATTTACATTATTTATAATTCCTTTTTCAGCAATCCAATCAAACACATGCATTTACAATACATTGGAGTTCCTCTGCAAGATTCACCTACATACTAACAATTACAAAGATACTTAGACCTTCCTTATCTGAGGTGCTGATCTAGGACCATGACTTCCCGGCACCAGCTAGCAGCCTGTGTCTTCTTATACAGAATTGACCAAACGGCCTGGCGAATGCATGAATCCTCTGCTTTATTTTGGCTCTATTCTGGTTCTATTTTGGCCTGGATTTAATTACCAACATCACCTGTAGTCAGGATTGAACCCAGGTCTCTATGAGACAGCAACTCTACCGCTGCACCACTGTGCTGCCCGCAATTGAAAAATAGTCTTTTGTTAAACTAAGCAGTAAATGTTCTCATGTGCGTGAAATATTGTTCAAAGTCCTGAGCGGTTTGAATGTTGTGAGGAATAAAAGCAATGCTGGTTCAATAGTGCATGTCCTCACGAAGCTGGAGATAAAATGTATTGTTAATTCAATGTGTCTGACCTGTAATATTCCTTCCAAAAGCTTCAAAACACTCCGTAGTCACTGACATCTCTCCTTTTCCGTGCTTGGAGATTTCTCCAAGTCAAAAGGTCACACGATTGAAGTTGGATTATTAAATGGTTTATTTTCTAGGTAGTGATCATGGAAGTTCAGGGTCTGAAGTCCTTAGCACCAAATCGCATTGTGTATTGTACAATGGAAGTGGAGGGAGGGGAGAAACTACAAACGGACCAGGCTGAAGCTTCCAAACCAACGTAAGTAGATTTGTAAATTTTCAATCCAATCTGCATTGTTGGGATTTTTATCAATCTTTTCGTCGTGGAGTGATACAGCGTGGAAACAGGCCCTCTGCTCAACTTGCCCACACATGCCATCATGTCCCATCTATACTAGTCCCACCTGCCTGCATTTGGGAGGTGGGACAGGACCACATGTACCTGTCTAATTGTTTCTTAAACATTGCGACAGTCCCTGCCTCAACGACATCATCTCGTTCCAAACACCCACCACCCTTTGTGTGAAAAAGTTAAGAAACATTGTTGTGAAGGGCCAGTTTCTACATTGTACGACTCCATGAGTCTTGTTGTTTAACAATCAAGAAATCATAAACCGGGATTTAGCCTGCATTGCTGTGCTGCTTAATGTTCATTGAAGTTGTAGCCTTCTGTGTGTCACACCAAGAATCGTATCAGTTGGGCCAAAACGGCGGTTTCCATTCCACGACTCGATAACGTGGTTCAAAGGTGTTTTATTATCACGTGTGTCCAAGTACAGTGAAATTATTTTCTTGCATGCAGTTCATTGACTGTACATCCTACTATACACTAGGCACAATCGTTCTCAGTATAAGAGCGTTAGATAGTAGTCAACAGCACACAAGAGCCGCCACGTTTTAGGCACAATCTTGAGCCGTTAAAGTCCAATTTACTTTTAAATGTTAGAGTCTTAACTTGCCCATAAATGCTTGTTGCCCTGCAGAGGCACATAATATGCAAGATATGTCCACTTCCTTCGAGATCCCCCTCTGAAATCCTTTGCTTGAACTGCCAGCATTGCATCTCTCCTTTAAGGGATGCAAGCTGATTCATATGTTCATAACTTATAGGAACAGAATTAGGCCATTCGGCCTTTCAAGTCTATTCTGCCATTCAATCATGGCTGATCTATCTTTCCCTCTCAACCCCATTCTCCTGCCTTCACCCCATAACCCTTGACATCCAAACTAATCAAGAATCTGTCTATCTCCACTTAAAAAATATCGACTGACTTGGCCTCCACAGCCGTATGTGGCAATGAATTCCACCGATTCACCACCCTCTGTCTGAAGAAATTCCTCCTCATCTCCTTTCTAAAGGAACGTCCGTTTATTCTGAGGCTATGACCTCAGGGCCTAGACTCTTCCACTAGTGGAAACATCCTGTCCACATCCACTCTATATCAAGGCCTTTCGCTATTCGGTAAGTTTCAATGGGGTCCCTCCTCTTTCTTCTAAACTCCAGCGAGTACAGGCCCAGTGCCGGCAAACGCTCATCATATGTTAACCCAATCATTCTTGTTCCGTTCTGTGTTCTATGAAGAACCTTGAGTCCCTCAGAAATGCTCCTCGAAACTAGATGGTGCTCGAGTCTCTCGAGTGAGATATGAACATTAAATCTTTGGATCTTTGATTGAGCCAGCCAGAATGTCTCACTATTCGAGACTTTAAGCAGAATCATGTGCTGGGCCCAGATGTGTTGCAGATGTTACCTGAGATTTGGGAAAATATGACTAAGCCAACACCTGCCTTTAATTTCCACTGAACAGAGTTACAGGTGGAACTGGGAAACATTTCATTGATGTTGTATTAATAGATTCATATGTACGTTTTTGATTTTGTGAATTAAGGCAAGATATTTCACCACCTTATCAAATGGCTCAATTAAAATAATTAAAACTCTTGTAATAATTATCTGACACGTATATAACTGGAATATTTTGCTGCTCTTTATCGAGCAGCTACTAAGTGAGACAGTGTAAATATGTGATGACATTTTGGTAATTGCTTTAAAAAGTACTTTTATACTTCATCAGCAGTTTTGCTCGGCAAAGGAAAGAATTGTTACGATAAAGATGGAAAATTTAGCTTTAGCACAATCTCTTTAATTGAACCTTTTTCGATTCATCAACTCATATAGCACGGAAACAGGCCCTTCGACCCAGCATGCCCATACCGACCATGATGCTCCATCTAAGTTAGTCCCATTTGCCTGCATTTAGATACATAGATACATAGAAAATAGGTGCAGGAGTAGGCCATTCGGCCCTTCGAGCCTGCACCGCCATTCAATATGATCATGGCCGATCATCCAACTCAGTATCCCGTACCTGCCTTCTCTCCATACCCCCTGATCCCTTTAGCCACAAGGGCCACATCTAACTCCCTCTTAAATATAGCCAATGAACTGGCCTCAACTACCCTCTGTGGCAGAGAGTTCCAGAGATTCACCACTCTCTGTGTGAAAAATGTTTTTCTCATCTCGGTCTTAAACGATTTCCCCCTTATCCTTAAGCTGTGACCCCTTGCCCTATATCTCTCTAAATCTTTCCCATCCATGTACATGTCCAAGTGTCTTATAAATGCTGCTATAAGATCTGCCTCAAGATTGTGAGTGGAAATGATTGTGGCAGATGCAAAAGCAAAGATACAGAGTGCATAATAGATCCAAATGACATCACTGATTACCATAAAATGCCTGGCATATTCTATGATTCTTGCAACTGGTCATGGTAAATCGGATTTTACTGTACCTTAATTGGCACACGTGACAATAAAATACCCTTTGAACATTTGAACTGTCATAGAGTCATAGACATACAGCATGGAAACAGGCCCTTCAGCCCAACTTGCCCACACCGGCCAACATGTCCCAGCTACACTAGTCCCATGTGCCAACATTTGGCCCATATCCCTCCCAACTTGTCCTATCCATGTACCTGTCTAACTGTTTCTTAAATGTTGGGATAGTCCCTGCCTCAACTACATCCTTTGGCAGCTTGTTCCATACCCCCACCACCCTTTGTGTGGAAAAAGTTACCCCTCAGATTCCTATTAAATCTTGACCCCTTCACCTTAAACCTATGTCCTCTGGACCTCGATTCGCCTACTCTGGGCAAGCGACCATATTCCTCTCGTGATCTTACACACCACTTTAAGATCACCCCTCATCCTCTTGTGCTCCAAGGAATAGAGTCCCAGCTTACTCTGCCTTTTGCTCAGACCCTCTGGTCCTGGCAACATCCTCGTAAATCTTCTCTGGACCATTTCCAGCCTGGCAACATCTTTCCCACAAGTTAACCTTGTGACAACCTGCACAGCTGCATAATTCTCAGATATTAAAATAACGTTTTCTTGCTGCTGCAACCAAATCTATGTATTTTGCATGTGGGTTTTCCAAGTTCTTTGTAGGTCAAAACATGTGAATTAGATGAGGTGAAGAATGGGTCAAATCACAAGAAGCTTTATTCAGTGGTAAATTGAAATGGGAAAAAGAGTAGGCTAGATCAGATCTGCTTATATTTATTAAAAATCCAAGGTTTTTACTCACCACATATTAATGATGACTGTATCTGTAACCACTTCATACGTTGGATCAGTAGAAGAATAAGCAATGCATCAGAAATTCATCAGTGATTAATAAATGTCCTTAGTTCATTGAGATCAGATTACAGACACGCACTTCACAGATTGTTAGCTTGTTTTAGAGTTAAAAGAGCAGCCTATTCGTCCTGTTCTGTTTGTTTATGCTGCCCTTATTCGCAAGACAGATAACAGTTGATGTACTGTGTGCTTTTTACACGTTCAGAAGGACAACGTGTCATGTGAATCGTTGAGAAGGACATTCAATGCCCACAGTACTATTGCTGAACAGTTAGTTTAGTTTAGCCGTACAGTGGGAAGCAGGCTCTTCGGCCCATCGAGTCCGCGCCGACCAGCGATCCCCGCACATTAACACACACTAGGGACAATTTGACTTACGAGTATATATTTGGAGTGTGGGAGGAAAACGAAGATCTCGGAGAAAACCCACACAGGCCACGGGGCGAACGTACAAACTCCGTACAGACAGCACCCATAGTCGGGATCAAAGCCGGGTCTCTGGCGCTGTAAGGCAGCAACTCTACCGCTGTGCCACCGTGCCACCCTATTAACATTGCCAGATTGTTTTAATACTGAATATCAGGAAATCCTGTTTAAAAACAGGTCTGTTTTTGCATTCGTTGGATTGTCACAATATTCAAGTGTAAAGTGGGCGGATTATGTTGAATTAGCAGTGTGAGCTTTCAACTGCATACAGAACAGCCCATGAGATTTCACCAGAGGTTGTTGTGATTCTTTATTGCAATTTATGTATGTGTTAAAAACAGCATTCCAATAATCACTCACTGCATAACATCCCCAAACCAAAGGATAAATACATTTTCAGTATTCAGTAAACATCAGCAAAGGATGTACCATTGGCAGTGTGGCCAGAGGCAGCAGGGTGAGTCACTTCCAGTTCTAATGGAACAAACATATTATAATGGCCAGACTTTTTTTATTTGTACCGTCTGCCCAAAGAACAGATCAAGGCCACGATCTCAGATACAACCCACTCTTGTCCTGCTTGTTCTACTTGGCATTATGACAGACGACATTCAAAATGAAAACTGAAATCATCGTAAGATATATCGGTAGCATATATCCAATACACTACACTGTTCAAGTCTCTTTCAAAAGGGTATTAGAGAAGAAATTTGCTCTCCCAGAGAATTTATGTTACGTTCTCTATATCGTTATTTTGCAACATTCATAGTCCTCCACAGCCAACAATGGATCATTGTGGGCTCTTTGGCTCTCAGTGCCGGCTCTGATTTGTTCTGTACTTTCTCATGCCTCTAGTTCCCCTCTCCTCTGACTCTCTGTATGAAGAAGGGTCTCGACCCGAAATGTCACCCATTCCTTTTCTCCACAGATGCTGCCTGACCCCGCTGAGTTACTCTAGCATTTTGTGTCTATCATACTTTGCCAAGATAGTTTAACAATAATTAGTCAAGTCAATAGTTCTCTATTGTCATACGTCCCAAAACAGAACAGAACAATGAAATTATTACTTGCAAAAGCACAACAGATATGTAAACATAATACTCCGTAAAACATATAATAAACAACAAGAAAAAAAGTTCTCTATATATATATATTTAAAAATCAGACTAATAAATAGGCAATAATAGTGCAAAAATAATGTCCCCAAGTCTATATAGTTTGGAGCCTGTTTGGAGGTTGTAGTGTTTAGTAGCCTGATGGTTGCGGGGAAGAAGCTGCTCCTGAACCTGGACCTTACAGTTTACAGGCGATTGTACCTTCTTCCTGATGGCAGGAGTGAAATGAGAATGGGAATGGCTTTGAACAGTTTCATAGAACATAGAACAATGCATCATTGCGAGTCTGTGGAATTCTCTGCCTCAGAGGGCGGTGGAGGCAGGTTCTCTGGATACTTTCAAGAGATATAGTTCTTAAAGATAGCGGAGTCAGGGGAGAGACGGCAAGAACGGGGTACTGATTGTGGATGATCAGCCATGATCACATTGATCGGTGCTGGCCTGAAGGGCCGAATGGCCTACTCCTGCACCTATTGTCTATTGACACAGAAACAAGCCCTTTGGCCCACTCTGTCTGTGACAAACGAGATGTCACGTTAAACGAATCTTCTCTGCCTGCACATGATCCACATCCCTCCTTTCCCTGCAAATCCATATGCCTATCTAAAAGCCTCAAATGCTAATATCACATCCTTCATGACCATCACCCCTGTTCCAGTTACCCACCAGGGTAAAAAAAAAAATACCCGCTCACATCTCCTTTAGACTTTGCCCCTCTCACCTTAAAGCTAAGCCCTCTAGTCTTTGACTTTTCCACCCTACGGAAAAAAAAGTTCTGACTGTCTACCCTATCTATGCCCCTCATCATTTTGCAAACTTCTATCAGGTCTCCCCTCAACCTCAGCACACATGTATAGGACATGGCTTAACTAATTCAGGTGTTTGCCTATTTAACATCAATTAATTAATGGTGTTTGCAGCAAAGAAATACCAAATCAATATATTTTATATCAATCTCTTGATGTAAAATATGGAATAGAAGGCTGTGTGGAGTGGCCAAGTCAATGGATATTTTTAAGGCAGAGATGGATAGATTCTTGTGTTTAAGAAGGAACTGCAGATGCTGGAAAATCGAAGGTACACAAAAATGCTGGAGAAACTCAGCGGGTGCTGCTGCACCCGCTGAGTTTCTCCAGCGTTTTTGTGTACCATGGATAGATTCTTGATTGGTACGGGTGTCAGGGGTTATAGGGAGAAGGCAGGAGAATGGGGTTGAGAAGGAAAGATAGTTCCCTCTATTAAGATAGATTAAATGGAGTAGACTTGATGGGCCGAATGGCCTAGTTGTGCTCCTATCACCTATGAACGTATGATAGCTCCAACTGCAATCTATAATCAATAATATGCCACCCAGAAGAGAAAATAATGTACATTTATAGAAATATCACCATCTTAAATATATATAGCATTAAAATTTTGAACAATGATCAGATAGAAAGTATGTGAAAAAGGGATCAGTGTTCCTCAGATAACACACACAACTAAACCAATGAATTCATTACTATGTGGATGCTGGATATTTTGTATTCTAATCAGTAAAGATGAACAATATCCAACCAAGATATATATATTACTGCTGTCTTTGTGATGGAATTCTCTCACTTTAAATATAACTCTGCTGTAAAACTAGAACAGGTATAATGGGCAAGGTTGAGATCGCTGTGTGTCCTGTGAAAGTAGGCGAGATGCTGTTCCTGATAGCAGAAATGATCACCTGATTTCCATCGTCGCTCTTACTCAAGAGCGTTTAAATCAGATCAATGAAATTCTTACTCGCAGCAGCATAACCAGGCCTGAAATGCATTCATATCATAATAAATACAAAATTCAATTAATTTAAAAAAAACCTCCAATATTAGTGTAAAATGTCCCGACAGACAGTTCATCGTTCATTTGGTGTTCTTCGTGTTCAAGACCTTGATGGTTGTCGGGAAGAAGCTGGTCCTGAGCCTCGATTACTGCAACTCCCTGTACACTGGCATCAGCCAATCTTCTCTGTCCCGCCTGCAACTGGTCCAAAACGCCGCAGCGAGACTCCTGACGGGCACCCGAAAAAAGGGGCCACATCACCCCGATCCTGGCCTCTCCCCACTGGCTCCCTGTGCGGTTCCGAATAAATTTCAAGATCCTTCTTTATGTTTACATAGCCCTTAACGGGCTTGCCCCCACCTACATCAAAAGTCTGCGTACGCACCACACCACCTCCAGGCCCCTCAGATCGGCCGACTTGGGGTTACTGAACATCCCGCGGTCTAGGCATAAGCTCGGGGGTGACCGCGGTTGCCTTTGCGGTTGCAGCTCCTAGACTGTGGAACAGCATCCCTCTTCCCATCAGAACTGCCCCCTCCATCGACTCCTTTAAGTCGAGACTTAAAACTCATCTCTACTCTCAAGCCTTTCTTGACATCCTCTGAGGGAGGGCTACATGTATGTATTTATGTATGTACTTAATCTATGAACCACTGTTGTATTACATTAGTACCTGCACTGATGTAAAGCACTTTGGTCAACGGAGTTGTTTTTTAAATGTGCTATAAAAATAAAAGTGACTTGGAGGTCACGGTTTAACTTCGTCCCGATGGCAAGGGGCGACACAGTGGCACAGCGATAGAGTTGTGGGTTCGATCCTGACTACGGGTGCTCCATGTGACTGTGAGTTTTCCAAGGCTGCTCCGGTTTGCTCCCACACTCCAAAGATGTGCAAGTTTTTATGTTAATTGGCTTCTGTAAAATTGACCCTAGATAGAAGTAGTGTGTGGGTAATTGCTGGTCAGCGTGGACTTGGTGGGCCAACAGGCCTGTTTCCACGTGCTATCTAAACTAAACCAACGTCTGAGAGGATTGTAAATGCTGTGGTAGTTTATCCAGGGACCTGCCTGGTTTCCATCAGTAATTCCCTGAACTGGGTGAAAGAAAGGAACGTTTGTGACCTTCAATACTCTGTTGTTTTTTTACTGTGGGGAAAATAATGAATCTGTTTGTCCTGGGGAACAAAGCGTGAGAAACATGTTTGACTCGTCTACACAATGCACCTGTGGTCATGTGGAGGCAGAAAGGTAGGATGTTCAGAGCAGTGGTGATCCTTATTGTGCAGAGATTGTTTTTGCTGAAGGTGCAGTGTGCGGTTCAGCTTTATCCAGGGAGGCCGTCAGCACCCTGAGCTCCTGTTGTTTAATCATAATCATACTTTCATAATCACAATCGTACGTTATTAGCCAAGTATGTTTTGCAACATACGAGGAATTTGATTTGCCTTTCAGTCACACCAATAAAAAGCAACAAGACACACACAATACATTTTAACATAAACATCCACCACAGTGACTCCTCCACATTCCTCACTGTGATGGAAGGCGAAAAATAAGTTCAATCTCTTCCCTTCATTGTTCTCCCGCGGTCGGGGGCCTCGAGCCTTCCGTTGATCTTGGCTCCCATAGCCGGCGATTGCAAAAAAGTTTCCCCCACCCCCCCACATAAAACAAACCAGAGAACATTAACACAAACTTTTAAAACACACTAAAAATAAGCAAAAAAATACGAAAAGACAGACAGACTGTTTGGCGAGGCTGCCATCGTACGGCACCCCCTGGTGGTGTACCAGAATGGGAGTTTGCCCTGATCTTATCTCCGCGTGATTTACATCAGATTTCTGATTACTCATCGCCATTCACATGCAAATACTACTGAACAAAAGGAGGGTCAGCTGGTTTGAGGTAGATAATACCTGCCTCGTATCTTCATCTTTGCACCCAAATCACGTGTCGCTATACACATTCAATCTTTCTGTTTCAAGAGTGTTTTATTGTCATATGTCCCAAAACGGAACAATGAAATTCTTACTTCCATATATATATATGTGTGTGTGTGTGGGTGTATGTATATATATATATCTATATACTTTTAAAACTCTGTGTGTGTGTGTGTGTGTGTGTGTTTGTTTGTTTGTTTGTGGGTGTATATCAGATTAGATTTTCAGATTAGATTTTTGGCCTTTGCTTCTTTGGTCCGCCAAAACCACACGCAAAAACTCAGAGATATTTTCCATTTCGTTAGCGATTTCACTTTTACATTTGCATATCCACTCCTCATTAAATTTAGTCGTTTTTATGTACACATTTTTAATAAAATCCTTCCCCCCTCCCCCACTCACTCATTTTTTTGCCTCCTGCTGGCCAGCACTATAATGGCTCTCCTCCAAAATCGGCGCCATTTTTTACATTTCGCTAGCGATTTTCGCTGCTGCCGCCCGGCGCTCCTCCACTTCTTTCCAATAGCAGGAGTGAAATGAGAATGGGAAGTGTCCACAATGTCTGTGCCAAACATGATGCCAAGTTAAACTAATCTCCTCTGCCTGCAGGTGATCCACACCCATCCACTTCCTGCATATCCATTTAAACCAGAAACGTCACCTATTCCTTCTCCAGAGATGCTGCCAGTCCCGCTGAGTTACTCCAGCTTTTTGTGTCTATCTTCGGTTTAAACCTGGACCTTACAGTTTTCAGGCTCCTGCACCTTCTTCCTGAGAGCAGGAGTGAAATGAGAGCGTGCAAAAACAAAAACAAAGCCCCAAGTCCCTGGTGCAATCAAGGCAGCTTGTGGTGCAGAGTTTAGTCGGAGTTCTTTGGTTGTTGGGAAGAAGCTATTCCTGAACCTGAACGTCACATATTCAGGCCCCTACATCTTCCTCCCGATGGTAGGAGTGAAACGAGAACGTGGTCAGGATGGTGTGCGTCCTTGATGATACTGGCTGCCTTTTTATGGCTGTGCCTCCTGCAGATGCCTTTGATGGTTGGGAGGTCAGTACCCGTGATGAACTGGGCAGTGCCCACCAAGCGAGGCTGGATCATGTTATAATTAAACAGAGGGCACAAAATGGACACTAGACAATAGACAATAGGTGCAGGAGTAGGCCATTCAGCCCTTCGAGCTAGCACCGCCATTCACTATGATCATGGCTGATCATCACAATCAGTACCCCGTTCCTGCCTTCTCCCCATATCCCCTGACTCAGCTATCTTTAAGAGCTCTATCTAACTCTCTCTTGAAATGTTGCTCACTTTTGTACACAACAGGACACAAAATGCTGGAGTAAATCAGCAGGTCAGGTAGCATCTCTGGGGAACAAGGGTAGGTGACATTTTAGACAATAAACAATAGGTGCAGGAGTAGGCCATTCAGCCCTTCGAGCCAGCACCGCCATTCAATGTGATCATGACTGATCATCCCCAATCAGTACCCCGTTCCTGCCTTCTCCCCATATCCCCTGACTCAGCTATTTTTAAGAGCCCTATCTAGCTCTCTCTTGAAAGCATCCAGAGAACCGGCCTCCATCACCCTCTGAGGCAGAGAGAGAGAGAGAGAGAGAGAGAGTGAGAGAGGTCCAGAATCTGAAGAAGAACGCATGCCTTTTTGCGCATTAACCAGCATCTGCATTTCCTTATTACTCACCCCAGTTCATTTAGGACTGGTCTGTTTTCAGACTAATTATAGACTCACTAAGAGCATCCCATACCTTATTGGCACCTAAATCACTGACGTATTCAAAAGGGACTAAGACATGACCTAAGACAAAATGGAGTACTTGGGACAAATGGCAAAGAAATGGAAACTGAAAGGCCCTGGTGGAGAGGGTGGGGAAGAAAGGCGTAGAAATGTCGATAGAATGGGAGGAGTCTTTGGTAGAACTGCAAACATTAAAGAATAATATTTAAATAGCTCTATCTTTTGGTGTCCAAAGAGCATTCCTATTTTACAGCCATAAGGAACACCTTCTAATGTTGTGGTTAAACAGGTACCCGAGGCACGATAGTTTTCAAAATTTGGAGAGAAAGCACATACCTACCTTGTCTCGGAGAGAATGGAGTAGGATCACAGTGCTGGCTATAATTTGGATGGGGTTATAGAATCTTACAATGTGGTAACAGGCCCTTCAGCTGAAATTGCCCTCATCAGCCAGCATGTCCCATCTACACGTCCCACCACCACCATCCCTCTAAACCTGTCCTATCCATGTACCTGTCTAAATGTTTCCTAAACTTTGCAATAGTCCCTGCCTCAACTTCCTCCTCAGGCAGCGCATTCCACCTACCACCCTTTGTGTGGAAAAGGCTATCTCTCAGGATCCTATTAAATCTTTCCCCCCCCTCACTTTAAACCCACATTCTCTGATTCTCGATTCCCCTACTCTGGGCTAGAGACTCTGTGGTCTACCCGAACGATTCCTCTCATGATTTTGTACACCTCTAAAAGATCACTCCTCATCCTCCTGCGCTCCAAGGAATAGAGTCCTAGCCTGCTCAACCTCTCCCTATAGCTCAGACCCTCGAGTCTTGGCAACATTGTTGAAAATCTTCTCTGCACCCTTTCCAGTTTGAATTCTCCAAGTAAAGTCAGTTTTGATTAGATTTCCAGCTTAGATGCATTAAGTGAATTGAGAGGGACATAGTGTCAAGGAGATGTGTGGGGCAGGTTTTTTACCCAGCTTGGATCCCAGTGCCAGGGGTGGTGGTTGGTCGATTTAGTGGTGTTTAAAGGGCCTGTCCCACCTTAAGAAACTTTTGGATGGGCACATGGATATCTAGGGGTCGGAGGAATATGGATTATGACCGGGTAGCTAAGTGATGGTCTTGGCACCATGTTCAGCACAAACATTATGGGCCGAAGGGCCTGTCCTTGTCGCTGTACTGTTCTATGTTCCATGTTTTATGTAAGTAAAGCAAGTCATGCAGTTGCTTTGTGTACCTTCCTAGTTAATGTGTAGTGGGAACATCTTGTGAAATACTTTAACAATCTCTTTAGTACACAAAGGTTGCACAACCTTCCCTGTTGCATTCAGCACTGTCTATGTGCCCTCCTCTGCCAGAGTAAATATTGGGCAACAGCTTGGCCAAACACTTGCGCTCGCTCCGCCAGGGCCTGCTCGGTCTACTGCTTGCTAATCATTTTAACTTCCCCCTTCTCACTTCCATATGTGAGGAAGGAAAGATGTGCTGGCTCGGGAGAGGGTCTAGAGGAGGCTTACAAGAATGATCCTAGGAATAAGTGGGTTAACATATGATGAGCATTTTTGTCGGCACTGGGCCTGTACTCGCTGGAGTTTAGAAGAATGAGGGGGGACCTCATTGAAACTGACCGAACTGTGAAAGTCTTGGATAGAGTGGATGTGGAGAGGATCATGTTTCCACTGGTGGGAGAGTACAGGACCAGAGGTGGAATTCATTGCCACAGAGGGCTGTGGAGGCTGTCAATGGATATTGCCGCGCTGTAATGCTCTATGACTGTGACTAGTGTAAATGGGACATATACAGTAGGCCAGTGTGGGCAAGTTGGGCTGAAGGGCCTGTTTCCACGTTCCATCGTTCTATGACTAGTGTAAATGGGGCATATAGCAAAAGGATTTGCGTATAGGAGCAGGGAGGTTCTACTGCAGTTGTACAGGGTCTTGGTAAGACCACACCTGGAGTATTGCGTACAGTTTTGGTCTCCTAATCTGAGGAAAGACATTCTTGCCATAGAGGGAGTACTGAGAAGGTTCACCAGACTGATTCCTGGGATGTCAGGACTGTCATATGAAGAAAGACTGGATAGACTCGGTTTGTACTCGCTAGAATTTAGAAGATTGAGAGGGGATCTTATAGAAACGTACAAAATTCATAAGGGGTTGGACAGGCTAGATGCAGGAAGATTGTTCCCGATGTTGGGTAAATCCAGAACAAGGGGTCACAGTTTAAGGATAAAGGGGAAATCTTTTAGGACCGAGATGAGGAAAACTTTTTTCACACAGAGAGTGGTGAATCTGTGGAATTCTCTCCCGCAGAAGGTAGTTGAGGCCAGTTCATTGGCTATATTTAAGAGGGAGTTAGATGTGGCCCTTGTGGCTGAAGGGATCAGAGGGTATGGAGAGAAGGCAGGTACAGGATACTGAGTAGGATGATCAGCCATGATCATATTGAATGGCGGTGCAGGCTCGAAGGGCCAAATGGCCTACTCCTGCACCTATTTTCTATGTTTCTATGTTTCTACATTAGGCCAGTGTGGGCAAGTTGGGCCGAAGGGCCTGTTTCCACTCTATGACTCTACATTGATGATCTTGCTCAGCAGCGCAGGGCGTTCACCTTCCCAAGGGCATGAGTCCCTGAAAGTCGGCTTAATTTCCAGTGGGAACCTCGCCATGAACATAACATGGAAGCTCCTGCTTATCTGACAGTGCCAATTCTGAGCAAGTGCTAATTGCATCTTACACATAGCATAGGTACTGACACCTCTGCTGTCAACATGTGATAGCAATCTGCAAATCAGCATCATCCGTTCCAAACTCGTTAATTGTTTTGCACTTCCCTGACAAGAGCACGTTGTGATTCATTAGATTAGCTTTAAGTTTGTTTGTTTTTGCTACATCGCCCCAGTAACTATCACCAGCAATGGGCTGCTCAACAAAAGTACCACTCATATCATTTAGAAACAGACTGAATGATTCTCATGTAGAAATAAGGAACTGTTGATGCTGGCTCACAAATGAAGGCACAAAAGGGTGGAGTAACTCAGCGGGTCAGGCAGCTTCTCTGGAGTTCAGGGAAAGGCGACGTTTCGGGCGGGTCTCATCTTGAGACTTATCCTGGGTCCCAACCCGAAACATCACCTATTCATATTCTCCTGAGATGTTGCCTGACCCGCTGAGCTACTCCACCTTTTTGTGCCTTCATTTGTGAACCAGCATCAGCAGTTCCTTACCTACGGCAACCGAAGTCAACTTACCACCCACCCGCGACCAACATACGACAAGCTACGACCCTGTCGGTGACAACAGCAGACGTCGCGGCACTAATTGCACTGCGTCGGGGCGGTGATGAAATGCGTGAGTCTCACGCTCACTGCGTGAGAGTTGGCAGCGCTGATATCGATTGTGGTTTGGGAGATGCTCATAGAACAGCACAGGAACGGCCCACAATGTCCATTGTGATCAAAACTGATCTTCTCTGCCTATCCATGTGCCTATCCAAGAGCCCTGTGGATGAGGCCTTGATTTTGTTTAAATATTAATAATTATCTTAAATTCCTTGCCTTTCTTCTCTCAACCCAAAACGTCAGTGTCCATGTTCCCAAGAGATGCTGCCTGACCCACTGAGTCACTCCAGCACTTTGTTTATGACAACCTATATGGTGCTTGTGTGCAGAGTGCAATGGGCAAAGTTATGCCCCTGTCCCACTTAGGAAACCTGAACGGAAACCTCTGGAGACTTTGCTCCCCACCCAAGGTTTCCGTGCGGTTTCCGTGCGGTTCCCGGAGGTTCCCGGAGGTTTTTGTCAGTCTCTCTACCTGCTTCCACTACCTGCAACCTCCGGCAACCACCTGCAACCTCCTGGAACCGCACGGAAACCTTGGGTGGGGGCGCAAAGTCTCCAGAGGTTTCCGTTCAGGTTTCCTAAGTGGGACAGGGGCATTATGCCCCTGTCCCACTTAGGAAACCTGAACGGAAAGACATTGGGCGTGTTAGGTTGAAGATAGACACAAGATGCTGGAGTAACTCAGCGGGACAGGCAGCATTTCTGGAGAGAAGGAATTGGTGACGTTTCAGGTCGAGACCCTTCTTCAGACCCGGTTTTTAGTTCAATGCAAAGGCTGTTGTCCCCCACTACTGCATCTGTAGGTGCACACGAATTTCTAGGCATAGTCCAAAGGAAACAGGCTACACTTATTGAAAGATCTGTCTTAAATGAGACTGAAAGCTTACATACATTTTATGAACTGCAAAATGAGAAAATGTTTTAACTGGAAACCTTACTGCCACCTAGAGGGCATCAGCGTAACGACAGGACCCAGAGTGGAACTTGAGTACATCATTAGATCATAGAACAGTTCCTCACAGGAACAGGCCCTTCGGCCCACAGAGTCCGTGCCGATCAAGATGCCAAATTAAACGTATCTCTGCCTGCACTTGATCAGGACGTTCATATGAAGAAAGACTGGATAGACTCGGCTTGTACTCGCTAGAATTTAGAAGATTCAGGGGGGATCTTATCGAAACTTACAAAATTCTTGAGGGGTTGGACAGGCTAGATGCAGGAAGATTGTTCCCGATGTTGGGGAAGTCCAGAACAAGGGGGTCACAGTTTAAGGATAAGGGGGAAATCTTTTAGGACCGAGATGAGAAAAACATTTTTCACACAGAGAGCGGTGAATCTGTGGAATTCTCTGCCACAGAAGGTAGTTGAGGCCAGTTCATTGGCTATATTTAAGAGGGAGTTAGATGTGGCCCTTGTGGCTAAAGGGATCAGGGGGTATGGAGAGAAGGCAGGTACAGGATACTGAGTTGGATGATCAGCCATGATCATATTGAATAGCGGTGCAGGCTCGAAGGGCCGAATGGCCTACTCCTGCACCTATTTTCTATGTTTCTATGTCTATGTTTCTATCCATATCCCTCCATCCATGTGCCCACCCAAAATCCTCTTTTGAAATACCACTATCATGTATATAACCGGGTATCATGACAGAGGCCTCCTCTTGGCGATCCCTGGAAGCGATGACGCGTCGTACTCTGTGACGCGTCGGGCGACAATTCTGTCAACATGTTGGACGACAACAGAAGTCAACAGCCAGCTACATCGTCTGACACACGTGCGAACGATGTCACTACCCCTGCCGTTGAGTTCCAGGCACCCACCCCACTCTGTGTATAAAAAAAGCTTGCCCCTCACATCTCCTTTAATCTTTGCCCCTCTTAACTTAAATCTTTGCTTTTTAGTTTTCCGCATGTCCATCCTGAGGAAAAAGGTTCTGACTATGATTCGGTCACTAGGCAGTAAGATATGAAATAGATGTCAGAATCTATTGTGGGTGTCAGTTGTTACAAGTATGACTCTAAGCTGTTTTAGATGAACTTTAGAAGGCCTTGGTCAAACAGGTTCTTCATCGTTGCGGACATTGCCCATCTGCTCCATGCTTAGATGACCACTTTGGTTCTGAGGGACCTTATTCTCTCTCTGGTTATCCTCTTTCCCTGAATATATAAAATCTGTATGGCCCATTTGACCAGTCAGCCATTTTTGCAAACATAAAATCATCAGACCTCTCGTCCTCTGAATTTGACAATAGACAATAGACAATAGGTGCAGGAGTAGGCCATTCGGCCCTCCGAGCCAGCACCGCCATTCACTGTGATCATGGCTGATCATCCACAATCAGTACCCCGTTCCTGTCTTCTCCCCATATCCCTTGACTCCGCTATCTTTAAGCTCAAGCTAATGTTATAATTTGTTTACGTAACAACCCTTGCCTTTACTGGCTTACAATCCACTGGCACAGATGCTGTAACTCTGCCTCTCAAATCCAAATCCCTTCATTTCATTTTTTTCTGTAATCACTCTCGCAAGAATGTTTAATTGTCATATGTACCAAGCATAGGTCAATGAAATCCTTAAGGACCTGTCCCACTTGCTGATTTTTTTCGGCGATTGCCGGCATCATTGACTGACGTATCAGGTCACCGAAAAATTCACGGCGTGAAGCGGCGTTGACAGGGCGTGATGACGTATTGACGCGCGGTGCATTTTCAAGTGTCGCAATAATTTTTTTGTCGCCGCTGGATTTTGAAATGGTCAAAATATTTTGCCGACCCTGATATGACGCCAGCAAACACTGGAAAAAATCACCAAGTGGGACAGGCCCTGTACTTGCAGCAGCAGAACAGGCCTGTAGCCGCCGTACACACAGGAATTATGTAATAAACAAAAAATCAATAAATTAATAATCCCAACACTATAGCAAAAAACTATCCTGTTTCCTCAGCAACAAAAGAACGTTCGTCGTTCAGCTTTGAGTTGTGCAGTGTTTAAGGGCCTGATGATTGTTGGGAAGAAGCCAGTATGAAGAAGGGTCTCGACCCGAAACGTCACCCATTCCTTTTCTCCAGAGATGCTGCCTGTCCCGCTGAGTTACTCCAGCATTTTGTGTCTATCTTCGGTGTAAACCAGCATCTGCAGTTCCTTCCACCGAAGATATTCACAAAATGCTGGAGTAACTCAGCAGGTCAGACAGCATCTCTGGATAGAAAAGGAATAGATGACGTTTTGGGTCCGAACCCTTCTTCAGAGCCTTCTTTGTGTTCTACGCAAGATTCCAACATCTGCAGTTCCTTGTGTCTACATATATAGTTTGCTTAAGCAATCAACCTCTTCTCTGATGGTAAGAACATTTATTATTCATAAGTGAATAATACCAGTGATGGGTTCCTCTTAAATGCTTTCTAAATTGCAGATTATAATGAATATTTATATTCAACTCAGCATTAAAATTATTTGCATATTAGTCTGCATTTACATGCCATCAGAAACAGATCTTCAAAAGAGCTAATATAGCTTATAATACTGACGCTTTTCAACAAATATAGCTTATAATGAAAAAAGGAAGAAAGATTCCAAGGGGAGTAAGGGGCGACCGTGGTGGACAAGGGACGTCAGGGACAGTATAGAAATAAAAGGGAAGAATTACAATGTAGCAAAGATGAGCAGGAAGCAAGATGATTGGGTAATGTTTAAAGAGCAACAGAAGATAACCAAAAATACAATACGGGGAGAAAAGATGAGGTATGAAGGTAAGCTAGCCAAGAATATAAAGGAGGATAGTAAAAGCTTCTTTAGGTATGTGAAGAGGAAAAAATTAGTTAAGGCCAAAGTTAGACCCTTGAAGACTGAAAAAGGTGAATTTATTATGGGGAACAAGGAAATGGCGGAGGAATTGAACAGGTACTTTGGATCCGTTTTCACTAAGGAGGACACAAACAATCTTCCTGATGTACTAGTGGCCAGAGGATCTGGGGTGACGGAGGAACTGAAAGAAATCCACATTAGGCAGGAAATGGTGTTGGGTGGACTGATGGGACTGAAGGCTGATAAATCCCCAGGGCCAGATGGTCTGAATCCCAGGGTACTTAAGGAAGTGGCTCTCAAAATTGTGGATGCATTGGTGATAATTTTCCAATCTTCTATAGATTCAGGATCAGTTCCTGTGGATTGGAGGGTAGCTAATGTTATCCTACTTTTTAAGAAACGTGGGAGAGAGAAAGCAGGGAAGTCTAGATCAGTTAGCCTGACATCGGTGGTTGGGAAGATGTTGGAGTCAATTATAAAAGATGAAATAGCCGCACATTTGGATAGCAGTAACAGGAGTCAGCATGGATTTACGAAGGGGAAATCAAGCTTGACTAATCTTCTGGAATTTTTTGAGGATGTAACTAGGAAAATGGACAAGGGAGAGCCAGTGGATGTAGTGCACCTGGACTTTCAGAAAGCATTTGATAAGGTCCCACATAGGAGATTAGTGGGCAAAAGGAACTGCAGATGCTGATTTACACTGAAGAATTGCATAAAATGCTGCCGGAACTCAGTTGGTCAGGCAGCATCTCTGGAGAAAAGGAACAGTCTGAGGAAGGGTCTTGACCCAAAGCGTCACCTTTCCCTTTTCTTTAGAGATGCTGCCTGACCCGCTGAGTTACTCCAGCACTTTGTGGCCGTCGAGATTCTATGTTGAATGGATTGGCTGTTTTTAAAAGTGACTGAATTAACTGAAAATTCCATTGGATTTGAACTCTTTCAAATGCAGGTTTTGGCTGACAAACCTGATGATCTGATGAAAGAATGACAAAGGATACTACAGTGAGTGAGGTTGATTTTGTGTACATGAAGTCGAAAAAGGTCACATGTGCTCGTGTTACTCAGTGGGTCGGGCAGCATCTCTGGAGGAAATATATTGGTGATGTTTGGGCTCGGGACGTCTTCAGTGAATAAATTCATAAGCTCTTGGAGCAGAATAAGGCCATTCGGCCCATCAAGTCTGCTCTGCCATGGCTGATCTATCTTTTCCTCTCAAGCCCATTCTCCTGCCTTCGCCCTGACACCAGTACTAATCAAGAATCTGTTCATCTCCGCCTTAAAAATATCCTGGGGGCAGAGTTGGATTCATGGGGGGTGGTCTTGGAGGGGAGGATGCTCCTCAAACTGCGGAGCATCCTGGACAATACAGCTCACCCCCTCCATGATGCACTGGTCAACCTGAGGAGCACCTTCAGCAACAGACTGGTTCCATCAAGATGCAGCACAGAACGCCACAGGAGATCCTTCTTCCCTGTGGCTATCAAACTGTACAACTCCTCGCCCTTCTGTCGTGGGGTAGACTGACTCCTTCCCCCCCGCAGACCAATTTCCCTCCTGGGATAAATAAAGTTCTATCGTATCGTACATCCATTGAATTGGCCTCCACTGCCTTCTGTGGCGAGGAAAAGGGGTGGAAAAAAAAACTATTTTTGTTATGTCAACGTTGGACTATACAGCTTTACAACTGACAAAGCCAGATTGACGGACGAGTGAACATCAGAGAATTATCTGGGCATTGCCTAAAATGTGGAAAAACAAATGCAAATGAAAACTTGGGCCTAAAATTCTTGGAGTTAATATGGCTGAATGGATAGATGTGGCTCGTTTCTGGTGACTGGGGCATGTATAGTGTGGGTGCGCATATCGATAAAACTAAATGTAAGGGAAATGAAGGTTTCTAAAACGTTGACAGTGAATGCATCATTGAAGGTCTTGTTGAGGTTTAAGAACGAGCTAGATATGTGTACGAGCAGAAGTGGTATTGAAAGGATTCAGTATAAGGGGATTAGCAAAGGGGATTTAGAACAATGACTAATGCAAGGGGATAAATATCAATGCGGGCTGGGAGAGATGAATAACCTATTTCCATGTTATAATTGCAATGTGGTGTAGTGTGATCCAGGGACAATGATGATTGTTCATGTGGCAAGGTTTCTGAGCTTTGCCACTTCCCTCATGGTTTAGAGATACAGCAGGGAAACAGGCCCTTCGGCACCGACCAGCGATCTCCTACAGTGACACTATCCTACACACACACTAGGAACAATTTACAATGATACCAAGCCAATTAACTTACAAACCCTGTACGTCTTTAGAGTGTGGGAGGAAACCGGAGCGCCAGGAGAAAACCCACGCGGTCACGGGGAGAGCAAACTCTGTACAGACAGCACCGGTAGTCAGGATTGAGCCCGGGTCTCTGGTGCCGCAAGGCAGCAACCTTACCGCTGCGCCACCCGTGCCGCCCCTATTTGATACCGCTCACCTGAGGCGAGGCCCTTCAAAAGCATACCTGGAAGGGTTTAATGAGTAGCAATTTGCAGAGGAGGTCTTGGGGCTGCTGCTGTGGTATAAGGCAGCGAGCTGTGCAATCACCAGCAAAATGTGTGTGTTTAGAAATAGGGGTGCTGTTGAGAAAAGCTCGGAATCAATCAAGCAGATGATGTCTAGAAACCCATGTCATGCATGGTAGACATTGACAATGACGGCATGTTAATGAATACCTGAAAGGAACTCATATTTCAATCCAGTCTTCACTTTGTAGTTTTCCGTAAATAGGCCAGACATCTTTGTAAATGCCTTCAGAATGAGTGTATGACCTAGATAAGATTCAGGCTAAATTTAGCGACTACACAGATTATACATCATGTGCATACATGCCGCCTTTCTCTATGAATATAAATTCAAATTTTTTTTTGTAGGAATAGCTTCTTGCTCCTGTGCTGGCTGTTGCTAAGGCAACTAATGACGTCACTTCACTTCCTATTCAACCTGGGATCAAAGACTCTTCAGTGGCAAAAATGCTTATTTTTAACCAGATATTTTAGTTTTAGACATATCTGGCTGTTTTCAAAGTCGCAATGTGAGATTTCCTGAGATTTCTGAAGGTTTGACTGTGAGATTTTGTTTGAGAATTTTGTTTTTAATGCTGTTAAATTGCAATGCTTCTCATTCTAACTCAGACATGCAATGGTGGCATATGGTCCAGTACTCTTCAGCCAAGAAATATAATTCTATATAAAGCTAACACCAACCAGATACATTGTACATGGGGTACATAACTTCATTATTTTTGCTCCCTCCTTTTCGCGACGTATGTTCTGCTGGGAATCACAGTTCATGTATTGCATTTTGACAGGGATTTGACACATTGTCTTTCTTTTAAAGATCAACGTTTTCTGTAAACACTGTTTCAAGATCGAAATTGGGCGCATTCTCACTGTACTTTAGTCCAAGAAAGGCAGATGGTGTCACTAATGCAGCTCCATAAACCCGGCCTATAACTGCAGCAAGGAACATCACATGACACTATCTCTAGTTGCGTCAAGTCATGAGTGAAGAGCAATTATTTTTTTTAACCATAAATTCGACTGATTCAGTTTAGAGACACAGCAGTGAAACAGGCCCTTCGGCTACCCCGAGTCCATGCCCATTCATACAAAAGAGGTCCCGACCCTAAACATCATCTATCCATGAGGAATTCTATTCTGTGGAATTCTCTGCCACAGAAGGTAGTTGAGGCCAGTTCATTGGCTATATTTAAGGGGGAGTTAGATGTGGCCCTTGTGGCTAAAGGGATCAGGGGGAGAAGGCAGGGATGGGATACTGAGTTGGATGATCAGCCATGATCATATTGAATGGCTGTGCAGGCTCGAAGGGCCGAATGGCCTACTCCTGCACCTAATTTTCTATGTTTTCTATGGTCTTCAGGGATGCTGCCCGACCCGTCGAGTTACTCCAGCATCTTATGTCTTTACCCAGTAGTTCTATGTTATCTCACTCCCTACACATTTGGGGCAATTTTTACAGAGGCCAATTAACCTACAACCTCGCACGTCTTTGGGATGTGGGAGAAAACTGGAGCACCCGGAGGAAACCCACGTGGTCACAGGGAGATCATGCAAACTCCACACTGACAGCACCTAAGGTCAGGATTGAACCCTGGTCCCTAGCGCTGTGAGGCAGCAGCGCTACCAGCCTAGTTTAGTTTAGTTTAGAAACACAGCGCGGAAACAGGCCCTGCGGCCCACTGAGTCCGCGCCGACCAGTGATCCCCGCACATTAACACCATCCTACACACACTAGGGATAATTTAAACATACTTCGTCAATTAACCTACAAACCTGTACGTCTTTTAGGACCGAGATGAGAAAATCATTTTTCACACAGAGAGCGGTGAATCTGTGGAATTCTCTGCCACAGAAGGTAGTTGAGGCCAGTTCATTGGCTATATTTAAGAGGGAGTTAGATGTGGCCCTTGTGACTAAACGGGCCAGGGGGTATGGGGAGAAGGCAGGTACAGGATACTGAGTTGGATGATCAGCTATGATCATATCGAATGGCTGTGCAGGCTCGAAGGGCCGAATGGCCTACTCCTGCACCTATTTTCTATGTTTCTATGTCTTTGGAGTGTGGGAGGAAACCGAAGATCTCGGAGAAACCCTCGCAGGTCACAGGGAGAACCTACAAACTCCGTACAGACAGCACCCATAGTCGGGATCGAACCTGGTTCTCCGGTGCTGCAAGCGCTGTAAGGCAGCAACTCTACCTCTGCGCCACCGTGCTGCACAAGCTGTGCCATTGTGTGCTGCCCTGGTGTTGAATTTACCAACGCTGGCTTCAGTCACTATAAAGTTACCAAAAATCTGGGGGTATCTATTAATTCTGATGAAGAAGTTGTAATTTCATTAAGTATCAATATCTGCATTGACTGATAATGGCCAGTAAGTCTTAAAAATAATCAGTTCAAATCTTAGCACTGTACCGACGACAAGTTTTTTGTTGCATGATGTGTGATCACAGGACTGAAAGACAAGGGAACAACTTTAACAAGAATGATGTCATGTTGAACAAGATTAGTTTTCATTTCACAGATATGTGTATTAGTTTCCCGGCTGAGTCTTTTAATGATGAAATTATTAATTCTTTCACAAAATAAAGAGCTGTCAGAATATATATTTGTCAGGAACAAGGCAGGAGGCTGTAAACGTAGCTGCACATAGAAATGATTAGATCGCGTCAGGATTGTCTGTCTCCTAAGCCCCTATAAATATTCCCAAAATTCCAGAAATTAGTCTTTAGAGATACAGCGCGGAAACATGCCCATCGGCCCACCGAGTCCACGCTGACCAGTGATCATCCTGTACATTGGCACTATCCTACACATTAGGGACATTGTACAATTTTAACGTTGAACTATACCAGGTCTCCAGTTGTGTTTGTGTAGCCATTGGAATATTATGCCTGGTCTGGTCCTCAGCATTTGACTTCCTGCCTTTCTTTATTTGATCTCACGTCATTTATATTTGAAGTCAAGTTTCAAGTGGTGGCTTGGTAGCGCAGGGCCAGAGACCCGGGCTCGATCCTGACTACAGGTGCTGTCTGTACGAAGTTTGCACGTTCTCCCAGACTGCGTGGGTTTTTCCCGCGTGCTCAGGTTTCCTCATCACACCAAAGTCGCACCGGTTTGTAGATTAAATGGCTTCTGTAAATTGTAAATTGTCCCTACTGTGCAGGATGGTGCTAGCATATGGGGTGATCGCTGGTTGGCGCGGATTCGATGGGCCGAAGGGTCTGTTTCCACGCTGTATCTCTAAAGTACTAAAGCCGAGTACTTAGTTTAGTTTAATTTAGAGTGACAGCACGGAAACAGGCCCTTCGGCCCACCGATTCTGTGCCGAGCAGCGATCCCCAGCACGGTAACACTATCCTACACAGTGTGTAAGAAAGAACTGCAGATGCTGGTTAAAACCATCAGTGTCTACATTTCATTTGTGTCTACTATCCTACACAGATTAGGGACCGTCTACAGTACATTTATACAAAGCCAATTAACCTACAAACCTGTACGTCTTCGGAGTGTGGAAGGAAACTGAAGATCTCTAAGAAAGCCCACCCGTTCGCGGGGAGAACGTACAAACTCCGTACAGGCAGAGGCCGTAGTCAGATTGAACCCGGGTCTCTGGTATTGTAAGCGCTGTAAAGCCCCTGTCCCACTTTCACGACCTGATTGGCGACCTCTGCCGAGTTTGCCCTTGAATCATACTCACAGCATGGTCGCCACGAGGTCGTAGGAGGTCTTCGTAACTCTTCCTCATGCTCGTGAGTGGTCTCCGCGTACTCGTGACCTCAAGTAGGTCGTGCCGTATTTCCCAGTCTGATAAAAAATGTCCACGAATAAAAAAAAAGGTCGAGGGGGGTTGTAGGAGGTCGTAGACATAACGGTAGGAGGTCGTAGACATAGTCGTAGGAGGTCTATTCGGCGAGTCAACACGACCTTGACATTTTTTTCAACTCGTCTAGGGTCTTCTAAACTCGTGGATTTGGTCGTCCAAGTGGGACGGCCCCTTAAGGCAGCAATTCTATCGCTGCGCCACAGCGCCGCCCGTGACTAGTGGCTGTTCAGAGTAGAGCACTGTTGAACATACTGTTCTGAATGTGAGGGAGCATCTTATTTGTGCACCTGGTTCTTCCTTCAATCCCCCCTCAAACCACGTTGCTCTTTCACGCCAGGTGTGGGTTCTATTAATACCGTTCTGCTGACGTGACAATATTTAACTTGGTGTTGACTTTGCAACATTTATTTACAAGAATTCCACATGGGTTTGGTGGCCTGTTGGGGGAAACGCTTCGGTTTCTTTACTGACAGAACATGTGTCGTTACATCTGTTCTGGTCCAGAGAGCCTGACTCAAGTGGCTGCACATCTGTACACATAATGATTTAGTTATCATGAATTCATGCTGAACCTTCACAAGCATGGTTTGTCCCGACACATCAATGTTGGTAAAATGCTAACTCGATGATTAGTTCCAGAGAACATCTCTGATGTAACGTGTCGGAAAGAACGGCAGATGCTGGTTTAAATCGAAGGTAGAAACAAAATGTTGGAGTAACTCAGCGGGACAGGCAGCATCTCTGTGGAGAAGGAATGGGTGATGTTTCAGGTCGAGACCTGTTATAACCCTTTGTATCAATAGGTTGTAGCATTGTTGCATCATTTTTACCAATTATGTGGGTGTTGCTGAGAGAATGAAGAGGGACCCAGCGTGGGGGCGGGGAGACGGGGCCAAGAATGAACAAGGACCCTGTGTGGGGGTGGGGGGGGGGGGGGGCCGAGAATGAAGAGGGACCACCGGGACTACAATGAATACTCTGTAACATTGTTGGCGCCCTGTATGTGGCGACTCTTTGTATACTTTGTGGATGGTACGCAAAACAAAGAATAACAATAATCATCATCACCATCATCGCTATGTGGGACACTAATGGCCCTGTCCCACGGTACAAGTTCATTCCAAGAGCTCTCCCGAGTTTGGCCGGATTCGGACTCGGAGAGTTTTACGGGTAATGCCCTGTCGTTGGTACTCGGGGCTCTCGTGGACATTTTTCAACATGTTGAACAATCTTCACGAGTCTTCCCGAGCTTACCTGCCGTTAGCGAGTCTTCCCGAGTACCTGCCGTTAGCGTTACGAGCCACTAAGAGACGTCCCCGAGCTACAACGACGAAGGAGAAAACGAAGCATACAATATGTAAAATTAATCAGGAGGACAGTGAAACTAGTCGGAGATCTTGGATGTGGGAGGGATGGAGAGAGAGGGAAAGCAAAGGTTATTTGAAGTCAGAAAAATTGATATAAATCAACATCAATACCGCTGGGTTGTATGTAAGCTGTCCGTCAAATATGAGGTGCTGTTTCTCCAATTTGCATTGGTCATCACTCTGACAGTACAGGTGGGACAGGAGATGTGCCTGCAAATGTTAAAATCTACTACCTCAAGTTTAGTTAGGGTTAGTTTATTTTAGAGATACAGAGCGGAAACAGGCCCTTCGGCCCAACGAGTTTGTGCCGACCAGCGATCCCCGCACACTAACACTATCCTACACACACACTAGGGACAATCTTACATTTATACCAAGCCAATTAACCTACAAACCTGTACATCTTTGGAGTGCGGGGGGAAAACCGAAGATCTCAAAGAAAACCCACTCGGTCACGGGGAGAACATACAAACTCCGTACAGACAGCACCCGTAGCCGGGATTGAACCAGGGTCTCTGGCGCTGCAAGCGCTGTAAGGCAGCGTCTTGGAAGACGGTACATTGCTGAAAGTGCGCCTCAGGTTTCAAAATGGTTGCAAAACCAGATCAAAGCTTCATCCGGCAAGATCTCTGTTCAAGACGCCATTGACCCCGGGGGGAGGGTTGGATCAAATTTGAGTTTCCTGCTGGATGCTTAACAAGATAAAAAGAAAGACAGGCAATTTGCTTTAACTGTTTACATTACTGTGCTGTTGTAATTTTTTTGCCCTAATTGCTTCCATTGGAATCTATTCCCAAGGCACTCGCTGCTTTACATTCTCACCAAAAGACATTTACAACCGCTGATATAATGTGTTTCTTTGCCATAACTTCATCAGAAAATTCATGTAAAATAGCCACTTTAGATACAGTGTGGGAACAGACCCTTCGGCCCACCGAGTCCTCGCCGACCGGTGATCACTCCATACACTAGCGCGACCCAACACACTCGGGGCAATTTACAATTCGCAGTTTTACCGAAACCAATTAACCTGTAAGTCTTTGAAGTGTAGGAGGAAACCGGAGCACCCAGAGCAAACCCACGTGGTCACAGGGAGAACGTACAAACTCCGCACAGACAGCACCCGTAGTCAGGATCGAACTTGGGCTTCTGATGGTGTAATGCGGCAACTCTACCACTATGCCGCCCTCCTTTAATTTTGCTGTCGATCAGACCATGTTGATAAGGAACACAGACATCGGAAGAAGGGTCCCAACCCGAAACATTGCCTATCCATGTTCTGCCTAACCAGCTGAGTTACTCCAGCACTTTGTGGCCTTTATTGTAAACTTGCATCTGCAGTTGCTTGTGTCTGGATCAGGAACTCTATTGACAGCTCATGTCTTGCTTTTAGGTGAGGTTTGTACATTGGGCTTTTCAACTAGATTAAGGAAGAAAAGTCAAGGTGGAAACTAGCAGAATCTTAGACGTTCCTTGCAATGAAGCCAATTGAACCATTCCAATAATATCCAATATAATTTATCTAAATAGCATAATCAAGGAATTAAATTGGAGCTGTGATTTTTGGAGCGTGCCTTGAGGTTAGAGCCTGTAGCTGTCAGGTAAGGCAATGGAAATAACCAGGCCTCTGGTTTTGTGGGATTGGACCTTGTTGCTGAACAATCAGGCTAGGTGGGTACTGAGCTCTAACCTACAGCTGTACCTGAATGTTTTGAGTTGCTATCCCTCTTCCCACTGTCAGTCTTTCTCCCCGCTCCCGTCCGGCAGAAGGAACAGAACGTTGAAAGCTGAAGGCAGTATCTCTGGAGAAAATGCGGCCCAGACTGTGGAGAACTGGAGTAGATGAAATGTAGAAACAAAGAACTCCAGACGCTGGTTTATACCAAAGATAGACACAAAGTACTGGAGTCGGGCAGCATCTCTGGAGAAAAAGGATGGGTGATATTTTGGATCGGGTCCCTTCTTCAACCTCTCCACCTTCCTCCCCCGACCCTCCCGCCACCTCCACCTCCTACATTCAGTCTGAAGAAGGGTCCCGACCCGAAACGCCACATATCCTTTTTCTCCAGAGAATGCTACTTGACTCCAGTACTTTGCATCTATCTCTGGGCCGCATGGCTCAGACCAATGAACAAAACCTGCGGAGGCTGCAAATGCTTTCAAAAAATACTGCCATGCCCTTGAATAAACCTGATGGTACAAAAATAGCCTGAAATAAAAGCAAAGTATTAGAAGATAAAGCTGAGTGCTTAGGATGAAAATTGCAGAGGACGCATTGACTTCCCATAAATAAACCTCGAATCTGCCCAATATTTGATCTCTTAATACAGGGGACATACTCGACTTTTCATACTCTGCCATTTTAGAATGTCTTTCCTGATCTGAAATGTAGTTTGAGCGATCTTCATATTTTTACTTTCAGAATTTCTTGCAACTCCACCCCGTTCAAATCAAGAGTCGAGAGTGTTTTATTGTCACATGCCCCGAAATGGAACAATTCTTACTTACAGCAGCACAGCAGATATTTAGTTTATTGTCACGTGTGCCGGGGGGGCAGTGAAAAGCTTTTTGTTGCGTGCTAACTAGTCAGCAGAAAGACAATACATGATTACAATCGAGCCATTTACATATAGAAAAATAGATAAATGTAGTAGGCCATTCGGCCTTTCAAGCCAGCACCGCCATTCAAGATGATCATGGCTGATTATCTAAAATCAGTACCTCGTTCCTGCTTTTTCCCCCTATCCTTTGATTCCTTTAGCCCTAAGGGCTTAGTCATATTTTCCCAAATCTCAGGTAACATCTGCAACACATTTTACTATCTGTCAATCAGCAACCATATGCTAACCCTAGTAAAAAATAAGGAACTGTAAATGCTGGTTTACATAAAAAGACACAAAGTGCTGGAGTAACTCAGCTGGTTCGGCAGCATCTCTGGAGAACATGGATAGAAAACCCTTCTCAGTCAGAAGAAGGATCCCAACTCAAAACATCACCAATCTATGTTCTCCAGAGATACTACCTACCCCACTGAGTTACTGCAGCACTTTGTGTCCTTAAAGGGCCTGTCCCACTGTACGAGGTAATTCAAGAGCTCTCCCGAGTTTAAAAAAAAATCAGACTCATGTCAAGCACATAGAATGTACGGAGCGGGTATGTCGGAGCTCGGGGACGTCTCTTAGCGGCTCGTAACGCTAACGGCAGGTACTCGGGAAATGCGGTAAGCTCGTGAAGACTCGTGAAGATTTTTCAACCTGTTGAAAAATAACCACGAGAGCCCCGAGTACCCTCGAGCGACCATTACCGTAAATCTCCGAGCTCGAATCAGGGGAAACTCGGGAGAACTCTTGAATTAGCTCGTACAATGGGACAGGCCTTTTAGTATGATAACCCTTTCTCTTTCCAGCTAAATGTTTTGTAGTTAAGGATTTCGGTGAATGCGCACTTTAATAAGAATACTTATTTCATGCGTTTATAAATATGCAATAGCTGATTTTTGCAATAACGATGTCAATAACACATTATGCCAGTAACTGATTTTTATTTTACTTAAGCTGTGAATGTGGTGCGTATAAGCAAGATTGACCTCTTCTGATATGACTTCTCTCCTGTAGCTGGGGTACCCAAGGTGACTTCACCAGCACACACCCTCTTCCTGCAGTAAAGGTGAAACTCTTCACAGAGAGCACAGGCGTGCTAGCTCTAGAGGACAAAGAGCTCGGTCGGGTATGTGCTTCTTATTTCCTGCAATTAATGATTTATACCAGTCGGTGCCAAGTCTGCTCTGATTGCACTTGGAGACTGCTGCCAAAGCAGCTCTTTTCAGTTCCTATTGCACACTCAAGACCATATCACTTACCAAACTGTCTTAGAAAATAACAATCAAACAGAGCAGTCTTTATTTCCGGTGCGGTTAGAAACATCCTGATAAGAACGTAATCAGTGCATTCTGTGCTCGGATCAAAATAATTGCATTTGTTGCAGCTGGCAGACTGCAAATCGCCCGCTGGCCTGCTTTGTCTCGTCACTCCCCATCACAAGCAAATGCTGCTCTGTATATCAGAGCCTTTCATAAGATCAGAAGTGATAGGAGCAGAATTATGCCATTCGGCCCATCAAGTCTACTCCCCCATTCAATCATGGCTGATCTATCTCTCTCTCCTAACCCCATTCGCCTGCCTTCTCGCCATAACCCCTGACACCCGTACTAATCAAGAATCTATCTATCTCTGCCTTAAATATATCCACTGACTTGGCCTCCACAGCCATCTGTGGCAAAGGTTCACCACCCTCTGGCTAGAGAAATTCCTCCTCATCTCCTTCCGAAAAGAATGTCCTGAGGCTTTCACTCGTTACTTTGTGATTCATTGCCCTTGTTCTACTAAACACGCACTTTATCTGATCTCATGATGCCAATACCCAGGACAATTCTCCACGGGCTCAATCTGTGACTCCTCCACTACTGCCCTCAATTGGAGCTTTATATTTTGCCTCTGCGATGTGAGAGGCCCCAATGTACCTGTCCAACTGTTTCTTAAACGTTGGGATAGTCCCAACCTCAACTACCTCCTCTGGCAGCTTGTACTGTACACCCACCACCCTCTGTGTGAAATGTCCCTGGCATTGTGAGGCAGCGGTTCTACCCGCTGTGCCACTGTGCCGCCCCCCACCTTTATTTTGAAAACTCTGCAATCCCCTTTTTCCCCACGGATTTGGACCAAGAAGCTGACTGAAGAAGGCAGGAAACGAGGGGATTTGTTAATTCATGGAATCTTGCTGTTAATCTGTCTTTGTTCTGTCGTGTCCCTCCCCAGAAATTATGGCCTTGAATAAACAGTGATGGGTAGACACACATCCGCATCTGTAACAGACGCCTGCAATGATAACAAACAAAAATAGCAGTAATAGACAGATAGATAATAGCACAATAGGCAGGCAGACAAATTTACCAATCGCAGCTAAAAACGCAAGTACATCTTGAAAGTTCCTTGAAAGTGGCATCACATGTAGATAGGGTGATCGGAAAGGCTTTCTGCACATTGTGGCTTCATTAGTCAGAGAATAATAATAATAATAATAATGGATGGGATTTATATAGCGCCTTTCTAATACTCAAGGCGTTTTACATCGCATTATTCATTCACTCCTCAGTCACACTCGGTGGTGATAAGCTACTTCTGTAGCCACAGCTGCCCTGGGGCAGACTGACGGAAGCGTGGCTGCCAATCTGCGCCTACGGCCCCTCCGACCACCACCAATCACTCACACACATTCACACACAGGCAAAGGTGGGTGAAGTGTCTTGCCCCAGGACACAACGACAGTATGCACTCCAAGCGGGATTCGAACCGGCTACCTTCCGGTCGCCAGCCGAACACTTAGCCCATTGTGCCATCTGTCAAAGAGAATACATTGTGGATGTTGGGAGGTCCTGTTGCAGGTGTAGGATACATTGGTGAGGCCATATTTTGAGTATTGTGGTCAGTTTTGGTCACCATATTACAGGAACGATGTAGTCAAGCTGGAAAGGGTGCAGAGAAGATTTACAACAATGTTGCCAGGACTCGAGGGACTGAGCTATAGGGAGAGATTGAGTAGGCTTGGAGCTCAGGAGGATGAAGAGCGATCTTATAGAGGTTACAAGATCATGAAAGGAATAGACAGGGTAAACGCACAGAGTCTTTTACCCAGTTTGGGGAATCAAGAACCAGAGGACATAGGTTGAAGGTGGGGGGGGGGGGGGGGGGAAGATTTAATCGGAAGCTGAGAGGTAACTTTTTTACCCAAAGGATAGTGAGCTGCCAGAGGAGTTACCATTGCAACGTTTAAGAAACATTTAGACAGGTACATAGATCGGACAGGTTTAGAGGGTGATGGGCCGGCGCAGGCAGGTGGGACTAGTGTAGATGGAGCACGTTGGTCGGCGTGGGCAAGTTGGGCCGGAGTGCCTGTTTCCACATTGTAAGAGAGCTACAGCATTAACGAGTAACTGTACAAATAGGTACATCAGTATCGGACAGAAACACAAGGGGAGTTATACGAGGCAAGCGTGTGATGACAAATGAGCTTGTGCAACTGTACAGACAACAGCATCGGCAAATTACACAAGTTAATTTGTTGCAAATAGATGCTGCAGTAAATAGATAAACGTGCGAGTATTGCCTCTGAGGATTCTGCATCGGGGACAGATAATGTAGCTACGACAGAAATGGAAATAAAGACTGTACAGGTACACACGTTAGTAAAGGATAAAGGCACATCATCCACTAATGAACAGATATGCAATAGTAACTGCAACAATAAAAGGCATCAGCAACAGATTAATGCACAATCCAAATATAACGGACAGGATAGTAAGTGTGATGGAAAGCCTATTTATTCACTTAATGGGATATTTGGTGAACTTACAGTGAAGGAGCAGAGAAAAAATTCCTTGGAGTTAATTTCACAACAAACTATTAAAAATACTAAATTATGAAAATCAAATTGAACAAAATTTTCTTAACTGGTTATTTTCATCTGCTGTCATATTTTATGATGAAAAGAAGTATGTTCCTAGAAAAAACACTTTTATTGTCATGCCACTGTTATTGCGTTTGTCACATCTCCATGTCTGTGCGTGCTAACACTAACCCTGGTTCACAATGGTAGTTTAGCGCAGTTTACCTTAAAGGTACAGCATGGACACAGGCCCTTCGGCCCACCGAGTCCAGACCGACCAGCGATCCCCATAAACTAACAATATCCTACACATTAGGGACAATTTTATATTGATACCAACCAATTCATCTGCAATCCCGCACGTCTTTGGAGTGTGGGAGGAAACCGAAGATCTCGGAGAACAACCCACGCAGTCACGGGGAGAACGTACAAACTCCTTACAGACAGCGCCCGTGGTCGGGATCGAACCCGAGTCTCTGGCGCTGTAAGGCAGTAGCTCCACCGCTGCGCCACCGTGCTGCCCTAATGCCTGCAATAGAAGTGATAGGGGCAGAATTAGGCCATTCAGCCCATCAAGTCCACTCCATCATTCAATCATGGCTGATGTATCTTTCCCTCTGAACCCCATTCTCCTGCCTTCTCCCCATAATCTCTGACACCTGTACTAATCAAATGAGCTGCCTCTCTCTCTCTCTCTCTCTCTCGCAGCTTTCTCATCCCCCCCTCTCCCCCCACTATCCCCCCCCCCCTCCCCCTCCACTATCAGTTTGAAAAATTGGGTCCCGACCTGAAACGTCACTTGTCCATTCATCCCACATATGCTGCCTGACCTGCACAATAGATTAGATTAGATTAGATATAATTTATTGCCACACAGCCAGGCTGGTGGAAATTTGGGTTGTCTGCAGCGATACAATAATAAAGAACACACAACCACAATAAAACTGTAACACAAACATCCACCACAGCATTCATCACTGTGGTGGAAGGCACAACATTTGGCCAGTCCTCCTCCATTTCCCCCCCGTGGTCAGGACCAGAGTCCAGAGTCAGTCCAGGATCGGCTCTTCCTCACCGGAGACCGCGGCTTTAAGTTGTAGGCCGCAGACCGGCGGTCAAGATTTAAGACCCCGCCGCAGCCAGAAGCACCGTAGACTGCAGGGCCGGCGGTCGAAGCTCCCCTCCAGGGGTGATGGTAAGTCCATGCCGGACCCGCGGTAGAAGTCGGCCGCGGGCCGGCAGTGATGGCTTCTTCTTCCCCCGGGTCCCCCACGTGAGATCCCGGGCTGTAGACGCCGCACCAGCTGGAGCTCTGCAGACCGCGGCTTCAGGCTGCGACTTCAGGCTGCCGGCTGCCCCGGGCCAGCGAAACGGAGCGCTCCCCTCCAGCGAGCCCCAGCGAGGGCTCACCCGCTCCACGCCGAGAGTCCACGCTGCGCCCGCCGCTGAAGCCCCGGGCGCGTCTCCGGGAAAGGCCGCGTCGATCCTTGATGTTAGGCCACGAGGGAGGCGACCTGGAAAAACTCGCCTCTCCATGGAGGAGGCGACCGAAGCGGTTCCCCCTTACCCCCCACGCCACCCCCCACACAAAACACACAAAGAAACATTAAATACAGACTTTAAAACATACTAAAAAAATAAAAAAATGTTGAAATAAAAAAAAGTTGAAACTGTAGTTAACTGTAGAGCTGCTGCCCCACAGCTCCAGTCACCTGGGTTCAGCCCTGACCTCAGTTGCGGTCTTTGTGGAGTCTGCACGTTCTCACCATGAGCGCGCGGAATTCCTCCAGTCCCATGGCTCACTAGAAAACGTGTTGTAAAT